>NC_042616.1:665748003-666348003 GCF_901001135.1 Rhinatrema bivittatum | reverse complement strand
CCCAACGTTCTCCTGTCTTCAGGTCATCCTTGAGTCCTTGGTCGCATAGGGCTCCATCCAGTTCCAGCACCCAAAGCCATTACGTCCGTCCAGCCGCCTCCCGGTTGGGACCTGTACTGAGGCTCTCCACAGCTTTCCTCTCTTGTCCCGACCGGCCCAAGGGTCCACAACCCCTAACAAGTTGCAAGGCCATGGACCCGGCGGACCTCGCAGGCCTGAAGGCCATTCCGGGTCTTGCCCTAAAGCTTCAGTAGCAACAGAGCTGCCTCGACACGCTGATGTCCACGGTCCAACGCTTAGCAGACTGAGTTGAGGGGGTCTCCGCTGCTAGCGCTACGGCATCTACATCCCGGGCCAGTGCTGAATCTGCCGTCCCAGTCCAGATGCCCGCCCCATCCCGATATTCGGGGGACGCGAAGTCTTGCCGAGGTTTTCTTAACCAGTGTTACATCCGCTTTAATCTGCTCCCGGCGCAATTTCCTACCGACCACGTGAAGACAGGTTACATCATTTCCTTCTTGGATGGGAAGCCACTGGCCTGGGCTTCCTTCCTCTGGGAGAGTCAGGATCCCCGGTTAGGCAATCTAGTCCAATTCGTCAAAGCCTTCCGAAGGATCTTCGACGAACAGTCTCGTGCCTCCACAGCTGCTTCGGAACTACTTCAACTGCGTCAAGGGAACCGTCCCCTGGAGGAATTTGCCGTGGAGTTCCAGACCCTGGCCACAGAATTGGGTTGGGGAGCCGACAGTCTGCATTGCATTTTTCTGGAAGGGCTTTCCCCACGTCTCCAGGACGAGTTGGCAGGGCGAGATCTTCCGGACGACCTCCATGAGCTGATCGAATTGGCGGGTCAAGTAGACCGACGGATGCAGCGCCGCTTCCGGGATCGAAGGACCACCCTAGGACAGTCCACCCATAGGTCCACGCCTCCTCGTGGCCGACCCTCGCCACCAGCCCCGTCCACCACTCATGGGGAGGAACCCATGCAGTTAGGCCGGGGTCCCCTCTCTTTGGAGGAACAGAAGCGGCGTCGCTCCCAAGGCCTGTGTCTCTATTGTGGCGGTAAGGGGCACTTCCTGGCCCGCTGTACCGAGCGCCCGGGAAACGCCCGCACCTAGAGTCTAGTGGGGAGTTGACTCTAGGCAACATCTCCTCGAACTCCCCATGTACCATTCCGGTACGACTGTGCCTCCCGGAAGGGGCCTTCGACACGCTAGCCCTGCTGGACTCCGGGGCCGGGGGAAATTTTATTCTCCGAGCTCTTGTACGGCAACTACAGCTGCAGACCCAGCCCCAGGAGCCGCCAGTACGGGTCTCTTCCATCCAGGGGACTCCCCTTCCAGGCTCTATTTCCACCCGGACTCGTTCGCTCAAACTTCAAGTCGGGGCTCTTCACACTGAGCAGATCTCCTTCCTCATCCTGGAGAGGTCCATCCACCCTATTGTGTTAGGGTTGCCGTGGCTCAGGAAACATTCGCCGGTGATTGACTGGAACTCGCTCCAGATCACATCATGGGGGACCACTTGCTTCCGTCAGTGCCTTCCTTCCCGCTTATGACCCACGGTCCCACTTCAGACAACGCCGCTAGCCATACCTCAGCAATACCACGCCTTCCGGGATGTCTTCTCCAAAGAGAAGGCAGAGTTGCTCCCTGAGCATCGGCCCTTTGATTGCGCTATTAATCTGTTGCCGGGCACCACGCCGCCCCTCGGACGAGTGTACCCGTTGTCTCTGCCGGAGACCCAGGCTATGTCCGCATATATCAAAGAAAATCTGGACCGAGGCTTCATCAGACCCTCGAATTCCCCGGCTGGGGCCGGATTCTTCTTCGTGGGAAAGAAGGATGGGTCTCTTCGGCCCTGTATCGACTATCGGGGCTTGAACCGCATTACCCGGTGTGATCGCTACCCGTTGCCCTTGATCCCCGAACACCTGGATCGCCTTCAAGGGGCCAAAGTATTTACCAAGCTGGACCTCAGGGGGGCCTATAACCTCGTAAGAATCCGTCCGGGGGACGAGTGGAAGACCGCCTTCAATACCCGGGACGGCCATTACGAGTACCTCGTCATGCCTTTCGGCCTCTGTAATGCCCCTGCTGTGTTTCAAAATCTTATGAATGAGGTACTTCGCGACATGTTACATACCTTCGTTATAGTGTATCTCGACGACGTACTAATATACTCCCAGGATCTTAAAGCTCATCGTCAACACGTCGGCCAAGTACTCCAGAAACTGAGGGAAAATCGGCTTTACGCCAAATTAGAGAAATGCCAATTCGAGCAGGAGTCTCTGCTTTTTTTAGGGTACATCGTTTCGTCCACAGGCTTCCATATGGATCCCGACAAGATTGCCGCGATTAAGAACTGGCCGCAGCCACTGGGAATTAAAGCGCTTCAGCGTTTTTTGGGCTTCGGCAACTTCTATCATCAGTTCATCCCTCACCAGGGATGTGCAGAGCAAAATTTTATGTTCATATTTCTTATGTCCGAAAGGGGGTCCCACTTGCGGCCAATATGGACATAAAAAAAATCCAATGAGTTGGGTATATGTACATATGTGCAAAAAAAAAATGTAAACCCCCTCACCCTCCTTAATCCCCCCCCCCCAGACTTACCACAACTCCCTGGTGATCGAGCGAGGAGTGAGGACGTCATTTCTGCAATCCTTGGCGAGAAGCATGTGACGTCGGCGGCACGTCGAGTGACGTCGGCGCCACGTGATTCCCGGCTCGTTCGCGCCGGACGGCTCGTTCGGCCCAAAAATAACTTTTGGCCAGCTTGGGGGGGCCTCCTGACCCCCCCAAGCTGGCTCAACAATCGCGATTTCCCACATATCCAACATATCTATGTTGGATATGTGGGAAATCCGATCGTTTATGTCGAATCAATTCATGAGTAGCGTTTTACTAATGCGGTCAATCCGAATGCACACCCCTATCCCTCACTACTCCAGCCTGGTAGCTCCTTTGACGGCCCTTACCCGGAGAGGTGCCGACAAGATACCTGTCTCCGCCATCCCAACCCTCAGGAACAATTCATCGTGGAGGTCGACGCTTCTGACGTGGCAGTTGGGGCCGTGCTGGCCCAACTTTCCAAGACGGGTCAATCCCGGCCCTGTTCATATTTTTACCGGAAGTTCTCCCCCGCCGAGAGGAATTACGGTATCGGGGACAAAGAATTACTCGCCATCAAACTGGCGTTCGAAGAATGGCGCCAATGGCTGGAGGGAGCACAGCATCCTATAATAGTCTACACGGATCACAAAAATCTGGAGTACCTGTGCCGTGCCCAGCGTCTCAATCCTCGGCAGGCACGCTGGTCCCTTTTCTTTAGTCGCTTTAATTTCACGCTCCACTACAGACCGGCAGCTAAGAACGTCAGGGCAGACGCCCTTTCCCGGAATACCGAGACGGACGACACCGTTGATCCTCTCCGGTATATCTTAGATCCAGCCAAGGTTCTCGTGGCCGCATCCGAAGTGGCCCCAGCTGGAAAGACGGTGGTTCCAGCTCGCTCAAGGGAAAGGGTACTCGCATGGACCCACAATTCACTAACCGCCGGACATCCAGGGGTGGTCCGTACTCTTGAGCTTTTAACCGAATTCTACTGGTGGCCACGAGTCAAGGAGGATGTTCGACTCTACGTCCAGTCTTGTGCCACGTGCGCTCAACAAAACCCCTGTCAGGCCGTCCCTGGGGCCTCCTCCAGCCGCTCCCTATTCCCAGGGAACCATGGACCCACATATCCACGGACTTTATAGTGGAATTACCCCCGTCGGAGGGGAAGATCGTGGTCTGGGTTACCGTCGACCGCTTCTCAAAGATGGCCCACTTCGTGCCCCTTGCGAAACTTCCCACAGCTCCTGAACTGGCAGACTTGTTTACCCAACATATATTTCGACTCCATGGCCTGCCTCTGCACATTACGTCAGACAGGGGTCCTCAATTCACAGAAAAATACTGGAGGGCTCTCTGCAGGAAATTCGGGGTACAATTGAACCTAACCACTGCCTTCCATCCCCAGAGCAATGGCCAGGTCGAACGCACCAACCAAACTCTGAAAACCTTCCTCCGGGCCTTCGTCAGTGACTTACAGGATAATTGGGTCACCCTCTTACCTTGGGCGGAGTTCTCGTATAACCGCCACAAACACTCCGCTACCCTACAGTCCCCATTCCAGATGGTGTATGGCAGGACGCCCAAACCTCTCTTGCCATTGCCTCAGACGGTCTCGTCCCCGGCGGCTCAACTGACAGCTAACCAGCTACACCACCTCTGGCGCTCCACTCAAGAGAAGCTACAGCAGACGGCCGCACGTTCCAAGAAATACGCAGATAAAGCCCGGCGACCCGCTCCAATGTTCCTACCAGGGACCAAGGTATGGCTGAGTACCAGGACTATTCGGCTGCGCGTACCTTCCATGAGACTAGCACCCCGCTATATCGGCCCTTTTATCGTGGCCGAACGTATTGGGGCAGTGGCCTATAGATTACGGTTGCCCTCCACTCTGAAGATACATGACGTTTTCCACGTCTCCTTACTCAAACCGGTGGTCCTTTCCCGGTTTCAGCCTCGACCTCCGGAACCCAATGCTTCCGCTGCTGACCCAGAGGACACGTATACAGTCAAGGAGGTTCTGGACGTTCGAGTCCGCCGCCGGCGCTGGGAATATCTGCTCTCCTGGGAAGGTTATGGGCCCGAGGAGAATTCTTGGGAACCCGCTTCTCACATCCTGGATAAGAGTTTCCTCCACCAGCTCCATCTGTGTCACCCCGATAGGCCGAGGCCTCCAGGAAGGGGCCGCAGGAGAGGGGGTACTGTTGCAATTCCGGGCCGGCCCCGGAATCGCCACTCACCCGCGACCCGGTCCCGGTCTTGCACGAGCTCCCCCCGGGCCGTGCAGGCCCCGAATACGGCGCTGCCACGCCGTAGCAGCAGCCGGCGTCCTCCCGCGGCTGGCCCCGCCCCCTAGCCGCGCGTGCGCGCTGAGCCCCTGTATTTAAAGGGGCCAGTGCGGGAACAGGCCAGGAGCAGCTGATGACGTCAGACGCTGCAGGGCTACATAAGCCCTGCAGTTCCTTCACTCCCTGCCTTGCAACGAGGTTCCCAGGGTCTCCTGCTTCCAGTTGCTGCGTTCCTGATCTCCGCTCACTCGGATCCGGCTTGCCTGCTGACCTCTCTCCTTCTCGACGGCTCCGTTCCTGACTCCGCTTCTGGACTTCCCTTCGGCTTTGGTACGACATCTGACTTCTGGCTTGACTCGGCTCCGTTCCTGACTCCGCTTCTGGACTTCCCTTCGGCTTTGGTACGTCATCTGACTTCTGGCTTGACCCGGCTCCGTCCCTGACCTCGACTTGCTTCTTTCCTGGACCTCATCTCGGACATTCTTCGCTCCTCTGGCCCGAAGACTCTCCTAAGTCCCAGCGGCTGGGTCCCTACGGGCTCCTCCTGGGGGGGCTCCGGCTTCCAGGGCGAATCTCCAGAAGTCCCAGCGGCCGGGCTCCTACGAGCTCCTCTCGGGGGAGCGCCGGTCTCCAGGGTGAAGAGATCACGACTCCAGGGCCCAACGTTCTCCTGTCTTCAGGTCATCCTCGAGTCCTTGGTCGCATAGGGCTCCATCCAGTTCCAGCACCCAAAGCCATTACGTCCGTCCAGCCGCCTCCCGGTTGGGACCTGTACTGAGGCTCTCCACAGCATTCCTCTCTTGTCCCTACCGGCCCAAGGGTCCACATCCCCTAACAGATGGCTTCTTGGGGATGAGTATGGGTGGTCCCGGGGCCCTCCCGCAGCCGTCCAAATGTAACAAGATATAAGAACATAAGAAGTGTTATACTGGGTCAGACCAAAAGTCAATCAAGCCCAGATTCCTGTCTCCGACAGATGGCCAATTCCTAAAAGTAGATTCAATTTCTTGCTGCTCACCCCCTATAACAAGTGGTGAGTCTCCCCGAGTCACTTGGTTAATGACTTTTTATGGATTTTTCTTCCACAAACTTGTCCACATTTTAAAACTCAGCTATTGTCTTGATCACTTCCTCTGGCAACAAATTCCACAGCTTGATTGTGTGTTGAGTGAAAACATATTGAAAACATATTTTCTCCAATTTGTTTTAAATCTGGTACCTGTTAGCTTAAAGGCATGTCCCCTAGGGATGTGCAGAGCAAAATTTTATGTTCATATTTTTTATGTCCGAAAGGGGGTCCCACTTGCGGCCAATATGGACATAAAAAAAATCCTTGCCGGGAATCACGTGACGTCGCGTCTGAGTGACGCGGCGCCACGTGATTCCCGGCTCGTTCGCGCCGGACGGCTCGTTCGGCCCAAAAAGAACTTTTGGCCAGCTTGGGGGGGTCAGGAGGCCCCCCCAAGCTGGCCAAAAGTTCTTTTTGGGCCGAACGAGCCGTCCGGCGCGAACGAGCCGGGAATCACGTGACGCCGGCGTCACTCGACGTGCCGCCGATGTCACATGCTTCTCGCCAAGGATTGCAGAATTGGCGTCCTCACTCCTCGCTCCATCACCAGGGAGTTGTGGTAAGTCGGGGGGGGGATTAAGGAGGGTGAGGGGGTTTATATTTTTATTTTGGCTCAACAATCGCGATTTCCCACATATCGAACATATCTATGTTCGATATGTGGGAAATCCGATCGTTTATGTCGAATCAATTTTTTAAGTAAAAAAAAAATATGAGTTGCGTTTTACTAATGCGGTCAATCCGAATGCACACCCCTAATGTCCCCTAGTCTTAGTTTTATTTGAATGGGTAAATAGCTATTCCCTATTTACCTGTTCTACTCCAGTCATGATTTTGTAGACCTCAATCATATCTCTCCCCCTTCACTAAATTCTCTTCTATAGGCTGAAGAGCCTTATCCTGTTTAGCCTTTCTTCATAACAGAGCTGTTTTAAACCCACTTCCTTAGATTTCAAACACTTGAGTTAAGATCCAAAAATATGTAACACCTCATTCTTGCTTGCCTTTGGTTCTTCTCAGTCTCAAGATCCCTTTTGGACCTTAAGCTGTTCCCATCCCTAGTTATCCGAATGTTCCTTCTTTGATCCTTATCCCACTGCTAAGACAGGAAAGAATAAAAGGAAGAAAGATGAAGACCACAAGCCAAAGCTTGCTAATGAGTTTTATGGAACATATTATCTGGGTAACACCTCCTGTTTGGGGAATGTCAAAGATCAACATACACCCCTATTGTGACCTTATCATTCAGTGCCTATATGGTTTCTTCGGTCTCTAGTATGGGATACTTTGACACTTTTGCATCTGTTCACCTTTATCCCATTAATGCACAATATCATCAGTTACTGATAACAAAACTGTCTCTATGGCCAACTCAAAAACTGGCCTGAGAATCATCCAGATCATCTATGCCTTTAAAAAGGGATGTAATATAAGTTGTAACCATTTTCTTAATGGGGCAGATTTTATAAATCTGCGCATACGCGTACTTTTGTTCGCGCACAAGGCGCGAACAAGAGTACGCGGGATTTCAATAGATACGCGCGTATCCATTAAAATACGGGGTCGGCGCGCGCAAGGCTGCCCAAAATCGGCAGCTTGCGCACGCCGAGCCGCGCAGCCTGCCTCGGAGGGAACTTTCCTTCGCCCTCCCCCCACCTTCCCCATCCCCCTGGCCCTATCTAAACCCCCCCCTCACCTCTATCACAAATGTTATGCCTGCTCGAAGCAGGCATACATTTGTGATAGAGGTCCGGGGGGGGGCTGGTCCAGATCCGGTCCGGGGGCTGGTCCAGATCCGGTCCGGTCCGAGGGCTGGTCCAGATCCGGTCCGGGGGCTGGTCCAGAGGCCGCGGCCACACCCCCGGAATGCCCCCGGATCGCCCCCAGGCCGAAACCACACCCCACAGTGCCGCCCCCAGATGACACGCTGAATGCGCCACGCCCCCTCGACACACCCCCTCCCCCCCAGGAAAGCCCTGGGACTTACGAGCGTCCCGGGGCTTTGCGCGCACCGGAAGCCTATGCAACATAGGCTCGGCGTGCCCAGGGGGTGTCTGGCCCAATAAGTTTGGTCAATAAAGGAATGCTTTCAACAGGTTTATAATTTGTGCATAAAACTAAGTAAGCAACAATCAAAAAGACATGTATTTTGGATGGGAGTGCATAGTCAGAAAGGAGACTGTTGGTCTATTCCTATATATGCTGATGGCAGAGAAGATGAAGGAAACTGCTTGCTCAAGATGAGATTAGCATAGGCAGAAGCAAAAGATAGAGTGGACGAGTCATTTACAACTTGAAAGACTCCCTACTGTTTGCCTTAGGATTCAGTTAGGAAAAATATTAAACATTAGTACAAGTGTTGGACAGCAAAAGAGTGAACCAGCAATGCCTTGGAACTTCTATTCATCCATGCAGTGTCTGTTGTATAAATGAGAAATTTGTTCATGCTTTTATATTTTTTCCAGAGTTTAGATGCTTTAATTGCTTCTCATAAATTAAGAGTAGTAATTAATACCACCTTTAAACAGTCAGGTTGTATGTACTGTATTTTGCCTTCTACATGTTATTGTATGTTTGTCTGTATGGAAGTCCACACTAAATAGTTATTACATGAGATTTAAAGAGGGGTAGATTCAGGAATAATGTAAAGGAATATGTATTCACAGAAAGGGGGTAGATGTATGGATCAGCTTAATTAATGGCGGCAATCGAGACAAAAATAATACAGAAGTTTAAGAAAACATGGGCTAAGCACTGAGGTTTAGCAGGGAAGTGAGGGCAAAATCAGAAATCAAATAAGTGCAGTATTTCAGAAGGAAGTGAACTTGAAAAGAATGGATGGCCCTTCCTTGTGGTCATTATCCACCATCATAGTTTGTGCCTCAGTTTTAGGTATCTAAAGTTAGGAAATATTTCAGCCAAACTTATAGGTTTGGGCTGAAAATAGGAACCTAACTCTAAGCTTCTAAAACTGAGATTCTAAATTTAGACCTGCTATTCAGTCTCCTATTCAGGCCCCTAAGTTAGACACTGAATGCTGATTTTCAGCAATAGGCTCCTAACTTACTTTCCCTGAGCTTGCCTCACCCATTTTTTAGGTGCCTAAATTTAAGAGCTCAGCAGGATGGAATTTTATTTAGGGAGATCTAGGCACCTAAATCCTTAAGATAGGTACCTAGATCTTTCAAATATCCGTTTCATAGTTCTTTTGTCTTTAGTTATAGTTATGGTTGGGCATTTACATTTTTTGTTGTCTTAAATATAAGAAAAATAGCTATATTGTTATAGACAGCTATATAGATAGATATAGCTATATATATATATATATATATATATATACACACATACATACTCTGGGTGAAAAAATATATTAATTTAATTGTGCGAGTACACTATTTCCATGGACTTGAATAAAAAATGTGAAAAAGCAGCACCTCCACATTTGTAAAAATTATTATGAAATTGCATTCCCTAAAAGATGCAATCTGCAGTTAGAATGGATTATTTTCTGATTTTAATGTAATAGTCCTGCATGAAATGGGATTAAAAGATATATGTTCTGTACTGTAGCAAGGTTAAAACTCTCGCTGGCATTTTGGCTAAATGGTAAAAGTCATTTCTGTATTGCAGCTGAGTACAGTACAATCCACAGTCCATCAACACCCATTAAAGATTCAGATTCCGATCGATTGCGACGTGGTTCAGATGGAAAGTCACGTGGGCGAGGCAGAAGAAACAATAACCCTTCACCACCTCCAGACTCTGACCTTGAGGTATGTTATGCACGCAGGTCGAAGTTGGTAGCAAATGAAGCATGTCTTCCTGATTTTTAAGAAATTGCATTGGCCATGCTGACAAAGCTGTGAAGCTTTTATAAATTCACTTATGCCCCAAGACGATGCATTTATTAATATCTTGTAACAAGATACAGTGAGAAACTTCAGTCTAGTGGCTGCTTGCCTAATAGCCTTCACTTTTTCTACAGGTGACTTTTAGATCAGGATTGACAGTCGGGCACAGTTTTCTGAAGCCGTTAAATTTTTTTGTTAATCTTTTCATGGAGCTGCAGTAGCAGCTCTTCACAAGAGAACATCACCGGATTGCATTACTGTCTTACTACAATTTGAAATGTGAAAATGATAAAGAAATCTTGATTTTTGTTATAATACAATTTTTCTATTATTTCCTCATATGTTCATTGATTGATTGAAGTATCAGCTTTCTATAAACACAGAGAGAGATATTGATTATGGTCTCTTTTTGTTCCAGAGGGTATTCATTTGGGATTTGGATGAGACGATCATCATTTTTCATTCTTTGCTCACGGGGTCCTATGCTAACAGATATGGAAGGGTGAGTGGCAAAAACGGGTACTGAATTAAGCAGCATTGAAATATTTTGCAGGTACCATTTTTATGTTTAGAAAGATTTTGATCAAATAAAGTATTTTAAGTGTATCTGTATATAGAAAGTGCATGTAAAAGTATCATTCTGAGACATTTATTAGGGAAGATCATAGGCACTTTTTTCTTAATTAAAGGTACATAATAGCAGAATTGTGTGTGCTGTTTCTTTCAAATACTGTCCTTCAGTAAGTGTCCAAACCATAGATGTTTGAATTTGATGCTAATTTCAAAGATTTGAAATATTTAGATGCTTATAATACCTTTCATGAATCTTGGCATATTATGTCAAAAGACACAGCAGCCTATCCACACCAAGTTAGCGTGCATACAAAAGTCTGTTTAAGATATACAAAAAAATAACATGCTATGCACTAATGGAATAACGTGCACGCTAACTAGGTTCTGACAAATATCAGTGGATAGGAATTAAAATCAGCACATGCCTGCAAGCAAATGACCTTCCATTGAATGCAAATGAGGTGTTAGTGGGCGAGTGTGAAATAACATGTTATGCTCTCCTCCACGTGCTATTTTACCTGTGCCCACTAAGGCCTCTAATTTAACACCTGCCTTGAGCCATTTGTTAACTGTTTAGCATGCATATTGGGTCACAAAATTCTTTATTCTAACCAGACCAAAATGAAAGAGCTAGTTAACATGAGGGATTTCATCCCCCAAAACCTCCCTATGAAGAACACTGCCCAGTCTAACGATGTCTAACACCTTCCTTCAATCATTCCATCCCCCCCACCCCCAACAAGGCCAGAGACTCCTGTTCAAGCATCAAAACTCCCTCTCTCAAGACCAACCCCCATAGACTGGAGCCCCCTGATAGTCTTTCTCCTGCCCCTTCTGCTGGCACCATTGCAAGCCCCCAAATGATACTGCCTAATGGTGCTCACCGCTATCACATAACAGAGATGAATTCCACCAGATGATGCCATTCGAGGGACTGCTGCAGTGCAGGCAGAAGGGCTTTCGCATTTCTCCTGCTGGTAAAGGTTAAGCGCCCAGAGAAATTACACAAAAACAAGCTATCCTGGCACGACTTCAAAAATACATGTTATAAAATATCAAATTAGCCATAAATACATAACAAAACAAAATGCCAATCCAATCAAAGCAAGCAAGATTGAGAGTTTTCAGAATGGTGAGGACTTATTTTGGAAGGAATGGAGGGAATTTAGGGGGCTGAGGAGGGTTCCAACCTAAGGTGAAATGTGTTTGGAAGACGTCCAGAAATGGGGAGATTGGCTTGAAATGTGTTTTGGGACTTGAAGGGACATGCCCAGATGCTTGAAGGAGGGTGTCAGGCCTTGTTAGGGGACACAACCTTTATGGGGGGGGGGGGGTTGGCGAATTAAATTTCTTGTGCTAACTGGCTCTTTTACTTTGGGCCAGTTAGTATGGGGCATTTTTCAATCCAGCACGTGCAAGTTAAACATTTAGGTTTAGCGTGCATTGAAATAGCATGAGTGTGCTTATGAGGATTTTTTTTTTAAGTTCATTCCTTGTGGCGTTATAGCATACCTGTTAAATTTGTAGCTTATCTGTGCAAAAAACTGTTATAGCAAAAGTTTGTATGCATATAAGCCCTATGGTTTTTCAGGAATTGCATTGCCATTTAATTGTATAGCATGTGGGATATTTTAGATTTTGAAATAAATAACTTAAAATCTGAATGACCTAAAGTAAGATCTTGCTTATGTAAGTTTTCAGGAACAGTTCGTCCCTATTACATGAAATGATTCTGCATTCTTCCTTAAATCTATGCTAAAGGGTTTGAGATGCTAATTATGCACGTGCCTGCTTATCCAAATAGATGTGGTGTGCCTGGAGCAGCTCAGGCAATCAAGATCTTTATTAGTATATTAGAGAGTAATTCCTCTGCCCTACATTCCCTCTGTAAAACAAGCATATAGGGATTTGAGTGATTTGTGGTAATTGAAGTACTCTCTACAAATGCAGTTTGTGTGTTTTGGAAGCAAAATGATGTGGGTTTGAAAAATATTTACATTTTTGCTTTTGTTACAGGGTTTATTTAAAAAAATGTGGACTTCATTTGGTTACATTATTCATTTGGTTACATTATTCAGAGTATTATTTTACTGTCAATATTGAATGTCTATAAATTATTCCACTTTGTGACGTTTGAGAGACTGGGTATTGTAGCTCATAGAAGTCATTTAATCAAACAGAAGAGCGGTTTAGAGTATTAAGCTGTGTCCTTGACCATAAGTTCAAGTCTACCCTCTGCCACTGATTCTCTAGCTATCCTTTGCCAACTCACTTTATTTTTTTAATCGGGCTTTCCAGAGTAACAAATTAAAAATCTGTTTTTAAATAGGTCAACATTTAAAGTCATTAGAATAGAACACAGAATAGTCGAGATGAAATAGCAAGTAAACATTTTGAAAACTCTTCCTATTTGGCCACTTTTATTATTATGGAGCTAGGTAAATTGGGATAATGCATTTATAATCCTTACCAGAATTTTATGAATGCACCATATTGATATGTGTAAAGTATGTTTACATGGTAAAAAAAAAAAAAAAAAAGACTCCCTCAGAGAAGAGGGACTTATTAATTTATTCCTTTTATCCTAGAGATTTTCCCCAATTTTTGTTATTCACCATCCCCCTTTCTATAGAAAAGCCAATGCAGTGCCAGTCCTTTGACTAGGGTCAATAGACCAGAGCTCCATTTGGAATTTACTACATACTCTGAGCCTGGGATGCCATCCCTTTTAGGTACCTTCTAGGTACATGATTGATATTTCTACGGCACAGGGGGAGATAATTTAATACAAACAGAATTAAAGAATACGAGGGAAAAACATGAAGATAATTTTGGAAGAATTCTTAAAAGAAAGAGGCAAAGCCAAGAAATGGGCATGTTGATATTGTAAACAATCTAGATAGTACTAATTTAAAATATACCAGTTGAGTTGTAAATGAATGATAATGAGCTTTTATATATATATATATATATATATATATATATATATATGTATGTGTGTGTGTGTGTGTGTATATATATGTATATATCTTACTCTTGCTTAGAGAACTATTAGTAGTAGAAAAATGAGCAGTGCATTTGAAAAGCCATTATAAATGGTATTATTTTAAATGGATCCTCCAGGCAGTATATACTAGTTAAATGCACTAATTCCAAAAGTTTTCTCTGAATCTCTTGTACAATCTTACATCTCTCCCCATACTGAGTAAGAATTGTGGAAATATCCACACTTTATCAATTGAGGACTAAAAGGATTGCCATTGTTAAAATTAATATCCTTCCCAGGCTGAATTTTCTAGGGATGTGTATCCATTGATCCATTAGTTTCATTTGTTTTCACGGTATGCACATATCTAACAAATGGAAAATGGGCGCGCAAAACTGATGGTATACGTGCATTAGGTGGCCACCTGCGTATGCACATACCATCAGTTTTGTGTGCCTACCTTACATTCGTGAGATATGCACACAATGCCAAAACAAATGAAACAAATGTACCAACAAATGCACATCCCTAGAGTTTTCTATTTTAAATGTTGCAGTCAAAATCTTAGAAAAACTATGCGGCCTAATATTCGTGCTGAAAATGTTTTAGCACACGCATCATTTAAAATTTATTAATAATTAGTATTTGGGGGATAATTTTGGAAGCAGCCTGCTTAAATCTTCCATTAATTATGTACATAAGTTACACTCATTTTCAAAGAGGAAGTACACACAAATTTTTGCTTTCAGAATGATCCCACTAGGTCTACTTGCACATACTTATACCTGCTAATCTGTGTGCAGACTTTTTTCTAGATTTATGTGCATGCTATTGAAAATGCAAAAGTCTGTGCATAAGTGCAAATTCCTCCCCACCTCCACTCCAGGAATGCATCTTCTTACTGGGGTAGATTTTATAAATTTACGCGCTCGCGTACTTTTGTTCGTGCACCAGACGCGAACAAAAGTACGCTGGATTTTATAAGATACGCGCCGAGCCCAGCGCGCGCTGCCTGTTCCCTCCACCTCCCCTCTCCTTCCCCTCCCTTCCCCTACCTAACCCACCCCCCCCCCCCCGGCCCTATCTAAACTCCCCATACCTTTGTTGGCAGAAAGCAGGTGTAAATCTGCGTGCGCCAGCTGGCTGCTGGCGTGCCATCACCCGACCCGGGGGCTGGTCCAGGGGCCTCGACCACGCCCCCGGGCCGGCAGCATGCCCCTGGTCCCGCCCCGAACCGCCCCCGGACACGCCCCTCCCACCCCTTTTACGGAGCCCCGGGACTTACACGCATCCCGGGGCTATGTGCGCGCCGGCGGCCTATGCAAAATAGGCGCGCCGGCGCGCGAGTGCCCTGCGTGCGTAAATCCGGCCGGATTTACACGGGCAGGGCTTTTAAAATCCGGCCCATAGCGTGTAAACTCACACACACACAGGGCACATGCGCATAAGTTTACCTCCACATCTGGCAGGCAATTTTATAACAAGTCATTGCCACAGGTAGAGCACAATTATGGAATTGCTTTTGAAAATTAACCTGTCTATAATTTATAATCCGCCTTTCTCAACAATGCTACCACAAGATGGTGTACGACCAAACATCAATAAAATATAATGCTTGAAACATGTACGAGAATGATAAAACAGTATACAATTAAAAATGCACTGAATTTGTGTCTATGCACAGAAAAGAATGTCTATAGTATTTGAACACTATTAGCATGCATGTTAACCCAAATTGCATCAAATCTTCACTGATGTGTACTGTGTATGTCTGCATGTAAAACTAGCCCCCAAACCCTAGACCACCACCAAAACCTCACCTCAAGTTACTTGATGACCCTCCTATAGTGTAATAAATAGATGAGAAATATGTGTGCAATTCCAGAGGCGCTCTCTCTCTCTCTCTTCCACATGCAACAACCTCTGTCACCCTACTCAGCATCCACATCTCATGCTCCTCTTACCCTCTGCCAAGACCTGCATCTGTCTCTCTTTGCCCCCGTCCACTGTGCCAGCATCTCTTCTCTCTTCTCCCCAACAGCATTCTCCTGTTTATCCTGCTCAGAAGCATTACCTCAGTCTCTTTGCTCCCTTTCTGTAGTGTAAAGAATCTTCTCTCTCTCTCCACCATTTACCTACTCATCAGAATTCAGTCTCTCTTTGTTCACCCCACCCTCACCTCTCCACAGCTCCTCTAACTTCTCTCTGTCTCTATGCCCCACATCTACACAGCATCCATTCCTGCCTCACTTGTTGTGCTATGCTTTAAAAGTGGATAGGCAGCATCTGGAAGTTTCCAGGTTATTTGCTGCCCTCTCCCCCCATCTTTTGGCACCTTAGGCCACTGCTTGCTTCACCTAATGGAAGAACTAGCCCTGAAGGGACTCCAGGCGCACGACTCCTTAAACCAAAAAAATTGCAGTGGCAGCAGGAGTAGCAAGGCCTTCCTCTCCCCCATGCCCCACTAAATCCAAGTATGGGTTTCCAGGCCTGTCTCCCTTTACCCCTACTCGTCAGTAAAATAAAACAGGCAAGTATTTCTACTTTTCAGTGATGATATTTATCGCAGTGTTCACAGTATTCTCCTTCCACCTGTGTGAAAAGAAGCTGTAAAGATGTGAGCCTGTTATGTCTGTTTCAGTTTAAATTCAATAAAGAACTTTAAACAAATGAATAACCATTATATCCAAAGTGCTGTACATAGAACACATGTTTCAAACAATAAAAAGTGGGTTTTTTTTAGCCTAATTATTATGTAGTTTCTACAGGAGAAATGTAAGCTGTCAAGATCATGCAGCCTCCATTCGAATTTAGCTATAACACTGTTCATGCATGGTATTGTTGTTATGAATTATGTTGGTTGCACTGGTTTTAATTAATTATTATGTATGCCTCAAGCATGTATTTCACCCAGGTGATTTTTCACAAAAGGCGAGTAATCAAATTTCATGAAATAATGAAATATTACAAAAAATGCAAAGAGGATCCTTAATATCCACAGAGTAAAGATGCCCTCACTTTAATATCATGCCTGAAAATGCCACTCTCAGCAGTGAACTGCCTCATACCATGCTGAGACAGTGATGCTGTGCCAGCTCAGAGAAATATCTCCTTCTGAGCTGTCAACACCACTTCCTGCTGCACTCAGTGTGTTGTAGAATTTTTGTTTTTCTTTGCTTTCTTAGGAAGGGTGGGGGGGGGGGGGGATAAGTCCAGCATTTTCCTCTTACTCCTTTGAGCTTTTAGCTCATTTGAAGCCAGCCTCTACTGAGCTATGGCAGCATGAGCCTGTATTTACAAATACCTTTGGTTTTCCCCATTTTATTATTTTTGTACTATGGCTCCGCTCCATATCTAGCCCAGCAATGTGACAGTTATTGGTCAGGGTTCGTACAAAGCGCAATGCCTTCCAGACCAGACGTTCAGTGTACCCTGAGTCCAGCCACTGGGTGTCACCATTGTGTGAGATGATGGATACTCCCTCCTCACAGGAGATTTGTACACTGCCTTTTCACTATCTCTAGCTCTGGCCAAAATGAAGAGCAGAAATCAGACTTGGCAATCAAATCCAGGTCTCCCAAATGGTAGTACACGGCATGCCGCTGGATCACAAGGCCGGACCGTGTTTTTCTTTTAAGTTCTATGTCAGTGCTGTCAGTCTTTAATAAAAATGTGAGGAAATATTTTCTGCTCATTGGCTGGGTAGGCCTTAAATCTTTTTTCCTCATCTTTTACTAAAATTTGGAATCACAGAAGTGTGTTTTTATAACACTACTACATTTCTTCTCATTTACATTAATGAAGATCAAGCAGTAGCTGCTCACACCTCGTTTAATCAGCTTTGTCACTTATGGGTCGATATTCAGCCAGACCAAGACCAGTGTGGAAAAAGTTAAACAGAAAAATTGTATAAAATATTTTATATTTCTGCCCAGGAAGTATGCTCGTATATTTGTAATGCAGAAATTCACATACTTTCCCTAACCATTTAAAATAAATACATGAAAACTGTAAATCTTATATACGCTTATTAACCCAGAATTAAATACAGAGGCAGATACTTTCTAAAATATGCAAATACATCATTCTGAGCTAACTTAGTTGTGCACATACTTGGAATCACTAGTTCGCCAAGTCCTCCTACCAGTTCACACAAACCTCCCCACTTAACCAAACATCCTCTAACACTTCACCCTGAACTCCCCCCAGTTCACCTAGACTTCCACCTCAAAACTGCAGACAAAAGCAAGTCCATTTTCACTTGTGTGAGTCAATTACAGGTGGAAAGGTTTTTGAACAAATTCGGTAATGTATGTATATGTTCTTCTTACAGTATAGCAACTTGTGCGCAAACTTATGAACCCTGCCCTGGAACATCCTTAACTACCCCTTTTTCTTCCCATTAAAATGTATGGGGCAGATTTTCAAAGGGTTACACGCTTAACTCCGAAAACTTGCTCCTGCGCACGCCAAGCCTGTTTTGCAAAGGCTCGGCGATGCGCACAAGCCCCAGGATGCGCATATGTCTCGGGGATTTGAAAAATGGGCGGGAAGGGGGTGGGGCTGGGGGGGCGGGGTGCCAGTCCGAGGGTGGTCCTGAGTCCTTCGGCACAGCGGCAGAGGCAGGCGTAACTCCTGAAATAAAGACGGGGGATTTAGGTAGGGCGGGGGATGGGGAAGGGATGGGATGGTGGGGGGGAGCGGAGGGAACGGGGAAAGCCATCGGGGCTCTCCTAGGGCTCGGCATGCGTAAGGTGCACAAGTGTGCACCAACCCCGGATTTTATAACATGCACATGGCTGCGCGAGCATGTTATAAATTCGGGCGTACATTTGTGCGCGCCGGGTAGCGCGCACAAATGTAGGCCGCGCGCGCAGTTTATAAAATCTGCCCCTATGTGTAAAGCTGCAAGTATGCATGTACTCTTAAGATGTATAAAATATCAGATATGTTTGCATATGCTATTTGCATGCATGTATGCTATTTTTCTTTGCTCAACCGCCGCATAAGTCTAAAAATTCATCCGGGCATGCATTTTCCTGCATTACAAATATACAAGGACACCAAACCGTGGGCTCATGATTGTGGCAGATATGCAGTATTTTATAAATTATGTGGTTCCTGCCACACTAGTTTTCTCTGCGCTTTCATGTGCGCAAATGATGCACTATGGACAGTTTTGATTGTTCAGCTGAAAAAGCATTCAAATTGTAAACTGCTTCAAAAAATCTTCATACGCTGGGGCTTCCCAAACCTGTCATGGGATACTACAGCCAATTGGTTTTTCAGGATATCCACAATGAATATGCATGAGATACATTTGCATGTATTGGGTCTCCAATATAGGCAATTCCTACTTATAATCTTAATCAAGATGTCATCTGGGATCTGAAGAAGCAAAGGCCGTCTGAAGAAACCTTTCCCTTACAATGGTTAACACAGCTGCTGCTGTTACTGCTAGTAATTGCCCATGGATGGCCTCTCAATTATTCACTGGGGCGGATTTTCAAACTCCGCGAATAGGCCTACTTTTGTTTGCGCTCCAGGCGCAAACAAAAGTACGCTGGATTTTAGTAGATACGCGCGGAGCCGCGTGTATCTGCTAAAAACCTGGATCGGCGCGCGCAAGGCTATCGATTTTGTATAGCCGGCGCGCGCCGAGCCGCGCAGCCTACCCCCGTTCCCTCCGAGGCCGCTCCGAAATCGGAGCGGCCTCGGAGGGAACTTCCTTTTACCCTCCCCTCACCTTCCCCTCCCTTCCCCTACCTAACCCACCCACCCGGCCCTGTCTAAGCCCCCCCCTTACCTTTGTCGGGGGATGGAGGCGTAAATCCCCGCGCATCAGCGGGCCTCCTGCGCGCCGGGACGCGACCTGGGGGCGGGTCCGGAGGGCGCGGCCACGCCCCCGGGCCGTAGCCACGCCCCCGGGCCCGCCCCGGAACGCTCCCGACACGCCCCGAAAACGCCGCGCGGTTCGGGCCCGCCCCCCGACACGCCCCCTCTGAAAACCCCGGGACTTACGCGAGTCCCGGGGCTCTGCGCGCGCCGGTAGGCCTATGTAAAATAGGCTTACCGGCGCGCAGGGCCCTGCTCGCCTAAATCCGCCGGTTTTGGGCGGATTTAGGCGAGCAGGGCTCTGAAAATCCGCCCCATTGCATATAAGGACAGCAAGGCAAGGCAAAGCAAACCCACATTTCAAATACAAATAAAATCTGTAAAGGCATAGAAAGTAATTCACTCAGGACTTTTTACAATAATGCAAAAACAGAAGCCAATATCTAGCATGCCCAGCTAAGACGTCTCGCTGTTGAAATGGACTTGCCTACAATCCTTTTGCTTGCTTATACCAATCTGTGCATGCACAAAACTATTATAACTTGATCAGATTTGGCAGGTTGAACAGAAATACACTCCTAATTTGTAGGTAATAAATTATAAAGTTAATCTGAGCACAGAGGGGGGTCAATATTCAGCTTCATTTAGCTTAAAATAACAGATAGCATTTTTCCTGAAAAATTGCAGTGTAATTGTGTATAGCCCTTAATTTTCTTTATAAAGCTAAATAATTTTGAAAAAAAGATTTCTGTTCTTGTGAGACATAGGGAAGTCAAGGAAACTGCAGAGGTTGTGTTTTAATAAGTAAGGAGCAGTAGTAAAGTTGCGCGGAAAACAAGTCGATGTGTGCTGCGGCCTCCAATTTTAAAATACGGAGTTATGCATGTTAATCATTGGCCCTGCCCTGGAACGCCCATGATGGCTCCCCTGGCAAGGCAGCCAAATTTCACCACAAGGGACATGCCATGACCTGGAGGAAACTGGGTTTATGTTAATTGTCTACTTACACCCCAAATGTGTGTGGTTTCAGTAGTCTCAGAATCAGCCATTTAAAGCCTATGATGCTGTGATGGGCCCATAATTCATCAGATCGGGATTGTCCAAAAGCCTGCACTGGACTGCTATCTCCCTCCTGAAATTCGGTACTATAGCAGTTCTGGAGTGTACCAGCTCAGGGCTAATGTCTTGGCTAGGCGACACGAAGGGACAGCAAAGAGCTATGAAACAGACTCAAGGCTTCAATGGAAAACATAAAAATCATTCCATTCTGGAGGTCAGAGAACCAGCAACATTAAACTTCAGCTTTGTATTCCTATTTAACTGCCTAGATTGAAGACCTGAAGAAGACAGGTGCATTGTAACAAAGGGGAGGGGCTGAAACAGCTGTGTGCCTGGCAGGAGGAGCACAGAGGTAAGTTCATTAAATATCCATCAATGAGATGTCAACAAGGTATGTCTATTTCCAACTTCTATCGCAGGCCCCACTTTTGCCCTGCTACTCTACAAGACTCAATCTCTGCTTAGACCTTCAAGAAACCCTCATGCATATTTTCTTCATCCTTGTCTATTCCCTGGATAATGGGCAGTACTGTCATAAAGCACTACTTGTAATGAACTCACAGTACAATTTTTGAACTCTAGAGGGTGTTAGAAGCTACTCCAAAAGCCAGTGAAATTCTATGCCTTACATCATATAAGAACCCTTAGACTTAGACTCTATCCTGGCCCTTGACAGCTTGCTATCAACCCTACACCAACCACCCAGCCACTGAGCCTACCTCCGAATCCCTCTCACTAGCTAGGCACCATGTAGTAAGAGACAACTGTACAGAAGCTTCTGTATCTGGGGGATCCTATCTAAGATCTTCCCACCCTCTCCAGGAAATGAGTACACTCAAACTGTTTGTATAATGATGCACATCACACCCTGGAGCATACAAGCTGATGGCGTGACACAGTTTTTGTTCTGTTCACAGACAACATCAGTTCTTTGTCAGAGGAGGAGAAGGAGGAAGAAGAAGAACTCCTTGTCTTTCCTGCTGCTTCAGCAGCTGTACCCCCTAAAGTGGAGAAGCAGCTACCACTACCACCAAAACCAGCAGCAGTGGACCCTGCAGCAGCATGCCTCTCCTCCACGGGAGGCCCCGGGCCTATTTTCTCACCTATCCCTCTTCCCTTCCCTGTAGGGCCTCCTCCCATTTCTGCCCCGGGACTTCAGGCTGCTGGTCCAGAGACTGCCTAGCTCTTGCGGAGGCAAGAAAGGAAATAACCTCGCTTTTGACCTTCCATCAGATTCTGCACTGCACTCTGTGGCTGCAGGCCCTATCTCCGTGGCTAGAGTACCCACTCCAGACCAGGAGGCAGGCTCATGGGCAGCTATGGCCTGGCAATGCGGAGGATGGTGGGTCAGAAGCGAACTCAGGAGGCTGGTCAACGTGGTGGAGCAACTAGCCCAAGCACCAGAGGACTTCACAGCAGCTCTTGAGTTGATGGGCATGAGGTGACTGCCACAGTTCCCTGACCCCCTAGGCAATTCTGGACTGGACCTTTCGAAGTTTCTAGACCTTTTTTATGTAAATAGTTAAGTCCATACCTAATATCCTACCCCTTTCCCAATTTATTCTTAATTGTAAATAGTTTTTAAAGTTTTAAATATTTTTCAACTTTATATAAAAGTTTAATATTTTTATAATTGTGGCATGGTTCTCTTTTATTTGATGCAGGCTCTGGTCCATTTCCACCCAAAGTAAAGCCTATTGCAATTATTCTCTCTCCCACACATCACCACGCATGTAGCTTGCTATGTAGATCTGTCTAGAATCTTTATATTCCTCTCATCTAACCTTACAGCTGCCTATGTATAACTTCTAGTTATCTGGGTTATCTAGTTATACTTACCACTGCTGAATGAATAACCTGTAAAGGATACAACTCTTCTAAGGTTGAAAACTGCATTTACCTGTTACCAACCCAAAGGGACAGAGATATGAGTGTAGCCAAGCCACAAGCATTAGGGATTGCATTTGTTTTAAATTAATTTCAAATACTCGACAAATAGGGGCAATTTATTTCATTTAGGAACCCCAAAACAAATTGAGGGCCCCCCCCCCCAAAAAAAAAACCAAACCTTATTTGTTGCATTTGTTTAGAATGAATGCATCCAGCCTAGACTTAGGCCCAAGACCAAGGCCTTCCCTAGGGCATAAATCAAGGTCCAAAGCAGGGGCTGTGAGCTAGACCCAGGTGCAACACAGGGGTCTCGGGCTAGACCCGGTCTGATGCTGGACCTCTGCTAAAGAGCCAAGCCTCCATAATCAGTCACTCACCTAATCTGTCAGGTGTCTGAGGGCCAGGCCGGGTACTGATTCCTGGGCATGGGACTAAGCCAGAGCTCGGACTAAGGCCCAGGCCCAGGTGCAATGCCTCAGCCCGACCTGGAGGGTGTGTCCCAATACTAGGTCCTCGGCCTGGACCCAAGCTGGATGCTGAGGCCCAGTCTGGAAGCTGGATCCCGACACCAGGGGCTTTGCCTAGACCCAGGCCCAATGCTAGGACCTGGCCTGGAGGGACAGGTCCTGACTTGGTCTACAGTCAGGCCCAGGCCTGGAACCCAAGCCTCATAGCTCCATTGATGCTGTCCTCTTCTTTTTTCTTTCTTCTTTAAGCTGATACCGTGCGCTGCAGTTGGGCTTGGGCCTGGGCTTGCCTAGGCTAAAACTCAAGTGTCAGGTCCTGACCTCTGCTGCACCCCAACATCGAACCTGGGTTTGGGCTGAGGCTCCAGCATCAAGACCCAGCCTGTAGGCCAGGCCATGGCATCAGGCAAAGGCTGTGGCATCAGCTTTGCTTAGGATGAGGTCAAGGTTGCAGCGACCTACCAAAGCCTCAGCCTATGCAGGCTGAGGCTTTGGTCTAGGTCTAGGCCTTGCCATCAGATCCCCACTGGACCAGGTAAGTGGGTTCAGGGGGGGGGGGGGGCGGGGGAAATCCTGGCCATGGCATTTTTCTGGGTGGGGATGGAATAGGAGGCCTTGGGATGCCCCATTTTCTTTTTTGTGGTCATTTTTGGGTATTTCTTTTAAATGTTTGATTTGTTTTTTTATACAAATGAAACAAATTAAATATTCCATAAACTGAAATTTGTGGGGAAAAAACTTCCCAAAAACAAAACAAAAAAAAAAAAATGGAGACCCAGTCAACTCATACCCTATCAAGTAGAGATGTGAATCGGAACTGGAATCGGTTCGGATTCCGGTTCCGATTCACATGTGGGTTTTTTTGCATTGGGCCCGATCGCGGTTTTGTTTATCGGCTGCACCTGAGCCGATAAACAAAAAACCCACCCCGCCCCTTTAAAACTAACCCCTTAGCTTCCCCCACCCTCCCAACTCCCCCCAAAAACGTTTTACAGGTACCTGGTGGTCTAGTTGGGGTCCCGGGAGCGATCTCCCACTCCGGGCCGTCCTCCCGCTCCCGGGCCGTCGGCTGCCACTAATCAAAATGGCACCGATGGCCCTTTGCCCTTACCATGTGACAGGGTATCCATGCCATTGGCCGGAGCCTGTCACATGGTAGGAGCACTGGATGGCCGGCGCCATCTTGCCACTGGGCTGCCATTGGCAAGGGGGTAGGCAGCCCAGTGGAGAAAGACCTCCTCTCCTGAAGAAAAGAGGAGGTGCAGTCTACTCCAGCAGAGAGGCACATGCTCTAACTGAATGCTATAGTGGAGGAGTGGACTGAAGTGGAGGAGGCTTCAATCATGGCACCCAAAACCTGAAGAATTTTGTCCAGAAGGAGATGCAAAGCATGCGGCAGGAGCTGAGGGGCATGCAAAGGCAGTGGAGCTTCAGCCCAGAAAAGGAAGGTGGCCAAAAAAGCATTAACTGTATATATTTTTCTGCATGTCTATTACTCATATAAATAAATGCACCTTCACCTTCTAAAATGTCTTTGTATCAGAGTGCTTCAGGTCATGTTCCTCCTCCTCTTCATCCAAATTATCTTCTCTACTCTCTGGAGGAGGCAGGACCCTGATTTTGGCAAAGTTATGAAGCATACAGCACGTAACATTTTGAAAATTCATCTCTTACTTTTTTAATATGTGACTGCACAATATCTAAATGCAAACAGGCAGATTAATAAAAACACACATACGATAAATCCCATCTGCAAATGGCTGAGAGAAGAGTTCATCTTGGTCAATTGCTTGAGAATTTCTACTAGGGATGTGAATTCATTTTGGAATGTTTCTGGAGAATCGAAAAACGATTGAATTTTTTCCAAAATTTCGGAAAAAGTTCATTTTCGGATTAGTGCGCGCTACCTCTGCCACGTTAGTGTGCACTATCGGGAGTTAGCGTGCTCTAACCTGAAAATCAGAGCTCCTGAAAAAAACCCTCGAACCGCGGGAAAAATGAAATTCCCGCAGGAGGGATCCCGAAACGAAGCCCGACACAATATGAAAACCTGAAACACATCTCTAGTTTCTTCACACTTTTGAAACCAGAACTCATTAGGGCTCATTTCCAAAAGCTGGTCTCAGGAGCTGAGGAAAGCAGAACTGTTCACTGTGCTCTGATAGAATGGTAAAATCAATGGCAAGTTTGCTTACCACACCTTTGCAAAATAACTAGAAACAGTGAGTTTTATGTAGAACTTTAAAAGAGTGGGTCTGAGGCCAACACCATAACATCAGCCTCAGTCATAATGGTTGGAAACTGTGGGGGGAAAAAAAGTCTTTTCCCACCAAGAGAACCAACAGACAGGAAACCCTCAACACTGTCCTGCTAGGCACAGTTTTGAAAAGCAAGCCTCAGACTTTGAAAAAGAATTAAACATTTTCAAAACTGAGGGACAGTTTGAAAGCAGTGCAACCATTTTCTTTCGATTGGAGGCAACTTGAGTTCCAGTGATAGAGCAGCACCATTTGCCGTCAATTGAAAATGTAGTGCCCTTTTCATTGCTAAAACATTTAGCAGTTCTTTATAATGGCACTGATCAGCAGCCCTTAGCACCAGCTTTTAATAATTTCATAGATGAACCACATGATGTCTTTAACACCATTTTTCTAAATTTCATTTTTAATGCAGAGACCTTTTGTTTTTCTTCTTCAGAAGAGCTCCAACCACATTGCTGACTACATTTTATTTCAGTCTTAGCTTACTACTGAAGGTGTTCTCTTTGCAAGAGAAACTTAATCCTGCATAACTGCGCTTTTCCTGCTTTCTTATTCAGTAATGTCATATTCCAGCATCTCTAGTGCCACAGTTTTATTTTTGCCCCCGAGAATGTTTGATGTCATAACCGGCATCACTAAATAAGGCAAAATACAAAATCATTCTGCTGCCCATAAAATATCTGCAATGATCACCAAAGATCATAAAGGGCATGAAAATGTATTCCAAGGGTCAAATAGGAGAGTCTTTGTTAACAATTTACTAATGCGTCTAATCTGACATGTACTTCCATCCAAATTGAAAACAGTGAAACAGGTAATGGATACTTCACTGTATTTTAGCACATTCACATTCTTACAGGCATAGGCAGAAAGCAGCAATGAAGCAGTAAAACAATGACAGTTCTAGAAGGAAGCAGCTGTTTTGGAAACCTTTAACAATGAGTAATGAAGACGTAGCTTTCCAGACATGCAAAATATTGCATGAACAGTATTCCAGTTTGCTATGAGGCGGAGACTATAAATAGAAAGAAATGTATCTGTCACACTGGGTATGGTTATCATTTATCTTAATTGACATCAGAGCTGCCTGCACCCATAACCCTGATGTTTCGAGCCAGCTGCTCCATGATTGGGTCTTGAAAGCTTAGAAGAAGTTGACACCCCATGGATAGCACTGATGGCTTGAAACAGGTGGACCAACAGTCAGGGCACCAGAAATGCAGCAGCCCTGCAGTCTGCGGGTACTGCAGCTGGCCATGAAATTGTTTCTAGTTAGAAACCTACATTCTTGAGATGAATAGCCATTTTGATTGTAAAAAAAACACATCTCCTTCCCTATTGTACATTATTATTTTTAAAGATCAGGGAACTTGTTCCACTTAAGCCTTTCATTGTGAAAAACCAGCTTACGTGGAAAATAAGCACTACCCCAGGTAATCTTTCCTGTTTTTCAACTCCCCCTTTTTCCCGCCCTCCCCCTCCCAAAACAAAGACATTGAGTGGGCAGAATTTGAAAATTGACATTCAGGCAGTGTTTGTGTCTTTAATACCTAGCTTTCCAAACAAAGAGCTCTATACTGGTATTTTTTTTTCTTTCACTTGAACTGTACCTCCCCCAGAGATTTGCACCTGATCTGATCATACCTTTCAGAATAGTCACATGGAACTGCAAAGCCTAGCAAGCATGCATGCATTGTTCGCTTCCCTTCTCACCGTGCTGTTACAGATCAGAATGATTAGGTGGCAGTTACTTGCTTTAAAATTGCAAAAGAAGACTCTGTATTTTCTGACCTTTTCTTAGATCCCACACTTGCAAAGAGTTCATGGGGAGGACAATTTTTCAAGGCTATTTACTCAGATAAATTGGCCGTCTGATAATTGTTCTTGCTCAATCCGGTTAAAAGTATGCATGGCGTTCCATGCCACTTATATTCTGGCAGGGTAGAGGGGAGGCGTTTCTGAGGATGTGTTTGGGACAGGGTAAGAAGACATCACGCATGGATTGGATTTTCTTCCAGCAAAAATCTGTCCGCATATAACTTGGAGTTTCTTCCAATGGAAAGCTGTCCGCATTTTCTTACGGCAGAAATCTGTTCTGTCCACAAAACAAAAAAAAAAAAAGGCAGGTTCGAAGTCCTTTGTAGCTGTGGACAGTTTTCTAAAGGAAAGAATGAACATACTTTGGAAATTAGGGACAAGGTACGCTGGTATAAAATTTACACAGACTATTTGAAAATCACCCTCATAATGCAATATGGTGCCCAAGCTCATAGGAACATGGGAAATGTCAGCAGACAGTGTAATTACCATTTAAGGAATGACAGGTCCCCTGTTACCAGTTATTTAACAAAAGTTAACATTTCAATAGAAAACAGAAGCTTATCATTTGTATTTCTTGGCACTGTGGGTTTTATGTTTGAATTCTATTTTTCTAAATGAAGTAAATGAGATGAAATCAGTTTTCAGAGTGATTGTGAGCAGAAAACACCAATTTCCTATCTGTTATCCTGTCACATAGGGAGGATAACTTTTAAACACCTGTGCAAGTGCCCATATATGCATGTATATGGTCGAAGGCAGAACTACCCCAGTATTTTATAACCCGTGCATATCATATACCCTGAAACATTTGCATGCATGTAAAAGATATGCGCAAATAGATATACAAGTTAGCCAGATGAGTTCCAGCTTCCAGCCAAATGGCAGTTTTGCCACTACTTAGGCTTGGATTCTCACGCACGCACGCACGCGAAAAGGGTCCCCCTTAGCTGGATAAGTAATGCTTTTAAGACGTATCCAGCTAAGGGGGTCATTCTCTAACGCTATCGCATGCGTGCGATAGCTAGCTTGGGGTGGAGTTGGCCCTGGAAGAGGAGGTGTCGGGGCGGCACCGGGGCCGACGCTGCGGACACATCGCTGGCAGCGAAAGGTAAGATTCCTTATCGTCACCATTTTCGCGCCGAATAACTACACCTTAGTTATTCGTCCGGCTATCGCAGGACCGCTCCCCGCTTCCCCCCCCCCCCCGGCCCCCATTACCGCCGGATTCTCTAAAGTCTGCGACCTTAGAGAATCCAGGCCTAAGTAAGATAGCCAGAAAAGTCTTACATATCTTGCTAAGTGGTGCTGAATTGCTGTATACGAGTATTTTTACTTTCAATTTTAAAAACATATATGTGGAGATTTTACAGGCATATATTAAATAGCTCTCCCAAAAGTCATTTTTTATGCATGTAAGTCCATAAATTTTGTAGCATACACATGTGAAGGAAATTATGTTTTACCAATTATTCCACCAGTTTGCTCAGTCCATCTGTAAGTCGTCAAGACCCTCCTGGTTCTTCAACCTGAACTCCCAGAACCTTATCCATAAGTACTTCACAATAAAGATGTTTAATATCATTTAGGCCAGATAATGAGCGGGTGTAAATATACACCAGTAAGCTGCAACATCTACACTCATAAGTCTCTTATAAAATAGCAATTTACATGCATAACTGTTGGCCCCACTCTGGAACACTTAGACTGCCCCTTTTTTACCTGCATATATTTACATGTGAACCCTATTTACGTCTGCATATTTGGGCTTTATATAATAGCATATACGCGGGATCATGCTATTTATATGTATATATATCCTAATTTTTCTGCATGTAACTTTTTGAAAATTCACCTTTAAGTGGGTAACTTTTCAATATCTCTGTGCAGCCGCACTTACATGCGTATATGACTGTGTAGAGATCTACTATAATATTTTATAACCTGCATGTATCAGATTTATATGTATTATATAATATGTATATTTTATTTATGCAACATAAGTACATATGTATTAGAGATGTGATTCAGCCGAACCTTTTGGTTCGGCCTTCGTTATCAGCCCGCCGTGGGAAATTTCGTTTTCCTGTGGTTTGGGTCGATTTTATTTCATCTGCCTCCCCCCCCCCCCCCGAAATGAAGCCCGAAACCTGGGGGGGGGGGGGCAGACGGAGGGATTGTAAAAAAAAACAAAAAACCCCAAACCCACCCCAACCCTTCAAATTTAATTAATTGCAACCCCCCTACCCTCCCGACCCCATAAGACTTGCCCGACTGACCCCCCAAGACTTACCGAAGGTCCCTGGTGGTCCAGCGGGATCCTGGGAGCATTCTCCCCTGCTCGGGCCGTCAGCTGCCACTAATCAAAATGGCGCCTCTGTCACATGGTAGGAGCAATGGACGACCCGCTCCATCTTAAAAAATACCAGATACTTTACCAAACAGTAGTTGAAGTCCTGCATTTTTTTTCAACACATGCTTTAAATTCGCAAATCTATAACTCTTGAGTACACATTTTTCATGCGGGCGCCTCCCGTTTTAGAAACCTTATAAGGTGTACACTTTTGGTTTGGATGACAGCTTTTGGAAATTGTTCCCTTTGGTTCCTTCCTGACACAGCCCTACGGCGAAACAAGGCCATGTTGGGGAACTGTACTTCTTTGATACTCCTTTTAAGACTACAAAAGAGCTTTAAAAATTCACCCCTAAATGTTTATTTTTTCAAACAAAATAAATTTCAAGAGCTTACAAAAGTCAAGTATGTTTTTTTTCAAAGATACATATTCAAATTGCTTCAAAAAATAACATAATTTAGCATTAATGTCCAGCCTCAAATTTACCTTTGAATAAAATTCTAGGGACCTGATTCATCAAGGTCTTTTCCCAGAGACACAAAATGGGAGAAAAGGGCTTCTGATTTAGGGCAAATTTAAGAGATTATATTTCAGGTAATTGGGTATATTTAGTGGGTACTAAAAATAGATGTTTATCATTCTTTTTATGGCACAAATTACATTTTTTGGTGTATTTTTAGATGGATTCAATTTAATAAAGCATAATCTTTAAATTTGTACATGCCTTTCTTATTTAAGTTAAAGATAGCACTCAATGACTTTTAAATTCTTTTTAAATTCTTTTATATATTCTGCCATTTTTCAATCTTCAATCTCCCTGTTACAATGATACAGATGCCCTTCAATGCTTCATGAGATATATGTACATCTATTCAGGGTTCTATCCTGTGTTATCTCGTTATACATTCTCCTGTTGTATTTACTATCGTTAATTTTAAATTGTAATCTTCATACATCGTTCTATGTAACATGTTGTTTCTGTATGTAAACCCGAGTGAAGGCAACTCTGCTATACCTCGGTATATAAAAAATGCTAAATAAATAAAAATCAATAAATAAATAAAGTTGCAAAATGCGACTTCAGAATACTGTGATGCATAGTGCATGTATGTGGCTAGGGTGGGGATGTTTGGGTGGGGATGTGTGGCTGAGTGGGAGGGAAAGGCACAGGTATGGGGAGTAGGGGTGGCTGGGGGTATGTGCCTGGGGGCGGTAGATATGGCTTTGGAATGGTAGGGGGTGTGGCTGGCAGAGGCTAAGTGGGTCCCTCCTTATTGCAATCCTTCTCTTCCCTTTCCTTTCTTTCCATTCCCTGCCCTCCGCATTGCACTCACCTTCCTCATTCCATTGACTTAACCTTCCCCTTCCCCTTTGCACTTTCCTTCCTCCACGTACCTCTGGTTGGCTCCTCCCAAGGTGATTTTTCTTAGACCAGCAGATCTTGGGCTCCCTGCCAGCCTGCTTCTTCTGTAGTGATTCTTCTTTGGCTGCCAGGGTTTAGACTTCCCACCAGTCTGCTCTGATGATTTCATCCAGTTGCTGCTTACTTGCCACTTCTTGACTCCCAGTAGCCAGATGACGTCATGAAAGCACTTGCAAGATAGACCCATCAGGTTTTTTCTTTTTCTTTTATCAGCTTTATTTTATTTTAACTGAAAATCAGAAGCCCTACCTATAATGGACATTTCTGAAACTATTTGCATACAGTAATTAGCAATTAAATAATAATGGTTTTTAGATTTTCTTACTTTGAAAACTAAATGTATTTTTAGCCTTTGAGGAGTCATGTGTTTCTGAAAAACAATTGTTGTGAGGGTCAAGATGACATCTGAACCAAAAACATAGTGCTGAGCTTGGGGGGGGGGGGGGGGTGCTCCTGAGAAGCTGTATTTAGAAACCACATTTGCCCTGTGGCATTATGGGCAAATGGAAGGGAAAGATGCAAACCTACCCTTCAGAGCTGTCGCTAGCCCTGCAGCTCTCGATGGCTTCATGGTGCTTGCTAGAGGAAGCGTTACTGCAGTTATGGGGCTAATTGGTGGAGTGACTGCCACAAGTGAATCAGAGACCTCATTAAGCTTAGAACTTTATGTGCAAAATAAGATGTAATCAATGACTAACATGTAGCTGTTAAATATTCGAGAACATGTATAAAGTTTATGTCTGTGACCCAGGAAGTCAGAAGATGCTCTACCACTGGCTCAGTGACCCTGTCTTTTTGAGGTTATCATACACTGGCATTATGAGTACTTTTACCCCCATCTGGGATTCAATCTTACCTCTGACCTATTCAGGGTGGTAGCAGCTGTGGACGTTTAACTGCCTGCTGTATCTTTTTAAGGGGCAGTTTTGGTGAGATTTTCATTTTCAGCTGCAATATTTGGTGCTCAGTCCAAAGTCTCTGGAGAAGCTGGTGAGTGAAGAAGAGGGTGCAGCAGTCCATTGGACAGTTTGAGACCCTGAAGGACATGTGAGCATAACTGTGCCAGTTCAGAACCCAGGGTTGCAGTGTCTGGGGTTAATCAAGCCTATGGTAGTGACAATGAACTCATTGTGGAACACCATAGTCAAATGGAACAGTCTCTGTCAGTTAGAAATGACCAAATTTTAGAGGGATTTTTTCTCACTTCGGACATAGATCAGTGCTCAGGGAGGTTCCCTGGCAAAACATGAGAGGAGATTTGGTCAACTGGAAAAACAATCACAAGCCTGCAGACTTGTAAAGCTGCATTAATAAGGGACAAGTAGGCCGTATGTTGGAAAATGAAAACCTTTGAAAATCAAAATGGGCATCTCAATGTATACTTTGTAAATTTCTAAAATATCCTCTGGTACCACATGAAAATATGCTTAAGCATTACTTCCAGGAAGTGCTGCAGGATTTCTATTTAACAGCTGGTTCTTCAGAAGTATAACAAGCATCTAGGTCCATCAAAAAAGCCATTTCATTGGAGTATCTTTATTGATTGGGTTCTTGGAGAACTCTTAAAGGTAAATTTTAAGCTCGTCGAAACTGGAAGATAAGTGCACAAGTTGGGCCGGCGCTTGCTAAGCGGGTTTTCAAAGCCGCCCAAGGACATGCCTATCTCCCGCTGTGCGCCCAAGGAAAATGTTTGCAAGAAGAGGAGAGAAGTGGGCATGGTCTGGGTGGGGCATGGTTTGAGTATGTCGGGGGAAGGCCAAGAGATGTGTGCGTAAATACTTATGCGCACAGGCAAGCATCAAGGTCCCTGCCATGTAACTTTACTACTGCTATGGATGGCATGTATGTAATAAAACAACAAAATCTAGGATAGTCAGCAGAGTTTTAAGGGATGGAGCTAACAGGTAGGGGTGTGCATTCGTATTGAACATAAATGTAAAACGCTACTTTTTTTTTTTTTTAACTTAAAAAAGTGATAAGACATAAACAATCGGATTTCCAACTTATTCAACATAGCTATGTTGAATAAGTTGGAAATCGCGATTGTTGATCCAAAATAAAAATTTAAACCCCTCACCTTCCTTAATCCCCCCCCCCCCAAGATTTACCACAACTCCCTGGTGATCCAGCGAGGAGTGAGGACGCCATTTCTGAAAGCCTTTCCGAGGAGCACGTGACGTCGGCGCCACGTCGGAGTGACGCGGTGTCACGTGATTCCCCGCGGGTTCGCGCCGGAACGCTCGTTCGGCCCAAAAGGAACTTTTGGCCCGCTTGGGGGGGCCTCCTGACACCCCCAAGCTGGCCAAAAGTTCCTTTTGGGCCGAACGAGGATCCCGGAAGCGACCCCGCGGGGAATCACGTGACGTCGGCGCCACGTCGCAGTGACGCGGCGTCACGTGATTCCCCGCGAGTTCCCTCCGGCACCCTCGTTCGGCCCAAAAGGAACTTTTGGCCAGCTTGGGGGGGTCTAGTGGGCCCAACATGTTTTTGGGGGTTTTTTTTAAGATAGTAACTGCCACTCTGTGCAAATTACCCCTGTCTTTTGTTAAGGATCGTAATTGCTACTCCATGAAAGTTACCCCTCAAGCCTTTTATTATGTGTAGTAACTTCCACTACCAAGCAGAAATGTAAATTTTAGGTGTAACAGAAGTTACCCTATTTGTCATTTCTATTCTCTATCCAGTAGGGATAACCTGTGTTTGTCCCAAACACTTTTTATTCCATCTTTGTTCCTTTCTTCCCCACCTCTTCTGGGAGGGTATTCCATGCATCAACCACCCTCTCTATGAAGAAATATTTTCTGACATTGTCCCTCTTGGAATTTCATATCATGATCCTCTAGTTCTATAGCTTTCTTTCCATTGGAAATGATGCTTGGACTTTTGTGCATCATATCTCCTCTGTCTCTCCTCTCCTCCAGGGTATACATATTTAGGTCCTTCAGTGTCATTTCATAAGTCTTTCCATGCAGACCCACATCATTTTGGTTGCCTTTCTCTGGACCACTTCTATTCTGTCATTCGTTTTGAGATGTGGTCTCCAGAACTGAACAGTTGTAAGGACTTATAAGTGTAAACTGCAATCCCATGGGAACTGACAGTGCTACATAAAATTACCATTTATTTTTACCTTTATATGTGATCCTATAAGCCCAGGAATTCACACCTGTTTGACTCAGAATAGAGATTTTTATTGCAGGCATTAGGTTACCAGAGAAAATATTAACAACTTAGCGACCTTAGAAACTTATAATAAGTCCTTAGCACAGAATGTACCTATAGCGATTAGCTTGGCAGGCTGGAACAAATTAACAGAAGCATAGCACATTACCCTAGCTGGAAGTGCTTTTATTTATAAACAGTTCTAACTTACTAAACCCGAGACAAGACCCAGGAATCGAAACCCAGTCTTACTACTTTGTAGATTCTTGGGCTCTGAGCTGTGAGAGAAGCCAGAGGTCCCAAACACTCTCTACATCACTGCGAAGCAGGCTGTGGGTCTCTGCACCTGGATGAAGGGGAGAGGACTTCCTTAGTTCTTTGAGAAGAACCAGGCAAATTCAACTCTGGCTAAATTAGCAGGGCTTGAGATACTCTTACATGCAGTGCTCCAGGACACTGGGTCTCGCCTGTCAGCTTAGTTGCAAGGTGGGGTAGAGAGCAATGACTCAGATGTCTTCTTGATAGTATGGATGGAATCTTCATAGCCGAGCCCTGAGCATTTTTTCCAAGTTGATTTTAAGAGTTAGGATAAGCATATTCAATGACTTCATGCATATGAAAAAGAGGACCATGAGTCGAGTGCTGATTGGTTCACCTTCTTCACTTAGTCTGCATCACCTCCCCATCCAGCTTGACCTCCCCAAGGAGGACCATTCTTCTGCCATGTGGCAGAGAGCTGACCAGACAGTTGACTTGAATCTGGTAAGGGCTCCTCTCAGGATTAGAGGATGTGTTGCCCAGGTACTTCTGACCTATGTCTGTCTCCCTTCATGTGCACACATAGCTGGCATTGTCTTAGCTCCTTTCTGTGTTTGCTAAGACCAGACTTCTCTCTTTCAAAGAGGCCTAAACAAACAGTGCCTGTTTCAAAGTAAATGAGCAGTCATGTACTACAGTCTGTCAGAAATTCATCATCTCTGTATCTATCTGAAATACAGGCCAGTGTCATTTTGTGAAGCAAGAATCCATTTTGCTGCAAGGACAGTAGTGAAACTTAGGTGTTTTATTCCTACATAGTACGCCAAGTGAGGCTGCACCAAGGACCTGTACAGGGACATTATCACCTCCTTTTTCCTGCTGGTTAAGCCTCTCTCAATGCAGCCCAGCATTCCTCTGTCCTTAGCCACTGCCTTGTTACATTGCTTTGCCACCTTCAGATCATCAGACTCAATACTCATCACCCTCATCTTTTGCAGTCCTTTTGCCCCCAATCATGTACAACTTCTTTGGATTGCCATACCCAGAATGCATAAATCTGCACTTCTTGGCATTGAATCCCAGCTGTAAAACTTTCAACCACTTGTCAAGCTTTCATAGGTTATATTTCATTCTCTCTACTCCTTCAGATGTCCACTCTGTGGAAGATATTAAGTCATCCACAAAAAGATATTGAGCAGAACCAGCCCTAGAATTTATCCTTGAGGAGCTCCACTTACCAACGTTCTTTCTTCAGAGTAGATTACATTTACCACTATCCACTGACATCTGTCAGTCAGCCAATTTGTAATCTACCTCACCATCATAGGACCCACTTCCAGATTTCTCATTTTAATCATAAGCCTTCTGTGCAGGACCATATCAAAAGCCTGCTGAAATCAAAGTAAACAACATTGAATGTTTCTTCTTCATCCAATGGTAATGGCCAACTGGGGTTCATTACTAGTATTGTCCTTAGTTTAACTCCTTTAGCTAGGGACAGAGAGAGGTGGAGATTGTCGGGAGGCACCATTCAGTAAAGCCCCTCACTTTGAGGGTGCTGCTATGGCTGACCTCCTGTGAGTTAATAAAAGCTGCTTTCTTCTTGGGAGGTAGTGCTTTTGAGTTGTGGAGCTAGGTGGAAGTACAGAATGTTTTCCTTTATTTGGATTTTGGGCCTATTCTGTTGGGCACAGGCAAACCCTGCTTGTGATCCCTGAGAAAAGTCAGGAAGCTCCTCTTACTAGTTGGCTGGATTTGTTTCCAGTGTTATGGGTTTTTTAAATTTTTCTTGATAAGAAACTACAAGACTCCTAGGTGTTGTCTGGAGAGAGGTCACAGGGATGCCTTTCCCTGGGGGACCTAAGTTAGGGAATGTTACGAGCACGCGCGGGCGCGGTCATCTCGAGCTGGTGGTGAGCCCTTGGGCCACGGCGAAAGCTAGGGAGGAGCCCCAGCCACACCGTGGGAGGTGAGCTGGGCAGGCATGGTGAGCCAGGCGGGTACAGAAGCAGGCACAGAGTCTGACCCTCAGCCGGACCTGCACGCCCATGGCAACCAACACTGGAAGTTGATTGATGAACGGTCCTCCGACTGTTCCCGGCCCTTTCGGACCTGCCGCTGGGAACGGCAATGGGCAGCAGGCCGGACAGAGGTGAGGGCAGACAGAGTCCTTACACAGAAGACGTCAGATGGGGCTGAAGCAGACATCCAAGACAGGCTGAAGCAAGACGTTGAAGAGGAGGGCTGGAAGGAGACATGGCACTGTCCAACAGGGCGCCCTACTCAGCCCACCCATGGGACTGAGTCGCGGACCACCCTGTCCCAGACGCGCCCTACACAGCCCAGGAAGGCTGGTCGCGGACCACGCTGAGGAAAGGAGGGTGCAGGAAAGGTCCAGACGAGCAGGAACTCCGATGCTGGGATACTGACATCCGAAGCCCCTTCGGCTGGCAGGCAGGGAAGCTCAAGAGCCCGGGGGACGAATCCCTCCTGTTGGCCACTCCAGGGCCCAACAGGACAGAAGGCTCAGGAGCCAGACGAGGACATCAAGGTAAAGCAGGAACTGGATCAGGCACAGGATCAGACATCAGGTAACACATCAAGGCACGGACATCCGGACAGAGACAGGACAAGGAACCATCAATAAATGGAGGACCTGGATCAGCAAGGTTACAGGCGACTGTAATGCTCAATCCGAAGGCCAGTTGCAAATGACAAGAAAGTCCTTATATACTGGAGGTAGAAGGCAACTCCCTGGGAGGAGCTTGCCAGGACCGCCCACCGCTGGCCCTATAAATAAGGAGGAGAGCTGCGGGCCGGCCCCTAGGAGAAGGGCGTCGCCAAACAGGAAGTCGTTTGGACTTCCTGTTTGGCGATGCCCTTCTCCTAGGGGCTGGCATGCAAGCCACAGGCACAGCTAGGCCTCTCAGGCCCTGGAGCAAGTCCCGGAAGGAACACAGGCGAGGCCCTGGCTTCGGAGCAGCCTCCGGTGGAAGGTGAGAGACCACCTGTAGCGCAGCAACAGGGGGGATCGTAACAGGGAAGACCTGCAGACTCTGGAACCTCCTGGAGAACAGAGGTATGGTGTTGACCCACTGCGGAGAACATCTGGTGGTTTTGGACTCAGTTCAGGGATAAAACCTTTGTCAGAAGAACTAGAAGAAAGAGGTTTGCTGCCCCCTTCCTGTCCTGGAGTGGGGGACATCGAGTTGCATGTTCCATGTGGATCCCTTCCATCTGGGGATTTGGAAAAAGAGAGTTTGAGAGAAACCACTGGAGAACTGTAGGTAAGACCTATGTGAGACCTACTGAGGGCCCCCATTTGTAGACTTCACCCCTGGGGAGAGAGGAAAATTGGGACTCTCTGTGCTCTTCTTACTTAATTTCTGCAGACATTCCTTCATCAGATACTTTTTCAAAGTTCTTTTCTCTCAAGATTCAAGAACTCACTTTAAGTTTTTCCAGTAATTCCACGTGTAAGGCTGATTCAGTCATCGCACCATGCTGGTCTACTTTTTCTTCAATATCTCAGTTCAAAGTTAAGCATGTTTTGTCTGCCTTGAACAGTGTTGTGTTGAGCTTGGAGGTGGACCCTTGTCCTGGAGCAGTGTGGAACGGCTCCCTGGTAGGGACCAGGAAGCACCTGTCCCCAGGGGGCGGAGCACAGGAGGAGACAGAGGCTAGGATGAGCTTCACCACTGGAAGCCCGCAGTCCCCCCAGGTGGAGCCCGTAGGGACCCGGGCCACTTGGACTTAGGTGGGCCTCACAGGGTCTCTCGGAGAGATAGTAGAGAGGTGTGCCTACAAGCAGCAAGGGAGCTTGGTCAGTCACTAGACTGTAGGTCTGGAGAACCAAGGAAGGCCAGTACAACGTAGGCGATGACAAGGCAAAGGACAAGCCAGAATCAGAGACGTGGTCAATGGCAGCCGGGGTCAGTTCCGAGGATCAGTCTGAGGAGTAGTCGATGAAGCAAGGGTCAGGGTTCCAGAGGTCAGACAAGGTCCAAGGCAGGCAGAGGTCAAGATCCAGGCAGTGAGCAGAATGGTCAAGGAACAGGCAGAGGTCCAAGATCCAGGCAGCGAGCAGAATGGTCAAGGAACAGGCAGAGGTCAGTACCAGAGAGTCAGTCCGAAAGTACTACCTTGGGAGACAGACAGACACGCTGGAACAGTAGGACGCTGGAACAAGACTGGAACAAGACTGTGAATGCGGAGGCAAACTAGTACACTTACAGTGCCGACCAGATTGCCAAGGCAAGGAAGTGCAGGCAGGAACTTCCTTATACTGTACGTTCAATCAGGGCGCGCCGCAGAGCTAGGACCCACCCCTGGCCCTACAAGAGGCTGGCGGTCCGCACGCACATAGGGGTGTGGCCAATGCCACTGAGGCCTGGTGTGCAGTGGAAGGGCCGGCGACTGCCGCCGCGGGACGCCGAGACCTGGAAGAGCTCTCGGCTGTTGCTGGGGAGGCCAACTCGTGACCTGCAGAGGAGTTAGCAAGGTGAGTATGCCCATGCGTGGGCCTGGTGCGGATGGGCACGCAACATGTTGTCTGCCCTGTTAGCAACTGTTCTACCGCTCTTTTTAAAGCTAATAAAGACACCATTGCTTCTTATCTCACTTCAATTATCAATTTGTCTCTTGAACAGGGTTTTGTTCCCAATTCCTTGAAGAAAGCTGATGTTTGTCCCTTGTTTAAAAAATCTAATCTTTGTGTTAGATGTAAATAATTACAGACCAATTTTATCTTTGCCCTTTTTGGTAAAATTACTTGAATTGGTGTTGGAACAGCTATCCAATTTTATTAAGAACAAGGAAATCCTTGATCCTCATCATTTGGTTTCAGGCATCTCAGTACTGAACTGCTATTGCTATTGAACTGACATCTTCAAACGAGGCTTAGATGGTGGTCATCATTACAATCTTGTGTCCTCGGACATCTCTTCCACCTTTGACACTATTGATCATTCCATTCTCATCCACCGTTTACAGGCATGCAAGAAGGACCATTTTGGCCTGGTTTTCTTCATTCTTGAATGGTCAGCTTCAACAAAAAGTTAGAAATCAAGTTTCTTAATGGTCTCTTCTCAAGACTGGTGTCCTTCAGGGTTTTGCTTTATGATCCACACACTTCAACATTTACCTTGCTCCCATCTGTAAATTCTTATGTATCCTATGCGATAATTACAAGAGTTATGCTGTTGACGTTCAGTTTTTCATTTGTCTTCATCCCACTTGGCACGATACTGTTGAATATATCCAAATTTGCATTAACACCAAAAAATTATGGCTTCATCAGAACAACTTGGTGCTTAATGCAAGCACAACTCATATTTCTTCTCATTCAAAGAGTTTATTCCATGCTTGATTATTCTTCCTTCACCCTTGATGGCTCTTCCTTCATCATTAATCAAAGTATCAAAAGTCTTGGTGTTTTTCTTGATCTGTATCTTACACTTCAAACACACATTAAGTCAGTAGTTAGGGCCGGCTTCTACAAGCTGAGAGTCCTTTCTGGTTTAAAACATCTATTACATGCCTCTGAGGCCCATTACATGATGGGAGGCCTGCACTGTTGTGCAGGCCTCCCATCTTTCCCTTGTTGATTATTGCAATGAACTTTATTTAGGTCTCCCTGATTCTACTATTCAGCCATTTCAATTACTTTTGGATGTAGCCGCACACCTTATCTCTGGTCATAAATGTTCTGAACGTGTCACTCCAATCCTTATACAGTTACAGTAGCTATCTCTGTGACATCAAATAGAAAATCAGGCTATTGTCAAACTCCTTAATTTGAGATCCTGTCAATGGCTCAGTGCTTTGTTGACCCTCACATCAGTTGAGATAGTCTCAACGCGGCCTCCTCTATGTTCCATCTTTAAAAAGTGCTCGTCTGTCCCTCACAAGAGAATCTGCATTTTCTATTGCAGTCCAGTTCTTTGGAATTCCTTCCCTATGGAGCTTAGATTGTGCTATTGCTTAAAAACAAAACATCCAGAAGCTTGCTACAAACCTTCCTGTTTAGGAAAGCTTACTTCTGATTGGGGTTAGTTTTTAGCTTCCTTATCATCACAGGTTTCTGCAGTAAGCTATTTTTATTTTGTTATTGTCTACTGTGTTTTATTTGATTTTATGAATGGTTTGGGGTTTTTTTTGTACGACCCCTAGGCTTTTCCTGTGTTAGGCGACTAATACATTTTTAATAAATGTAAAAGTAAAATGCTTAGACAGTTTTACCATTTTTTCCAGCTTTGGAGGGTTTTTTTCCTGCTCGCACATGGATACTCTATCCACTGGGGAAACTCATTTTATCCATGCCTTTTTTACCCTCCCCAACATCCCCATCTTCTCTTTACTCCCAATCAAAGGTAGTGGTAGGAGGAGGAAGGAGAAGAAGCACCACCAGCTCCCTGCTACTCTCTGTAGCCTAGACACAGCCCTGCTGTCTTGGCATATACACTCAATCAAACACAATGCACTACACCCCTATGGAAAAGTTTGCAGCCAAGAGATTTTTAGGCCTTCTTCTACAAATTAATAAACAACGCCTTATGTGTATACCTTGTCCATCTGTCTGTGACCTACAATCCCTGTGAAAATCACGATATGTATAATCTTCTGATTTGCAACATGCAACAGTCGTGGTGTTGGACTTGCACTTTCTCAGTTTTTAGACTTCTTGATAGTGTAAAATCAGTGCAAGGCTATTGAAAAAGAATGATTGTGGGAGACAAACACTTGTAAAGGCAAATGAAAGTGTGTGGGGCTGGGACCCCTCAGGAGCTGAAAAGAGATGATGTCACCACAGCAGCAAGGGCACCCCAGCATCAGGAGAGAGACTTCATGCTGGAGGGGAAATGTCATTGGAACATGATTACACAAGGAAAGACACTCTGCAGACTGAACAGTGCTATGGGTAGACTAGCACTGAAAGAGAGCTACAAGTACATACAGAGACGCATTGGGGGGAAGGGCAGAGATGAACAGACATACAGTGATATGACTAGATGAATGCTTCACCCAGGGGGGTATACTATTAGTACTTGAGTTTTTTCCTGTAAAAGTTTTATATTTTATTAATTGCCTGTATGCTTTATTTTAAATATCTTATTTTCAAAAGTACTTTATATGGCAGGAAAACTATAGGTGGTGAATGAGTTGATGAGTGCTGTATGTTGTGTGTAACTAATATATGATAGAGAATTATATATAATAATGTTATGTAAGGCTATACACAATGACGGTAACTTTTAAGCAAGCATATAGGTGCACATGTGCGCGTGTTCGTCAGCCTGTGCCCAGGGACACAGTCATTTTATAACATGCATGTGTATATTTCATATCATTTCATTTATTATTTATGTACCACACATAACGTGCTACAGAAGCCAATCAAGGTGATTTATAGCATATAAAAATACAGCAAATATGCGGGCCTGTTTTAAAATAGCCTGACCATGTGCATATGTGTGCGCAATTTTAATTGGATGTGCGCCTATGCACAAAAATACCACTTCCATTGCATAAGTGGGGGATTTTAAAACACACGCACGCTCTCGCCATTACAATTTTTCCCAATTCATTCCCAGTTCATCCAGGTAAGGAATAGGACTTCTAAATCCACCTAGTTTAATAGTCTCCCTTCTACCCGTCAGCGTGATGGAAATTTCAAATTTTGAAGTTTGTCCAGTTAAGTCCAAATTTAACCTAACCCCTTTGATTATGGACCTCTTTAAAAATGCACTTTCACAATTTTATACTGTTAATCTTATCTAATAGCATACATCAATATGACTATAGATCTATAGGACTGGAATAGTGGACTCACACAAGTTTGGCCGGCACGCACCAAGCGGATTTTAAAAGCCACTTGAGTATGTGTGCACTTGCCGCTACGAGCACAAATGAAAAGTTCCAAAAAAGGGGAGTGGCATTAGCATGGTCTGAGCAAGGCATTGGCGGTCCTGGATTTTGCCTTGAAATTACAGGTGCGCTGGTGTCCCCCTGTCAACCATAGCAGAAGTAAAGTTACGTGACAGGGGGACACCAGCGCACCTGTAATTTCAAGGCAAAATCCAGGACCGCCAATGCCTTGCTCAGACCATGCTAATGCCACTCCCCTTTTTTGGAACTTTTCATTTGTGCTCGTAGCGGCAAGTGCACACATACTCAAGTGGCTTTTAAAATCCGCTTGGTGCGTGCCGGCCAAACTTGTGTGAGTCCACTATTCCAGTCCTATAGATCTATAGTCATATTGATGTATGCTATTAGATAAGATTAACAGTATAAAATTGTGAAAGTGCATTTTTAAAGAGGTCCATAATCAAAGGGGTTAGGTTAAATTTGGACTTAACTGGACAAACTTCAAAATTTGAAATTTCCATCACGCTGACGCTCACCAATTTATCAGATAAATCAGACGTGGCCTAATTATCCAGATAAGTCTAGTAGTGCCATGAGGCAGATGTAAAGTTAACCAGATAAAATTATGAGGATAATTCTGATTTATCTGGGTATATACAGTGGCACTGGCACAGCTAAGTTCTCCAGCTTGCCCCTAGATTCATCAAAATAATATAGATATAGCAGAAGTAGTGCCAACGATAAAAAAAAACCAACAAAAAACTGGGCATGGTAAAGCAAATTGTAGACTTATCACATCAACAAATATTGCCTCACATGGTACATTATCGTGTTGCACATTTTTTGTTTTTATTGCACAACTGCAGCCGTTATTGCGTGTGAGAGAGAGAGAGCACTTTAATAGGGTGAATAGGACTCTCTCTATATTAGTAGCACTGTAGATGGGCACATTGAACTCAGGATGGGTTTGGGGGGGTGGTGTGACATAGACAGCCAGAGGAATTAACTGAAAATTTGATATCTATGAAGAATTTCTATCTTTTGAATTGATGAAAGGTACATCAAGAGGAGTTGATTTGTACAATGCAGTCTCTAGCTGAGACTGCATTGTAGAAATTCTTCAGTGATATCAAATTTGCAGTTAATTCCTATGACTGTTTGTTACATTAAACACCCCAAAACCCACCCTGAGTTAAATATGCCCATCTTCAGTGCAACCTATATAGAGTCTTATTCACCCTATTAAAGTGCTCTCTTATGCGTGCGCACTCTCTCTCTTTCTCACTCTCTCTCTCTCTTTCTCACTCTCTCTCTCAATAAGAATGCAGGTGTGCAATAGGTCCTAATGCATTTGTTAATCTCTAAGTATTTTAAGTAGGAATGGGAGAAAGAGAAGGTGTAAAAATGGTGAATCCAAGCACAAAGGCTTCCATTAGGAGTAGGTGATAGGTCAAAGTGTCCTTTTTAAAAAGGAAACTGCAGCCATCCCTGCTGGGAACACTGACACCAGACTTCCTAAAACTACTTTTTCATATGTGAGATTTAGGAAATGTTTAAAAATAGAGAAAGTTATTCAAATATTTGACGTTATCGGATAACATTAAAAATGTTTCATTTCAACTTTTTTTCCTCACTGTTTATGTCTATGGTAGAGCTGAGGGGTGATACCCTTGATGGTTCCCCCTCCTACATGCTTCAAATATCTGTATTCATCCCTTGAAAAGTATATATTTTAATTTTATTTTATTTTATTTTAGCCAAAAGGAGTTTGGATGAATTGTGTTACAGGTCATTATATTCTTTTGTTTGTAAAAGAAAAAGTTTCCTAAGCAAAGATCAACATGTAGATTATTGGCCACATGTTATTTAATCTAATAAACCAAATATATGAAGGCAAATAGAAATATAATAGTGTTGCGGTCTCGGTCGCCACGGTGGCGTCCGAGGCCTTACCTTCTCTTCCGGTCCCGGAGTCTCGCCGCGTTCCGCGGACTCGGGACCCTGACTGCAGCTCCCTTCTGCCGCTCCGACCCTGCACCACAGCTCCCGCTCTCTGCTCTGACCCTGCACGGCCTGCAGGGCCTTCAGGCGCCATGCACCGGCTCCCTCTTCGCCGCCGGCGTCCTCCCGCGGCTAGCCCCGCCCCTAGGCACGCGCGCGCGGTTCTGCCCTGTTTTTAAAGGGCCCAGCGCGGGAAAGCACGGCTCCTCCCTTTCCTGACGTCAGACGCTGCAGGGCTATTTAAGCCCTGCAGTTCCTAGCCTTCCTTGCCTTGCAACGAGGTTCCCTATTTCTGGTAGCTCTGAGTTGCGTTCCTGGATTGCCTGTTTCCTGCCTGACTCCGCTTTGCCTGACTCCGCTTGCCTGTCTCCTGCCTTGACCTCGGATAGCTTGACCACGCTTGTCTTCAGCCTGCCTTGACTCCGGTCCGTGACTTCGACTCCTGTTGTCTTCAGCCTGCCTCGACTCCGGTCCGTGACTTCGACTCCTGTTGTCTTCAGCCTGCCTCGACTCCGGTCCGTGACTTCGACTCCTGTTGTCTTCAGCCTGCCTTGACCCCGGTCCGTGACCCAACGTCTGCTTGCTCGCCGCCCGCCCAGACTCCTGTCCGGGATCCACTCCTGGGTTTCTTCGTTCTCGCCTAAGTCCCAGCGGTCCGGGTCCCTACGGGCTCCTCCTGGGGGGACCTCGGGCTTCCAGGGCGAAGACTCCTAAGTCCTAGCAACCCGGGCTCCCACAGCTCCTCTGGAGGAGTCACGGGTTTCCAGGTGAAGCTCCAATTGCCCAGTGGGAGTTCTGCCTACCGACTGTTCCTTCGGGTCGGTCGGCCTAAGGATCCACAACCGGATTGTCTCCATCGCAACAGTTTGCAAGGCCATGGATCCGGCAGACCTCGCCGGGCTACAGGCCATTCCGGGTTTGGCCCAGCGCCTAGTACAGCAACAGCAGGTCCTGGATTCCCTGGCTGCAACGGTAGAGCGGCTGGCCGCTCGCATGGATGCTGAGCCACCCGCACCTGTTCCGGTACCAGCACCTGCTCCAGCACCACTGGTAACCCTCCAGTCCACTACACAGCTTCCAGCACCCTCTCGCTACGCCGGGGATGTCAAGGCGTGTCGAGGGTTCTTAAACCAATGCTATGTGCGCTTTGCCCTTCTGCCTAACCAGTTTCCTACAGATGGCACCAAGGTGGCGTACATTTTTTCCCTTTTGGACGGAAGGGCCCTGAACTGGGCTTCTCCCATGTGGGAGAACAATGATCCAGCGCTGGGGAATTTGAATCGTTTTGTGGAGGAGTTCAAAGCGGCTTTTGATGAACCAGCACGACAGGCATCCGCTACCTCAGAGTTACTCCAGCTCCGGCAAGGAACGCGGACTCTGGCGGACTACGCCCTGGAATTCCGCACGCTCGCCCACGAGGTAGGCTGGCAGGATGAGGCTCTCCGGGGCGTGTTCCTGGAGGGATTAGCCGGTCGTATTAAGGACGAGCTAGCGGCTCGGGATCTGCCAGAGACTCTGAGTTCCCTTATTGATTTAGCAGGCCGAATTGATCGGCGTTTGCAGCAGAGGGCGAAGGAGGGGCGCCCTTTCCGACGCTTGACGTCCGTGACTCCCAGGATCTCAAATTCGGGGTCACGGGGAACTGCACCTGCACCAACAACTTCCCCTGACGAGCCCATGCAACTGGGCCGCTCGTCATTATCACCCGAAGAAAGGCAGCGACGTCGCGACTTGAGGCTGTGCCTGTACTGTGGCGGTAAGGGCCACTACCTAGCACAGTGTAAGGAACGAGCGGAAAACTCCCGCGCCTAGGTGTAAGGGAGGAGTGTCCCCTAGGCTGCCTTAGTCCTGCTCCTCAATGTACCATACCGGTAACCTTGGAGTATCCTGGTGGTTCCTTCCTCACGCAAGCTCTAGTCGACTCCGGGGCAGGAGGCAACTTCATTACTAAGGATCTGGTGCAACAGCTGAATCTGCCTACACGATCCAGGACCCCGGCCTTACGGGTAACTTCTATTCAGGGTACTCCTTTGTCGGGGTGCATTTCCACTGAAACCTTGCCGTTGATTTTGCAAACAGGTTTATTGCACACAGAGGAGATTTCGCTGCTAGTGTTGGAGAGAGCCGTACACCCGGTGGTCCTTGGTTTGCCCTGGCTCCAGAAACACTCTCCTGTGATTCGGTGGAAGGACTTTCAGATTACCCAGTGGAGTTCTGAGTGTTTCCAATCCTGCCTCCAAGCGAAAGGATTACAACGGATTCCGCTGGCTCTCACTTCTCCGGTATTACCGGCTCCGTATGCTGACTTTCTGGACGTCTTCTCCAAGGAAAGAGCAGAATTGTTGCCACAACACCGACCTTTTGACTGTGCGATAGAGTTGCTCCCAGGTACTACTCCCCCGCGGGGTCGGGTATACCCATTGTCTCAGCCGGAGACTCGGGCTATGTCGGAATACATCACCGAGAATCTGGCTAAGGGCTTCATCCGCCCTTCAAAGTCTCCCGCCGGAGCGGGTTTCTTTTTTGTTGCTAAAAAGGACGGGGCCTTGCATTGATTACCGGGGGCTCAATGCTATCACCAAGAAGAACCGGTACCCGCTTCCTCTCATTCCAGAATTGTTGGATAGACTTCAAGGAGCCCGAGTTTTCACGAAGCTGGACCTCCGCGGCGCATACAATCTGGTCCGTATCCGTCCCGGGGATGAATGGAAGACGGCGTTCAATACCCGGGATGGCCATTATGAATACCTGGTCATGCCGTTTGGACTGTGCAATGCGCCCGCCGTTTTCCAGCACTTGATGAACGAGATCTTGCGAGAATTATTGCACTCCTGCGTGATCGTCTACTTGGACGATGTTCTTATACATTCCCCGGATCTTACCTCTCATCGGCAACATGTGAGACAAGTACTTCAGGTCTTACGAGACCATCATTTGTACGCAAAGTTCGAAAAGTGTCTCTTTGAGCAAGAGTCGCTACCCTTCCTCGGGTATATTGTCTCATCCACTGGTTTCCGGATGGACCCCTGTAAGGTCTCCGCCATCAGGAGATGGCCCCGTCCTGAGGGGCTAAAAGCGTTGCAACGTTTTTTGGGGTTTGCTAATTTCTATAGACACTTTATTCCCCAATACTCTCGCTTGGTGGCACCTTTAACCGCGTTGACTCGGAAAGGGGCTAACACCCGCCTTTGGCCTAAGGAGGCTTGTGAGGCTTTCGAACAATTAAAGGAGGCGTTTCTCCGGGATACTTGTTTACACCACCCGGATCCCACACGGCCATTCTTCGTTGAGGTCGATGCCTCTAACATTGCTGTAGGGGCGGTCCTCTCGCAAGCCTCTACCTCCGGACATCTCCTACCCTGCTCCTATTTTTCCAAGAAATTCTCGTCAGCCGAGTGCAATTACGGCATTGGGGATAAGGAGTTGTTGGCTGTCAAACTTGCGCTGGAGGAATGGAGACAGTGGTTGGAGGGCTCCCTTCATCCGGTCACGATTTATACAGATCACAAGAACCTGGAGTTCCTCAACCAAGCTCAAAGACTTAACCCCCGACAAGCACGCTGGTCCCTTTTCTTTAACCGTTTTGATTTCATTTTGAAGTATCGGCCCGCTTCGAAGAATGTACGGGCAGATGCGCTCTCCCGTTTCGAGATTCAGGAGGGGGAGGAGGACCTCCCACAACACATCATTGATCCCGCTAAAATCCAGGTAGCCAGTACCACAGTTTCCACCCTAGGACGAGTGGTGGTTTCCCGCAAAGACTGCAGGAGGGTGTTGGCATGGGCCCATGACTCCCTTTCAGGAGGTCACGCCGGCAGGGAGAGGACGCTCGATCTGCTTAACCGCTATTACTGGTGGCCTCGAATTCGCCAGGATGTGCGAGTATATGTAGATTCATGTCCAGTATGTGCCCGACAAAAACCGCCTAGTGGTCGGCCCTGGGGGCTCTTGCAGCCACTGCCTATTCCCGCGGAACCATGGTCCCACATAGCCACGGACTTTGTCGTGGATCTGCCACCGTCGGACGGTAATACGGTGATTTGGGTAACCGTTGACCGTTTTTCTAAAATGATTCATCTGGTACCTTTGCCTAAGCTACCCTCTGCGCCTGAACTCGCGCTCTTGTTTACCCTACACATCTTCCGGGCTCATGGACTACCTCAGAGTATTGTATCGGACAGAGGGCCACAGTTTACGGCCCGTTTCTGGCGTGCCCTTTGTAAAAAATTTGGGGTCCAATTAAATTTGTCCACGGCGTTTCACCCCCAGTCTAATGGCCAGACAGAGCGCATGAACCGCACTCTGAAAACCTTTCTTCGTAGTTTCATCTCCGAAAGAGGAACTAACTGGGTTTCTCTTCTGCCTTGGGCTGAGTTCGCATACAACAATCATACCCATGCTGCCACGGGACAAACTCCGTTTCAGGTCGTCTTTGGACGTCACCCAAGGCCTCCAATACCGCTTCCTATTTCCATTCCATCACCAGCGGCTTTAACCACAGCACGTCAAGTACATCACCTCTGGAAGGGGATTCAACACAAAATGACCACTGCAGCAAAAAAGGCCCAGCAGTTTACTAACCGTCATCGACGTCCAGCACCAGTTTTCCTGCCAGGTACCAAGGTGTGGTTAAGCACCCAGAACCTCCACTTTCCTAACCGTTCGCGTAAGTTGGCCCCCAAGTACTGCGGGCCTTTTCAAGTTGCGGAGCGTATAGGAACACTATCCTACAGACTTCGCCTTCCGTCTTCACTTCGCGTTCACAACGTGTTCCACGTCTCCTTGTTGAAACCTGTGGTACTTTCCCGGTTCCACCGTCCCTCCACCGACGCACTATCATCATCTTCTTCTACAGAAAATACATATCAGGTACGAGAGGTGTTGGACGTTCGCTTCCATGCCCGTCGCTGGGAATACCTGCTGGCATGGGAGGGGTGCGGCTCCAAGGAAGACTCATGGGAACCAGCTCGGAACATTTTGGACAAATCATTGCTAACTCAATTCCATCTGGACAATCCCGGAAAACCCGGTCCCCGACGGAGGGGGCGTAAGAGGGGGGGTACTGTTGCGGTCTCGGTCGCCACGGTGGCGTCCGAGGCCTTACCTTCTCTTCCGGTCCCGGAGTCTCGCCGCGTTCCGCGGACTTGGAACCCTGACTGCAGCTCCCTTCTGCCGCTCCGACCCTGCACCACAGCTCCCGCTCTCTGCTCTGACCCTGCAGGGCCTTCAGGCGCCATGCACCGGCTCCCTCTTCGCCGCCGGCGTCCTCCCGCGGCTAGCCCCGCCCCTAGGCACGCGCGCGCGGTTCTGCCCTGTTTTTAAAGGGCCCAGCGCGGGAAAGCACGGCTCCTCCCTTTCCTGACGTCAGACGCTGCAGGGCTATTTAAGCCCTGCAGTTCCTAGCCTTCCTTGCCTTGCAACGAGGTACCCTACTTCTGGTAGCTCTGAGTTGCGTTCCTGGATTGCCTGTTTCCTGCCTGACTCCGCTTTGCCTGACTCCGCTTGCCTGTCTCCTGCCTTGACCTCGGATAGCTTGACCACGCTTGTCTTCAGCCTGCCTTGACTCCGGTCCGTGACTTCGACTCCTGTTGTCTTCAGCCTGCCTCGACTCCGGTCCGTGACTTCGACTCCTGTTGTCTTCAGCCTGCCTCGACTCCGGTCCGTGACTTCGACTCCTGTTGTCTTCAGCCTGCCTCGACTCCGGTCCGTGACTTTGACTCCTGTTGTCTTCAGCCTGCCTTGACCCCGGTCCGTGACCCAACGTCTGCTTGCTCGCCGCCCGCCCAGACTCCTGTCCGGGATCCACTCCTGGGTTTCTTCGTTCTCGCCTAAGTCCCAGTGGTCCGGGTCCCTACGGGCTCCTCCTGGGGGGACCTCGGGCTTCCAGGGCGAAGACTCCTAAGTCCTAGCAACCCGGGCTCCCACAGCTCCTCTGGAGGAGTCACGGGTTTCCAGGTGAAGCTCCAATTGCCCAGTGGGAGTTCTGCCTACCGACTGTTCCTTCGGGTCGGTCGGCCTAAGGATCCACAACCGGATTGTCTCCATCGCAACAAATAGTTCATCTTTTATCCGAAGACCCATTATCCTAGAATCCAAAATAATGACAGTCCCTGGGCTGTTATTCTATTTTATGTTGTATATTTATTATGCATTATTATGTTTACTGTTTTCATAAACCAGCCTGGAATCTTTACGAATAGGTGGTATATAAGGTGAAGATATAAAAATAAATATTATCTGAATTTGGTGCTACATAGGGATGTAAACCAGTACCTCACACTCAAATTGCCTTGCTCATAGGCTGTTCATGCCCAGATGCAGCCATGGAAGATCAGCAGCATTGTCTCTCTCCTGTTTCCAGCAATTATGGCAAAATATCTCATTACTCAGCAGGAAATCATGTAGATGTGCAGGCTACAAGACAAACCTATAAAGAGAAACCTAATTGTAACAGATGATATAAATGGAGATATTCAGGAAGGCTTCCAATGAATGTGTGCAGCAGACTACTATAACAACTACCCCATTAGTCATCAGTGACCAGCCTGACACTCCAGGTATTATTTATGAAGATCTGTCCCATCCCCTGATGCAATAACCACTCTTACCCCAGAGGATTTCTAATCCAGATGGATACTATTATCATTGTTGAAATGATGTGCAATTTGACCCCTTGTTTGTTGTTTGATACTCAATAAACAGTTGCACTTTGTACAGTCACTGTTTCTCTGTTTCTTTTTTTAATATATATGGAAGAGCTCCCATTATCCGGAAATATCCATTATCCTTGGTCCCAGCTATTCCAGGTAAAAGGTGCTCTACTGTATATGATCAAAATTAACAATTCTGGTTAACAGTTTCATAGAATATTTATTTATTTATTTATTTATTTAACATTTTTATATACCGGGCTTCATGCAGGATTGCATATCAGCTCGGTTTACATTATAACTGAACAAGACATGCATGTAGAATGCAAGTTACATAGAACAGGGACTTAAAACTTGGAACAGAATACATGGGTAAAATAACTTAAACATAAAGGAAGAATGGGAAACTTAAAATTATCTTTGAATGTGAAGTGTTATGTTTCGGGCTTGATTGAGAGTCTTTGGATGGATTATTTGCCGGTGTGTGGAAGTTGATGTGATTTATTATCATGATTTGAACGCTTGCTCGAAAAGCCAGGTTTTAAGTCTTTTTTTGAAATTGATTGGGCAATGTTCTGTCCGGAGAGAAGAAGGTAGCGAGTTCCAGAAGGATGGACCTGCTGAGGACAAGGCTCGTTTGCTAAGCGAAGTTTTTACGTGTGTTGTTTGGAGAGTGTTTTTATAAGCTGATCTCGTTGGTCTGGATGGTAGATGAAGTAGAAGAGGAAAGTTGAGTTCAAGCGGACTGCCCTTGTATATGGTTTTTTGAATGATAGTTATGTCTTGTAAAGTATTCTGTACTTAATTGGGAGCCAATGTAGGTCCCTCAAAATGGGGGTGATATGATCTCTCCTGTTGGTCTTGGTTAGTATCCTGGCTGCGGCGTTCTGCAGCATTTGAAGGGGTTTAAGGGTGTTAGCTGGAATGCCGATTAGCAAGGAATTGCAATAATCGATTTTCGAGAAAATGATTGCTTGGAGTACTGATCTGTAGTCTTGGAAGTGCAGTAGTGGTCTGAGGCGTTTAAGGACTTGTAATTTATAAAAGCCCTCCTTGGCAGTGTTGTTTACGAATCTCTTTAGGTTTAGTTGGTCGTCCATAATGACTCCTAGGTTTCTCACTTGTGCAGAGAAGGAAGGTTGATTTGTTTGGTTTAAATTTGGCCTTGTATGGTTATTGTCTTGAGAGACAAGGAGAATTTCCGTTTTGTTGGAATTGAGAATTAGATTAAGACTTGAGAGTAAATTGTTAATGGACAACAGGCAGGAGTTCCAGAATTCTAGTGTTTTTTGGAGGGATTCTTTAATTGGTATAAGAATTTGTACGTCGTCTGCGTATATGAAATGTTTAAGATTGAGGTTGGATAAAAGCTGGCATAACGGTAACATGTATATGTTAAAAAGAGTCGGCGATAGAGAAGAGCCTTGAGGGACTCCCATAGAAGAATCGACGGGGTGTGATTCATTGTTGTTGATTCTAACTTTGTAAAATCTGTTTTGTAGAAAAGACTTAAACCAGTTTAGTTTATTATCCACTTTCATATTAAAAGACCATGGTAAGCATGATAAAAGCCTAGTGTACCTAAAACTGAATTATTATGCTGGAACTGTCATATGATTCACAATATTGTGGTTCAATTTTTTCAGTAGGTTTTGCATAAATTAAAACAGGCAATAATATCAATATTCAATAGTTTTGTTTGGCTACAATACCCTAGTCCATATGAAAAAAACAATCACTGAGGTAATCACAAGAATGTTGGGGTCCATACTGAGCCACTCTGTGGCCAGGAAATTTAGCTGGAATAAACTTATCTGTCTAACTTAGCCAGGATATTCAGCGGTATGGCTCTTTTTGTTTTTAAACTCGAGTGGGGGGATGAAAGGAAGGGGTATTGGGTTGCAGCAAGACAACCAGCTTTTTAAAATGATTATTTATTATCCAGCTAACTTTAGGCCTGCAGTTTTTCCGACGTTGATCAGTTGAATAACTTTATCTATCTAGCACCAAATATCAGTATTAGCCGGATTCATTTTTTTGAAGGAATAAAAGGAAATCTCCTTTCCAGAATCCATGCTTTATTTCATTCTATATGCATATTTCCATGTGCTGCGGGGGAGAAAATTATTCAGAAGCCATTTATCCATGTAACAGGGCTGCCTGAAAATACTCCTGCCTAACACAGATAAGAGTATGCATGGGGATCGACAATGCACCTGCTTTTACCTGTGTGAAAAGTGGGTAGGATCAAAGGAGGGTTTAGGTTGGGGCAGAAATCAAGGGGCTTAGTTTTGCATTTCCAAAATTGACCACTTTCTTTTTGGGGGGAATAAATATCCACAGAAAAAGCAAGTGTAAATCTTTACAGCTACTTTTCTGTTACACATTTTTCAAAGTGAAAGTAAATGTAGCTTTTGTTTGAGAGACTTGGTGCAAAATCCATGGGGAAAATACCTGTGGACTTTGTACTGACCTGCATAGTTATTGGAAACTCCTCCTCAAAGACATTCTAATAAGGAACAGAACAGTGCTCCAACTACTTAGGCCTGGATTCACCATTATAACACAGAATGGTGAATCCAGGGAAAACGGGGGGTAGGGGGAACAAGGGGAGGTGGGCCTGCAAAAGCTGGCAGCCTTTGCACCACCGCAGTGTTTTTGCTGCCGTCTTTCGCATCCAATAGCGCCACTGTGAAAGGTGGTGCTATTGGGCGCGCTATTGGTGACAAAACCGTGCTTACCTTATTGCCGCCAGTGAAGACATCGCAGTGTCCGCCTCCTCGCCGCCTTGACTCTTCCCCTCACCGCCCTGACTCCGCCCCCGGCAAGCTCTCGCATCCGAAAAGGGACTTTTTGCATGCGATAGCTGCTTATCGCATGCGATAAGTGATAGAAAATGACCCCCTTAGATGCAAACATATTAGAAGGAGGGTCCATGCATTTTTTTATTTAGTTTTTCTTACTGTGTATTTAGCTCCCATCTTTTTATTGGTAGCTCAAGGTGAGTTACATTCAAGTAAAATAAGTACTGAATGTAGAAAGAGTATTAAAGAATAGTGCTAACATTAATATCAACTGAGCAAAAGAAAGGCAATGTAGTGCTTTTCTTTGAAATTTGTAACCTACTTTGAGACCCCCAGGAAATGCTGGAAATCAAATTTAGAAAAGAAATAACTGCTAACAGACTTATCAGAAAAAATATGTTTGCTAATATAGCTACTCCTATAAATGAAAACAATGATAATTCATCCTCTGGTCTTAAATTTATTTCAGAATCGCAGGAGTAATTTCAATGCTATCAACAAGTTCTATTGACTATCGTTGTGAGCTAATAAAGTGTAGTTTTTTTTATTAAAACATTGGAATTGTTTAGTGCATTGTTTCTTCAACTATATCAGAAGATACTATCAAAAAAGTACAGAATGCTAAAAAACATAAAAATAGCACATATTTTATCGTATTTTCCAAATAGGAAATCTAAAGAAATATTATTGAAATCAAAACAAGACCAACATCTGTAACATATTTGATAACCACAATTCTGGACACACTTCTTAAATATATTAATTCGGTAAGGAGCAAGCTGTTATGGCAATTTCTGCAGAGTACATACTGTGTGTTCTACATTAATGAGAAACAATAGGTTTGTTCATTCTGTATGGGTGGCCAATACTCACAATAACAATTATTTGTTACTTTTGTACAGAACTGTGGTTTAGGTTACAAATATCAATAATATGTATTATAAATTTGATTAGGGGGATGAATATCTAAAACAGAGTGAAAGCTGCATTTTTCAAGATGCCTTGCACATTCTAAAACACCAGAAAGTCTTATATAAAGCTGTGCCCTGTATGACATAGGTTTTCTATTTTGCTACTGTTCTTACTGTAATTAAGAGAATTCCTGCAGTAAGTTGGGATATAAAAGGACTAGGTTTTAATGATACTTACTTAGTGGAGATGAGCTGAAAAATAGGGATCTCAGATTTTGGTCATAGACCAGATATTTTTTCATGTGCCAAATTTATTGAATTGCAATCATAGGAATAAGGACCCAAGAAGTTGGAAAACAAATGACTTTCTCTCATCATGTGGTAAACATTTGCCATTTATTCCCCTAGTTCTTTTGTTCTTGCTGCAGTCTGTGAGTGTGAGCCTATAGATCCTGACCCAAGGCAAATATCAAGATTATAGGTAGAGCTGCTTTTCATAATTGCAAATTGCAATTTTTTTGGATCATCTCTAATATTCAGATTTGTTTCCCTCACTAGTTGTTTTTTTTTGTCAAGATACCAGTCTTGTGAGATTGATAGTCTTTCATCAACAATGCCTGTGTTGGAATATTAGAAATCACAGGTGATGTGTCATATTTTGTATTGTGATTATCATCTTCTCTTTCACACTGTCTGTAAAGTAATTTGATTCAAATCATGCCCAAACAGGCATGTTGATGTGAGACTCTAAAGGCTCTATGCACTAAAATTTGAGCTAAAACTTTTTAGCATGTAGCCATGTACATCAGTACAAATGTAATATGCTTGCTAAAACGCCAGTTAATGTGCTATGCACTAAACTTTAGTGTATTTTTGTAAAACATTAGCCTATATAGTGTCTCAGTGCTTTACCAGTCTGAAGGTTTGCTAGCATGTGTAAGTTACACAAATAGGGCCTGATTTTTAAAAGCATTTATGTGCTTTAAAATGGGTTTTTCATGTATAAATGCACTTTACCCATGTAAGTAGGCTTTTGAAAATTGGCACAATATGTGCCATTGAATTGTCCATAGAATTTACATGCATAAGTGCACTTTACATGTATAAATGGCTTTTGAAAATTGTTATGGTAGTATGTTACAGTTATGTGCATAACTCCTTTGAAAATTCACCTCAATGCATGCAAGCTCTAAACTAAACATGCTTAATTTGATTTTCCTCATCACTCCTTTTCCTTACTTAAAAATAATAAAGGAAATCCAGCACTAGGGAATGTTGTCACTGCTCAAGAGAAGGTGGAAGGAGAGAAGAGGTCAAGAAGAAGATAAATAAGGCATCTGAGTGGCTTGTCTTGTATAACTTTGGCATACTACTTTCTCTTTGTTTGTCCAATTTTTCCAGGTCTGTGTATGATTGAGAGAATGACTATGTATTTCTCTCTGTGTTCTATAGAAGTTTGTGTCTTGAAAGAGTGGCGAGTGGTGGTTGGAGAGTGAATGAAGTGTGGAAAGGGATGAGTTACTATGCATGGGTGTGAAAGGCCCTTGAGAAGTAAATGTGTGGGTAGGTCTAGCAGGCAAGAAAGGGAGAGGGGTGGGAGAGACAGGAGGAGAGTGGAAGCTACAAAAAGAAGGTATGCAATAGTGCAAAAAGAGGTTGAGAAGGAGGAGGGAGTACTGGAGTAGGGGTGCAGGCAGAGCAGGGAGGCTCTCCATAGCCTAGAACAAGCCCATTACAGACTAAGTGGAGGGACACAGGACAGAACAGCGGAGGAAGGAAAGAAAAAAACCTATTAGGTAGGAACTCCTCAGTATACACCTCCTATATCTATCACTGAGGAGAAGGAGCAGCAGGCTTCAGCACAAACTCCAGTGGTAAAGGCGCAACCATGCCAGTGAATGTGTTGTTTCATTCAAGATAAAAACAATCACATTTTGGAGATTGTAGAATGCTCTTTGACAGTGACTCCATAACGAAATCTGTGGCATCAAAAGAACACGTTTAGAAACTACATGGGATTTCAGCAACCTCAAAATTGCACCCAGAACAATAGCACAAATGAAACATTGCTATCAGGACATCTACATGGGGCCTTCAAATGATCTTCCTATCAGAAGAAGATGGGAGGTAGCCTTGCCTCTGTCCCATGTGCTTTACATCTCTCAGAAATACTAGGTATGGATATTATCGTTGGCCTTTCAATAAATGGATACCATATTGACAGTACATCGAGGCAAGCTGGTGAGATGCCTGCAATGCGAGAACACAAAGTAAGAACACACAATAAGATTCCAATAACATTCCTTTGTATGGTTGTCCTACAGGCCCTGACCTATCAATGGATGTTGTAGGAGCTTATAGACTTAGTGGGCGACAGAGAATGGGGCTCATTTAGGGGCCTAGTGGGTGTGGATATTTGGAAAGGGTGGGGGCAGACTGGGTCTGAATCTTTTAGAAAGGTTGGGGACTTGCAGGGCAGTTGCAGGGTGTGGGCCTTGCAATAGAGGACCATTGCTTTTCAGAAGGCAGCAAAAGGGATGCAAGTGTTCCACAAATGCAATGTACTCATCTCTGTTATTTTTCCAGGTCCAACAGCACTGCCATGAGCCCCCTGAAATCCCAGGCATACAGGATGTATGTCGATGGACCCCACAGCTGCCTCTGAGGGAGAGAGATTGGAACAGCCAAGTCATGATTTAATCCAGGAGCCTACATCATGCACACTGTGAATGCCTGACCCAATCCCTCAGAATGCTTCCAGCCTGCAGGTTGTGGTAGAAGGAGAAGGACTGAGCTCGGATGTTGCCTGTGCCAGCATCTTCAGATCCTTCCCAACACTGAATGCTAGGATTTTGACAGCACAGATTTGGGAGGACAGTGCCATCTGATCATCCTTCATATGTAAGAATCCTGTTGCAATGAGGCAGCAATGGCACATAACACAAACTGCGAGGACTTCAGATCTGTACAGATAGAGTTATCCATTCAAATCATTCAAATTTCAAGAAGTGGTGGGGCACAAGAAGTTATAGATGTTAGGTGACTTTCGTGCTGAGGTTTTTGACAGCCTGCTATGGTCATTGAACTGACAAACCACAGAAATTATTTGAATGGCCATCACTGTATGACAGCTAACAGATATCAAGGGATAGACACCAGCACTATGTGCACATCTGCGAAAACAACTCTGGTCCCTTCCAGCACATCTGTTCCATCCACACAATGCAGTAGCATCTATCTCGGAAGAACCTGGATCTGACATTTAAAAATTGCTAAGGGACATCTAAGCTTTGATTCAAAATGACCACCTCCTGGCTGCTCCTCCTTCCCCCCCCCCCCCCTCAATGGCTTTTGTTAGGGAATTAGCCTTCATCTGCTACTGTCTTGTCTCTGCTATAACACCTGGTTATAGTCTATAGGAACCATCTGAGACTATACAGGACATCGTACACATGTGGTGAAACATTTGTTTACAATTAGGGACATGACAAAGAAATTCTGGGATGGTCCTTTATTTCCATTGCTGGCAGCATTGTGCAATGTTAGACAAAGTGTTGACCTCCTATGACGTGTTAGTTTGCAAAATCATTAGTGTTATATAAATAAATGCTGAATTACTTTGGAAGTGCTCATGTGTATATTGGTATCTTTCCTGTGTTGCCTCCTGCTCCTCTTCTTTCTCTGTTGCTCTGTCTCTCTCCTCTTTCTATCCCCTATCCTGTACTCCAGTGATTTTCAGCCTGGTCCCTAGGAACTGCCTAGCCAGTCAGATTTTCAAGATGTTCACGATGCATGATATATACTGTATATTTGCTTACATTTGAGGCAGAGTATGAAAATATATCTCCTGGCTATCCTAAAAACCTAAAAAAAGACAGAGCAGAGGCGCCACGCACAAAACTCACTCTAAAATAGAATATAATGTTTTCCAGAGCCTCTGACGTAAAAGATGGCTAATGCAGAAGCTCTCCAAGGCAGGCGGCCTCGACTCATGAGAAAGCTAATAAAAGCTGGGCAGGCTCTGACCCACATTATAGAGATAGATAAGTACTGTTGAGAAGAAGCACATGCGCTATATGGGAGTCGAGGTGACCGCCAAGGGGAGTGGATATTGAGTGTTAGATTAAACAAATAAAAACAAAAAAATTGTCAAAAAATCATATTGAGAATAAAGACGGCAGCCATACAAAGGGATAAGCACATGGTGGCTATTCCATGGATATGGCCTCCACACATAACCACACATTGAGAAGTTCCCTACATACAGTCAATAGTTGATGATCTTTTATGGTGGGGAAGGGAGGTTTGGTTGTTGGTAGTATCCTAACAACCTGACAGGTCAAGTGGTCCCTGAGGACTGGATTGAGAGCCATTCCTCTTTGCCACATCTCCCGTAACTCATCCTGTTCCAGCAGTTCAAAATTAGATTTGAAAAGACCCTCTTGGTGTCTTAAGGTCTTCATTATTAGGCCAATTTTGCAAAGAGTATTGCTGTGGGACAAATAGCTGAGCTAAGCAATTTGTTTTTATATCTGTTTAAAGTCTTATGATCTGATTAAGAAATTAAAGATTAAGTCATAATTGTCTGAAAACAAGAATTATTTTAGGCCCACACCTGGGGTTTTGGATCATAATGAAACTGCAATTGTTCCTCTTTTTATAGGAGGTAATCATGTTTTCCAGTTGAAAGAGTTGAAAAACATCACATGATACTCCATCTAAGATGGAGGACAAAAGGACAGCCTGTCCTTGGATCTAAAATGGAGGATAAGATCTTAGATGGAGGAAAGGGGCATATGATAGCTTACATCATTCTAATTACTAATCAGTATAGTATATTTTGATATGAAGGAATAAATCTCCTGCCTGATTGGCTCTATGATGTAATGATGTCATGAGAATATGATACAAGGCAATGGGTAATAATGTATTGATTGGCTGTGTATGTGGGTAATGAAAATGTAAAGTATATAATGAGTTGCCTGTGCAGGATACGAAGAGCAAACTGTTTTTTAGATTTCTGTTAGAGTTGTAATTGACTGCTGCAGCAGTCAAAAAAGCAAACAGAATGTTAGGAATTATTAGGAAGGGAATGTGGTAAATAAAATGGAAAATGTCATAATGCCTCTGTATCACTCCATGTTGAGACAGCACCTTGAATACTGTGTACAATTCTGGTTGCGATGGAGAAGGTACAGAGAAGGGTGACAAAAATGATAAAGGGGAAGGAACAGCTCCCCTATGAGGAAAGACTAAAGGGTTAGGACTGCTCAGCTTGGAGAAGAGACGGCTGAGAGGGATATGAAAGAGGTCTTTAAAATCATGAGAGGGCTAGAACGGGTAAATAGAAGGACTAGGGGGCACTCTATGAAGTTAGCATGTAGCACATTTAAAACTAATCGGAGAAAGTTATTTTTCACTCAACGTATAATTAAACTCTGGAATTTGTTGCCAGGGGATGTAGTTAGCGCAATTAGTGAGTCTGGGTTTAAAAAAGGTTTGGATAAGTTCTTGGTGGAGAAGTCCATTACCTGCTATTAATCAAGTTAACTTAGAAAATAGCCACTGCTATTACTAGCAACAGTAGCATGGGATAGACTTCGTTTTTGGGTACTTGCCAGGTACTTATAGCCTGGATTGGCAACTGTTGGAAACAGGCTACTGGGCTTGATGGACCCTTCGTCTGACCCAGTATAGCATGTTCTTATACTCTTATGTTCTAAAAAAAACACCTAAAAGAGGAAGTTTTGGTTTCATGTCAGATTTTCTTGGTTAATGTCACTCTGTTAATTTAAGAGTTTGCTCTGAGACAAATTGGGACCTGAAGATCAGTTTTATTCTAAAACCAGGAATTTTTAAAGGAAATAAGGGACTGGTTTTCCTAATTCCTGTAGCATCTTTGTCTGTAACCCCTCAATGCATTCAGCTAGCTGAGCTCTTATAATAATGTGCAAGCTAAAAACATAACTCCTGATCTGAGGCAGGTGTTAAAAATTAGGCATTAGCATGAGTGTGTGCTAAATAGTGTGGAGGAGAGCATATCATGCTCTTTAGCACTCACACACTAAAGCTTAATTTATATATGGTATTCCTTCATTTCCATGTGTATACATTCTAAAGCCTTTTTAGACTGGTTTAACGTGCACACTAGGGCTTCAGTGCATTAAATGTTATTTCTTGTGCACACTCACCTTTAGTGTATATAGGCTTGACTAATGACATTTTGCATGCAAAGGTTTACAGTATTCATGTTTCTAGGTAATTATGTGGACTCCTATATACTGTGCATATTAAAGCATCTTGTTATTTCTTCTTCCTTGAAGGATCCACCCACTTCTGTATCACTTGGCCTTAGAATGGAAGAGATGATTTTCAATTTGGCAGACACACATTTGTTCTTTAATGATTTAGAAGTGAGTATTAATTATTTTATGTACATTTAGCAATTAATATTTGTTTCATATTACATGACTGCTGAAAATGCCAAAAGTCAGAACATCACGAAGAACACACTTAAGAAATGTCTTTGGCCACATTAAAATAAGATGGCTTTAATTATTTTATTGACGTGTTTTAATACTGTGGACTAGATAGGAATATCCAAATATCTAAAGTAGTGGCAGACAAGCTTTAGAAATAGATCACCATAACCAGCTGTAAACATTAAAACTGATAGTTTGCACAGATCTTTAAATATTCAGTATCGACTTCTCTAAACTGTTAGTTACATCCCACTGTGGGGAAGTATCACCTGAGAACCCAAGAGAAATGATCAATTATGCTTATGCTGCCTGTCTCTGTGGCTTATTAAATTGGTTCCTGTGGCTGGCGCATTTGTGTTAAACTGAAAGTATTATTTTTCTTAGCCTTGCCAGTCTTTTGCAGTTTACCCTCACGTGATGATGGCCACCTTGGTCGCCATATAAGGCAGAGCTCTTTTATGTACTTTTATGATACCATATTAAAAAATATGTCCTGGAATTCATGGGGCATAAAGAAAACATGTTATTTTACTACTGCTTATTTAATGAACGTGATTTGCATTGTCACCCAGTGTATTCCGATTTATTAAAGCAGCCATTTTCATAATTTTAGAGCAAAATCGTGAGCACAGCCACATTTCACACCAGTCAGAATATAGACAGCTGTTTATTTTAAATCCGGCTGTTAAGCAAGCTTGCGGTAGGACTGCCAACAGGCATTAATCATCAAGTTGCTGTTTAGCTGCATTCTAGAAATGTATGTTATTTCAGACAGGAGAAAGGAATCTGAAAGATTCAAATGCAACTTTTGCTGATCAAAGTTAATTGGCAGCAATTGGGCCTTTAAATATTTCCTGATGTTTCCTTTTTCAAAATCAAGCAAAATGCACCTTATTTAACAGATGAGCCAAAATCATTCGAAAAATGCCAGTGTCTGACAGATCTTAAATGTGGTTTGCTGAACATCTGTCCTATATTTTGATTTCTTTTCATCTGCAAAGAAACTGCTCACAGACGAATTGGCAACTTACATTGCAATAAAATGATTTAAATATGCTTTATTTTGTTTTCCATTCTTTTGCAACTTGTTTGTTTTTCTTTTACATGTAATAGAACACTATTTTCTTCTCGACTTAGAAATCAATTTTAAGATGTCATTATTTTGGTAGAAAAACTTTTTCTTCAATTATAATTGTCTTGTTAAAAGATGAAACTTTGAGGGTTGGTTAGGGTGTTTGTGTTCAAAAGTTGGCTTTGATTTATACAGTAGATATGTTTATATGAGTGAAAAAAGCAAGCACTAAATTTTATTGGCGTGCTGAAGATATTCTTGGATGTGTTTTCATTTGCCCTGAAAAGAAACTACATTATTCCTGTTAACATGCATTGTTCCTATTAATGATGCATTTTGTTCTTCAAACAAATTCAACAGTGCAAAATGGCTTTTTATATCTTTTTAATCTAAATCCTTTTAACTGTACTCTCAACCTAGTTTGATGCACTTAGCTGCTATCAAGCTAGGTCGAGAGTACAATGTATATGTTTTATCTTTGTGCACTTTTTCTCACTCCAAATCACATCAAATCTTCACTGATGTGTACGGTGCTGTTCGTACCTCTGACTATGCATGTAAAATTGTCCCCCAAAACCTAGGCCACCACCAAAACCTCACCCCGAATTACTGGTTGCCCCTCCTACAGTGGTATAAAATGTTGACTAATATCTGTGCCTCCTCAGAGTCTCTCTCTCTCTCTCTTTCTCCCTTGCTGCCTGAAACAGGATTTGTGGTTTTTAGTGCAAATCCCATTTTGGACATGTCGTACAGTATAATGCCAGGAAAAAAGGTGTAGTTATTCCCGGAGTTAAAACCCATGATAATGTCATTACTTATCGCACGCAATGCTAAGCATCCCTCATTTTAATTTACTCTGCTCTAACTCCACCCTAACTCCTCCCATTTGGGAAACAATTTTAAAATTTGTATACACATCTCACGATGCATTATTTATCACGGGCGTTATGACGTTATCACAGGCATTAGGACCCTAACACCCATGATAAGTCCCTAATACGATTTGATAAATAACACTGTTTGTTATTGGAAAAAAGTTGGATCAGTGGTAATTTTTGTATCACAAGCTAAAATAACATTTTATCTAGTTCTTGCTCTTACCAGTTTTCTGTTCTAGTACATGCTGTCATTTGAGAACCGAAATTGTCTAACCAGACTGGATAATGTGGTAATACTTGATTTTACACTTCAGTTAGCAGTGTTTTGCAGTAAGAGATAAAGAGCATAAGTGATGTTTTAATTATACATATTATACGTTTTTCATCATTATGGGTGTACAAGTAAAGCAAAAGCAATTAAAAGCTTGTAGCTTTAATCTGAAGTGTAATAGGTTGATAGGTGAACACTACAGTTTAACATTTGGCTTGCTGCCCGTTCTCACAGCTTGGTGTTTCATGTATTTAGAAAATTTGATAGTATACTGAATTATATATCAACTGATGAGCTGCTAAATCTTATACAATCTTCATTAATGTAGTAATCATGCATGATTTGAAAGAGATTAAACAAAACCATGTTGAATCCAAATATTTTCAAAGAATAGCTGCAAAATTACTACCACTGCAGTCAAGCATCTTCTATCCGAAGATCCATTTTCCAGAAACTCCCATTATTCATAAAGTCATAGGAACCAATATTAAAAAATCCTTAAAAAAGCTAATTTATCTGCTTAAAGTTAGCCAGATAAGTTATGCTGGATATTCAGAGGGATATATGACCTGATAAGTATCCCTGAATAAAGTTAGCTGGCTACCTCTAGCCTATATTTGACTATTGCTAGTAGGGATGTGAATCGTGTCCTCGATCGTCTTAACGATCGATTTCGGCTGGGAGGGGGAGGGAATCGTATTGTTGCCGTTTGGGGGGGTAAAATATCGTGAAAAATCGTTAAAAATCGTTAAAAATCGAAAAATCGAAAAATCGAAAAACCGGCACATTAAAACCCCCTAAAACCCACCCCCGACCCTTTAAATTAAATCCCCCACCCTCCCGAACCCCCCCAAATAACTTAAATAACCTGCGGGTCGTTAAAAATCGAAAAATCGAAAAACCGGCACATTAAAACCCCCTAAAACCCCCCCCCGACCCTTTAAATTAAATCCCCCACCCTCCCGAACCCCCCCCAAATAACTTAAATAACCTGCGGGTCCAGCGGCGGTCCGGAACGGCAGCGGTCCGGAACGGGCTCCTGCTCCTGAATCTTGTCGTCTTCAGCCGGCGCCATTTTCCAAAATGGCGCCGAAAAATGGCGGCGGCCATAGACGAAAAAGATTGGACGGCAGGAGGTCCTTCCGGACCCCCGCTGGACTTTTGGCAAGTCTCGTGGGGGTCAGGAGGCCCCCCACAAGCTGGCCAAAAGTTCCTGGAGGTCCAGCGGGGGTCAGGGAGCGATTTCCCACCGCGAATCGTTTTCGTACGGAAAATGGCGCCGGCCATACGCGTATGGCTGGCGCCATTTTCTGTACGGAAAATGGCGCCGGCAGGAGATCGACTGCAGGAGGTCGTTCAGCGAGGCGCCGGAACCCTCGCTGAACGACCTCCTGCAGTCGATCTCCTGCCGGCGCCATTTTCCGTACGGAAAACGATTCGCGGCGGGAAATCGCTCCCTGACCCCCGCTGGACCTCCAGGAACTTTTGGCCAGCTTGTGGGGGGCCTCCTGGCGCCGGCTGAAGACGACAAGATTCAGGAGCAGGAGCCCGTTCCGGACCGCTGCCGTTCCGGACCGCCGCTGGACCCGCAGGTTATTTAAGTTATTGGGGGGGGGTTCGGGAGGGTGGGGGATTTAATTTAAAGGGTCGGGGGGGGGTTTTAGGGGGTTTTAGTGTGCCGGCTCACGATTCTAACGATTTATAACGATAAATCGTTAGAATCTGTATTGTATTGTGTTCCATAACGGTTTAAGACGATATTAAAATTATCGGACGATAATTTTAATCGTCCTAAAACGATTCACATCCCTAATTGCTAGTAGAGATGTGCTTTGGGTAAAAATTTTGTGTCAGGCTTCGTTTCGGGGCCCCTCCGCAGGAATTTCATTTTTCCCGTGGTTTTGGCTTTTTTTTTTGGGGGGGGGGCCTGATTTTCAGGTTAGTGCGCACTATCGGGAGTTAGTGCACATTAACTCCCATTTATTTCTTTAGTTATTTAACTTTTTTCTATACCGTCGTTCAGTGGATACTGTCACAATGGTTTACAGTAAGGCACATAAAAATGATGCTAAAATATATCTGCCGATAGTCGCATTAACCTGGCAGAGTTAGTGTGCACTATCAGGAGTTAGTGAGCGCTAACTCCCGTTAGCGCGCACTAACTAAAAAATTAATTTTTTCCAAAATTTTGTAAAAAATTCAATCGTTTTTCGGATCTCCTGAACCATTCCAAATTAGGAAATTTCATTGACATTGCCTAATTCGTTAAAAACAATTGCACATCCCTAATTGCTAGTTAGGTTTAAGGTTATCCAGCTACCTTTAGCCAGGTAACTTTAGGCTTAACCAGCAATATTCTTCAACTTAATTCAGAAATGCCTAGAGTTATGACAGTCCGGGTACTTGTGAAATAATTTATTCACTTCATTATATAGTGATTGGCCTTTCATTGACAGCTGAAGTGCCAATTCCTGTTGAGAACTAAATTCTTAAAGGGGATTGGACTTTGCTGGCAATGAATGACCAATCAATACTTAATACAGTGAGAGGGAGAAAGTAGGAGACTGTACTCCTTCCTCTCTGAACTCCTCCCTTCGGGAGTTATGGTTGGTTCTGATGGGTTGGGGGTGTAGATCTGAGGGGCAAGAGAGGAGCCATTCTTTCTAGACTCAGTTTTTTTGAATTGGTAAAGAGAGTTAGGACTGCTGCTGCTTAAGTTAATTTTAATGTGCGATCGGGAAGGTGCTGGAGGGTTGCCACAACTCAAGTTAATTTTAAAGTGGGACTCAGGAGTTGGGGGTGGCTACTTTCACTCAAGACAACTAAATGCAGGATTGAGAAGGAGCTAGGGGGATGACATTGTTCAAGGTAATTTTAATGTGTCATGGGGAAGGAGCTGGAGGGCTGCCATAAGAACATAAGAACTTGCCATACTGAGTCAGACCAAGGGTCCATCAAGCCCAGCATCCTGTTTCAACAGTGGCCAATCCAGGCCATAAGAACCTGGCAAGTACCCAAAAACTAAGTCTATTCCATCACTCAAGTTAATTTTAATGTGAGATTGGGAAGGAGCTGGGGAGCAATTTAGCGCCTTGTTTTTTTTTTAACTTTGTTTTAATATTTATTTATTTAAAAGTGTTTGTATACTGCTTTTACAAATATTTCTTTGGCTAACTTGAGGAATGCTCTGCAGCAGTCTTGAAGTTAGCCAGATAAGTTAACTAGATAACACTGATTTAAAAAAAAAAAAAAAAAAAAAAGTAGGAAAAGTATTAAAACTTTGTTCCCAGATTTCAGTTGGCAGACTATTCCAAAGAGATGGAGAAAGCTCTAAGTCTGGTTTGCTGATGCCTGTAATCAAGCGCAGCAGCAATTGCGTCCCAGCATAACATGATGAACGCTCTGGTACATACCAATGCAACTTTTGGGCCACAGATCATGCATGCTCTGAATATGGCAGCTTATGTGTTAAAACTAATAATTTAAATTGGACTGTCGCTCTGACTGGCAGCCAGTGCAACTCCAATAATGTAGGGATGGTGTAATCACTTAAACCCATTCTACTTAGCAATCTAGCTGATGCATGCTGCACTAGTTGCAGAACACAAATCAAATAGTTAAGGAGGCCCACCTATACATTATTACAGTCATGCAGATGACCCAAGACTAAAGACTGAAATGTAGCGCTAAATTAATCTTTAGCAAACAGAAATTTTAAAACCTTTAATAATTTTAATTTATAGAATGCCATTCTCGCAACTCACTAAACATGAGACTTCATAGTTAAACTGGAGTCAATAATGATCCTGAGACTTCAAACCTCGTGTAATATGGCAGAGTAATGTCATCAACCAACAGGGAAGTGCAATCCTGGTTCAGGACTCTCCTACTTTCCCATAAAAATTTTTCTTTTATATATTTAAAGATAGGCCACCTTCAGCATATGGCTCGCAAAAAGCTTTAGAAAATATACCATTGTTGTTACCCGGAATAAAAAACTGGCCCCAGCTCCCTAAGGACATTTCCCAGGGGAGCTAAATAAAGGTGAAATTAAAAGGACAATGCTAACCTCTGCGGAAATCTTAAGTGCACCTGCTGCTTCGTACCCTGTAGAAAATATCTAAACCAAGACAATACCTTGCCACAACAACCAATAAAATGTAAACAGCTGACCAAAAGTATCAAAAATGCCGGAGATATCCAAATGAACAGGATACCTCCAACACAATGTTCTAAATAGTAATAAAGTAAATCCAGGAGAGAAAGCAACAGGTTCAATGCTATACCCTTTTGGAAAGCTAAACTGTTGGTTGTTGTCTAACACACTATTATCAATCAGAAATTCATCTAATTCCTGTAAAACACTTTTCTCAAGAACTCATTGCTAAAGTAGATAAGCTAGAATGGGCTGAAAATTAGAGTGTTTACTAGATGAAAAAGCAATATCCTTCCTATTAGGCTTAACTAAGATCATCTTATGTCATTCAGGTATTAAACCCTCATCTAATGATTTTTTTGATCAAAATTCAGATAATATCAAGAGATATGTGAAGCAGAGGAGTAGCAGCAAGATCCCTAATGTGGTATACCTGAGGTATGGGAGGTAGCAGCAAGACCACTAAAGAGGTTTATCAGGGCCATGGCAGGTAGGCATAGAAGCAGGAAGACCCCTAAGGTGATACATCTGGGGCAGAGCTGCAACAAGGCCTTGAAGTTGCTTTTAGTCTCTTGCATTCACATGGAAATTCTGGAAACCCAAGCAAAGGCAGATTGATGTTCAAAAAGACCTGCATTTCCATCAATTCTGGTGCCAGCCTTGAGTGATGAGGGGGTCACAATGTCCTATGCCATTGAGAAAACACATGCTGGTTGATGAGTAGAAAAGATAGTGCTGAACCACCTTGGCTAGATATGGCCAGACTGTATATTTATTTATTTATTTATTTATTTATTTATTTGCAGTTTTTATATACCGACATTTGTTTAGTAACCTCACATCGGTTCACAGATAACAAAAACATTGCAGCTGTGCGAACTAGAACATATGCAACAGTGCTTTACAATAAACTTATTTAACCAGGAGGGGGAGGAGGGGTAACAGTGGAAACAATGGAAGGGAAAAATCAAATAGTGGTACATAGCAAATTCTCGCTGAACTTATGTCTGTAAATAAATAGAATGAGTTTTATAAAACACAATTGGAAAAGAAAAAAGCTGGGCCTGAGAGAAAGAAATAGGATAGAAGTCTTATGTCCAATTGAAATACAATAGATATGAATAGTTGCCAATAAGGCGATAGGTGTGGTGAGAGAGAATGGGGATGTACACTTAAGTAAGTTAGTGGGCAAGGCTGTAGGAGTAAGAGAGAAAGGAGAGCGTAAAGTATATAGAATTGTGTACCCAATATGCCAACACATCTGTGTCCATGTTCTCGATGGGCTGTGTGAGATAGCATCTCACAGGAATTTGTGGCTGGAATCTCCTTTGCTGATGTGGGCCAAGAGACTCTCTTGCCAGCTCTTTTAGCTATGACAGATTCTTTGCAGGCAACGTGGCTTTGGCATATTGAGGTGGAAGATAATGTGGTAGCTGATATTGTGCTTCTCCTGCTTGCACTACTCTTTGAGGTGGCCACTCTTTCCCTTATCTAAATCTCCATTATGCTTCTGCCTTTGGTGCTTCTGTTCACACACCTAGTTACTAGCATCTCCTTGAATATGAGATACTGGGATTGTAGGGCAAGACTCCTTTTCATTTATGGATCACAAAGTGTAGCTATCATGTGGGTATTGCTTTGTGTGAGAGGTTTCAGTCTCTCTTGCATCTGTTGGTGCAAAGATTCCAGAAACTGCAACACCCCTGCTTTCATTCCCTCTTGCTTATGAAAGCCCTCTACCATTTCCTCCATATATTTACTATAGAGACAATCCCTTCCAGGATGCTCTTTCTGGAATTCAGATCCTCTGTGGCATCCTTGAACGGCTTCATGGTTTGTACCTAATCATGATGCCCCAAGAGGCAATGCACACCTATCTCTATTTCCAGAGACAGATCATGAAGGGGCGTCTGTTGCTCCACTAATCTGCAGTTTCATATAGGTGGCATTTCAATGGGTGCCAACATCTTGAATCAGATACTTGTGAGGCATCACAAATTCTTCCTGCTCATGGAGAAGCTGCCCTACCTTCACGTTTCTATGGAAACACCCTGCTACTTTCCTGCCCCTCTCTATCAGATCCTTCTGAAACAGATTCTTGCTCTTGGGTCCCAGCCCCAGGGCATCTCTCACTGCCAGGTACAGCAAGTGTGCAAAGCAATGGATAACTTGAAAGCATCCATATTCTATTGCCTTTACCATATTTGCACTACAGTTTGTCATAAAGAAACATGCCTGAACACTGCTGTTTCTCTGGTCTAGCTGCCAACCCTCCAGCATTTTTCTTATGCCTAATATGATTTTGCATGATATATGGTAACTGTCCATCACCTGGGTGTGCAGCCGAGCCCACCTGCACCCTGATGCTCAATTCACACTAAAGTTGATTCCTGCCCCTGTGTCAGCCTGGTCCCACTAATGTGTCATCAGGGAGGTAAATATACTTAATATTCACACTGGTCCGGATATTGCATGCTACTCCCCTCTGTCTTATCCAGCTGTGCCTGGCTGCAACCATGGCACTAGTTGTTAAGAGTGTGGATAACCTACCTACTAAATGTAGTCCTGGAAAGGATTTTGTAATTGGATGCTAACACATACAGCAAACACTTAAAGCTCACTTGTGGTCAAAGATTTTTATCAGAAGTAGTTACACCATCCTAAGCGAGCCCAGTCCTTTCTGATCTTGGAAGCTAATTAAGGCTGGACTTGACTAACACTTGGATAGGAGACTAGTCAAGAAAGCAAGATGCAGTGAGCTACAGAAAGCAATAGCAAATCACTGCAGTACCTTACCAAGAAAAATATTGACCATGCAGTGGACCTTGAAAACCAACATTTGGTTCAAACAAGACAAAGCACCATGCCACCATTTAGGCTAGATCAGGAGTGATCAACTCTTGTCTTCAAGAGCCAAAAACAGACTCGTTTTCAGGATAAAAACAATGAATATATATGAGAAAGATTTGCATACAATGGAGGCAGTGCTTGCAAAGCTATCTCATGCATATTCATTGTGGATATCCTGAAAACCAGGCCTGTTTGCAGTTGTCAAGGACCAGAATTGGCTATCCCTGATCTAGATCATTTAAACTGCTTCTAATTAATTTAATACGTATGGTACTAGCACAATATAGAGCAAAAATGATGGCTGTAAATAAGCATTCATGCATCTTTGTTGGAGCTTGCGTTGGCCTTGAGCTCGGAACGCTCAAGACTTGGCATTCCTATTGCACTGATGATGGGATGGAGCGCAACCTAGGGCTCTCCAGCATGGAACAAGGAGAATGTGTGCCCTTGCGGTGAAGACAGTCCAAGTCTGGGAATCAGGAACCTCGAATCCTCCACCAACCTGCATGTCCATGAGGCCATCAACGCAATGGTGGTCTCTGAATGGACCTCTGACTGTTCCAAGTCCTTTCAGACCTGCCACAGGGTGTAGCAGAGGCTGCAGGCTGGACAGAGGTCACAGCGGAAGGAGGCCATAGGCACTGGAGCTTGGAGTGAAGACTGGAGCTTGGAGTGAAGACTGGAGCTTGGGACGAAGATAGGAAACAAGAGGGATGAGCAAGACCCTCAGGCACCCGACACAGCACTTGGGGCTGGTCACGGACTACACTGTCCCCTTCATGCCCTACACAGCCGAATGGCTGGTCGTAGACCATGAGGAGAATGGGACAGGCTCAGGAAGTCTCATAGTGCAGGTTAGAAGAAACTCCTCGGATCCTCCTGAGTCGGGACTTGGGAAACGAGATTCAACCTTGGAGCTTGGAAACTCAGAGTAAAAGCAGGGAATCTCCTGAGGCACGAGTCCCACCGGACCTGGAACATTAGGACCGGGAACATGACGGAACTATGGACATCAGGACATCGAGGAACATCAGGACATCAAGGAACATAGGACAGAGACCAGGAAGATAAACGAAGATCCATGGAAGAAGGTCAAGATACCAGGAAGGAGCTGAAAGCAAGATGTCCTTGGAAGGACTAACCAAGGAGGACCAGCTCCTTGCCAAAGCAAGAACTGTCTGATGGAGAACCCCTTTTATAGGGCAGGAATCAGGCAACTCCCTGGGAGGAGTTCAGATGGGCCACACCCGGCTGGCCCTTTAAATGAAGGAAGAAGCCATGGGCCCGCCCCTTAGGAAGGAAGGGGCAGGACCCTGGACAGCGGTCATGCTTGCCCTGCAACGCTGAGCTGGGTTGGCCTCAGGGAAGGCCACATCAAGGAAGCGGTGTCATCCAGGCCACAGGAAGGCTCCGGGAGCGGCTCCTCAACCGCAGGAAAGTCCATGGATGCGGCCTCCATGCCGCGGGAACAGATGGTGGCATCAGTGGCTCCCAGGCCGCAAAGAGGAACCCCGAAATGGCTCCTGCCACGCTGGCACGGTGGCGGCCCCGGACGCAGGAACCAGGCAAGGCCCCAGCTTCTGCAGCCTCCAGCCGCACAGGTAAACACCTCCCGTTGCTCCAGCCACAGGAGGAGCGCAACAATCGCTAACATTAATCGTGTTCAGATTCCTCCATAGTGAAAATAAAAGCATTGGTTCTTGCCTGTTCCATCACAGATTGCTTGCTGGTATTATTCTGGTTCATCTCAAAAGTCTCACAGTGAGCTACTCTATATGAGTGCTGAATTTGACATGAAAATATTGCAATTTGCAATGAATGCTCAAGTGAACCACCATAACTGTGCAACGGTTCATTGTGTAAATTGGCTGACTTTTGTCATTGGGACATGCTAGAGAGGTTAAGTTTCTAGATGCAATAAATAATTGTTTCATGGAGCAGCTTGACCTATATTTATTTATTTATTTATTGGTTTTTATATACCGCCGCTCATCAGAGATATCACGTCGGTGTACATAGAACAAAAATCCGCAATTGCGTTGTACATAAAACAGTAAGAAAACAACTGAGAAACTTTACATTAAAACAGTTAAATGCATTAACAAAAAACAGGTTATAAAGATATAAATAGATATATAGTGATAATATTATATGGATTAATTGTAATATTACAATTTGTTATATATTCAAGGGGGAATTGTAGGGGGGGAAAAGGAGTGAGGGGGTATGAGTTTAAATAGGGGAAGAAGAGAATAAGGTAAAGGAGGAAGGGATTATATACATGTAAGGCTGTTAAAAACAGCAGATTCTTCGGTTTTATAAAATAGCAAGAAAGGTGCTAGGGATGAAAGGTGCTAGGTAGGAATGGAACTGGAATTGACTGCTGTGAGAAGGAGGTAGGAGTGAGGGGTCGGGGAGGGGGGTGATATTTTCAGTGTCTTAACTTAAAGGATAAAAGATTGAGGAGGTATAGAGGGAAGGGTAAGTAGGGCTGAGAAGGAACATGTGAAGGTCATGTGTAGGCTTTAGTGAAGAGCCATGTCTTGAGCTTTTGCTTAAAGGTTTTTGGGGACAGTTCAAGACTTAATTAATCAGTAGGCATGGAATTCCATAGCATAGGGCCAGCTAGGGATATGGCACGAGCTTTGGTGGATGCGTATTTGAAATGTTTTGGTGAGGGGGTTTGCAGGGTGGCTATGTATGGTTTTCTAGTAGGCCTGTTAGAGTTATTGAATTGAAAGGAATTGGAGGGCCAGTTCATTTCTGGGTTGTGGAGGGATTTGTGGATAAGTGATAATATCTTGTATTGTATACGATAGTGGATGGGGAGCCAGTGTAGCTCCTTAAGTGGGGACAGTTATTTTAGATCTAATCCTCAAAGGAACACACAACTAGTTATGAGGGGTTAGTGTGGTAGGGCTGCTAAACAATAGCAGTCACAATGCAATCAAATTTGACATAATCACTGGAGGGAGGCAGCATATAAAAAGGGAGAATATGATAGAATGAGAAAATTAGAAAAAAACTGAAAGGAACGGTGGGTTAAAACTTTGCATGAGGTGTGGACATTGTTTAAAAATAGTATTTTGGAAGCCCAGATAAAATGTATTCTTTGCATTTAAAAAGTTCAAATGAAGACCAAATGACTACCAGTGTGATTAATGTTGAGGTAAAAAAGGCAGTTAAAGCTAAAATGTCATCATTCAAAAAATATAGGGGAAGATTTTTAAAAAATACGCCCGTGTGTACTTTTGTTCGTGTGACCGGCACAAACAAAAGTACGCTGGATTTTAATAGATACACGCGTATCCGTACGTATCCGTGCGTATCTTTTAAAATCCGGGGTCGGCGCGCACAAGACTGTGCAAAATCGGCAGCCTGCGCGTGCGAGCCACGCAGCCTGCCTCTGTTCCCTTCGAGGCCGCTGCGAAATCAGAGCGGCCTCGGAGGGAACTTTCCTTCCACACCCCCGCACCTTCCCCTCCCTTCTCCTACCTAACCCAGCCCCATCTAAACCCCCCCTACCTTTGTTGGAAAAGTTACGCCCGCCCGAGGTGGGCGTAACTTGTGCGCGCCGGGCCACCTGCCAGTGTGCCATGTTATGGTCCGGAGGCCACGGCCACGCTCCCGGAATGCCCCAGGGCCGGCACCATGCCCCCCCCCCCCAGAACGCCCCGAACATCACGCCTCCCCCGACATGCCCCCCTAGCAAAGCCCCGGGACTTACGCGCGGCCCGGGGCTTGCATGCGCCGCCGAGCCTATTCAACATAGGCTCGGCGCGCAGGGGAAGGTTGGGGCAGGTTTTTGGGGGGTACGCGCGTATCTTACGTGCGTACCCCTTTGAAAATCTGCCCCATAAAGCATAAGAACATAAGAATTGCTATACTGGGTCAGACCAAGGGTCCATCAAGCCCAGTATCCTGTTTCCAACAGTGGCCAATCCAAGTCACAAAGTACCCAAACATTAAGTAAATCTCAAGCAAGCTACTTTTGCTTATTAATTAATAGCAGCTTATGGATTTTTCCTCTAGAAACTTATCCAAACCTTTTTTAAACTCAGTTACACTAACTGCTATTATCACATCCTCTGGCAATGAATTCTATAACTTAACTATGCACTGAGGAATAGATTTTAAAAGAAGTGCGTGTGCATCCATATGTGCATGCTTCCTGGTGCGCACACATGAACATGCATGTGTGCACTGGTGCGCACATGTTATAAAATCCGGGGGCGACACACCCATGCGAGCCGGATTTTATAATCTGCACACACATGTGTGGGTGGCGTGCACAAGAGGGGGACGACTTAGGCAATACCCACATGGCGATGCATCCCGGCCTTCCCCAGTTCCCCCCCTAGTCTGCTCAAATTAAGCGGACTGGGAGGGAACTTCCCTCCCCCACCTCACCTTCCCTACCCTTCCCTCTCCTCCCCACCCCATAAATCCAATTTTGTTTGTGTATTTTTTACCTTTGTTCAGCAACTTACTTCAGCTCCTGAGCTGAAGTAAGTTGCACATGCCGGGACAGCGAACAATGGCGCTGTCCCGGCCTGCCCCTTCCAAGAGGCCCAACATTTGAGCGCTTACCAGCCTTTACGCACTTGGCCAGGCCTCTTGGAAAATTTTCCCAGTGCGCGTAAGGACCGGCCATGCATATAAAGACCAGAATTTATGTGCTGGGCATTTAAAATCTGCCCATGAGTGAAAAGAATGCTATTCGATTTGTTTTGAATGAGCTACTTGCTAACTTAATGGAGTGCCCCTAGTCCTTCTATTATCTGAGACAGTAAATAAGAACATAAGAAATTGCCATACTGGGTCAGACCAAGGGTCCATCAAGCCCAGCATCCTGTTTCCAACAATGGCCAATCCGGGCTACATGTACCTGACATGTACCCAAAAACTAAGTATATCCTATTGTTAAGATTTAGTTAGTATGTGGGCCCTGGGCCGAGGTGAGAGACGGTACTTACCACAGGGTAGAGCCCCATGAGCCTCACCATCGGGAGGCGAGGTCTCAATGACGTCAGACACAGTATCAGTCTAGAGTCTTTATTAAAGAGAAAGAGTGACACAGCCCATGGAGCGGGGGATGCTAGAGAGGAGGTCTTACAGATCCAGGGACACAGGGTCTGTAGATGGGAGAATATCCCGAGTGGATACCTCCGTAGAGTAGGTGATGATCCGCAGAGCGAGGTACACCGGTGATGTCTTCAAAAGAAATGGTAGTGGCCCGTGGGGCGGGGTACACCAAAGAAGGTCCTCAGCTGAGTTGGTAGTGATCAGCAGAGCGGGGTACACCAATGAGGTCCTTAGTGGAGATGGTTATGGTTCGCGAAGAGAGGGTTCTCAGGTGTGATGATAGCAGTCTGCAGTGCAGGGTACACTGATGAGGTCCTTTAATAGAGATGGCAATCGCCCGTGGAGCGGGGTACTTATGGTGAAGGTCCTCGGTATAGATGATAGTGATCCGCAGAGCAGGGAGCACCAATGGGATCCTCAGTAGCATTGGTAGTGGTCCGCGAAGCGGGTAAACCAGAGGAATCCTCGGTAGCACAGGAAGTAGACCGCAGAGTGGGGTACTAACAGAAAGAGTAGCGAAGGTTCCAGGGAAGCCCCGGGGAACAGGGTAGGCGGAAGTCCCAAGCGATAGGCCCTCTGAGGAGCGGATAGCCAAGATGAGGAAAGGGCCCCCGAGGAGCGGGTACCCTAGACGTCTGTGCCTGGAATTAGGAACTGGAACTCAGGTCTTCTTGAGAGCGAGGTGGATTTAGCAAGAAGAGTTATCTTTGCCAAGTCGTCGGTAGGCAGGGCCAGCTGGCTTAAATGTCCTGGAGGGATGATGTCATCTGGAGGAGATGCCCTCGAGGTTCCTGCCATGTCAACTTTAAGACTGGCCCTTGCGCACAAGCCTAGGAACTTCCGACAACAAGATAGTGGTCGGCGGCATCTGTGCCACCCTGGGAGACCTGGGAGTGGTAAGCAGGCCTTCGGCAACTGGCAGAGGCTGCCACAGAGTTAGGAAAGCAAAGAAAGAGGTGAGCAAAAGTGGTCGCAGCCATTTGCGACCGACGGGCGTAACACCCATGCTAGTAATAGCAGTGGCTATTTTCTAAGTCAACTTGATTAATAGCAAATAATGGACTTCTCCTCCAAGATCTTATCAAAACCTTTTTCTAAACCCAGCTACACTAACTGCACTAACCACATCCCTTGACAACAAATTCCAGAGTTTAATTGTGTGTTGAGTGAAAAATAATGTTTTCCGATTAGTTTTAAATATGGTATATACTAACTTCATGGAGTGCCCCTAGTCCTTCTATTATCCGAAAGAGTAAATAACCAACTCACATTTACCCATTCTAGACCTGTCATGATTTTAAACATCTCTATCATATCCCTCTCACTGTCTCTTCTCCAAGCTGAACAGCCCTAACCTCTTTAGTCTTTCCTCATAGGGGAGCAGTTCCATCCCCTTTATCATTTTGGTCGCCCTTCTATGTGCCTTCTCTATTGCAACTATATCTTTTTTGAGATGTGCCAACTAAAATTGCCCACAGTATTCAAGATGCGGACTCACCATGGAGCCATACAGAGGCATTATGACATTTTTCCGTTTTATTCACCATTCCCTTCCTAATAATTCCTAACATTCTGTTTGCTTTTTTTGAGTGCTGCAGCACACTGAGCTAACGATTTCAATGTATTATCCACTATGACACCTAGATCTCTTTCCTGGGTGGTAGCAGACCCAAATAAAGAAAATAAACATGAGCATAAGCACTGGCAAGTTAGATGTAAAATACTAGTTAGAGAGGCCAAAAGAGATTTTAAGAAAAAGCTTGCTAGTGAGGCAAAAATAATAAAATCTTTTTCAAGTACATTCAAAGCAAAAAGCCTGTGAGGGAGACAGTTGGGCTGCTAGATGACTGAGGAGCAACAGGGGTGCTCAGGGCGAACAAAGAAATAGCAGAAAAACTGAATTCTTTGAATCGGTCTTCTTAAAGGAAGATATTGGGAACATACTCATACCTGAAACATTTTTAATAGTGGAGAATCTGAGCAACTAAAAATGTATCTGTGACAATGGAAGATGTAATAGATCAGACTGACAAACTAAAGCATAACAGATAACCAGGACTAGATGACATTCACCCTAGAGTTAAAACATGAAATCACTAACCTGTTACTAGTGATCTGTAACCTTTCATGTAAAGTAGCTACAATTCCTGAAATATGGAAAATGGTCAATGTGATGCCAATTTTAAGGGCTTCAGGCGTCATCCGGGAAATTATAGACCAGTGAGCTGACTTTGGTGCCGGGCAAATGGGAGAAATCATTCTTAAAAAACAAATTCACTGGCCATATAGAGAGACATAGTTGAATGGAGAAAAGTCAATATGATTTTAGCAAGAAGAAGTCTTACCTTACCAATCTTTTAGAATTTTTTTGAAGCTGTAAATGAATATTGGCGATAAAGGTGAGCCAGTTAACATAGTATATTTGGATTCTCAGAAGGCATTTGACAAAGTCCCCCATTAGAGATGTAAAGTCATGGGATAGGAGGCAGAGTTCTATTGTGGATTGGTAACTGGTTAAAAGGCCGGAAACAAAGAGTAAAACTGAATGGTCAGTTTTCCAAATAGAGAAAGGTCATTAGTTTAGTACCATAGGGATTGGTACTGGGACCTGTGCTGTTTAACATATTCATAAATGATCTGGAAAAGGGAACAACAAGTGGATGAGGTGATCAAATTTGCAGATGACACATTATTCAAAGTTGTTAAAAAAGCAGCAGATTGCGAGGAACTGCAGAAAGATCTTGTGAAACTAGGAGACTGGGCAACTGAATGGCAGAAGAAATTTAAAGTGGGAAACTGCAAAGTGATGCACACTGGGAAAAATAATCCCAGCTACAGGTATGATGCTGGGTTCTGTATTGGAAATTACTACCCAGGAAAAGAATTTTGGAACAATACATTGAAATCAGCTCAGTGTGTGGTGGTGGTCAAAAAAGGCAAAAAAAATGTTAGAAATGATCCAAAAAGGACCAGAGAATAATATTGAAAACTTGTGAATTGGATTGGCCCCTGTTGAACAGAGGCTACTGGGCTTGATGGACCCTTGGTCTGACCTAGTATGGCATATCTTATGTTCTTAAATAAAGAAGTAAATGCCTCTGTATCAAGGCATGGTGCGACTGCATCTTGAGTATTGTGTGCAGTTCTGGTCACTCCAAGAAAGACACAGCGGAACTAGAAAAGGTGAATAGGTTAGGGCTTTTCAGCTTGGAGAAGAGATGACAGAAGGGTTGTGATAGTGGTTCATAAAATCATAAGTGGGATGGAACAGGTAAATAGGGAATGGTTATTTACTAAGGATATGCATTCGTTTGCAACGAAATAGGGAATAAAGATGATATTTCCTATTTCATTGCATTTTGGGGGGCTGACAAAACGAAAGGAAAAACCACGGAATTTTGTGTGGTTTTCCTATGGTTTTTTGGGGGGAGAAAGGGCACATTTAAAAAACAAAACAAAACCCCAAACCCACCCCAACCCTTCAAATTTAATTAAATTACAACCCCCCCACTGTCCTGATCCCCTAAGACTTGCCGAACGTCCCTGGTGGTCCAGCTGGGGAGCCAGGAGCGATCTCCCCCTCTCGGGCGGTCGGCTGCCAGTAATCAAAATGGCACTAGTGGCCCTTTACCATTACCATGTGACAGGGGCTACCGTGTCATTGGTCGGCCCCTGTCACATGGTAGGAGCAATGGATGGCCCACGCCAATTTTTAAGATGGCGCAGGCTATCTATTGTTCCTACCATGTGACAGGGGCCAACCAATGGCACTGGTAGCCTCTGTCACATGGTAAGGGCCACGGGCCATTTTGATTACTGGCAGCCAATGGCCCGAGAGGGGGAGATCGCTCCTGGGACCCCCGCTGGACTACCAGGGACTTTCGGTAAGCCTTGGGGGGGGGTCGGGAGGGTAGTGGGATTATAGTTAAATAGGGATATGCAATGCAGATTTTCCTGAAATTTTGGGAAAATTCGTTTTTTGAGGTTAGTGTGCACTAACCCTGAAATTCGGGGCAGATGAAAAAAATTGGCCCGAACTGCAGGAAAATGAAATTTCCCGTGGCGGGCCGATAACAAAGGCTGAACCAAAAGGTTCGGCCAAATCACATCTCTATTATTTACTCTTTCAGTTAGTTTCATGGACTGTCCCCTAGTCATTATATTAATGGATGGCAGATATAAAACAAATTGGAAAAAGTATTTTTTGTATTCATTGCACAATTTGCTGTTGGAGGTTGTGGTCAAGGCTTCTAGCATACTTGTGTCTTGAAAGGATTTGGATAAATTCCTGGAAGAAAAGTCCATTGAAAATTATTATACCAGGGAGTAAACAACAAAAAAATGGATCTACCTTTTGGGATCTATCTAGAGATCTGGACTGGCCACTGTCTGAGATAGGATACTGGGCTTGATGGACCTTTCGTCTGACCCAGCATGGTACCTTTCATGTTCTTATGTAGCTATCTCATAACAAAATGGCTTTCTGAAAATTTCACCCCTTCATGTCTAAAACTAACTGTGTTGCTTGTGAAGTATATAACTATAATTAGTGTAATTTTAGTCCATCTAAGCTAGCTTATTTTTGGCAAAAAAACAACAACCCCTAGGGGTTTTCTGTGTCAAAAATTGAATATTTTTAAATTCTGTAAAATTCTGCATATTTTATTTGTCAAAATAACACAACATAATCACTGCTTTTGAGTAATTGTTAAATTAAACAATATGGAAGGTAGCTATTACTCAAAGGCACAGAACTTTTACATTTTTGACACAGAATTCTCCCAAGAATAAGTGGCTGTGACAGCACACCACAAAGCAAGTGGACCACTTTCTCTCCCCACACAGCCCATTCCTACCTCTTTTCCCATAATGCTTTCTCCCCCGCCCAGCACATATTCATCACTATCTGTCCCCCCTCCCATCCTCTCCCAACATGTTCCCACCACTCTTTCTCTCTCCTTCCATCACTACCTATGCTCCAGCCATCTCCACTACTGTCTCCCTCTTCCCACCAGACTTTGCCCCCAACTTATTCCCAATACTTTCTCCCCTTTCTCTAGCAATCCCAAGAACTATTCTTTCCCACATTCCATCTACCAATTCCTATCACACTTTCTCTCTTTTCCCATGTCCATTCCTTCCACTTTCTCTTTGCCCTGGGGATGATACTTGCGGTCCATCCCAAAAAGTGAGCTTGAAGGCTAAAGAGTGACATTTTTAGGTGGTTTCCAAGGTTTATATCTGGAAAAATCTGTTTTATTTCTTTGCAAACAAAAGGAGCAACCCAAAATGATATTTAGCTTTCTTTGGTTTGATTTGAATTATTTTTTAATCCCTTATGAAAATTTCTAGGTCCTTTCCTCACCTCCCATTTTTTCCCATCCCCTAGCTCCATCCTAGATCCTTTCCTCCCCACCACCCTACCAGCTCCATTCTATGTTCTTTTCTCCCTCCTCCAAAGCTTGACTTTAACTTCCCATAGTAAATTTAAGTTACACATCTATGTACTCTTGTATTTTATTAATTCTCTGTACCATACAAGAATTAATTTAATAACATACAAACTTGGGCTGGGGTCCACATTGTCTGAGGTGCCATTGCCTGCTTGCATAGTTCTTAGGCTTCCAGCACACTGCATGCTCTTGTCTCCTCAACCTGCAGCTTGACCCACTAGGTGGAAAACAGCTGGGGACAACCCTGATCAATACCCTCAAGGTCTGGTCTGAGTTCCCACTCACCACCGTGCTCCTGGCAAGTGGTTGGTTGTTTACCTGTGCACATGAATTAGCATGCAGCTCCCAATAATGCCACTGCCACATGGCCAGGCATGCAGCTGCCTCCTGGATACTTCTGCTATAAATACTAGAGCTGCCTTCTTCATTGCTCACAAGAGACTAAACTTCACCCATGCATACACATCTTCTCACCTTCTGGAGGCAGGGCTAACTGGCAAAGATCATTCCTCTTTCTATGCAGCCAAGCATCCTCCTGGTTTTTGCCATCACTCTATCAACCTGTTGGGCCATCATGAGGTAATCTGATACGAAAACCTCCAAATCCAGCTCTTCTTTTATATTTAGGAGAAAGTCACCTCCTATACTGCCCTTCTGCTTTAAGGTTTGTCTGCCCAAATGCATAATTGTATTTTTTACCATTAAATTCTAGCTGCCAGACTCTATGCTAGATGTTCTCATACCTATCCCAGGGAAGCCCTACATAGCCAGTCAGGATTTCTGGATATTCCAAATAAATATGCATGAGATATATTTGCATGCATTGCCTCCATTGCATGCAAATGTATTTCTTGCATATTCATTGTGGATATCCTGAAAACCTGACTGGTTGGGGGTCCCCCAAGACAGATTTGGGAATAACTACTCTAGACTATTCCTCAAGCTTTGCTAGTTCTTTCCTCATGTTTTCCAAACATTCCTAGTTGTCTACCTTGTTGCAGATTTTAGTATCATCCACCAAAAGACAAAGATTTCCTGACAATCCTTCTACAATGTTGTTCACAAAACTATTGAAATGATCGGTCCAAGGACCGATCTCTATGGCATGAAAATAATCTTCATTCCATTTGTTTGTTTTCCATTCATTTCTATGGCCCATTGAAGTATATAGCTGTGTACTGCTAAGAGAAAAATAACAAATAGTAACTATAGAAACAAGCTCATACATATTTGACCTTACCGCCTTGTCAGAGCCAAGACAGGAGAAGTTGGCAAGCAAACTAGCCAGAGAACAAATCATGGTGCAGCATCTTTTTTAACTAGTCTATGGCATCTATCTGGCTCAAGTAACAATGAAGTTTTCCCACTGTAAAGTCTGAACATATCAAAGAAACTCTGTATTTCCTCTCTAGCTATTGGTGGAGAAGGACATGCTACTAGAAGCTCTCACAGTTTTAAAAAAGATTACAAAATTTGGGATTTGGGACTAATAAAGGGCTGCTTCTGTTCTTTTCTGTGTTGCAGTGATCTCATAAAATCACTGTGCCAGAAAAGGAGACAGTGTACTGCTGCTGATTTTGATTTTTTCTCTTTTCTGGGAGATGATCAGGGTGGGAGACAGTATGGAGATTGCAGTTGTACCAGTACTTGTGATTTTTTTGTCTATGTCTTTCTGGAAACCAGTGAAGTGAGCAATACACCCTCAGAGACTGACGAGAAGAGTATTATCAGGCTGCTGTCTTTCTTGCCTATTAGTGTTCAAAGTGTTTTTGTGTGTGGAGTCAGCACTAGAGTACACAGCACAGCACAGCACAAATAAATGGTATATGTGTCTGTGTGTTACATGACTACCTGCCACACCTCTTCATTTATCACAGAGCAGTCTACTAGAGCTACCATCAGTGCAGCATGTACATCAGGCTGAAACCAGAGAGCAAGTTTTTTCTGTTGTGGCTACAGTAGTGTGGAACTCATTGCCTGAAAATATTCACCAAACAACTTGCTCTAAGACATTTAAGGCCTTGTCAAAACATTTTTATTTCAATATGGTTATGACTGTTAGATATCTTATAATATTGTATCTATTCATTCTATTTTTGACTTTATCTTTGTTTTCATTTTGATTTTATTAATTTGTTATTTATGATTTTACTGGTTTGGTTATTCACTTTTTATTTATGTGGATAACTGATGATGTTTAAGTTGTACATTGCCTTGGTCTTCGGAATTGCTGACTAACAAATGAGCAATAAACATAAAGAAGTCCCTTATATACCACCTTGGAAGTTTTGCCTCCACATTCCTACATATCTGTCTACCTGCCATGCCCCTGATATACCACCTTGGGGGTCATGCTATTAATATGTCTACCTGCTATGCCTATTATGTACCATCATGGTGCCTCCATCTTGTTTGCTGTTTAGATCTCAGCCTCATTCTCCCAATCTGTTTGTCTTTGTTGGTTATATTGGGGTGTTTTGTTCATAGAAAATATGTAAACAAAGAATAAAAAAGTTTCTACTCTGACCCCACCTCTTTTATGGATCTTCATTTTGTATCCAACTAACTATTAGATAGCCAAGAATATTCAGCGGTGTGGCTGCGCCACTGAATATCTTGGCCAAGTTAGCCAGATAAGTTAAACCAGTTATCTTGCTTAGCCTGGATAGTGGCAGTTGACAAACAAGACCACGGCTATTTTAAAACATATGTGCGTATATGCACACACATTAGAAAATAGTCTGGCCCCATGTACATGTGCACCAAATTTTAAGTGGGCATGTGCATTCGTTTATGACAAATTAGGCAATTTCAACAAAATTGCCTAATTCGTCGTGGTTCGGGGGCCCTGCCCCCGAAACAGATTTTCCCCAAACTACGAGAAAAATGTGTTTTTCGGGTTTGTACAGGGAGAGGGGCACATTTTATTTTTTTAAATAAAAAACCACCCCAAGCATTAAAATTTAGTATAATACAACCCTCCCACACCATCCCGATCCCTCCCCAAGACTTACTAACAACCCTGATGGTCCAGCGGGGTCCCGCGAGCGATTTGTCCCTCCGTGCTTTCTGACTTTTGGGCCTGCCTCACTCAAAATGGAGCCGATAGCCTCTGACCTACTATGTCACAGGGGCTATCAGTGCCATTGGTCAGCCCCTGTCACATGGCCATCGGCGCCATCTTGTGCTCCTACCATTTGACATGGGCTGACCAATGGCACCTGTAGCCCCTGTGACATAGTATGGGCAAAGTCTATCGGCACCATTTTGATTACTGGCAGCCAATGGCCCAAGGGCAGGAGATCGCCTACCCCCCCAAGCTGGCCAAATGTCCCTGGGGGTCCAGCAGGGGTCCCAGAGTGATCTCGCCATCGCTGCCAGTAATCAAAATGGCGCCGATAGCTTTTGCCCATACTATGTCACAGGGGCTACCAGTGCCATTGGTCAGACCCCGTCAGATGGTAGGAGCAAAAGATGGTGCCGGCCTTGCTCTTCCTCCTCCTCATCAGTTTCATCTCTCCCCTGGTGCACTGAAGTGGAGGCTAAGACAGGAATAACTGATCCTCCTAAAGCTTCTTCCGTTTCTGATGAGAATCCCACACAAGATGATTCTTCATCTGAATCAAAAGCAAACATTGACTGCGCTACATTGTCAACGCTAAGTCTTAGTCGAGACTTCTGTCCCCCTGCTGCTTTTGGGTGTCGACATTTTATCTGGCATGACTCAGCCTCCCCTTCCCTCACCTCCAAAACTACAGGGTCAGAAACAGGTGGTGGCGATGGTGATGCATCATGGTCAGATTTCATTTTTTTCTGGATGGAACTGCCTGCCCCTCCAAAGAGTTTAGATTGCAACAGGTCCCTTTTTAACTTTAACTTTAACTTTAATGGGGGACTGGCACTAGTCCCCGCCTTTTGAAGTGCCTCCTCTGCCAGACCCAATCACTCGACAACATCTAGCTTTCCCTGACATTATGAATTTAATGTCACTGCCTAGTGCCTACTGGCTGCCCACTGTCACAGTACCTTGCTATGCACTAATGTTATGTGTGTGTGTGGTGTGCCCACATACAGCTTGCTTGTAAGCACAAAAGAGGCAGACTGGGGATTTCACTGCACAGACTGTCCCAATAATAAAGTTCAGTCTGCTAAACTACCCAGTGCCCACTGTCACAGTGCCTTGCTATGCACTAATGTAACGTGTGTGGTGTGCACACACACAGCTTGCTCGTAAGCACAAAAGAGGCAGATTGGGGATTTCACTGTACAGACTGTCCCAATAATAAAGTTCAGTCTGCTAAACTACCCAGTGCCCACTGTCACAGTGCCTTGCCTAGCCCAGAGGGTAAATTAAACAAAATGGCACTGCTAGCAGCTTCTCTCCCTGGCACAGAGAGAGAAAACAAACAGGGCTAGCTGGCACTGCAGCAAAATAAAGAAGAAATATTTTTTTCTCTTAAGTAACTAGCCTAGCTAGCAATTAAATACAGATTTCTGAACTCAGACTAGCTCTGAGTGCAGCCACCTTCCACAGAGACCACCGTGCCTCGTGCTTAAGTATATATAGTGCTGGGTGAGCAGGAAAATCATCACCGAGCACTGAATGACAGTGCGATTGGCTACATTCAGTGCATTTCAAAAAATGTTATCGCTGATACGTTGCATTCCGGTATCCATTCCAGTCTGTTTTACCCACTCTGACAGGGCTGTGAGGTCACTGATGACTCACAAGAAAGGGCTGGTTTTTGGCTCTGGATACACCCAAATGGTGTCCTCCAATTGCAAATGGTGGCGAAGAAAAGCAGGCACTGCCAAATGTATGGAACGGATGATAAGTTATATTCGTGGGGAGTCGCAATACGTTTCGCTTCCCCACAAATACAACAAATAGGGACACATAATTTGCGGATTGCCAATACGTCGAAAACGAATGCACACCCCTAGCGATCATGTTGTAAGGTCTTAACTGCCGGAATTCGTAGAAGTTGTTTATTTGATCCATGCCATTGCAAATGATTTTCCAATTGTTTTGCCCCATTGCCTTGTAAACTCTTAAAGGCCATCATTAAGATTTGAAATTTACATCTCAAAGTGACTGGAAGCCAATGGAGCTCCAGCAACATTGGATCTGCCAGAGTCCTCCTCAGGGTTCCTGTCACTAACCTGGCCGTCATATTTTGAATCACCTATAATTTCATCACAGATTTTAAAGTCAATCCCAAAAATAATGCATTGCAGTAGTCAATATGCGAGAGAATCAATGCAAATGCTACATATTTCAATGCTTCAAGATCTAAAAAAGGTCTAATAAATCTCAACATCTTGACTGCAATCTGCATTTCTCATTACATGTGAAAGATGTTTCTTCATACTAACTGTTGAATCAAGGGTCACTTCCAATGACAATTCTTTTTTAGGAGTTACCTCTGTATCTTTTAATATCAATGGTTTATCCATTTCAGACTGTCTCAAATTTGAGTCAATTTTATCCCATTTATTAAAATTATACATTTCAAAACTTTTTCCATTAGATTTTCTTAAAACATAAAACTTAAAGATATTTAAAAAAGGATCTGTCCATAGGACTTCCTTTATATCACATATCTTCAATCTACCCTCTTCACATGCTAAATGGAGCCAAAAACTAAATGCAAAATATGCCCCTTAACAAGGGTAGGTTCCTCCACCAATTGTGTTAAATCTCCCATATACAAGGTGTCCAAAAACTCAGCAACTTTAAAACCTGAATTCTGATCCTTATGCAAGTTAAAATCTCCTAAAACCGTAGAGATAGAACTCACTTCTGTGCAACGGTATATAAAAATTGTATAAATAAAAAAAAATCTAACTTTAACCCTTAAAACATAAATTAATTCCCCCTTCATTCCAAACACCCCCCCCCCCCAAATATGTTTCCAAATAGTTTTCCAAAGAGGCTTCCCAAGAGGTGACCCTCATGGGCTTGCCTCTTTGGCGAGCCAAAACAGCATTTCTCCTTCCGATGATAAAGAACCCAGCAATGATGTTGCAGGCAGAGGCAGGGTTAACTATGTCAAGTCAAGGGGGCAAGGCTAGTGACTGTGATGTTTCAGGCAAGTCCTTACCCAGCACAGCTGGGTAAGGACTTGCCTGAAGCCCCTCAGCACAATCCCAAGACAAGGCAAGTTTTCTCAATTGCAGCAGTGGCTCTTCTTCCGATGATAAAGGATCCAGCAATGATGTTGCAGGCAGAGGCGGGGTTAGCCATGTCAAATCAAGGGGGTGGGGCTAGTGATCACGATGGTTCAGGTAAGTCCTTACCAACACAGCTGTTTTGTTCACAAATCATATCTGAAGATTCTGATTTGTAAATTCCAAGGTTTGAATATATGAAAATACAAACTCAGGAAAAAAATGTTTAAAAAACAAAAGCTGCATCTCTCCAATTATGGTTCTGATGAGAGAGACATGGCCGAGGCAGCTGCCAGTACCCAGGTGCTCAGGCACCAGCACAGCAAAAGAGGAGAAGCCCAGGTCCAGAGTGATGCCCCTCTCCCGACTCTGCGGGTTCTTGTCAAAGGTCGCCATGGATGCGGTGCTGCTCAGGGCCTGGGCCAGTGACATCTTGTCGCTGTTGATATGCCCCAAAGTATTGTCAGTACTGATGCTACAGTAGCAGGGGAAATAAAATCCATATTCCTGGCAACTGGCATCTCTTTCTGTAGTTTGTAAGACATTTATTTATTTACTTTATTTAGAGATCTTGTATACCGTTGTTCCAAGTGAAAATCACTAGTTCAGCATGCTTCATGACATTAGCATTCATAAGTATTAGAGAACATTGAGAACAATTATTAGTTACCATTATTAGTTACCGGGCAATGAGTAAGACAAGTCCACATCCAGGCTGTAGGAAGCCCGGTGCACTGACCAGTGGTATCAAGGTAGAAAGGAAGTAGGTGTAGGGCAATGCAAGAGTAAAAGGTTGAGCAAAGACAAATCATTGTTACAAACCAGGAGCTGAAAAATGTCCCCTTAAAAATGGATGACGTTGTATGCCTATAGCTGAGCTCAATTTAATAGTGCCTAAGGCAAGAGTAAATATGGTTCTGATGCTCCAGAGGTTTCTGCCCATGAACAAATGCCATCTGATAATTTTGTAGAATCATTTTCAATTCCCAACAAGGAGGCAGAATTGGAGATGTGAATGGAATCTCTATGCAGAACTGGCCTGCTGTGTGGCCTGAATATTTCACATGACTTCAAGCAAAAACTAAATGTTGGGACATTTCAGATGGATATCTTTTTAAGTATTTGAAGACATTTGTCAGATCTCAAATATTGCCTGGTATCTTCCCACTTATGCACTTCCCAATTTTGGCAGTCTTGAGCTGTATATGATTTCCCCAAAACTCTGTATTTTGTTTCTCACACTCAGTGATATATTGGGTTTTAATATGCATATTTGTATCCATCTTTCTTACCATATTATCTAAAGGTAGAAATCTGCATAATTCAGGTGTAGGACAACATGAGCAAATAAAGAGAAAGTTACTGCCGGTAGTTTACCTCCTCTGATCTGCACCGTGGACAGATAAACTTACCCTTACAGATTGCTCCCCTCTCTGTATAAAGAGAACATCAGTACAGGTCTCTTTTCCTTTAATAATTGCCACAGATACATCTCTAATGAATTTAATATCGATAACATAGCAATTGTGCATGAAGATGATTGACATCAAAATGGTTTCTAGCTAGACAGAAAGTTCCAAATCAATAAATGTGTGCTTTATTTTTATTGTAAACTGTTAAAGTTGTATAAAAATTCACTTCCTGACTAATTTTTGAAGTGAGGAATGCAAATCTCAAAGAGATGAAAAAGTAGATGCTTTTTTAAAATCAGGTAAATTAATAAAAAGCACCTAATTAGGAAGAATCCTTCTAGTAAGCATGGAATTGCCTAAGGAATAGACTTTAATGGTCAAAATAGCTGATATCTTTACATTCCTTAATAGGATAAAGGTGCCATATCTACTCAGAAGGAGGTTGATTTTCTTTGATTTTATTTCACATAAGCATAAAATGCATGGACTCGATATCAGATGAACTGAAAGCAGGGCATTTTTAAACTCTTCAGGGTCTATTTTAAATTCAGGGCTGTTCATCTGCAGATTGTCAAATGGAATGAAGTGGATTTCAAGAACTCTTTTTGTTCTTAAAATCCTGTGCCTGACCCACAGGTAATCTGCACCTTTTTTAATCTTCCACATGGAATAATTGTGGGAAAACAGAGAAAATGTCAGGGTCGCAAAGTGCAGACTGGACAGGGATGACAGGTTCTGCCAATTGGCTGCCAGTATTGAGAACCTGTGAACCGTAGACACATCTTTTTCACATGGATTTATGGTGTGTGGTAGCAGGAATTCCATCATGCTGGCTGAAGCAATTCCATCTTAACCTCAGGCTTGTATTCTTCTTATTGAAAGGCATCACAGATTTTTAGAGATACAGTCCTAGGAAGCACAGTATCCATCTGTGCTGATAGTTTGTAAATATGGATGGGAGGTGATATTTTTCTGCAGAAAGTCAAAAGGCAGAAATTTTCTCGAGTACAAAGTACATTTTGGTATGATCTTAGGGTACCAATGCATAGGAAAAAGTTCCAGAAAGATTTAAAAACCTGGCTATTTCAACAGGCATACCCGAGTGAGAGCTAAGCCCAAAGCTGAATCCTATTTTTAGCTTTGTATAGATCCTTTTATGCTTGTACTTTTTAATTAATTTATAACTTTTAGGCTGTTAATTGAATGTGTAGTAATTTTAACTAATTTATGCTTTATTGATTTTAGATAGTATTATGAAGGATTGTTATTTTTACTCTATTTCTTTTGATGATAAAATGAATGTAAACCGTCGAGATGGATTTTGTCCATGCAATTGTATAGAAAACTGTTTAAATAAATAAATAAATACATCTGTGATTAAGGCCTGGATTTATCAAAATGAGATAAGTATCACATGTGATAGCAAAAGGGGTGCGTTTTATTGCAATTTTCACACTTTGAAATATCTTTATTTAGCATTTAGCATTTGTTTATATACCGAGGTACAGCTGACAATGCCTTCACTCCGGTTTACATTACAACGAACCAGTTACATTTGAATTCATAACATTAAAACAGAGATTGAAACAGAACATTAACTTAATAAAAGTTAATAAGTACATTGAACATTAGATAAGAATGTATGCAACGCTTGAGGTTGACGGTTGAAGCCGTTAATGAGAAGGAAGGTTTCTGCAAGTCGGGGCGAGTGTCAGAAGGATTGCTGGAATAAAAAGGAGCGAGAGGTGGATATGAAAAGGATTTATGCTCTGTTATCAATGGGTGCACAGTCATTGTAAGACTGTGAGAGTAGCCATTCTTTAAGTTCTTTTTTAAAAGATTTAAAATTTTCTTGTGAATTGAGGTGTAGAGGTAATGAGTTCCATAATTTTGGACCGACTATAGAGATGGCTCTATTTCTGGTGGAGGAAAGTTTGGCTTGTGGTAATGAAGGGACATCCAGTTGAATTTTATATGTAGATCTTGTTGTACGTGATGATTTATGCAGATGTATAATATTGTCCAGGGCAGTGAAGTCTGCTTTGTGAATTGTCTTGTGTAGAATTGTGATGACTTTGTACTCCATTCTTTTTTTAACAGGTAGCCAATGTAAGTTGTGGAGTACTGGGGATATATGGTCGGATTTTCTTTTACCAGTCAGGACTCTGGCAGCTGCATTTTGGAGTAACTGCAGTGGTCTTAAGGTTGCATTGGGAAGGCCAATTAGAAGGGAGTTGCAGTAGTCTATACTGGAGAAGATGAGGGTTTGAAGAACGGTTCTGAAATCCCGGGGGTGAAGCAGCGGTTTTAGGTGTTTGAGTATTTGAATTTTGAAGAAGCCTTCTCTTGTTTTTGTTGCGATGTGTTTTTTAAGATTTAGATTTAAGATTTAAGATTTAAGATTTAGCTCATTATCTAGCCAGAAACCCAGATCTTTAACGTTGTCTTTGAGTTGGAATTGAATGTTGTCAAATTGGAAGGGAGGAGTGTATGTTATACCAGAGTTTTTTCTTGTAATTAGTATACATTCTGTTTTGCTCATATTTAAGCATAATTTTAGGTTGTTTAGCAGTTTTCGTATTGCTTCCAGGTGTGAGGCTGCTTTTGACATTGATTCTTCTAAAGATGAAGTAATGGGAATGAGAAGTTGTATGTAATCAGCTTACATGTAGAAAATGATGTTAATGCTAGTTAAAAGATGGCATAAAGGAAGAAGGTAGATATTAAAGAGAATGGGTGATAAAGCCGACCCTTGAGGAACTCCAGTATCCAGAGGGATGGCCTCGGATGAAAAGCTGTTGTAGGAAACTTTGAAAAATCTGTTTTTAAGGAAAGAGGAAAACCAGTTAAGGGTTTTTCCAGCGAGCCCGATGGATTCCAGACTAAAAATAAGCCTTTTGTGGTCCACTGTGTCAAAGGCTGCTGACAAATCGAGGAGGATCAGAAGGTGATCTAGTTTGTTATCGAGGCCTCTTAATAAGGTGTCAGAAAGATTGAGTAGTAGGGTTTCTGTACTGAGGTTTTTTCTAAAGTCGTGTTGTGTAGGAAATAGAATTTTGTGGTCATCAAGGTGTTCATTTAGTTGTTTCAGAACCGCCTTTTCTGTTAATTTAGCAAAGAGGGGAAGGTTTGATATTGGGCGGTAGTTGTTTAAATCTTCTGGGTTGAGGTTTTTTTTCTTAAGTAGTGGCGTGATTGTAGCAATTTTTAGTTTGGTAGGAAGCTCACCCTCAATAAGAGATTTGTTGATGATTGTTGCTATTGTTGGGGCTATGGGATGAGCGATTTCCTTTAGAGCTCGGGTTGGGATGGTGTCCATGTCATGACATGCAGGGTTTATTTTTTTCAACATTTTCTCTGTTTCCAAGTTGGAGATAGGATTGAATTCAAGCCAAGGACTTATGTTTAATAAAGGATGCTTTTCTATGATTGATGGGGTGTTGAAGGCATCAGTAATTTTTGAAATTTTGTTCTTAAAGAAGATAGCTAAGTCTTGGCTAAAAAATTTTTTTGTGGTGGTATTGTGATTGTTGTTTTCGGCGATGAGGTTGTTTACTATGTTGAACAGTGATTTAGCTTTGTTGGCGGAGTTATTTATTTTTTTACTGTAGTAATCGCGTTTCATGTTCTGGATGGTTTTTTTGTAGGCGGCTAGATGTGTGCGGTATTTCTGCTGTAATAATGGCTGCTTGTTTTTTTGCCACTCTTTTTGATTTTCCTGAGAGCCGTTTTCATATTTTTAAGAGTGGTGTTAAACCAGGGGTTTTGTTGTTCTCTTTTGTTCCTTAGACGTTTGAATTTCTCTGGGTTAATGTTGTTAGCGGTTTCTTCAGTAATTTGAAACCAGGATTGGTTTCAAATTACTGAAATCTCAAATTACTTCAAATATCCTGAAAGGCCTATTTTAGTAGGTGTGAAGCTCCCAGAGCGCAGAGAGAGAGAGAGAGAGTGTTGCGATCCCGGGACGGCCCCAGGATCGGCACTTACCTCGCCGCGGTCCCGTTCCGGTCCCCCACCCCCTGGGGCTGCAGGGACCCCGACTACAGCGTCCCCAACGCGTGGCCAGCTCTCCCGGGCCTGCAGGGCCCTCAGGCACTGCGTCTCGGCCTCTCCCTCGCTGCCGGCGTTCCCCGCGGTTGGCTCCGCCCCCCTAGGCCCGCGCGTGCGTCTCTGCCCTACATTTAAAGGGCCCAGCGCGGGAAAAGCCCGAATCAGCCCCGGATGACGTCAGACGCTGCAGGGCTACTTAAGCCCTGCAGCTGCAGCCATTCCCTGCCTTGCAACGAGGTTACCAGGGGTCCCCTGTCTCTAGTTGCTGCGTTCCAGTACCTTCTTGACTTCCTGTGCTTCCTGATCCTGGACTGGCTTTCGGTGACTCTCGGCTTCTGACCCTGGACTGGCTTTTGACGATTCCTGGCTTCTGACCCCGGTGCGGCTTACGGTGTTTCCCTCTGGCTCTGGACCTCGGACTGGCTTACAACGACTCCCGGCTCTCGGACCTTGGTTTGGCTTACAGCGATCCTTTGGCTTCTGATCCCGGACTGGCAAGCGAAGACTCTCTGGTACAAGACCCCAGACTGGTGAGCGACAACCTTGGACTCCATCCGACTCCACCCCCGCGGGCTCTCCTAAGTCCCAGCGGCCGGGTCCCTACGGGCTCCTCTCGGGGGAGGCTCGGCTTCCAGGGCGAAGATCTTCTCACCTTTGTACCAGCTCCACCGTTTCACCCTTCCTTGCCACGGCCCTTGGTTGCATAGGGCTTTCCGGGATCTCCCTCCAGCCACTCACAACTCCGTCCTTGCCGCCTTCCGATCGGGACCTCCATTGTCACCTCACTCAGCGGCTCACCATCTGGTTCCGATTGGTCCAAGGGTCCACAAACGAGAGAGAGAGAGAGAGAGAGAGAGAGAGAGAGAGAGAGAGAGAGAGAGAGAGAGAGAGAGAGAGAGAGAGAGAGAGAGAGAGAGAGAGAGAGAGAGAGAGAGAGAGAGAGAGAGAGAGAGAGAGAGAGAGAGAGACTAACCATGATGCCCTCTCCCTATATATGTATTTATATCCCTATGAGAGGCCCACCTAGTAACTTGAGGTGAGGTTTACGTATTAATGTAGGGGGTTAGGGGCCACTTTGACATCCAGTGTGAGACATACGAACAGAACAGTGTACTCTTGTGAAGATTTGATGACATTTGGAGAGAGGAAACTCACCCAAAGATGAGATTGGTGCACTGTTCTCTCCACCTAGCTTGATGTTACCCAGGTAGAGAGTCCATCAAGCTAGGTGGAGAGAACATTGCACCAATCTTATCTTTGGGTGAGTTTCCTCTCTCCGAGGGTCATCAAATCTTCACAAGAGACCACTGTTCTGTTCGTATGTCTCACTTTGAATGTCAAAGTGGCCCCTAACCCCCTACACTAATACCTAAACCTCGAGTTACTAGATGGGCCTCCCATAGGGATATAAATACTTATCTAGGGAGAGGGCATCATGGTTAGTCTCTCTCTCTCTCTCTCTCTCTCTCTCTCTGCTCTGGGAGCTTCACACCTACTAAAATAGGCCTTTCAGGAGACATCACAAAATGCACTAACACCTTACCACCCTATTGCACAACTTAACACTACTGAAAAAGGTGTAGCATTATAAACTGGTACTCCTCCTCTTTTTCAGATTTGCATCGCACCATACAATATGGTGCTTTCGCATGCAATAAGCCCTTAACATGTGAAAATGCCTTAGCGCATTATGATAAATAACCCCCTAAGCTTCCAAATTTATTTTTGTCCCGGATCAAATAAAAAATCTATATGATTGTATATTATATAAGATAAAAATAACATCTATGTCATACATGTACAGTATATGTTATTGAATTAGTTTGTGTCTAAGGATTCACTATTTGATTTGCATGTCATTAAAACAGGAGAAATCTTTGCAAAAAAGCTATTGTCCTCAATCCTGGAGACATCAAATTTTATGCTAAGTTTTCTGAAAGCTAAACATTTCTAGTATGACAATAAGAGGGTAACTTTCAAAACTGTTTGTGTCTGCCCATTTACACATGTATTTTATAACCAGCATGGAAAAGTTATAAAATACGAGAACATATACTTGCACAAATGCTCGTATACATCAAAACCAAGAGCCGTGCAAGTTCAGATTTATCAGATAAATGCCAATTTATCCAGCTTTGTAGCAGCATGTAGCCAGATAAATCTGGAAAGAAAACAAGTAGCACTTTTCAGAGGAAAGGCACCTCTTAGCCGAATAAGTTGGAAATTATCTGGATAAGTGTGCACAAATCATACACCCACGTATTTGTACTTCCCATTTACAAGAGATGCCTATAGATTTTACCCTCCCCCCCCTCCGTAAGTTGGCTCTTATACCCATATATTAGGGTATTGTATATCATGCATGTGGCAATGAAATACCCAGTTTTACCATTTAGTCTACCAGTTCACCAGTCCATCTGCAGCTTGTGAAGACCCTCCTGGCTTTTCAGCCTGAAGATCCCCCATTGCACCAAGACCCAGTCATTGTTTCACTTTAACACTGTTTATGATCACTTACACCAGATATCGAGCATAAGTAAATATATGCATGTAAAATCATACGCGCATCACTTTGGCAGGTTTTAAAATGGCAAGTTATGCGCATAAATGTTGGCCCGCCCAGGAACTCCTCTGGCATACCCCTTTCTTACACATGCAAAGTTACTTGTGGACCCTGATTTATGCGTGTAACTTGCACTTTTGAAAATAGCATATATTTGTGTTTGTGCTATTTTAGGTGTGCAAGTGCTAATTTTTACGTGCAATATTTGAAAATTTTCCTCTGAGCCTATATGTGAATATTATGTCAGATATGATTAAAAGGTTTGTCGCCATTCATCTGTGATTTTGCAGTTGTAAAATAATAAAGTCAGTATTATGTTTAAAGCAAACAATGATTTGTCTAGTTCTCTATCTCAAATGGGAGTTATGTACTATCCCTTATCTATCTATCTATATTTAGATCAATAGATATAGATAGATAAGTAGCAAGTTCCCCAGTTGGCTGATTGGCTGGAACAGGGAAGCTACATAAAGCTGTGGTTCATCCAAACGAGGGAGGATAATTTTCCGGGCCTTAGGTGCTATTGTAGGAATATCTTCTTGAGGTCCACTCTCTCTCTACATTTCGGAAACACTGGTCAGGGATATCTACAGCTGGTAAATAGAATCACAAGGGTTTCCACGTATCAGAAAGAACCATGGACTTGAAGATGGTGTTCAAATTAAACGCTTACTTAGAGTTTGAAGAAAAACAAAGTCCATAATCAGTATGGCAAAATAAAAAAGCAACGTCAGAAAAAAAAGCAGAAATCTCTTCCTCCATGGGGAAAGTTCTTCTTCCCGCAGCTGAGCCAGTGTCCATTCAGATAGTCTTTACCTGTGAAGAGCAGGGTAACTCTTCAAGCTCTAGCATAAAGTTAATGGCCGGAGAGGGGAAAATCCTTTTGTCCAAAAGTAGATCTCAAAACAGATAACTCCAACAGTCTTTGCAAACATCTCAAAAGTACAGAAACTTTCATAATTCTCAGGAAATCTCCAGCCTCTGTTGTTAATTGGTCATAAAGGCAAAAGATCCAGAGCTCAAGCCCTTTGAAATACCAGGGGGTAGGCCCTGCTCTCAGGTAACGTGGCCCAAAAATCTACAACCAGCAAAGTCTTCCAAAAAGCTGTACTTCTTCTCCTCTCCGACTTTCCAAAATTTCTCCTTTCCTGAGACCCAGGAATGATCTGAAGCTCCTTTACTCTTTCTATGTCAGCTTCCCTCGGAAGTCTGAGCATGCTCATAGGGCACTTTAAAATCTCTTTAGGTGAGGTACTAGAAAATCTAGGGAAATCTTAGTGACTGGCAAAGCTGGGTCATAGATATATTTTGCAAGTTACATTTTATTCTTATACCTAGAGCTTTGGCTTAATAGTAATAATTACTATTATTACTATCATATCTGTAAAGTCTGATTACAGGTAGATAGTCTAAATATTTTTATTGTAAAATTGTTATAAATTGTTTTTTTCATAGCTATTAAAAAGGTTGAGAACAACTACATTACAGAAGTTATAGCAAGTTAAAGAAATGTACAAAGTGGTTACACTTTCATACTCGAATGGCTGAAAAAGGCTTAAGAGTTATTCATGGTCATGTAACATACTATCGTAGCCATTTTCAAAAGCCATTTACACAGTTAATTCTTATGGAAAATCCAATAGTATATATTGTAGCAATTTTCAAAAGCCTACTTACATGGGTAAAGTGCTTTTGCATGTGTAAATGCTTTTTAAGATCAGGCTCATATTGTACTACAGTGGAGCTGAACCAATTTAATAAATGCTAATCTGCTTTTATTTCTCATGTAAGATGTAAGGAAGGTAGAATCTCTATGACAGTGGACTTGATTGCATGAAAAATAGTTGTGAAAGAGTAGCAGAGACCTTTTTCCTTAAGCAACTATAACAAAAACTAAAATAAAAACCTTTCAGGAGCAAGTAGATTCATGGCCAAATGTGGGAAGACATGAAACAGCTCTAGTCTGGACATCTGACATTCATGCAGATGTCGCCTTAGAAATGTGCCCAAACGTTTCCCCATTCCTAGAGGCCAGCTGGGCTCCTTGGTCCGATTTGCAGGAGACGACGCCTTTTTTGGAGTGCCAGGCAGCCATACCAAACCAGGCTTCTATTTATTTTTGTTTTCAAAGCCGTCATTCCAAAAGGTTTTCACCTCATTTCTTTTATGTACCTGTCTTTAAAATATAACATAGATAAATAAATGTTTTTAATGTCAAGTGCTCGGAGTACTGGGGGAACAATCCTTGTTATAAGAGCGCTACAGCTTTAATGCTGTAATACTGTACAGGTTCTCGTGTAGAGATGGCCAGATTTCCCTATTGCGCCGTAATGACAGGCATGAGGAGAACAGAGGATCCACTGAGCATTTCCTGTTAGCTGGCTGTATTCCAGTTCATCTCAGTGGGCAGGCAGAGGTAAAGAAGACATGAAAAGTGCTGCCTCTTGCAGACTTTTCTTTTCCATTTTCACTTTGCAGGGCAAGGCACTGAAGCAATTACTTGACAGTGTGGTATTCGTTTTCTCATGGTAAACTGGGAAAGTAAAGCAAATGAGAAAGTATCTTTTAGCTATGATCAGCAGATTTGGGGATTTCTAATATCCCCGGCTCTGCCCTGAGATCTTGTTTGCACAAAAGGGAATGGGGATAAGAAGAATGCTGTTCTCTAGTTATTACAATCATTTTATTTTCCTGTTCATTCAAATTTGCGGAATCACTTACTTTAACGTTTTCATTGCAATGTAATATGGGAAAATAGAGCGCTAGCTATTGTCTGACAGAAAACATGAACCATCTTAAGAATTTATAGTAGTTTGCAATTTGTGGTGCAGTATGGTTAGAGCATGATGTATTTATGATAGAAATACAGAATGCATGCCGTGTAGAAACTAGTCTAACACCTTCTAAAGTGTAGGGATGCAAATATTTTCAAAGATCTATATTTTTAACATTTTACTTTTTAAACCTATTTGGATTTTTACTCTGTCTCTTAGTAGTCACTCCATGTCCAGCCAGCAAGTTTCTAGTATAATATTGTGTAAATTAATCATTCTTATGTAGAAATATAGCACATTACTTTAAATAAAATCTAGCAGTTTTAATTAAGGACAGAAATTCTACTAACAGGGCCTTCATTTGATTTGGATAAACAGCAAAATACATTCCTTCTGAATTAAGCATCAGAGATGAATTACTGAATTTCAGAATTTTGTGTCAGTGGTCTGATTTTCCATGTATCAGTCATTTAAAATCTCACTATACGATTACATGAATGACTGTGCTCTGTTATTTTCCAGGTGTGAGGTGTGCATGGATAAATGCCTTACTATTTAATACCTAAAATACTATGGTACTTGTGTGAGTAGAAATAAGGGTCAATAAAGAAGCTGTGTGTGTTATTTTTTTTTGTTGGACTAACTTCAAACGTTTGGGAGCAATAATCCAACTGCCGGCCTTGGTACAAAATTCTGCATTTAGGGGCAGATTTTAAAAGCCCTGTGCGCGCCGGCGTGCCTATTTTGCATAGGCCGCTGGCGCGTGCAGAGCCCCGGGACATGCGTAAGTCCCGGGGCTATGTCAAAGGGGCGGGGATGGGGCATGTCGGGGGCGTGCCGCGACATTTCGGGGGCAGGCCCAGGGGTGTGGCGCCAGCCCGGGGGCTGGTCCGGAGGCCTCAACCAGCCCCCGGGTCGGGTGATGGCGCGCCAGCAGCACGCTGGTGCGCGCAGATTTACGTCTGCTTTTAGCAGGCGTAAATCTGCCAACAATGGTAAGGGGGGTTTTAGATAGGGCTGGGGGGGTGGGTTAGGTAGGGGAAGGGAGGGGAAAGGAGGAGAAGGTGGGGGGAAGGCGAAGGAAAGTTCCCTCCAAGGCCGCTCCGAAATCAGAGCGACCTCGGAGGGAACAGGCAGCGTGCGCTGGGCTCAGCGCGCGCAGGTTGCACAAATGTGCACCCCCTTGTGCGCGCTGACCCCGGATTTTATAAGATACGCGCGGCTACGCACGTATCTTATAAAATCCAGTGTACTTTTGTTCGCGCCTAGTGCACGAACAAAAGTACGCGATCACGCAATTTTTAAAAATCTACCCCTTAGTTTTTACTCAGGGGGTTTGCACCAAAAATCAAAGCTTTATTTATAGCCGTTCTGCTAGGCAAAAGTACCCACAGAGATTTCTGCCTGTTTTTGCTTCACGTACTTTTTCTTGACCGAAACAATGCGCCCAGTTTTGAAAATAATAAAAAAAAAACCAAAACCCGATGTTGCCTCTCCCCCTCCCCCTTGTCCCTGCTTCATGTCCCTGCAAGAGCACCTCCAAGCACTGCAGGTAGAATTACATAGAGGCTGGTCCATTTTCAAAGGTAAAATCCGATGTTATGACTGTATTGTTTAAAATCTTAATAAAGTATAAATTAAAAAAAAAATACTGTCTCCATAACTAACTTTTAACATCAAATCAGTTCAAGGGTTATTTGGTTCTATTTAACCCAGGGTAACTTTGCTGTCCTTTCACTGACCCAGTGAAGGGAGCGCAGCACTCAAAAGCTAGCCATAGTTGCATTGAGTTTGTCGAATATAAAAGGTGTTACTTGCAGCTTGTTTATTGGCTCTTATTTTTACTTAAAGCAAAATTTTAAAAAATGTGGCCATGTCTTAAAGAAAAGAAAAAGGATACATCGGATTGTTAGAGCTTACAAAATTGAACTGATAAAAAAAATGGAGACTGGCATGTTGTCAGTTTCTCCAAATCAACATTTAATCACCTTTTCCCAATTCAGATCACCTGGTGGAAAGCTGTAAACTGTGAAGACTTGACACCTGTTGACAGTTAATTATGTCAAAATGAGAGGCTGCTGTACTAACCTGTGGTATTTACCTTGGGTTGGAGGCCTTTTCTTGTGCAAATTTACTCTGAGCTCATTAACATCTGTGGTAAAACTGCATGAGATAATTTTCATGCATTGCCACAGCCAGAAAATGTGCGCATTCCTAGCCATAGCAATATGCAAACCTGGCCTGGGATGCAGTGGTTCACATGAGCTGTCACTGTGAATTAAAGGGGCTTCAGGTCTTGTGTGAGCTCTCCCTGTCCCTTGCACCAAACAGTCATTGAAAGTCCATGCTGGCCACTCCACCTGCACCCCCCAAAAACCTCCTCCCCATCTTCATACCCCCCAAAAACGTACCCCATAGTGGCAGGAGTCTTCTGGGGAAATGAGCAATTCCCACTCACTCCTATGCCATCGGCATCCAGGTCCAAAATGATACAGGCTGACTACATGAGCTCCTTGGACAAGTCATGCAAAGCAATTGTGGCCTGCCCATTTTCACAAAATCCCACATTTGATGCTTTGCACGTTTTTTAAATAAATTTTCATTTATAGTGGACTTTATTGAAAATGTATGGATCATCTATACATATACTAAGTGATGTACAAATAAAAGCATGAGACTCACAGAACTTAAAAGACATCTAAATGGAACAGCACTTCTTATATACTGTTCATGCGCTAGAAATATCCAAGATTAGCAAGAAAAAGGTTAGTAACATACCTGTTTGAGTAGCCAGGATTTTAAGCAATGTCTTGAAGGTCTTCATGCTGTCAGCCAAGAGAATTCCATACGGTGGGTGTTGCAACCGAGAAGGCACAGTCTCTTGTACTACTGAGTCTGGCATATTGCAAAGATGGAATATCCTTCTGTATGACCTTAATTTGCACATCGGCAGTAGACATGCAACACTTTGGAGGCTAATGATGAAATAAGTCTGAAAACAGTGGTACCAATTTTGTATTGAATATGTTCAGTAATTGGTAACCAATGAAAGCCTACCAGAACTGGTGTAATCTGGTCCCTACGTTATTCTCCTGAGATCAGATGAGCAGCTGAGTTGAGCAGTAAATTGGAGTAGCCTTCAATGTCATAGCTAGAAGACTGATATAAATTGAATTGCCATAATCGCCCAAAGACAAAATAGATGCCTGTACAACTGTCCAAAAATCAGCCTTGTCAAGATGTGTTTTTGTGAAAAGTTTTATGCAGCTCATCCCCACTGTAGCATTTTAGTGTGTTTGTGGTTGTTTTGCAAAGTTTTTTTTGCATGAAAAACTTTTTGCAAAATATGTCTTTTTAATAAATCAGCCCCTTCGATACTGAGCAATACTTCAAATTGCTGCCCTTGCTTGTAAATTAAAACGCCACAAATTAACAGCAGGGGAAAGAAGAAGAGACACAATAGGAGTCATTAACAGTCAGTTAAACATTAATTAGGTAGTAGGTAGTGACAGCCAAAAATGTAAAGATAAATCACTTCATGAAAGAGCTTTGTGCAGTATTTATTTTTCCACTGTGAATCAAGCAGTGTTAGGTTTTGGCTTCAACTGTGCAATTATTTTATCTGCACAAGTCTGCAGAATCTTGCCTGTTAGTTGATTTGACTGTATGAAAAATAGTTCTTTCTCTGCCAAGTAATAATCTGTTTATTATGTTCTGTTTAAAATGCTAATTGTGTGGTAATGGGCAATCTCCTTATTGAACAGGGCTCTAAAATAGTTAAATTACAGTGAGATTTATGAGCTGCTTCTCAAATTATCTTCCTGCGGTGTGCTTTACAGATCTACAAAGCAATTGTGCAATGCAGAGGTTGAAACATCTTCTGAATAAATTTAAACAAGTTATTTGAGAGAAGGCCTGAACAGTGTCTCCACGTAATGACCTGCATTTTTAAATGTAAAATCCACAACCATCATGTGAGGCCACATAAACCTTCTCTCTTTTTATTTTGTTCTTATCTGGAGTTGTTGACCTCAGGAGAGGAGGAAAAGGTTATAGGGTCAAAGTCTTTTCCTCCTTGGATCTTGCTGCTTGCTGGGAGAGGGCTGGCTGGAAAATAGATGTTTTAGACTAGGGGTTGAGGGTCATGATTTTAATTCTGTTAAGGAACAGCTGGTTTGAGTTTCTTTCCACTTCTATCTTCCCTCCCTTCCTCAAAAATCCATGGAGAGAAAAAAAAAATGTTCAGAAGGAACCAGAAACACATAAATACAGTATATGGTTGCAGTATTTTAGTAGTTCTGAAAATCTGTCATACTGTTTTATGCTAGCGAGCACGGGAGAGTGCCACCAAAATGATTATGGCTGATATAAATATTTTAGTCTCTGGAATCAGTTTGACCTTTCATGAAGTTCAATAGTATCATTAATGGTTTTCGGCAAAACGTAAGTGACTGGTAGTATTTCTTTGTTTGAAGGTTTGAAATACAGCAGCCTGCCCTTGAAATTTACAGTTTCCCCGGATTTTATTGAGAATGGGAGGAAGGAGTGGAACTCGGCTCTCAATGTGCAATAGCCAGACTGGATATGAAAAAAAATCAACTCGACGAAAGTCATTAGGGTTTGGTTTGGCTATTTTTGTTTGAAACTGTGAGTGTGTGCACATGCTGCTTTCTTAAATGGAGACAAAATAAATAAAACTCACAGCTCTCAAATAAATGGCAAACCAGTAACAGATTTTTTTTGTCTGCACTCCTCAGAAACAGTGGCCTCAGGCTGTGTTGGTGTGTGGCTCAACAGCAATCAGAGGTCATAATTTCATTGGCGGTTACCATCAGATTTAATTTTTCTAGCATGTTGCATTTTACCAAAAAGTCTGGTTCTAGTTATGCTGCGCGCTGAGTGAATTGACTTTGAACAGCACGATGTTTGAACATACCTGAAAGGATACAGCACCGTTTATGGAACACACATGCTAATTGTTTTTACCCGCTTTCCTTTCTAAGTACAAACATGAGTGCTCCGAAAACCATAGGACAGTGGTAGCTAAAGGCTGCACGCACATATTTGCAAAAGGAGTATTAAAATAAATACAATGGTAGTTTATCAAGACTGCCATCTACTGATTGAATGATGCTCAATAAAACTTCCCTAATGCCAAAAATTAAAAGGTCTCTATCTCTATATGTGACTATTGATTGTAACAAGCATGTCATATCTATTGGTGTTTCCTTAGGAATGTGATCAGGTCCATATCGATGATGTGTCTTCAGATGACAATGGCCAAGATTTAAGGTAAGCTGGAGCCAATCCAAAAAAAATGCTTTGGATTTTTCAAGTAGTTCATGGAAAAGTTAAGTAAACTGCCATTAACTTTGGGTTTTCTCAGCACATATAATTTTGGAACTGACGGATTTCCTGCCGCAGCAACCAGTGCAAATTTGTGCCTGGCGACCGGTGTGCGAGGTGGGGTGGATTGGATGAGAAAATTGGCTTTTCGTTACAGACGAGTAAAAGAGATCTACAACACCTACAAAAATAATGTTGGAGGCAAGTAACCATCATAAATATTATTCATTTTAGCTAAAGACAAATAAATTACAATTTACTACAAAGTTTTAGTTTTATGCCCCATTTTGCATTGATTTATATTTATGTAGTGACCTGCTTAGCCTGTATTAATGACTCATGCTAGTCTGACCTAGATTGCTCATTGCGGAACACAGTCCTTGCATCTTTTAGATGTGATGATTGAGGCAGTTATGAGCATCTCTCCCACAGAGAAAGCAGAAACAGCATTCCTGAAAACCTAAGATAAATACCCATAGTCAAGAACAGCCTCTTAAAAGGAGGGAGAATAGAGGCTGAGAACTGAACATTATAAATCATACTTTTTGAACAGAGAGAGCATTATACAGCAGCAAACAGCTAACATTTTCTGCAGTTCGGCCTTGAAATTTTAAAGCAACAGCACTGCTAAAATATGCAATAATTTAGTTGTCAATTAATATACAATTCTCTAAAAGCCATTTTATTGATTTTAATTTATTCTAGAGAAGAACATATTTACAATTTAGTTGTCAATCTAAGTAAACTTGATCATCATCAGAACACCATATTCTTGGTAAAACAAAGACTGCTGAGATTTATCAAAACAGAAGGCATGGTTATAATAAAAAGGACAAACCTATATACATACATAAAAACAAAATAAAATTAATATGGAATACCTACAGTACCTGAATGTAAACCAATGTGATATCTCAGATCAAATGTCGGTATATAAAAATAAATAAATAAATAACACAAGTAGTAATAAGGTAAATGAGGTATTTTGAGAAATCTAGGTAGTACTACTGTTTCAAATCGAATTAAATTACATAAAGAAAAGGTTCTCAAATGATGAGTCTAGATTTAGCTAAGAAGTCTCAGAAGACATGCAGATGGATCATATGGCCAATCCACTGGGATAATAAGAATTTTAAAGCAAGTCAGCAACCTAGCAGTGAGTAAATAAACAATATTTAATGACTACCCATTAAGAGGTTTTGTTGTCACTGGTCCTGAGTGAGTAGATGAAATATCTGTGACTCACAAATAATGAAGTCTGAAGTTAATTATGGATAACCCTCCTATCAAAAGTGAACATTGAAAATAAATTTAAATTCCTAATGAACAGCCATTACATACTAAAATTGATGTTTGGTTTGTTTTGATTTGATGTAACTGTCAGAGTGCCTTTGTAATGCTATGGAATCTAGGGAAGATGACTTTCAAACAAATGTGCGTGACAGCATATATGCACGTATATGGACATGAGCAGATATATGTAAGTATTTTATAATCCACGCATATTATATATATGTGCTTTTTATAAAATACACATATCTCTACCCTGCAACATACACACGTATGTAGACTTATGAGTGAATACATGCAATGGATTGAAACCACATATATCAATGCATTCAACCTACCTATTTTAAAATATATGTGTGTATATTTTATACGTGAAAGTAAAGTAGGACTTACTTGCATGAGTCCTGATTTATGTGTGGAAGTTAGTCAATTTTAACACATGTATGCAAATGAAATTAACCAGTTTACTAATTCGTCCACCAGTTAGCCCAGTCTTTCTCCAGGCCATTGAGACCTTCCTGATTTTTCAGCCTGAACTCCCCCCATTTCACCCAGACCTCCTGCCCAGTCAATACTGCATAATAAACACATTTAATATCACCCCAGATAATTAGCAGGTATAAAAATATCCAAGCAAGTTGGAAAATGTATGTGTGTATCTTTTAAATAGCAATTTATGCCTGTAAATGTTGGTCCCACTCCAGAACATCCCTAGACCACCCTTTTTTAACTCGTGTATATGTATGCATGAAAGTGAAAATACTTGGGCATTTTTAACTTTTATAAAATACGAACACATGAGTTAAAGCAGGAGAGTTGGAACAGGTTGACACCTCCAGCTCTGCTCCATTTCTTGGGAGAGGCAGAACTGATGTACATTGCGGCTCCACTCTACTTCCTTGGGTCCCAGGAAAAAGGTGTCAGAATGCTACTCTGGGTTTTATACATGTAAAGTTTTGAAAATTTACCCCAATGATTAAAGATGATTTTTTTTTAATCTATGGTTATCTAGATCTATGATCTATGGTTATCTAAAGATGGTCTGTTGAACGATTGTGTTTCAATTCTAGAACAGTGTTCAAAGTTCCAGAAACAAATAAAGCAGTAAGTTCTTCTAGAAAATGTACTCTTTGCTTTAAAAAGTTTTCTGATTGATAGTTAGTGATCCCTCATATAAATTAAGACTAGATGAGTGGGTTCATGATAACTTTGAATTCTTTCAGAACCTTGGATTAGGTGAGTGGTCTGGTTTAAATTAAGTGAACCACAAGCAAGTCAGACCCAGTTCAGCTTAAACTGAATCAGAGCCTAGCAGTTCTCCTGGCCAAAATTTGAGCCAATATTGCCTAAACTGAATTCCCATTTTTGCCCCAGGACCAGAACAAGGGTTAGCTTCAAGATTTCTGCAAAAGGAGTAGGTTGAGTGGGAGAATTGCCTAGATCACAAAAAATCTTACTGACCACCTGGCGAGTTGGGAAAATCAAAGATAAACTTACATTGAAAATGTAGAGCCAACAAACAATTTAATGTCAGCTAACTAACTAATAAATTTTGAAGAGAACAAGAATCTCCCCACATGGCTCTGCAGTGGATGGTGGGGCTAACCTTCGGTACCATTCTTCTCTTCCCTGTGCATCACCAGTAAACAGAAACTTTTGCATGACTTTCATGCGAGAATGCTGGAAGTTGGAGGATTGATGGACTCAGGCCAGGAAGGATAAAGGACTGGATAGGGTGGGGCTGGGCTAATGTTTGTGAGGATAAAGGAGAGATACCTGGAGCCTTGCCCTTCTTTGTTTGCCTGACAACCCTAGTACAGCAAATAAGTAGAAGGGTTGGGATGGATGAGGTTGGTTACAGTATAGTTAGGGTAGAGAAGAGGGATAGACTATATTTTGCAGCTGGGAGGGAGTGTGGTATTCCCAAGCTGTGAAGGTAGTGGGGTAGCTGTTGTGGTAACTGGGTGGTGAGGCAATGGAGCTGGCTGTGTCTGCAGACAGAAATCCCTCCAGTTCCTATCTTTGAGACATTTGACAAAAAAGTTGAGGGCAATGGGTTGACATCCATCACTGGTCAGTTGGCTGGCAGTTGGCATGACAGGATTGGATCCACAGGACTGGGCTGATCCTAGGAGATGAGGGACCCCAGGGTGAATCAGCCAGAGCGGGGCCACCCTTTATCCTGAGATTGAATAATGAGCAGCTGTCCATAATGTCTATTGCTGTGGCTCATGCCCCACCTCTATCCAGTATCCTCCATCCCACTCTCCACCCTTCCAAACCCCACCTAATTGGAGTCACCACTGTCCTCCCTAAGCCCCAAAGCTCCATTCTTCCTACAATCCCCACCCAATTCCTGAGTTCCACTTCTCTCCAATGCCAGAGTCTCCCGGAGTCCCTACTTCTGCCCCTCCCACTGGAGCTTGCACCTTTTTCCTCCACTTAGCTCTGCCTCAGCAGCTCCACATCTAACTCTGCAGCTCCTGCAGCCCCTGCAGCCCCTGGTGCTACTTCGCCACGTCCCACATAGGCCTCTGTGGGTTCAGAGAACCCCCATGGTTCAAACACCGGATCATTGAACCATACAGGAGGGGGAGGAGGGATACTGGCAGCTGCAGGAGCAACAGAGTTAGCTGTGCCAGAGAGAGAAGCAGCGCATGGTCCCAGAAAGTGTGGAGCCTGCATCGACTCCCCTGGCTCCCTTTTCCCTCCCCAGGACACCAGTGCCGCAGAAGGCCACCTGGCTTATAAAGTGTGTGTGTGTGTGTGGGGGGGGGGGGGGGGGATTGCACGTTGTTTGCCAGGCTGAAAAGCAACCTGCTGCTTCAGGTTGATGAGGTCATATGGTGACACCAGAAGGCCTTTCTGGTTATTGGCTTGCCTTAAAACCCAGAGGTTTAGAGGTGACTGGTTCCGCTATAAGTTCATTTAACCCAAGTTTGTTTAACTTATCTTCTTCGGTAATTAGTGAAACTACAGCCCTGTACAATCTGTTATCCGCTTTGTTAGAGAAAACTAGTCTGAGTCTGTTTATTTGCAGGTTTTCACTTATTTGCAAGTGAACAGGAGCGGGCGAATAACTGCCAGGGGCAGCCCAGGCCGATAAATCAGAGTTCAGCTGTAAGGCTGAAAGTTTCAAACAAAAGTAAGACAAAAAAGTACAAAAGAGTTGCAAGTCAGTTTGCTTTTACAATTTCAAACAGTACATCTTTGCTCAAGGATTTAATTTCCTGGAATTTCAGGAAGCAAAAAAAAATCCACAGAAAAACTTATGTGACTAAAATTTGCATAAAAAAAGCACTGCGGAACTTTTGCTGGATTCTTAAATATACTCTTTTGGGCAAAAGCCTCTCAGCATTTTCTTCTGTTTTATACATTTTTTCATTTGGATTTTTGTGCTTTCTGAAATCTCAGGAAATGAACAACTCGTTTCGAAAAAAAAATATCTGCTCAATTGAAATAATGCAAGCAAACTGACCTGTAGACTTTTTGTTCTTTTATGCTCTACTTTAAGCCAAAACTATTATAACTGATCCTGAATCATTTGATTTTAATTTGAATGGGATTTGACAATCTAGGGAAAAGCCAGGATGAGCACATCAGAATAGAGTCTGAGGCAGCTTGCCCATCTCAAGCACAAATTATTTTAATCATGTAATACCACATTTAAAGCACAAACACCAAGAAATGCACTGTATTTTGAGGTTTGATTTGAAATAATTCTATGACATGATGATGAGTGTTGCCATTATTTCATTACAACCTGGAAGCGAGTTGTCTATGAAACGTTTTGGACTTTTCAATGTAGCTGAGTGATTTTCCAGGATATCAGTACAAGGAATCCTTCATAAATTGACCTTTCTTACAGGGGTTTCCTTTATTTTGAACCACAGGTCTGCTTGGTCCCCCAAAAAGAGAGGCATGGTTGCAATTAAGAGCCGAAATTGAAGCTCTTACAGATTCCTGGTTAACACTTGCACTGAAGGCACTCACGCTTATTCATTCTAGGTAAATACAATTTTTAAAAAAATGTTTTCAAAATAATAATGATCATTATTCCAGTTTGATGATTTTTACATAGTAGTCTCCAGGTTATAATTACTTTTGTAACTTTTTGTTTTGTTTTGTTTTGTTTTCCAAAAGGTCAAACTGTGTGAATATTCTAGTTACGACTACACAGCTTATTCCAGCACTGGCAAAAGTTTTACTCTATGGATTAGGGGTTGTATTTCCAATTGAAAATATTTATAGTGCAACTAAAATAGGTAAGTTATTTAAGTAGAATATTTTTAAAGTTGAAAACCTTTAATTACAGACTGTTATATTTTTATAGATATTTAAGGCTTGGTTTCTTTATTTCTATATTTGTACAGCAGTAAAAAACAAAGAGAATCGGTAGTAGAAACGCCCTTTATTATATGATGCCCGACTCTGGCCGAGTTTCGCTCTCTTTCATAGAGCTGCCTCAGGGGCAATCAATTGGAACAGGACCTAGCTTGATGGACTCTCTACCTGGGTAACATCAAGCTAGGTGGAGAGAACATTTTACAAATCTCATCTTGGAGTGAGTTTCCTCACTCCGAGGGTCATCAAATGTTCACAAGAGACCACTCTTCTGTTCGTACATCTAACATTGAATGTCAAAGGGGCCCCTAACCCCCTACACTGATACCTAACCCTCACCTCGAGTTACTAGGTGGGCCTACCATAGGGATACAAATACCTATCTAGGGAGATGCCATTATGGCTAGGTTCCCCCCCACCCCTCCAGTGGTTATATGTGGGAAATGCAACAGGTCTGGCTCCTATTGCAAAGTCTGATAATGTTATCACAATTTGCACTAACTTAGCTCTTCGCATAGGTAATTAGCACAAATTGCAATAAAATGAATATTTGCATAAACCACACCCCTTTTGCTATCGCATGTGATACTTACCGCATTTTGATAAATCCAGGCCATAGTCATTTCACTTGTAAATCCAGGAAAATGGAGAATTGAGAGGTATTTATATTTAATCACCATTGTTCACTACCATATTACGGAAAATATGAGGATAACCGTCAAACAAATGTGCGCAGTGGCATATTTACTCATATATGGCCATGAGCAGATCTACACAAATATCTTAGGATATACATGTGTTTTTATAAAACACATATATCTCTGTATCCTATCTAAAAAAATTATAGGTGTGCATATTTTATGTGTGAAAGTAAAGTACAAATTACTTACATGTCCTGATTTACATGAGTCAGTTAGTTATAAAATGTGCACATGTAAATGAAAACAACTAGTTTACCAATTAGTCCACCAGTTTGCTCAGTCTTTCATTTGTGGATTTTCAGCCTTAACTGACTCCAGTTTACTCAGACCTCCTATCCAGTCAGTACTATATACAATAAAATTTCTAATATCACGTAACAATAAATCACCAAAATAGCCCAGAAATATAATTATTCCAAAATCGATAATATCAAAGTCAACAAAAATGAAAGATCTTGCTCATTTATTTCAACTATTGCAAAACTGAGCATAACCACCTTATGTGCTAATATTCAGGCCAATCTAAAAAGGCCCACATGTGTAAAAATTGAGGGTGATGCGCGTGGCCGCGCTCGCACATTTTACAAAGGGCCTGGCCATGCATGTAACCCCCATTATGTGCAGACTTGCCAGGCCAAAAGAGGTGGCCTGGGGGGCGTGGTCTTGGAGGGGAGGGGCAGGGCAGACTGGGATAGTGCCATTAGATGCTGTCCCGGGGAAGTGCGCGCCAGAAGATACTTCTGCTCCAGGTTAGGGGTCGGGAAGGAGAGGGGAGAAAGGATACGGTTAGGATTAGGGAAGTTCTCTCCCAGTCCGCTCCTTAACTGGAGCGAACTGGGAGGGAACTGGGAAAGGCCTACCTGCATCGCCGTGCATATTTTCTAAAAATCCCTCCTCATTGCACACGTGACAGACACATGCTCGCTCCGATTACAAAATCAGCGCATGCATGTCCGCACGGCTATCATATTTTATAAGATGACCTATGGCCATGCCACCCTGAATGCGCTGATCTTGTCTCATCTTGGAAGCTAAGCAGGGTTGGGCCTGGTTAGTATTTGGATGAAGCCATGTATCGGAAATTGCCTGCTTCAGGGGATTGTATTTGTTTAACAGCTCACTCATAGACACTCCCTCTATTGCTCAACGTTCAATGTGCTCTTGCTCAACTTTCAAAGGTCTGAGATAGGCAAGGTATGAGAAGATCCATCACAGTCCTGAGTGTTCAGCATGGCCCTGATATAGTGGTGGGACTATATACAATATTAGCACATAAGGTGGCTATGCTCTTTTTTGCAATAGTTGAAATAAATGAGCAAGATCTTTCATTTTGTTGACTTTAATATCACATAACGCCAGATTATTAACAGGTAGAAAAATACATCCGTTGGCAAATACATGTGCTTGTCTTTTAAAATAGCAGCCTCCACACACGTATGTGGTGGCCCCCATCCCAGAGCACCCCAAACCTTACCTTTATTACAGGTGTGTATGTGCACGAGAAAGTAAAATTACATGCATATATTTGACTTTTATAAAATATGGAATATATGAGTAGAGGCTATTTATGCATGTACATACTAATTTTTACACGCAGGGACAGTAACTTTCAAACCAGTGCATGTGCGCACATTTGCGTGCATACGTTGACCCGCAACCAGGGACGCAGCCATTTTATAACATAGGCACGCATATGCTCGCATGTTATAAAATAGCTTGACCATCCATGCCAAAGTTTGTGGGCACGCACATGTGTGCGCAAATCCCGCTTCTACCGCATAGATCAGGGGATTTTAAAAGGAGCGCATGCCTGCGCCATTCTCAGTTTTATCAGTTCATCCCCAGTTTGTCCAGTTAAAAGATAGGCCTTCCAAATTCCCCCTAGCATAATAGCCTTCACGCCCCCCCAGTTAGCCCCGATCCCACAAATCTGCCTAGTTTTCTTTAATTTTAACTTCACCATAGCAGAATTAAATTTATGCGGCAGGCGTGTGTTGGCTCACATAAGTATTTACGCGCACATCCCAGGTCTGTGCCCAGGACCACACCAGCTCTCCGCCCCTTTTTGAAAACGATTGAGATGTGTGCGCCTTAGGAGTTGCGCGCCTACGTCCGTGGCTTTTAAGATCCGATCAGCACACGTGAGCCTGAGTTCTTCAGTGCGTGCTCTGGGCTTTTAAAATTCACCTCCTAAAGTTGTGAAAATTCAAGACTGTTTAAATAAAAAGAGAACTGAATACATGGGGTTTTTTTCTTGTAGCAATTACCAGTTGAAATTTTCACTTGTTTTGTTAAAGTTAGAAATTGCCATATTCAAAACATGGCAATATTGAGATAAAGCTCAGATTTAAGGGCCAGATTTACTAAGGCTTTTGTCCCATTCTTTGTGTGTGGGAAAAGGCACTAGTTTCTTTAAAACAGCGGTGCTAGCTGGTAGGGATGTGCAGAGGGACGCCATACGTTGCATTCGTGATTCGGATTCGTCGGGGAGCAGATACATTGCATTCGGCTGTATGGCGCCCCAGTATTCAAAATGGCGCCGATCGCCTTTGCCCTCACAATGTCACAGGGGCCAATCGTCGGTACCTGTGACAAAGTGAGGGCAAAGGCGATTGGCGCCATTTTGAGTACTGGCATCAGACGGCCAGCGTGCAGGAGGTCGCTCCCGGACCCCTGCTGGGCTTTTGGCAAGTCTTGTGGGGGTCAGGAGGCCCCCCCCAAGCTGGCCAAAAGTCCCTGAGGGTCCAACAGGGGTCCCAGAGCGACCTGCACTCCGACCGTCCGAAGCCAGTACTCAAAATGGCGCCGATAGCCTTTGCCCATATTATGTCACAGGGGCTACCGGTGCCATTGGTCAACCACTGTCACATGGTAGGAGCACAAGATGGCGCCAATGGCCATGTGACAGGGGCTGACCAATGGCACCGGTAGCCCCTGTGACAAAGGCTATCGGTGCCATGATGAAACCGGCACCGAGGGTATGAGTGCAGGGGGTGGCTCCCAGACCCCCCGCTGGACCACCAGGGAGTTTTGGTAAGTCTTGGGGGGGTTCAGGAGGGTTGGGGGGTTTGTTTAACTGTTTATTTAGGTGGCCATATATTTCGGCAAAGATTCGTGTATTCGTGGGGAATCGCGATACATTTCGCTTCCCCACGAATACTACGAATAGTGCAATATACGTTGCAGATCACCAATACGGCGAAAACGAATGCACACCCCTACTAGCTGGTGTCTTCAAAATAGAAACTTGCATGCTTCTTGGTTCGATTACATCTTGTTTTGTCTTTTTACAATGCCATCTTTCTTTTTTGTCCTATTATATTATCTATTTTATGTTTTCATATTTTTGGAATAAAATATGTATATACTTCTTATACTATGACCCTTTTAAGTTCTCTTCATATGTATCACATTTTTCAGTGTAATGTTTTCATGGGTTTGATGAGCACCAGGACAGCAGCCTTGTGATTTTACTTTCATTCTTAAGGGTGGATAAGCTAGAAGAATGTTCCAGAACTTTAAACAATATCTCCTTAGTAATGAAACATAAATCAGAGCAAAAAGGGTGAGCTTAATGATTTTGTGTTTTCAATGCCAATTTAATTATTAAAGAATATTGATAGTAATAAGCCTGTAATGTAAACCTAAACAAGACCCACATTAAGCAACCTCCTAAGGTATTTTATTTCAGCGACTTGAAATGAGAAATTGGATAATGGTCACAGTGTGAGATCTTTAAACATTGTCACATTCCTGAATCTCAGATTGGTACTTTTAGACCATCTTATTTTTCATTGCCTACAGTAACTCCAATTGGTCTACGATCTGGAATAAAAATAAAGAAATTCTGGATTTGGATGTAGAGTTTTCATATAATTCTGAAAGGAGTACTGCAACTGGAGGACATAGCCAATGATATTAAGAAACTTCTAGATATCCCCATGGCCTCATCTATACAAAGCTTTTTAAGTAACAGTAAGGAATATGATTTTTGATTTATTGATACCTCTCTTCAAGAGAGTATCAGAGCAGGATACAATTAAAAATACAAGGAACAAACAATATACATAAATTCATAACATCCAATAAAATTATATATACATCAAACATCTCTTATAAAATTGTACAATTGGTTAAAGACTCTACCATACTTAAATTCAGAAAAACTCTAATCATTAATCAATAATGATAGTCATGTTTTTGCCTTTTTGTCTGAAGTCTAAAGGAGTAGAATTCCAGATTATAGGACCAAAACAGCTAAAAGCATCATGACAATTGATATGAAAATACACCTCTAAAATCTTTTAGGTTCATACTAGGCTAGCCAATCTACCAGATATTGTGGCTTCCCTCTCCATGGGCATTTCACAATTAAAGAAAGCACTTTAAAAAATAATTAGGATAATACTGGTAACCAATGTAGTTCCCATAATATTAGAGTCACATGATTGTATTTTTTGCACCTAATAAAACCTTTGCAGCAGTGTTCTACAATAATTGTAGGCTTTTATTAACTACTCCTGGAAGACCCTGATAAAAAGAATTACAATAATATATCCTCAATCTTACTAATGCATGAATCAAAATTTTCAAATCTGATTGCTCAAAATAGAGATATAATTTATGGATGAAATGTAGCTGACAGAAACACAATCTTACTATGTTGGAAATTTGAGAGCCTAATAAGAGTGCAGGGTCTATTAGGATACCCATGTTAGATACTGAGATAATTCAAGAACAATGAGTGCCACTTGAGAAAAAATGACCAATGGGTTCTTTTTCCTTGGAATCCAGTGATTGATGCACACTGAGCTCCACCAGGATTGAGTATTTAAAAAAAAAAAAAAAACAACAAAAAACCTCTGTAAAATATATTGAACATAAAAAAGCTGAAACTGCTCAAGGATTGGCATTAATTATGAGATTATATATTTAATAAATAATGAATACAGAATATGCAGCTCCTTTAAGTGATGACAAAGAAATAGAGCAAAGAAAAAGGTTCTTTAAAAATTCTAAAGTTTGTGTGTAGGAAAGTGGTTTTAACTTAAAATTAGTTGCATATGGTCTGGTGTATTGTTGAAGTAATTTGCCTTATGCAAATTAGCTTAGAATGTTTGGAACCATAAGGAGAATTTCTATTTTGGCACTATTAACCTTATTAGACTATATTAATATACACAGATCGGAAACTATGTGCAATACAAAAGATGTTAAACCTGCAAAGGATTTTATTGGCAGATCCCAGTAAAGATTGTTGTTGATGCTGATATCCAAAGGCATTTATTTGAATAATTTATGAGTAATCCAGATGAGTGCCTACTTCTGAATATCACTGTCACTTACCCGTCTAAGTTTTAGCTGGATAAGTTATTACCCAAAGGTTCAAAATTTTGGTAAGGGCATTGGATGCAGAATCTTCTCCTCTCTTCTACTGCCCCCATTAAGGTCACTCTGAGCCTCCCCACCCCATTTGCATCCACTTAATTCTTTAATTCCATCTGGGAACTCAGATCTTGCATCCAGCTCCTGATGCATCCGGTGTTGCTCTGAGGAGAATGCAGCTCATGTAAGCAACCATTGTTGTGGTGAAAGAATGGCTCTGACCACAACACTGATACCTTACGTGACCAGCATTGCCGTCACAGCAACGCTTAATGTGCTGGGAACTCAAGGCAAGATCCCAGCTTCTGGCTGGCGTTAAGACGTTTTGGGGGATGTAGATGGGTTGGGAGAGTAAGCGTGACCTTAATGGGATGGCAGAGGAGGGGAGAGGATGTTGAATGCAGTGGAGCTTAGCAAAATTTCAAACTTTGGGAGAGGGGGAGAGGATGGAAAGATTTTAGATCTGGAAGCCTTAAACTTCAAATCTCACTATAATGGATCTTCGGGGTGGGTGGGAAGGACTGGGCAGGAAGACCCTCCCAAGAGCTTTATTTTTCTTCCAGCTGACCTCTGCTTAACCAGCATAAAGTTCCTGAAACCTAACAGGCTAGATTTGAGTATCACTGGTAAACTTACCCAGATAACTTTGCAACCTTAAACAGTGATATTCAAATCTAGCCTGTTAGGTTTCAGAGTTATTTGGGGTAGGTTTACTCAGTTAACTTTATTCAGAAATTTTATGCGGGACGTTTATCCTGCTGAATATAACCAGGTTAACCTATCTGGCTAACTTTAGCCGGATAAGTTAGCCGTCAAGGCTTTTTTTGAATATTGGCCTCGTTGTGCTTAAAGTAGTAGCTTTTGGTTTGTATTTTTAAGAGCATTATATTTTGGATACAATCACACATTTCAACCACTGTGTAGGTGTGGCCGTGTGATTGCATCATCAATAATGTCTAAGAGATTGGAAGAGCAAACCTGCCCTTCCCACAAAGAAACAGGAGCTTTGGCTCTCATGATGAGCTGTTAAGGATAACTTAGAGAGCCATGTCACTTTGAAGTAGGGAAGAAGGAGAAGGGAGAATGGAAAGTGGATTATAGGGTTTGCTAACCAACAGGATCATCCCTAGATAGGGAGCCTCAGGAGTGACCTATTCTGTCACTTCAACATGCCTGCACTGAGGAAGTACTGAATCCTAGTAGAGGAGGAATGAGAGATTGACAGGAATTCCTGTTCTCCTCCCTTCCTCAGATGCTCCATCTCCTCCCTCCCCAGTTCTGATGTGCTATTATCCTTGGTTAGCCTTCTCCATCCCCAGTGTTGTCCCTACTTTGTTTACCCCTTCCTGTTGCCTTTTTCCCTGGTGAGCTATCTTATCACTGTTCAACACCACCCAAAACGTTTTTGTTCTGCAAACCTTCTCTCCCTCACAACTTCTGCCACTGTCACCAGTGATGTACCATCATTGTTTTCACTTCATTCCTGTGGCCCTGGTGCCACATGGCTCTTTGATTACATTTGAGTGCATAGCACTGGTAGTTCTCTGCTGTTCTTCCAGTACCAGAGGAACATAGTCAGCACTGCATGAACTGCACAGAACTGTTGGTACATGCCACAGGGTTATCTTTAGACCCATATCGTGAACTGCCATGAGACCCCCTCTAGTTTTGGGCCCAAGTACAATCACACCTGTCTTTAGATGGCCCTGAGACTAGATGGGGCCAATGAAGAGGGAAAGAGGTAGGGAAAGCAGGGTGAGATGGCTGGAAATAATTATACTACCTGCCCTACCATCTTTTTTTTTTTTTTTTATGATTCAACAATAATCCACCCACTGCATTTCAGAAGACTTGAAAATGGTGACCTTCATTCACTGCTGCAAGAAAATTAACTTCTGGAAAATATTTGATGCGTGGAACATTTGTGCTCTTTTTTTGTCCTGGTAGTTCCTCCTTTTGCTTTTTTCTTCCAGCTCAGCTGGAACCAGGGCTGGGATTCTGGCAGCAGGAACCTTCATTCACAACTACTCACAGATTTTTCCTCTATTTTCGTAAACCCAGCCTTCCAATGTCTGGTCGTTGCATCAGTAGTTTTCAGGCTAAAATCAATGCACCAGGGATTCTTCTATCATGGAATGTAAATCTGGCCACTGGTGTCACCCTTAACCATGACTCCATCAGACCCCCTCAAAGGCTGTAAATGTTGCCTCTGCAGTATCCCCAGCCACAGCCCCAAATGAGCTAGGTTATAGAAGACACATTTCAGGGATAAAACTGGGGATCTTCTACATAGCAGAGTACAGAACTGTCGATGAGCCACCAGACTGGCCAGTACAGATTTAACACATTACCTGAAATATTTAATTTTCTTTGAGAAAATTCCTAGACTGCCTTCCCAGTCTTTCTATGCTGCCCAAAGTGGTGTACAAAGATGCAATAAAAACATAAAATTCATATTTCAAAGATCAAAAAAATAAATCCTAATAAAAAGTAAAGTGTTCAAGAGACAGCTTCACCCCAGTTCATGTGTATACTTTTTTATTTATTTTATTTTTTGTATCTTCCAGAGAGTAAAATCTGTAGTTTGCTGCTAAGTAAAAGATGTTGTGGAGGTGATGTGGTGTTTATCTAGAATGGAAATCAAAATAATACTGTCATGCATTGTGCCAGGACAAAGAGCCCTGTACTTTTCATTTACACAAGAGCAGCACTAAGGCCAGCCCTGAATCAAATCAATCAAAAAATGATCAGCTAGAAGAATGGCGTTGTCTCCAAAATTCTAATTTTTAATAGTTGCTGCTTGTTCTTTAGGAAAGGAAAGTTGTTTTGAACGAATAATTCAAAGATTTGGAAGAAAAGTGGTATATGTTGTTATAGGAGATGGTGCAGAAGAAGAACAGGGAGCAAAAAAGGTAAGACTGCTTATTCTGTTTTATTTTATTTATTTATTTATTTATTTATTTATTTATTTAACAGTTTTATATACCGCAGTTCAGGTAACAATGTTACTAATCACTTCGGTTCACATTTCAACAATTACAATGACAATATAAAGAGTAATTTATAAAGTCTTACATAGAACAGGGCGAGTGAAACTTGGATAATAACTTACAATGAACAGGGAGAGAACAAATTATATACAAATAGCTTATAAGAACAAAAGCTTATAAGAGCAGAATGTGAAGTCAATGGAGCTGTCTTGGAAAGACCTAAAGTCATTGTCGTGAAATTCGTTCGGAAAAGCAAGTGCGCATGGGAGATTATTGATGGAAGGATATGGAAGGATCTTTATGTATCATTACCCTGACCTAATACTATGTAATATTTCATACCAAAACAGGACAAATATATACCTTTCCATGTTGTTATATGTTCAAATAAAAGAAAAACACAATGGGATAGATATTCAAAACAAAGCCAGCTATCTAAGGACCTGATTCACTAAGCGTTTTTCCCATAGACACAAAATGGGAGAAAAGCCTTAATGAATCTGGCCCTAAGTTAGCCAGAGAGACATATCCAGGTAACTTAGGCCTGGATTCATCATTCTTCGCAGAATGATGAATCCTGCAAAAACGGGGGGCGGGCCTGCGAAAGCCCGCAGCCTTCACACCACGGCAATGCAATTTCAGCAGCTGCGGCGTGCCGGCTTTCACACCGAATAGCGCCACCGTGAAAGGTGCTGTTATTCGGCGCGCTACTGCCGACAATAACATTAGTAACATTAGCGCCGGCAGCGAAGCCTCCGCCCCAATCTAATTTGCATGCTTTCGCATGCAAACAGGTCCTTTTCGCATGTGATAGAGGCTTATCGCAGGCAATACGGCTGTATCGCGTGCGATAAGCCTTTGGAAAATAACCCCCTTAGGCCAGAAGCATAGGGTTAGTAACTTTTAAGCAGGCACATGGGCGCAGATGCATGCGTGTTCATAAGCTCACAGCCAGGGATGCGGCCATTTTATAGCATTTGTATGTATAAATGCGCATGGTATAAAATAGACTGTCCGCACGTACATGTGTACACAGTTTTAAGTGGTCGCGGCCTATGCTCGCAAAAGCCGCTTCTACCGCGTAAGTAGGGAGGGGGGGGGGACACTTGCCGACGCATTTTCCAGTTTTCCCAGTTCACCTAGGTAAGGGATAGGTCTTTCAAAACCCCTAGTTTAATAGCCTTCTTTCTCCCCTGTTGGCCCCCCAACCCTTAAAACCCTGCCGATCTATCTAATTTGCACCATTTTATCACTTACGCGTCCCCCATAGCAGAAGTAAAGTTACGTGGCAGGAGACCCCAGTGCGCGCCTGTGCGCGTCAGCATCCGCGTGCAACATTGAAGTTGAAATCCAGGAACGCCTACCCCCCCTCCCAGACCACGCCCATGCCCCACTCCTTTTTCAGAACTTTTCATTTGTGCTCGTAGTGGAAGAAATGTGCATAAACGGGAGCCTTTTAAAATCTGCTTAGTGCGCTCCGGCCCAACATATTCATGTACCTCCAAGTTCTGGTGTGCGCCAGGCATTTAAAATTCACCTTTAAGGCTTTTCTTCCATTTTCTGTCTATGGGAAAAACCCTTAATGAATCAAGTACTTAGAAGGGATATTCAGTTCCATGGCTATGCAGATGGCTATGCAGTTCCATGGCTATGGGATATTTGCTGGAAAAGTCTTATCTATCTACGATTAGACCTTCTATTGAGCAGAGCTAATTTAGATGGATAACTTCTCCAGCTATTTAGTGCCGCACCTTCATGCTCACTGCCCGCCCACAAGTTATCAGGTTAAAACTTAGCCAGATAAGTGACTTATTCATCTTAAGTGGCAGCTGGTGAACATAGCCGAATATTCAGCAGCCACTACTTAGGTACATAAGTCCTACTTATCTGGCTAAGTAGCTTTTGCATATCGACCTCCATATATAAAATTACATAGAAAGGAAGAACTTCATCATGTCCTTAGCAGTGGTAACAGATGAGGCTTATTATCACCAGACAGCCATTCAGCTGCCTCTGTGAAAGGAATTGGTGGCCACGGTCCATTTCCTAATTGACAAGTATTAATACTTGCATTGCTATCATTCCCTGTACTTGGAAATTAAAGGGGTCGATTTTAAGACCCACGCATTCCCGTCTATGTACACGCGGTTCCCGGCATGCACACATGGATGGGCCAATTTTATAACATGTGCACGTCGCCACGCGCATGTTATAAAATATGATGTCCACGCACACGTGCGTGCCAGATTTTAACATCCGCGAGTGGCTCATGACTCATGCGCGCAGAGGAGGGAATTTTCAAATTACGCGTGGCGACACGATAGGCCTTTTTTCCAGTTCCCTCTCAGTCCGCTCCAATTATGTGGCGGACTGGGAGGAAACTTTCCTATCCTTAACCCTACCCTTCCTACTTCTCCCCCTCTCATCCCTGACCCCTAAACCTACCCTAACTAACCTATTTTTTTTATTTTATTTTTTTATTTACCTGCTCCTTTGAGCAGTGGTAAGTTCTGCACGCCAGCCAGCTGCCAGCGCGTGCTTCCCCAGGACAACAGCTAGTAGCGTACCTGAGTTTACATGCGTGGCCAGGCCCGTTGTAAAATGCACGTGGCGAGCGCAACGCCCGGACACGCATGTAAACCCTGAAATTTACATGCGTAGCCCTTTTAAAATCTGGGCTTAAGTGAGAGTTTAAGTTTCGAGTACCATCAATGTAGTATGTTTCAAAGACCCCAGACTCAGACAATATGTTTGCAAGGATTTTCCACAAGGGCTTTCCAGGTTTCAATATTGTCAAAACTATACCAGTAAAAAGGGACATCCCCCAAGAAATACCAGATACCAGTTTCCAACAGCATCTTGAAACTGGAATGTGTATTATAGTGAAATAATATGACGCATTAACACCTGTTATGTCCGGTGTTCAGCTAGATTAAAATGTTGGTGTAATTCAGTCTGTTTGTTCAAGAAGCCCGTGCATATTTTGCATTCAGATTATAGTATTTAAATGTGAGAATTTTGTTGTGCTCCCACGTTCTCTGATGACAATAATGTGGCTTTTGCTTTGTGAAGAAAAGCTAATTTCTGCACAGTGACCATGTAATTTAAAATACCTAACTTGTTTGCCTGAAAGGTGCTTGTTAATTTTTGTATTTCAGTGAAAGGTGGTGAACAATGAAAGAGCTTACAAATTGCTAGGTACGAGAATGAAAGCTTGCATTAATGACAGCTTTTCTAACAGGTCACACGCTTTTTGGGTTAGGAAGGAATAGGGCAGGTTTCTACAAGCTCTTTTACCAAGCCAAAATGCTGAATCAGTGCCTTGCAGTGGCAAACATTCCATGCGTTCGTCCAAAAGCAATCATTCTTGTAATTGATGTACTGTGGGGACTGTCAGTCCAGAGAAGGAGGTTGATGATTTGCTTTTGTATTAGAAAATGTTTTCTAGTAAGTAGCTTTCCTCAAGCTTTGAGTGATGAAAGCCAAGACAAGTGGTAGAGGAATGGCCTATTGGTTAGAGCAGTAGACTAAGAAGCAGAAAAGCTAAGGTTCAAATCCCACTGCTGCTTTTTGTCACCGTGGGCAAGTAATTCTCTTCTCCAATACCTCATATATAAAGTTGGATTATAAGCTTTGTGGGGCCTATGGTTTGGATAGGCAGGTAATTAAAATGGTAAAAAAAAAATTCAACCCTTACAATCTAGTCAGGTATTATTTATTGTTTCCTAAACTATTGTCTCTGCAAAGACAGCTTAGTAAATTAGTTTAAGAATATATTTTAGATAAATACAATAAATATGCTCAGGCCTGCAACCTTACAACATAGTTTTAGAGCTGCCAAGTGAGAAAGTTTCAGGAGGGAGACTTTAGGTCAGTCTTGTTTTTTTAAACTTGTATCATAGTGCATTGTGGTAGTCGTAGTCATACTTATTCCACTGGAAATCTACACAACAGTTGCCGAAGTGCATCAAGAGGGATGTAAAAAAGACAGAAATGGTCAAAAGACTCCCTCCAGGAGCTGTACTCCTTGGCAGATCTGTAGCTCAATCTTATATGCCTTACTTTTAATTCATAAAAATCATGACTGGATCTAGAAGTCAATGCGGGGGACCTGGATTCATCTTTGATTTTCCAGATCCTCTGTTTTCTGAAATTGCATGGCTTTCCACACTTTGTTGGCTTCACGTAATCCACTGTGCTCTACAACTCACTCAGAAGGTTCTTCCCACGTTGGGTTTCTATTTTTCTCAAGACACATTTTACCAGTTGGCTTCACATACTCCACTCTGTTCTATAGCTTACTCAGAAGGTTCTCTAAACACAGTCCTAATTCTGGTGCAGAAACTCATGGTACCATGTTGGGTCTCTATTTTTCTCAAGAAACATTTTACCGGTGTTGTGAGCCCAGCCCTCCTTTCTCCAAAACATAACCAGAGTTTATTAGAAAAAGTGAAAGCTGCTGGCTGCTGAAGTAGCAATAGGATTCTGGTCATGCCAGTGCTGTTGCTTTTCTCAACCTGGGAGTTGGGAGGCAGGGGAGACTGAATCTCCACCCATCAAATAAATGTTATCCTTCTTGTTTCTATATGTTCTACAATAAATTGCACAGAAAGCAGACATGGGGGAGGAAGTTGAGAATTTTGTGGCTATTGGCAGAAAGTTGTGATCATGAGCATCTTCTTTTAGTAACCTCCACCTTGTCTGTCTTCACCACCATCATACCAATCTCATCAAAAGTGGGAGGCTGAGACCAAAACATTTGAGTAACTATTATATTCAATTAAGTTTACAGACATAATAAAGAAATATCCTGTTCTTCCATGCTCCTTACCTTCTACCAACTCCATAAATAGAAAATGCTACATATATATACCAGCTAATCTTGAATAGATTTGATAGGCACAGTAGTGATATATATGGCATTGAGGGAGTAGGTTATATGCTTATCTACCTCAATATTTACAATGCATTAAAACTACCATAAGGCTGTATTTAAACTATTTCAGAACAACCATATATAAAGAACATGCCTGCAACAGTTTGCACATTTGTCTTATTGTGTATAGGTATTACTAAGGTCCCATAAACTGTTTCCTATTTAATGAATAAAGCTAATAGGAGAACAGAACAACTTTATCTTCATGAATAAAAAATATGTAGATTAGCAAATTCTGCCCAAAAGGGCCAGTCTAATGGGTCAGTGCATCATTGCACACCCCTGTTGCGTCAAAGGTGGACCCTTGGGCCGAGGTGGGGTTGATGCAACCCACAGGTAAGGACCTACGGGTCCCCACTGTCGGCAGGCAGAGTGGGCTGAAAGACAGAGGCTGCTGGAGCTTCACCTATACTAGCCCTCGTTCTCTGCGGGTTGTTGAGCCTTTGAGTTCCGGGGCCAGCAGGACTTATAGAAACATAGAAATGACGGCAGAAGAAGACCAATTGGTCCATCCAGTCTGCCCAGCAAGCTTCACACTTCTTTTTTCTCATACTTATCTGTTTCTCTTGGCTCTTAGTAACCTTAGGTTCTATTTCCCTTTCACCCCCACTATTAATGTAGAAAGCAGTGATGGAGCTGCTTCCAAGTGAAATGTTAAGTTTGATTAGTTGGGTAAGCGGCAGCATAGCTCTCTGCCGTTGAAGCAGAGATATGCGTGAAGTATTAGTTTTTCTACTCCCCTGCCGTAGAAGCAGGGAGCTATGCTGGATATGCATTGAAAGTGACGTATGCCTTGAAAGTTACATTAACTATCATCAAATATTGAAAAGCCTAATAATTGGTAATTGAATAAGCCTAATAATTGGTAATACCTATAGCCCATGAACCCATCCCTGTTTTTTTTTGTTTGTTTGTTTGTATTTTCTTTTTTTAATTGGGAGATGGCAGCCCTCCATCCTTCCGCTCCGTGAAGGTGAAACACCAACCACTGGCCACTGGCATCCCACTCTGTGAATGCCTCTGTGGCCATTGCCGCTGGCATCTGTATGTAGTTGCAGTAGGAGTTGGTTCAGCCCAGAGACAGCAGGTGGTATAGTCTTACCCCAGGCTGGGTAATGTCCTGGAAACTCGGGTGCCAATGGAACAAAGGCAGACAGAATGGCATTCGAGCAAAAGCAGGCCGAGGCCTGAAGAAACCACGTCTAGGGAGTAAGATGAAGAGGCGTCCAAAGGTAGGCTCGAGTCAGGGCTGGCAGCAATCCGAAGGCAGTGGCAAGCAAGTCTGAGGTCTGATCCCGGAGATGGTCGAAGGCATAGTCGGACAAAGCAGAGGTCTGGGTCTGGAGATAGGCAATGCGTAGTCAGACGAAGCAGAGGTCTGGGTCTGGAGATAGGCAATGCGTAGTCGGACGAAGCAGAGGTCTGGGTCTGGAGATAGGCAATGCGTAGTCAGACAAAGCAGAGGTCTGGATCTGGAGATAGGCAATAGCGTGGTTGGACGAAGCAGAGGTCTGGGTCTGAAGATAATCAATGGCAAAGTCAGGCAAAGTAAAGTCAAAGTCCATGTAGTCAGTCCGATGCATAAGCAGAGTAGGAATGAAGAGACAGGAACCAGCAACACGAGAAACAGGAACGCAGGGATGAGACAAATCTCTAGGAAGCAACGAGTACTCAACCAGTTAGGATACCTGTTGCAAAGGCAACGCTAGGGAGCGGAACCTGAGCTTAAATACTGTAGTTAGGTTGACGGCATCATTCGGGGCCGCGGCCAGGTTCCCGCTGTGGTCCCTACTTAAGAATCAATGGTGCATGCGCGCCTAGGGAGGGGCGCAGAGCGAGTAGCAGCGCCTCTCTGCGGGCCATGTGGAGAGGCCTGAGAAGTGGAAGCAGGACCAGGAACGCCAGGGACTGTGGCAGAGCCGGAGGCACCGGGGGAGGCCCGAGGACGGAGCTAATGGCCCACCGTCACCAGCAAGGAGGAACCAGAGGCTGGTGTCACTGTAGAAAGGTGAGAGGGTTGTGCCATGGGTCTGCTGTGGACGGCATGTGTAGCAACTGCCACCAAAAGTCCAGGGTTTGAGACTCTGACCTCTATACTCCTATTTCTCAAACTGACTGAGGTTGTCATTGCGCCCTCTTCTGCATTCATAGCCACTGGAAGGGAAAACGTCCTGGACATTGTACTTCAGCAGTATCTAACAAATGGCTATACAGTGCACCTGCACCAGACCCCAGAGGAAGCTGTGATCCTTTCTTGTATGCGAAGGACCACCATTGCAATGATTAAGATAGGTAGAAGATGAAACCAATAAAAGAAAAATATTGGAAATTGCAGATACTGGCTTATGGAGCCCTAGTCCTATGTTGGCAAGGATCTGTTTGATTATATATTTTTGCTGCTCTTTTAGCAGTAGCTTACAGCAGTACACAGCAATAGCTGTATTACATCAGTTTTCAGCAGTGAAACAATAACACATTATATCCCTTCTATATCAATAAAACAAAATGTTGATTCAAAAACCTTTAAACTGACTGTAAATATTGTTACTAAAAAGAGTGCTTTTACCCACATCCAAACAATAATAAATAAATACAATCTAAAAACAGAAATATGAAAATAGAATTAAAGTTAAAAACAAATTCACATAAATAAATATGCATTAAAAGCAATATAACTATTACATAAAAACAGAAGCTAAAAGCCAAGGAAAAAAAACATGTTTTCAAAATTGTCAGAAATAAGCAGTAAAAATAAACCTGCCAAACTGTAAAGATAAAAGTGAAAAAGAAAATTATAGCCAAAATATGTGAAATAAATGTTTTTTAAATTTTTAAATGAAATAAAAAAAATAAAGATAAGCATTATCTTTATTGTACCCAGTGTACTCATTAGTTTTGGGTTTTTTTTTTTCATTTTTCCAGGTCTTTGCCTAATTCTGACCAGAATAAAAGAATATCTGGAAGAGTTTCAATCACAGAAAAATGTGTATAATAATCTATAGCAAAAATATAGCTATTAGATCATTAAAATAACAAAACAATAACAACATGATTCAATAAGGATTTTTCCAATAGACACAAAATGGGAGAAAAGCCTTAATGAATCTGGCCCATATTTTTGTTGTGTGATGGACTGATATTGTATATTTATTTGTGAGCATCAATTTCCCTTAATTAATGTTAGGAAATATTTGGAAAGGAATAGAGAATAAAATTGAGAATATCATAATGCCTTTGTATAGATCTGTGGGGTGACCACACCTTGAGTATTATGTTCAGTGCTGGTCTTCCCATCTCAAAAAGATAAACCGGGCATAAAAATGATGCAGAAAATAAAGGGGATAGAAAAATTTCCTTATGGAGAAAGTCTAAAGAGATGAGGGCTCTTTAGCTTGGAAAAGAAATGTCTAGGAGGGGGATATGATTGATATTTATAAAATCATGAATGAGGTAGAATGGGTAAATTGGGAATGGTTATTTATCCTTTCAAACAGCAAACACTCTTTGCAATTAGCAACTGGCAGATTTAAAACAAATCATAGGAAGTATTTTTTCTCTCAGTACACAGTCAGACTATGAAATCTGTTGCCAAAGGACATGGTCAAGTCAGCTCACCAAGGGGGTCATTTTGTAAATCTTATCGTGCGCGATAGCTTGCTAGGGGAGGAGTTGGGGCTGCATCGAGGCGGATTCCACGATGTCTTCACTGGCGGCGATAAGGTAAGCCACGTTATTGTCGCCAGTAGCCTGCCCAATACTACCACCTTTCACGGTGGCGCTATTGGGTGTGAAAGCTGGCAACGATAACACCACGGTGGTGCGATGGCTGCTGGCTTTCACAAGCCCGCCCCCCCATTTTCGCTGGATTCATCATTCTGCGATAGAATGATGATTCCGGGCCCAAAAGAGTAATGGATAAATTCCTAGCCAGGTAGACTTGGGAAAGCCAGACACTTATCCCTGGGAGGGTAATATGAGAAATAGATCAACTATTGAGGATCTGTCAGGAACTTGTGACCTAGACTGGCCACTGTCTGAGATAGAATGCTAGGCTCAATGGACCTTGGTCTGACCCAGCATGGAATTTTTGTATGTTCTTATGTTAGGTGATGATTTTTTTTAATTATAGGCTGTATATAACAGTTACAGATGGATTTGTCCTCCTTAAAATATTTATCTAAATATTTGGGTAGAGGTGGCCATAATTAGAAACAAGAAGAGCTAAGATTCTTCACATACTTTATACCATTAGCCAAAGTATGCAGTGGTGACTATCTGCCAGGTCTCTAACTTAGAAACTTTTTTAACTGCAGCAAATTCACTTTTCATGAATTTGCTACAGTTCAAGGCTCCAGATATAGCCAGCTTTTGGAGTCTGCGACTCATACAACTGCATAGAGCTCCAATGACTGAGGGGGATACCATGGGCCAAAAAAAAAAGACCTAGTGGGGCTGCCTCGGACACTGTCCTACAGCGGCCCAAAGAAAGAAGGCCCAGTGGGGCCACAGTCCAAAGAGAAAAGGCCCAGTGTGGTTATGGCAGACCCCATCCTGCTGTGGCCTGAAGAGAGAAGGCCTGGCAGGGACATGGTGGACCGTCATGCCCCAAAGAAAGAAGGCTGGTGGGGCTGCAGTGACTCCTTCATTCTGTGACCCAAAGAGAGGGAGAGATCATGAGTGTGATGTGTGTGTGTGTGTGTGTGTGTGTGTGTGTGTGTGTGTGTGTGTGTGAGAGCCTGTGTGTATGTAAGTGTGTGTGTCTGTGTGTGTATGCGCATGTGTGTATGCGTATGCGCATGTGTGTATGTAAGTGTGTATGTAAGTGTGTATGTAAGTGTGTGTGTCTGTGTGTGTATGCGCATGTGTGTATGCGTATGCGCATATGGGAAAGATAGAGTGTGAATGAGAGCATAGGTATGTATATGAGAGAGGGAGTGTGAGAGAATGAACATTTATAAGTATGTGCATATGAGAGAGCGTGAGAGCCTGTGTGCATGTGTGTGGTTGTCTGAGCCTATATGTCACACACAGCTTCTTATACACTGATGTTTTTGCTATTTTGAAATATTTATTGGTGATTTGGAAAATTTATAAAATTATTTAATTATTGGTTGTCCTATTCAGATGTTTTGAAATCTTTATACTTTTTATTAGTATGATTTTACTAATTATGGTTCATGGTTTATATTTCTTGATTTAATTGTTTGATGTTTTATGAGGAATGGTAATGTTGCACTAAATTCAGCATCTGGCTTGCTGCAATTTCCAGTTCAGGTTTTGTCTGCACATTTCTTTTTATGCTTTATGGTCTTTTTATTCTATATTTGTATCCAACAGATAACTGGCACTTTTGGATGTATTTTGTATAATCTATGAGGTGTTAAATATCTGAATAAGATCTTGTATCTATTTTCTAAAACTGATGCAGTGCTGTCAGATGATTTTAAAAATAATTTTGCTGGATGACTAAAACTAGGTAGGGCTTTCTTTATTGCATATAGGTCCCTTAGGAGTTTTCCTTGTAATTTCTTATAGTTAGATAAAGTTAATGTCAGTGCAAGGTATGCATAGTTTGAGGGTGTGCTCTACTTCTTGGTTATTTAGACAACATTTGAAATTTGTGTTAGAGTTTTTTGGCTCATTTCTGCTGGCGATGTGTGATCTACGGATCTATGATTGATAGAAAATTTAAAAAATATGCCTTTTTATTCTGTAAATGCAGCATTTCTATATCTAGAGAATCTGTATTTCTATATTTCTAAGGCTAGCACTTGACGGTTGGGGGGGGGGGGGGGAATGGTGAGAGTGCTGAAGTGAGGGAGAGAGAGCACATATGCCCGCTGCTGCTAAACCATGTCAATCTGAGGGATAGGGTTCAGCCTTCTCCATCCCCTCCATGGCTGACTTCTTTACCCTTTGCCCCCAAAGATCAGGGATCAGTTGGGGTGGGGGGACACCATCAATGATTTTCACTCAGGCCACTATTTTCCTAGAATTGGCCCTTTGGTAACCTGTGTTTTTGTTAGTGGGGGGAAGAGGACACTAATTTCAGTTTTTGCATAGCACACTGGTTATCCTAAAGTCATTGCCGTCTCTAGAGACCGAGGAAAGGCGTCAAAAACATAGCTGAAGCACCATAAGCATTTTAATGTTTGCAGGCAGAGTGCCAGTCCTTTTTGGCTGCTAATCTCTGTAGATCAGCAGGCAGGAAGTGCTGGTACCCAGCCCATAAGTTTAAAAAAAAAAAAAATGCTCATGTTGCTGGGATGGAACGGCTGATGGAGCGCATCCTGCCACCTGATGAAGGCATCAGACCACTGACCATCTGACTCCTGCCGTAGTGCCTTTCAGAATTCATCCCACCAGCAGCCAAAGAAAAAAAGGCCAGCACTGCCGCTCGTCCACCATGAATTGTGGTGGCTGGCAAAAATCTTCCTGCCAGCCATTGTGAAGACATCAGACCACCATCTGCCTAATCTCCTTCTGTAGGGATTGGCCTGCCTGGGAAGGGAGAGAGGGAAGGGAAACGAAAGAGTTGGGATGAGGAGGGGAAACTAAGTTGAGCCAGGAAGGGATGGATGGCACAGAGATGGCTGGCAAAGGTATATGCTCCCTGTCTGGTACCTTTTTTGTTAGAAAATCACCCTTGAAAGTATATTACACTAAGGGTAGATTTTAAAAGGTTGCGCACGCTACCAGGAGCGTGCACATGGACACCCGATTTTATAACATGCCTGCACAGGTGTGCGCATGTTATAAAATTGGGGGTCGGCACGTGCAAGGGGGTGCACAATTGTGAAACTTGTGCGTGCCGACGCCCACGCCCTTCCCCTGTTCCCTCCCAGGCCGCTCCAATTTCAGAGTGGCCTCGAAGGGAACTTCCCAACCCCCTAACCTAACCTCCCTTCCCCTTCCCCTAGCCCCCCCTGACCTTTATTTTACCTGTTGCGCATGCCGGCTGCCTACCGGCACGTGATCCTCCAACACCCACCCCCCTCTCCACCCCTTTTTCGAAGTCCCAGGAAATACGCATGTCCTGGGGCTTTACGTGCATCGCCGGGACTTTCTAAAATAGGCCCGGCGTGCATAACCCCACCTACGTGCATAAATGCAATGGATTTATTCACGTAGGTGTTATGAATTGGCTCCTGTGGAAGGAGGAGTTAGCAATCTGTTATGCTCTACTCCTCAAGAAGGGAGGAGTTAGCAATCTGTTATGAAACTGACTCCTGCGGAAGGAGGAGTTAGCAATCTGATATGCTCAGCTCCTGTAGAGGGAGTAGTAAACAATCTGTTAAGGTTTAGACTGCAGAGTTAGCAATCTGTTATGAATCTGTTGCTGAAGGCTTCTGATGGGTAAGGAGTAGCCATCTGTTACCAGCGGAGTGCTTGGAGAGGGTACTCAGCTGTAGAGAAATGTAGATAGATGGATCCTTGGGCCGATGGCAGATGACTGCACCCCCAGGAGGATATCCTGAGAGGGACCACCGGCTAGGCTTGGATATGGAGACAGACACAGATAATTCTTTTATTAGACAGGTTAGTAGAAACACCAGAGGTGGCAGTAATGAGCTGTTGTGCCCGGCAGGGCTGAAGTCCCTCAGATACTGGAACAGTGCTCCCAGGGTTGCTGAGCTGTAGAGAAACTATAGATAGTGAGTAGACAGTGTATGCTGTGTTCATAGCCAGAACTGGATGACAAAACTCACAAAAGGTCTTAAGGAAGCTCAGTAGCTGGAAAGGGTTAGGTCCTCGAGGAGCTGCCTTCCAGGCAGTAGAGAATCTTCAGAGTGCTCAGGAACATGGGCCCTCGAGGAGCGAGTACCGGTTCCTATCTGCAATCTGAAATAAAGAAAAGAGAGCAAGGTCCCCAAGGAGTGGGTACCCCTGGTAAGTCCAAGGAGGCAGAGTAGCTTGGGAGTAAAGCCAAAGCAATCCCCTTGCTAACTCGATTTGTTAGCGAATACTGAGACCTTTTATATTGGAAGCAGATGACGTCATCCCAGGGGAACGCCCCCGAGGTTCGCACCCTTGCTGGTACATCAATTGGAGCGCACACGCCCTACGTCATCAGGCAACATGGCGGATCCGCAGTGTTGTGCTGGTCCAGGGACACTGGAGGGAGACAGCAAGAAGATGCCACGGCAGCTAACCGTCCATCAGACCCGGAGGGAGTCGCCACAGAGGTAAAGAGGGCGGAGTGAGGGCATTGAGCAGCGACGGACGCAACAGTAGGCTTTTTAAAATCTACCACTTTACAAGCGTGTGCATATAGGTGCGCAAGCAAACATACACTGGAATTTTAAATCATTCGCGCATTTGCCCATGTAAGATTTAAAATATGCCTAGCACACGTATGTGTGCTCCTAACTTTAAGCTTTTACTCGAGCAAATGTACTTTGCATATCTTCCTTAAGAAATTGTTGGCTTTAATGCATGCAGGTAAGCAGATTTTAAACATGCTCGTGGGAAGGACATAACCAGTTTTTCCAATTGGTCCACCATTTTGCCCAGTCTATCTCGAGGTCATCCAGACCCTCTGGTTCTTCATCCTCCACCTCCTCCCCCCCAGTTTACCCAGCCTCCTCCCCTTGACGTTTTAGGCCTATGGACTTACACCTCATCAGGAGCAGCAGTAAATATATGTGACTAACAGGCCTCTGCATGCTGCGGCAGTCATTTTTAAAATATGGAGTTACGCACAAAACAGTTAGCCCCGCCCAAACTCTGCCCCTTCCCTGCTCCCTGTTTTGTTAACTCATGCACGCGTATATACATATGTAATTTCTGGCTTTTAAAATATGCGTTGCTCACGCATGGCCCAGATACTCGCTTATATTGGCTTTGTAACGTGAGCAATGCTTTTAAAATTTGCCTCTCTTTGTTCATATATATGTTTTATATTTTGGGAATAATAGAACAATTAAAACACACAGAAATTTTTTTAAGGTACCTGAGAATAACAAATATGACTGACAAGAGAGCTATATGATCCAACAACGAATTGAAATAGGGATAATCATGACATCTTCCTAAAAATGTAGTAATCAGAACAAGTGGGAATGGTGGTTCACATGTACTGCAGAAGAATCAAGGGAGTTAGATCACAGCTGATAAATCTAAAGAAAACACAAATGATCAAAACCTTCAGGTAGAAGAAAATACTTTCCTTTGACCACTGCAAAGTCAAGGGCAGTAAAGTCAACAAGGGCTTGCTCCTCTTGACTTAGTTACGAGTACATCTGTTGTGTTCCTGCCCTGACTGCACCTATTGGCCCCACCCACTTACCCTTTTCCCAACTCCCTGTATATCCCCTTGGTAAGAAGGTCCCCACTGAAGTAAGGGGAAGTGTGAGGTTGAGAGGAGCATCTGGGCAGTAGTTCTTGATGAGACTGATCAGAAGCATTTTCATCTCTTAGGTTCAGTTGCTTTCATAGGAAATATTGTCCTTTGTTCCTGCATCCTTTCATCTTGATTTGACATCTGTTGTTGATTTACTATTTGCATATGAATACAAATTATTGTGAACAAGTACATTTATGAGAACCAATGGATAATTTGAACTTGTCCTGTCTCTACAAAAATTCACTGATATGCGAAGCTAGCAATATAACCATATTAGCTTTCTGATAAATTAGTCACATAGTTCTACTCACACTAAACTTAATAAATTAAGAATTAAGGGCCGGATTTTAAAAGGGTTGCGCGTGCCGGGCCTATTTTAAAAAGGCCCGGTGGCATGCTTAAAACCCTGGGATGCGTGTAAGTCCCAGGTATTTATGCGTGCTTGCAAAAAGGGGTGAGGAGGGGGCGGGGCGTGGGCGAGGAGGGGGCGGGGTCAGGCTCCCGGCACAGCGGCCATATTTGCTGCTGTGCCGGGGATCGCAAAAGGCGCAAAAGGTAAAATAAAAATTTCGAGGGGCTTAGAGTAGGGCTGGGGGGGGGGGAAAGGTTAGGGGAAGGAATGGGAAGGTCAGGTTAGGGGGAGGAAATGGGGGAAGGCAGTGTTGCTCGGCGCGCTCAAGGTGCATAATTGTTCACCCGCTTGCGCGCTCTGACCCCTGATTTTATAACTTGCGCGTGCCTGTGCTCCGACCCCTGATTTTATAACTTGCGCGTGCCTGCCCCAGGTAGCGCGCGCACATGTACGCCCACGCGCAACCTTTTAAAATCTACCCCTAAGTGTTTCACTGCTCAGATTGGGGCATAAGGAGAAAAGGGGTATAAAATGTTCAAAGACATAAAGAAGCTAATTTTATAACTGCGCGTGCTCAAGTACCTTTCACATGCAGGCTTTACTCCTAATTTTCAAGTCAAACATGGTGCAAAAGTTGGCTTTGAAAATTTGCAGGAAATTAGCCTGTTCTGCGCACAGATTAACCTGCACAAAGTTACATCCCTTCTTCAGAGGGCATAGCATTTACAGATTAATTTACATGCTATAATTTTTAACATAAGAAAGCATACATGTAAGTTTAAGCTTTGCTTCACCATACAGCCTACTGCCAGGCCATGTAAAAGTACACACGCAACTGGGTAACATGCATACTTACACATGCACTGAGCACCAGGCTGTTTCCTAACATGTTTTATATGCATAAATGATTTTGAAGATCAGGCCCATAAAGAATAAGCAATCATAAATCATGGCATGAATAGCATGGGGCAGAATCAGTCAGACTCTTTCAAAACAATTATACAATTAGTACAGACCTTTGCTAAGAGCCTGAGAAGTTGAGCCAATATCAACATTTCAGTGATTGAATTTCTGAGATACAAAATGGGACATGCAACAGCAATCAGAACAAGATGAAGCTTATGAAAATTTGCTGTGCTAGATAAATTCTTATATCCACAGCACCATATATTAATGTAGAAAAATGCATTTCTCCAGGCTCTTTTAATTTTTTAAGTAAATTTCTGTTCCAGTTTGAAAGCCAACTTTGTGCTAGCAGAACACTGATTTTGCTTTGTGAGTTTAATGCAGTTTCTATTTAATAAAATCAGACATTTTGCCAGCCTTGTAAAGATCATTACAAAAGGTAAATATTAAGATATTGTCATGGGGTTTCCACTGTAGAAATGTATACAGTTTTCTGTTTGAATGGAAAGATAATTTAGAGTAAAGTCATGGTAGGTTCACAATCAAGAAAATGAGATGTGAAAGGTGCTGGAACACTTTAAGCAGAACTGACTAGGGCTCATCTGGGTCATTTAGGTATGAACATGGTCAATATTCAAAGGCATTTACTTGTGAGTTATCCAGATGCATGCCAATATTTGAATATTGCTATTGCTAGCACTTATGTGGCTAAATTTTATCATCATTATCCGGGTACATTTTAGCTGTATAACTTAGGGGCATTCCTGGGCGGGGATGAGTTAACCAAATAACTTATTAGGGGGTCATTTATTAGACATTTTCCCCATAGACACAGAAAGGAAAAAAAGCCTTAGTAAATCAGGCCCTTAGCTGGCTAACTTCAATATTTGGAGTTAGCCGAATAAGTTATTTGGCTAGCTTTGGATGTAAAAACAGCAAACAAAAGGAGATGATGCATATGCCAAGCCACAGTACAAAGGTCAGAAAAAGAAGAATGGTGCTATATTATCCAAAAAACTGTCCAAAGTCAAACTCCAATAAATAGAACCATAAACCTTTTTCAAGACATCCTATATAGATATATAATTCATAAGCATTGCCCAAGACTGAAACAACCCTCGACATGAGCCGCATTTCACATACAAACTATTTCAAGGTGAGATAATAATCTAGAAAGATAAAGGAAATATATAAATTGGACAGTAACAACAGTATCTTTGTTGACAAATTCCTCCAGCCGTTTGCTTTCAGTGCTCCTTCACATGTTCAGAATCTTGCTGGATATGGTTCAGTTATCACAATTCCCTGTCTTGTTGGTTACTTTAGATATTGAATCTCTGTATTCTAATATCCCTCAAGATGTGGTGCTTAATTTAATTCAATTGGTTTTGAAGACTCATTCATCTAATCTCTGGATTCCTACCTATTTTTTGGTAGAGTTGACATGTTTTGCTTTTACAGATAATTTTTTATGTTTCAGGGACAATTTTATCAGAAGGTACATGGTACTGCGATGGGGCCACCATGGACCCTGATATCGTCTGGCTTTACTTTTCTCTCTTTGAATCAGATTATTGATATAGCTCTTCATTTCTTCTTTTGATTTTTTTGTTGGCATCATTACATTGATGACTTTATTTGATTTGACAGAGACGATCATTCAGTTCTTTTCTGTCTTTTTATTGATTAAATTCATATGATTTTCACCTTCATTTTTCATATCAGTTACATTCATCCCACATTTTTTTTTTAATATTTTGATTACTATTCAGGATAATCAGTTTATTACCTCTAGTTTTAAAAAGTCTACTGATAAATATACATTACTTCATTTTAAAAGTCACTATCCCCTGCCTTATGGCAGAATAATCCAACAAGTCAGTTTTGTAGACTCCATTGTTTTCTTATCTCTTGTAGACTTTAACACCCAAACCTATGTTATTGCCTGTAATTTCTTTGAATTATACTATCAGTTATGGGTGATAAAGAGATCCTTTAAGAGTGCTCAGTTTATCAACCAGGATTGGTTGTTTCTCCCTTAAGCTGATCTGGACTCTGATAGACTGATCTGGGTCCTGTCTTTTTCAAATCAGATTCACCCAGTGTGTGCTAGTATTCAGAAGCACTGGTCCAACGTATTCTTTCATCCTCTTTTTCAAAATTTTCCCCGGTTTGCCTTCCATCACAGCTGCAATTTGTGTAACTTTTTAGTTTCCTCAGATTGATCAAAGGCTGATACTGCTGCTGCTTGTTTCCCTGCATGTGGACATAAGCAATGTGGTGGTTGTCTTGCATTGGTACATTCATTATCTCTTTCTTTTTTTACACATCTGCTTACAGGTTATCATTATTTTTTTTGAAAGCGTCAACTGACTGCAATTCTCAAAGGGTGGTTTATGCTATTCGGTGCCCCTGTTCATTTCTGTATGTTGGCAAAACCTTTAGAAAAGTTAAGACCCGTATCTATGAACATTGCAATAACATTAGAAATGTGTGTTTTAGACATGCCTCTTTTTCTCATTGGCTTCGGTTTCAGCACAATGTTCCTGATCTGAAATTTTTTGTTTTAGAATGCTGTTCACCCTGAACCTGTAACAGTAATTTTGCCCTGCGGTTGGTCCATCGTGAACATTGTTGGACTTTTCACCTTTAATACTTTATATTCGGCAGGCCTGATTGCTTGCCAGATTGTCTCTTAACTGGATTTATTTTTTTGAATAGAGCTGGTTAAGTTTAAGTTATCCGGATATATGTACCCAGATAACTTTGAAATCTAACTGGCGATACTCAAATATAACCAGTTAGATTTCAAACTTATCTAGGTATGTCTACCTGGATAACATTATTTGAGAATATTCAGCGAAACATGTATCCTGCTGAATATCCCTAATTTATCTGGCTAACTTTAGCCAGTTAAGTTATCTGTTTTCCATATTTATGAAAAATGATCTCATACATGTTCATGTTAGGGATTATGGAGCTGAACAGTTTGTGTGAATGAGTAGATTAGGCTGACCATATGGTATTTTTCTGCCATTATATTTCTATGTTTTTGTGTAGATTTAACCTTTGAACTTTTCTTGTTTTGTATTGAAACATTTTTTCATGATAAAAATAGCCCAGGTTATCTAAGAAAGATGAGAAGTATCTATGCCTTAGAACTCTTAATGCCGCACGTGTTCATAGGAGTTGTGCATTTCCAGAACCACATGCTATTCCTCAGGGAGGATAATTTTTTGCCATGGGAGAAGGACCCTAAGAGGATGTGGCTCAATAATCTGTCTCTGCCCTTCACTCCTGAGTTCTGCTGGTTCAAGAGCTGCTAGGTCTTACATAGTAGTAGGGATGTGAATCGTTTTTGAACGATTAAAATTATCATCAGATAATTTTAAAATCGTCCTAAATCGTTAGAGTACACGATACAATACAAATGCCCCCGATTTATCGTCAGGGGCATTTGTATTGTATCGTTAAATAGGGCACGGGAATTATTTGGGGGAGGGCGGGAAAACCGGCACACCAAAACAACCCCTAAACCCACCCCGACCCTTTAAAACCAATTCCTTACCCTCCCCCACCCTCCCGAACCCCCCCCAAAATGTTAAATTACCTGGTGGTCCAGTGGGGGGGGTGTCCCGGCACGATCTCCCGCTCTCGGGCCATCAGCGCCATTTTGGCTGCCACTAATTAAAATGGCGCCGATGACCCGATAAAAAAAAAACAAAAAACACCCGATCCTTTAAATCGACCCCCCTTAGCCTTCCCCACCCTCCCGACCCTTTTTTTTTTTAGGGAGGCCCGCACCGCTTAAAAAAAAAAACCCACCCGACCCTTTAAATCAACCCCACCCTCCCCAAAACCTTTTAAAATTACCTGGTGGTCCAGGGGGGCCTCGGGGGGCCTCGGGGAGAGATCGAGGGGGGCCTCGGGGAGAGGAGAGATCCAGGGGGGCCTCGGGGACAGATTTCCCGTTCCCAGGCATCAGCTGTTCTAAAAACAAAAATGGCGCCGATGCCCCTTTGCCCTTACCATGTGACAGGGTATCCGTGCCATTGGCCGGCCCCTGTCACATGGTAGGAGCAGTGGATGGCCGGCGCCATCTTTAAAGATGGCGCCAGCCATCTTTACTCATCAGCCCCTATTATAGAGTATAGTATATGGCACCGGCCATCCAGTGCTCCTACCATGTGACAGGGGCCACCCAATGGCACGGATACCCTGTCACATGGTAAGGGCAAAGGGGCATCGGCGCCATTTTTTTTTTAGAACAGCTGATGCCTGGGAACGGGAAATCTGTCCCCGAGGCCCCCTGGATCTCTCCTCTCCCCAAGGCCCCCCGAGGCCCCCCTGGACCACCAGGTAATTTTAAAAGGTTTTGGGGGGGGGTCAGGAGGGTGGGGTCGATTTAAAGGGTCGGGTGGGTTGTTTTTTTTTAGTGGTGCGGGCCTCCCTAAAAATAAAATTAGCGATGTGAATTGGAATCGGAAACGATTCCAATTCACATATCTTAACGATCAGATTCCCCCCCCCCCCCCCAGCCGAATCTGATTGTTAAGACGATCTGGCACACGATTCACATCTCTAATTCCTATGAACATGAAGACTTGCCCTTGCTTTAAGTCACATTTCCTAAACATCAACCAAACTCTTGTTGCTGGCAGACATGTACTGTATTTGTGGACCCAGGGAAAAAATATAGATCCAAAAGTTGGTTTCAGTGGACATTATTAGTGGGTGTTATTAAAGTATGCACTTACGTTGATTGGTTTTTATTTTAATTTACGTTGATCTTGTAAACTGTTTTTATTGTAACAAAACCTTTTTACTGTTTATGCATTATATACATTTTTAAATAAATAGAGGAGACAGAAAAGCTGTAACCCTGCCTTCCAAAGTTGTCCCAAGCCAGAGGACCAAATCCCTGCCTCCAACTCTATCCACTGATTAGCTCAAGCCACCCCTAAGTGATAATGCTGCGATTGCCACCGCTAGAGACTGTCAGCAGGAATAACAGCGAGCAGAGGAAGGCAAGAGGGATGACTTGGGACTTTCTTGTTTGCCGTGACCTCTTCTGCATTAGCACTGACCCGTGAAGACCACTGATTCTTTGGACTATTGTAGCCCCGATTCCCAAGGGTTTCTTGAGCAGTGTTATCTTTATATCACTGGAGTTAGTGGTTCTCTGTTGCATGAGTAAAAAGGACGAGAGCTACAGGTAACTTTGAGGGCTATTGCAAGTGAGGGGAACCCCTGAATTATCTTTAGCATTCTTTAACGTTAAATTTTTGAAGGATAAGTTACTCATTATTCATGATCTCATCACGGAGGAAAAGACAGACATGCTCTGTATTACAGAGGCAAGGTTACTGGGATTGAAGGGATAGCACTCAGCCCTGACGCCCCATCCCATTAGGGAAAGAGAGGGGGAGGGATGGCATTGTTCCTTTGTTCTTCTCTCCCTGTAGGCAGATTGAAGATAAAACAGGTTCCAGAATGTGAGTGTCTTCTCATGAGGCTGGTGTATGAAGGATTTGCTGATTATGTTTTGCCCTCCTGGAATCTTGAGAAATATCCTGGAGTATCTTGCTGACGTCTGGAAGTCCGTTTGACTTCTCCCAGTGTAATGATGGTGGAGGATTTTAATCTTCACTCTTATGATCTCTCCTGTAGTAAAGTTCAGATGTTTACCTCTACCCTTTTAATTGGTAGATTGATTCAGTTCCTGAGGGTCCATTCCCATCAGGATTGGACTACATTTAGTTTGATATACCCATTAATTGAAGATGATAGGTGTGAAATATCAATACATTAGCTAATCCTTGGTCCAATCACCAGGTTGTGAAGTTTTGCATTAGACACATAGTTCCCTGTTATGGAAACTAGTGGTGTGTGTCTGGGCTACAAACATAGGCTGAGGAAAAACTGATGAAAAGCTGTTTTTGTGCAATGACTGATGAGTACATTTCAGCAGTTTCTGATGGATCTCTGGATTTTCTGGTGAACTGCTGAACTGTGAATTAACTAAAGCATTGGGATGTAGTGGTCCAATAAGGGTGAAAAAAGGAGAACTACAAATATTTGTCCTTGGTTTACAGAATCTATAAGAATTGAGAAGAGAGAGGGGCCCATCAAAAACCGCGACACCCCCCCCCCCCCCCAGGAAGGCCCCGGGACTTACGCGCATCCCGGGGCTTGCGCGCGCTGCCGAGCCTATGCAACATAAGCTTGGCGCACGCAGGGGGTGGAAGGGGCAGCTTTTCGGGGGTTACGCGTGTATCTTACATGCGTACCCCTTTGGAAATTTGCCCCTAAATGCATAGATGGCAATTTTTTTCTTTTGTTTTTTTTATTTTTCATTGAGAATGCACTATTTTGATTTAGTGCACACTATTTGAGTTAGTGCGCACTGTCACATGGTAGGGACTAAAGGCCACCGGCATCATTTTGATTAGTGGCAGTCAATGACCCAGAAGTGGCAGATCACTCCCGGGCCCGTGCTGGACCACCAGGGTTTTCATGAATCTTGGGGGAGGGAGGCAGGGTGAGGTGGGAGCTGGGCAGAATTTTGAAGGGGCACTTTTTGCCACTTCAAAATTCTGCCACCTGAAGCAGCCACCTCACCCTGCCTCATTATAGAACCACCCTAATGGTAAGTGCCCCCCCTAATGGTAAGTGCCCTAGGCCCAGGCCTAGTTCATCTAGTGGTTCCGCCGGCCCTGCTCTCTGCTAAGAGCTCAAGGGGCAGTGTAGTTCACTTGTTGAGTTGGAAGGAAGCGTGGGCGTTTTTGCCTTCTTGGATTTTTGGAGCCTACCCTTGGAGTCTGATACTTCTTGTTGGCAGTTCCTGGGCAAGGTTGAGGGAGCATCCTTTTCAGTCCTCTAACTGGTTGACTGGGTTGTTCTTGGAATACTTTGGGGGATTTTGAAATTGTTACTTTGTAAGAAGATTATGAAACTCCTGGGTGGTGTTTGGACTGAGGGAATGAGGAACCCCCCTCCTTGGGGGGAGGGGGGTCCAGGATAGAGAAGACCTGCTCCACTGTGACCTTCCAAGAAGAAGATAAATGGTGGTGATCTGCTGTTTTAAAAAGGCCACCCATTAGCTTAATGGAGTAACCCCTAGTCCTAGTGCTATTGGAAGGGTTAAATAACTGTTCTTTATTCCCCGTTCCACACTATTCATGATTTTATAGACCTCAATCATGTTTCCTGTCAGCCATTTTTCTCCATGCTGAAGAGCCCTAACCTTTTTAATCTTTCCTCATAGGAGAGTCGTTACATCCCCTTTATTATTTTGGTCACCCTTCTTTCACCTTTTCATGTTCATCTTTTGTGAGATGGGGCAACCAGAACTGTACACAATAAAGGTGAGATCTCTCAATGGATCTGTAGAGGTTTTATGATATCTTCCATTTTATTTTCTATTCCTCTCCTTTTAATACCTAACATTGTGTTTTATTTTTTGACTGCCACAGCATGACAAACTGAAAATTTCAAAGTATTGTCTGTCATGACTCCAAGATACCCTTTCTGGGTGGTGACACCTAGAATGGAACCCAACATCATGTAACTATATATGCATTATTCTTCCCTAAATGCATCAATTTGCACTTGTCCACCTTAAATGTTATCTGCCATTTAGATGCCCAATCCTACAGTCTTGTAAGTCCTTTTTTGCAACTCACCACAATGAACAAATTTTGCATCATTTGAAAATTTCATAACCTTTTCCAGATCATTTACAAATATATTAAAATGCAGTAGTCCCAGTTCAACTCTCTGGGGTACTTCAGTATTTACCTTTCTCCATTGAGAATTACTATTCAGTCCTACTGTCTGTTTCTCATCTTTTAATCAGTTACTAGATATACAAGAGGACATTGCTTTCTATCCCATGTCTCTTTAATTTCATGATGTGCTACTCATGAGGGACTTTATCAAACATCTTTTGAAAATCCAGATACACTATATCAACGGACTCAACCTTGCACACATGTTTATTTATTAAGGATTGTTTTGAATGAATTAGGCAATGTTAACAACATTGACTATTTTGTTTCATATCATTTCTAAATCAAAACAAAAAATTCACAAATTTAGTGTTTTTTAAATTTTTCGTTTAGAGCGCACTATTTCAAATTTGTGCACACTATTTTGATTTAGTGTGCAGATAATGCACACTAAATAGAAATTAGTGGGCACTAAAAAAAAGTGTAAAAATTGAAAAAACCTAACAAAAAAAAAAGAGGGGGGAAATTGAAACAAAACAAATAAAAAATGTTATTGATGCACCCCCCTATTATTTACTAGGGATGTGCAGGGGAAAAAAAATGGTTTCGCTATTCGATTCATGGATTGCTTGATTCATGTGAAAAAAATGAATCAAATAAAAAAAAACCCAAACCCAAAATGGTCAAAAAAACAATAACTAGGCCTCCCAACCACATCCCCGGAAAAATGCCAGGGCCAGGATCCTGCCCCCCCCCCCCCCCCCCGGCCATTTACCCAGTCCGGTGGGGATCCTCTGGCGGTGACTAGGCTGGAGCCTGAGCCCAGACCCAAATCCACGACCCGACTGAATGTCCTGATGCCAGTACCTAGGCCCAGATGCAGGCCCGATGCCATGACCCAATCCGGAACACCACAGTCCGTCGTCTTCATTCTTCGACTCTTCAGTGCCAAATGTCGGGTGTCCACTAGGGTCCTGCTGGAATGAATTAACTCCGGTGTATTCACCCCAGTGGACTGTGCCATTTTGATGTATGGCAATAGCTCCCCAGAATCAGAACCCAGCCTCCGGGTCAGGTCTGAGCTCAGGCCCCAGCCTAACCCAAGGCCCAGGCTATGGGACCCAGCCTCCAGGTCGGGTTGCGGCGTCATGCTGGGTTCAAGCTGAGGCTCTGACATTGGAATCTGGCCTCCAGGTTGGGTCATGGCGTCGGGCCTGGTCTGGGCTGAGGACCCAGTCTCGGGATCCAGCCTTTGACGGATTCTCAACCCGGCCTTTGATGGATTTACACTTTCTAAAATATCCAACAGATTTGAAAGACAAGACTTCCCTTTGTTAAATCCATGTTAGCTCTGCCCCATTAATCTATGTCTACCCAGATGGCCAGTATTTTTATTCTTCAGAATAGCTTCTACCATTTTGCCCAGTGCTGACATTAAGCTCACCAGTCTGTAGATTCCCACATCACCCCTGGAACTCTTTTTAAAAATGGCTATCCTCCAGTCCCAGGTACCATAGCTGATTTGAATGAGAAGATAGAGATTATTAGTAATATGTCTTCAATTTCATTTTTTAGTTCTTTCAGAATTCTAGGGTGTATACCATCTAGGCCCGGAGACTTGTAGCTCTTTAAATTGCCAGTTTGCTCTATTACATCTTCACAGTTCACCATGAGTCACTTCAGTTCCTTTGAATCATTGCCCTCAAAGAATGTGTCCAGCTTAGTTATCTCCCCAATATTTACCACCCCCCCCCCCCTAAATAAAATTGAAGAAGGAATGCATTTAGTTTTTCTGCTATGGCTTTGTCTTCCCTGAGCACTTCTTTTGGTCCTCGGTCATCTAGCAGTTCAACCAACTCTCTCACAAGTTTCTTGCTTCAAATATATTTATTTATATATTTTATTCAATTAAATGTTTTTATAGACCACCTAACCACAGCTCTAAGTGGCGCACATAACTAAAGACATACATGTACAACAGAAAAATATAATTATCTCATATTAGCACAAGGAAAAAGCATACCACAGACCCAAAAACGGAGCACGTGGCTTAGGCAGCGCGCCGACGGCGGCAGTGTGCCGTCTGCTACTTGATTTTGTAGCAGCAGGCGCGACCTGCTTACATCACAAGGGACCTCCTTCCTGGTCTGGGTATCCGAGTCCCGCAGCTGTTCCGAGGGTGAGTTAGATGGAAAGTCTGTCCCGGTGAAGCCAAATTGGGTAGCCCACTCCTCTCCATCCAACAGCTCCCAAATTCAAACGCGTCTGCCGCTTGATTTTGTAGCAGCAGGCGCGACCTGCTTATGTCACAAGGGACCTCCTTCCGGGTCTGGGTATCCGAGTCCCGCAGCTGTTCCGAGGGTGAGTTAGATGGAAAGTCTGTCCCGGTGAAGCCAAATTGGGTAGCCCACTCCTCTCCGTCCAACAGCTCCCCTCGATACTGTATTTAAATAGCTTGCAAATGCAAGCCGCGTCCAAGAAGCGTCTTGACGCGTCTGAGACATAAGAAAATAGTGCCTTTGGGTCATAGAGAAAGCTATGTATTTTTTTGGCGTAAAAGTCTCTCTTGGTGCATAATATTGGATCCTGTAGTAGTTCATGGAGGCTTTGTAGGTAGCCTGTGAGGTGGGTGTGGGATCCTTGCGCCAACATTGTTCCTTGTGTGGTAGGTCTTGTTTGAGCTTCTTAAGTTCTGTTGAGAACCAGGGTTTTTTGTTAAGTCGGGCTGGGTTGATTTCCTTAGATGTCATGGTTCATATTTTGTTTGCTACAGAGTTCATGATGTTGAGCCATGAGGTCATAGCAGAGTCAGCATTGGAGAGGTCTAGGTTAAGTAGATCCGTGGAGAGATGGGAGCCGAGGCCGTCCATGGAGCATAGTTTTCTGAAGTGGATTGTTATGGGGGTGAGGGGAGTCCATTTTTTTCTTATAGACAGTTCAGTGGAGATCATCAAATGGTCTGACCAGGGGATGGGGGTACAGGAGGGAGGGGCGGTAGGCAAGATGGATTCATTTATGAAAATAAGGTCCAAGGTGTGGCCAGCTTTGTGAGTGGGTTTATTTATAATTTGCTTGAAACCCATGGCCAAGAAGGAGGATAGGAGGGCTTCGCAGTTAGGTATCGGTGTGGGGGAGTCAACATGGATGTTGAAATCTCCTAATATGATAGCAGGGGAGTCCGTGTTAATGTGTTTGGCTATGATTTCAATGAGAGGAGAAGGGTCAGACTCTAGAAGCCCTGGAGGGGCATAGATTAGGCAGATTTGTAATTGGTTAGTTTTGAAGAGGCCAATTTCTAGTTTAGAAGCCAATTTCAAGGTTTGAGGAGATAATCTTAGTTCTTTTTTTGCTGCTAGCAGTAATCTGCCCCCTCTTTTTTTAAGTCTGGGTAATGAGAAGACATCATAGAGTTGTAGCGGCAGTTGGTTTGTTAGAGTAATATCTGTGTTTTGCAACCAAGTTTCGGTGATGGCATAGATATCGGTTTGGGAATCCAACAGGTGATCATTGAGAATGTGGGGTTTTTTTAGTGAGGGATTGTGAGTTAAGAAGCAGGTCATGATAGGAATAAGAGATCTCTTTGGGCAATGATAAGTAGTAGTAGGTAGTTTACTTCTGTTAAGATAGGGGTGTGTGATAATAGGGATAGGAAATGTTTGTATCATGGTGGGTTTTGTTTCGATGGTGGGGATCTGGGAAAGGATGCGGGAGTGTGTTGCAGGGGAAGTGGAGGTTCTCTAGCATTCAGTGGCTGCACAAAGGGGGGGGGGGGCAAATCTAGGTGGGTGCCTGCTACCCACCGTTAACCCGGGGGGGGGGGGTAGGATTCAAGACAGTGGGCAGTGTGGGCTGGTGGGGGAGGGTTGGGATAAGAGGGGATACAGCTGGAGGGTTCCAAGGTTAGAGGGCGAGAAGTAGAAGAAGAAAAACAGCGTCGTGAAGTACGTGAATCAGAGAAGAAGTTTCAGTTCAAGGGGCAGCTCAAAGGGGCGCTCTAAGGGGCAGGCCCCTTTGGACACGCCCCTTCGGAGCATGGCATTTGGCGCGCGGCGCCTGCAGGCAGGCGCCTGAGATAAATAGGGTTCCTTTTCGGCGTCTTGGCTTACGTCAGGCTGGGGGCGGGCCTCTCGACCGAGAGGGCGGCGCAACGAACGGTTCAAGCGTGGCCGGAATTGGGTGCAGGCGGGCTCCTTACCCCGACGGGATTGCACCGGTAGTGCAGAGCCGATGCAACTGGGTTCAGTGGTCCGGCGGGTAAGAGGATGGAGCTGGGCAGGCGCCTGAGTTAAATAGGGTTCGTTTTCGGCGTCTCGGCTGACGTCAGGCTAGGGGCAGGCCTCTTGACCGAGAGGGCTGCGGCAACGAGCAGTTTGAGCATAGCCGGGATCGGGTACAGGCGGGCTCCTTACAGTTGATTTCACCCAGGCTAATAATGGAACGGCTTCCTTAAGCAACATTTGTACTGCATGTTTTTTCCAGCATTAGTTTCTCCTACAATTTGAAGCAGATCCCTGCCCCCACAGGATTTATAAAGACTTTGTAATACCAGCATCTCTGCATGAAGACATTTTTGGACATTTACCTTTTTCAACATCTGGTGCAAGCCAATCTTTTTCTATATTGTATTATTTTATATCATTGTGAAAAATTAATTCATAGATTTGTTGTTACTTTTTTGCCAATCCCTAATGTGTTCCTATTCTTCTATATTTATTTTATATATCTATTTATTTATTTTTATTTTTTTAATAATTTTTATATAACGTTAAGTTAAAAACCATCACGACGGTTTACAAATAAGGTACACAAGAATAACATTAATTATCTAAAAATACTAAAACATTAAAAGTGCCAGTCAATTAAAAATCGGTTACAAAAATAGTCTCAAATATCAATATTTAAATGTATGTAAAACAGTTAAAACTGAATCCATTTCCCACTTTATACTGCATTTAAAAATGCAAACTATTTTAAGATGGCTATGTAAAATAAGATAAAATATATAAAATGTATAAAACAGCTATCATATTATGCAATACAGATTCCTTCAAGGTGCTAAATAACATCAAATAGTCAAATAGTCTGCCTGTCATATACACAGCCTTTCTTTACTTCTCCTCAAACTCACTCTGAAAAGCTTATTTAAAGAACCAAGTTTTTAAAATGCTTTTAAATAGCTCATTGTTTCTCTGTAGTCTTATTTCCAGGGGCATGCTATTCCACAAGTTAGGACCTGTTAAAGACAATGCTCTGTCCCGAACATATATATATATATATATATATATATATATATATATATATATATATATATATATATATGAGATATTCCACCTTTTTCCACGAGTGGACTCAAGGTTGATTACAAAGCAAGTTTTAAGTAACAGTTATAGTACATTGGTTAAAGTTCATTTACAATCATCGTTGAATCACATTTACAATGGATAGCAATGAGAGACCACAGTGTATAATTTATCCTTACTTGTCAGTTCATATAGATAGTTCAGAAAGACTGCGTGTGTCTGCCAAGGGCAAGGTGTGGTCAAAGAGCCATGCTATAGCGGTTTTACTGAAAGTGAAGTAAGATGGCTTGAGGTGTGTGTGTGTGTGTGTGTGTGTGTGTGTGTGTGTGTGTGTTATGTATTAGGGATGTGAATTGTGTGATCGATCGTCAACGATCGATTTTGGCTGGGGGGGAGGGAAATCTGATCGTCATGGGTTTTTTTGTTAAAAAATCGTCAAATCGTAAATCGGCGGGAAAACCGGCACACCAAAACAACCCTAAAACGCACCCCGACCCTTTAAAACAAATCCCCCACCCTCCTGAACCCCCCCAAAATGTTTTAAATTACCTGGGGTCCAGTGGAGAGGGTCCCGGCGCGATCTTCCGCTCTCGGGCCACGGCTGCGTTAATAGAAATGGCGCCGGTGGCCCTTTGCCCTTACCATATGACAGGGCAAAGGTAGCGCCGGCGCCATTTTGGTTCCTGTCATCAATTTTTATGTGAAGAAATGTTACCAAGATGTGAATGAGATTTAATATTTGGAGAGTGTCATAACAGGTTTAGAAAAAGATGTTATGGAATTCTGCTCCAACTTGACTCTCAGAGTGCAGTATAAATATGCTAGCAGATGTATATTAAATAATAAACTAAACTGCTTTCTAAAATAATTCTATTGTATGCTATTTGTATTGAGTTTGGTTAAAAAAGTAGCACATGAAAGTGGCAGTAAATACATTTATCAAAATAATTGTGTTAATAAGCATAAAATATAACAGAAGAAATTCAATAGATCCCTCTAGAAATGTTTTCTTTTTGTTTAATTCTACACTCTGATGCAACATGGTCTAGTCAAAGAGCGGATGCAATAGGTTTGAACAGTATGCAACTCTCTTTCTTTACTTCGAGAAGCACACTTATTCAAAGCAAGCTAAAGACAAGCCTTGTTGCTTTCTTAACAAAAAATATATTTGAATGGTAAAAGAATGTATTGCTTCACTTAGTGATATGCACAGCATGCTAGAGTTCATTTTATTTACTGGCAAGTCTAGAATTGCATGGCAACTTAAAAGAGAATGTACGACGAAACTTCCTCCAAATTCCCTTGTCCTCCAAAGCTGCCTCTGAGGATTCATCAAACCCCTCATAGATGGCTACAGAGTTCACGGTCTAAGAATGGTATGGAAGAGTCCACTGAAGCCTCCAGTTAAAAAATAATAATAATAGATTACAGAGAGAGATTTTTTGATATATTTAGATCAAATAAACTAGAACTTCACCTGAAGGCAGCCTTGGGGGAGAAGGGAATTTTGGGGAGAAGGTTTATCACTCTGGTTATGCCAGCTGTGCTGCTTATCCTTCTTTTTCCTCTTTCCTTTTCTTCCTCTGACACTCAACATCTCCCACACATCCTTTTTCCGTGGTCTTCTTCCCCCACAATCCACTCTCCTTGTTCCTCTCTCCGACCTCATGTTCCTCTTTCTCATACTTTCCGCCTCCCTGCTCCGATCTCCAGTATGGCCGGTCCGGCTCTCCCCTCACCCCAACCCCAGTTGGTAAGAGTTGCAGTGCTTAATGCCACATTAGCTTCCTCTGCATATGAGGCCAATCCTGGGGATTTGAGGGGGGGGGGGAGTAGGCAAGAAGGCTAAGAGGGGATTGGGGATGGAAGGTTATGCACCCCGTGGTGCTTAACTTTGGTCCCGAAGGAAGCAGAGGTAAAGGGGCAGCCTCTGAGCTGGGGCAGGAGAGCCAGCAGTGGTCAGTCGTGGCTTGGGACAATGACGTTCAGAGAGATTGTACAATGGGCTTTTCCCAGCGCTGTGTAATCCATAGTCTCCTGCAGATACAGCTCCCCCCCGGTGTGGTATTGCAGCAGGCAGATAGTGGGCTGAAGCTGGGAAGTGCTGCAGGATCCGGCTCCTCCTTCAGTAGCCCCAATCCCTGTTCCCAAGATGCCCTCTGCAGGCTCTTAAAGTGCCCATGAGGGGCTATGGAAGGATGAGTCCCTGTGTGTTCTCATCTGGTTCCTGAAATGCTCCCAATGTGATTAACATAAGTGGGGGTTAGAGTGGTGTTTGTTGAACTGCAGCCTCCCACCAGCCAGCTGCACAAGGCTGAGTAATGATTCTTATTGTAACAAAAATACAGATTGCCAACTTTCCTTTCCCATGTGCTGAAGCTGAGTTTAGGGTAGGATTAGGTGCAGAAAACTGATAAAACAAGCCAAAAGCTCTTCAGTTAACATCGATGGCTGCCTTAGTAGATATTGGAACTGGATATACCCCTAAAGTTAATGAAATGTGTTGTTATAAAAGAATGTAAAGAATGAAATGTCCATGTGAGAATAAGGACTTGTGAAAGCTGAAGTATTGATTTCCGTTCTGCATCCTCTGTTGTCTCACACAAGGTGTTTGTTTTTGTTTTTTTTTCTCTTGCTCTCAGCATGCTATGCCATTTTGGAGGATTTCAAGTCACTCGGACCTTATGGCCCTACATCATGCCTTGGAACTGGAATACTTATAGCAGCTTGGCAGCACTTTGAAACCCCGGAGCCTCCCTTACACTCATGGCAGTGCACCGTGTCTCGTGTCAGCAGACTGCAGAACTTTGTGATATCTACATGTTGACACACAGCTGCAATTTGTCTTAACCTTTGCCCTTTCTGTAAATGGAAGAGCATCTCCCCCCCCCCCCCCCACCACCACCACCACCACCACCACCTTAAAACAGCTGTTGTCTTCAGAACTGTGAACCAGATGAAAATAAGCCATGCAGATAATTTTAACGGCCTGCCTCTTACCATATTGCTACAAAAAAAGAAAAAAAAAAGGTTCATACCTGTGAAGAAAGGACCTGCAAATGCTTTGTAGCTTTTAGATTCTTCTCTGTAATGCAGAGTTTCTTCAATGCAGCAAACTTGATTGCACATGCTGAAGACTAAAATAAAATAAACACCAGTAGAGTAATTTTCTTGTAAAGAAGGTTTACTATTTGGTTTCTCATGCCCAGGGTACTCTCTCTATGTCTCTACTTATTTATGAACAGAGTGTTTTCACATCCTATGTGAAGACACAAAAGATAGGGCACACGGGCCATTATAGGCCTCAGCCTTATGACTTTCGAAAGTACTTTTGATTTTTTTTTAGCACCTCGCGCAAAGTAGGTTAAAGTATGTCTAATTTAAACAAATGTGTACATCACTGAGACAATCATGTACAGGAAGAAATGTTTTTGTGTAAATTTGTAATAATGGATGATTCTTTTACATATTGTTTAGGTAAATGCTATTGAAAGGTAGAAATGCCTTTTGCTAGGTGAAGTATATGAGGCAGCGTGTGCACAAACGGTTGTGCTGTGCCTTATCAAAGTGTTAGGTATAAATATGTAGATAATGATTTTTTTTTTTTTTTAGATAAATTTGTCAAGACCAAAAGCATGGATGTCAAGTGTCAATAAGGATTTTCATTTTATCGTTTCTCAGTGGTCTAACCTACTTTCTTCTCAGCTGTTTTGATAAAATTCTTACTGCTTAAAACACCCCCATTAAACATATATGAGGCAATCATGACAAGTATCATAGTTACATTTCTTTGTTTTGGTTTTTTTTTATTTTAAGCTGAAGGATTTTACATGCTTGAAGATGTTGACGACTACTCAATCATCTCTTCCCACAAAAAGAATGCCCTTGGCAAGATATATTTTTATTAGACAATGCTTTCTTAAGTTGAAGACTAGGAAAGAAAATATTTAAAAAATTAACAAAATATTTTAGTGCCTGCATTCATTTTTTTAGAACAAAAGGAAGAAAAATTATGTGAACAAAAAATGTCCAATCCATACATTTCATTTTTGTAAAAAAAAAAAAAAATATATATATATATATTTCGAGATACAGACTTGTCTTTAATAACAATACATTTGGCTTTTATATGATGCCATGGGCAAGGCACCGTACAATAAGTATACAATATCATGTAAATAGTATATAAATAAATGGAAAATGAATCCAAAGTAACAAGGTTAAATAAATAGAAACCAATATAAGAAGAAGACTTTGCTGTAAACCTTGCAAGGGAGGACTAAAGGTTGCTCAAACTTAACCCAAGACTGGTGGAGGGTGGGAACAGCTCACTCTTCCTGGAGAGACCCATCAAGTCTACCCACTGACCTGAACAAGAAATTTAGAAGCCTACCAGACTTTTGTCTGTCTAACTGTGAGTCTGACTCCTATTCCTGAATTTTACCAAGTCCTTTCCTCAGATTTTCATGTAGAAACTTCGGCACCATTGATTCATAATTCATTTCTTTTCTTTTTTTTTTTTTTGCTTAAAACACCAGCTTTTGCACATCTACGAAAAGTAGTCCGTGTGTATAAACAAGGCAACTACTTCCTTATGGAGGATTCATATTGCTGCTAGAATTAGTCATTTGTGGATTTGAAAGCTCGCTTAATTTCCAGTGGATTGAAATTGCTTTGTTTGCTGTTTTACTTCAAGCAAAGTAATGAGCAAGAAGAGATTTCTTTCCACTTTTTAATATTTTTATAGACAATAAGCAGACTGAAAATCCAATATTTTATTTGGGCCTTATTGTACAAAAAAGGGTGTTGTGTCCACAAATATGTACAGAATTTTTCTTCATTAATTTTGTGTTTAAATTAATAAAATTGATTTATGAAATATTAAGAACTGATTTTTTGGGTTACCATTTTTTGTGTGCTTGTTTTCAATTTTTTACTTCTACAACTAGGGAAAACATAGCCGCATCTAGCCTTTTCTGCCAGACCTTTTATTAAGTAGCTATTTGTTACTATAGCACAACAGAGAAACTTTCAATTTGGAGGCAGAAATAGACCACAAGGTTCAACTAGTCTACCCCTTCCTGATAAAATATCCCAGAGTCTACCTGATCTCAGGCTTTACCTTTGCACCCAAAGATCCTCTGTTTTTATCCCAGCCTTTCTTAAATTCTCTAATAGTTCTGGCCTCCATCATCTCTACTGGGAGATTGTTCTATGCCTCTGCCACCTTTCTGATAATAAATATTTCCTTATATTACTTCTATATCGTGTAGTAATATAGTCAATATCGGTAGACAAGGACTATTTGGGCCATCCAGTCTGCCCAGTTGCCCAAGTCTACGCTTCTCTAACTGGGCACATTTCTCGGTAATGTGCTGTAACAACTTGTCCCCCTTCTAGCTGCGGCCATCTCTCTTGTCATTACCAATATATGACTATCTGCGCGCACTTGTTATAAAATCCGGGGTCGGCGTAACTCTTTTAAAATCCGCCCCTATGTGCATAAATTGGCTTTAGCGTGCCGGGCCTATTTTAAAATCGGCCACACGCGGAAAGCTCCGGGATGCGGGTAAGTCCCGGGGCTTCAGAAAAGGGGCAGGGTGGGGTGGTCTGGGGGACAGGGTGGGGGAAGAGGCTGCTGTGCCCGGGGATCACATGCTGGCAGGCTGCCAGTGCGCACAACCTGCGCCTGCCCCAAGGCAGGCACAACAGGTATAACAAAAATTTGGGGGTTTTAGGTTAGGGCTAGATGGGCATAGGTTAGGGGAATGGGAAGGGAGGTTAGATTAGGGGGAGGGAATGGGGGAAGGCCATGGGCGTCGGCATGCACAAGTTGTACTAATTTGCAGACCCTTGCGTGCACCGACCCCTGATTTTATAACATGCACGCACGCGTAGGTCTGAAAATCTACCCCTAAGTGACTCTGAACTTGTAACAAGAGCTAGTCAGCCTTTCCCAGTTTAGAAGTCAGCCATGAAGTAAGACTCTCCCTACAGGAACAGTCCTAGTGAGCTACTGCAACCAAATTACTGTGTCCATAAAGCAATAGAGACACTGTGCTTAACTTCACAGCACTTTGGGCTTAGACAGTCCAAATGTATTGCAGGTTAAGATCTTATATCGGTTCCAGTTTTAAGTCAGTTATAAACCATAAGAACATAAGGCTTGACATACTGGGTCAGACCAAAGATCCATCAAGCCAGGTCACAAATAGCTGGCAGGATCCCAAGGGGTAGATTCCAAGCCGCTTATCCCAGTGATAAGCAGTGGATTTCTGCAACTCCACCTTAGTAATGGTTAATGGACTTTTCTTCCAGGAACTTGTCCAAACTTTTTTAAAACGCAGCTACACTAATAGTTTTCACCATATCTTCTGGCAATGAATTCCAGAGCTTAATTATGCATTGAGTAAAAAAATATTTTCTCTTATTAGTTTTAAAAGTATTACCCAGTAATTTCATTAGGTCCCCCTGTCTTTGTACTTTTCAAAAGAATAAACAACTGATTAATGTTTATTCATTCCTCTCATTATTTTATAGACCTCTATCATATTTATTTATTTATTTGTTTGTTTGTTTATTTATTTAACGTGTTTTGTATACTGTCATTCAGTTTCGCCATCAGAACGGTTTACAGTGCTTGTGAAATAATCATTGATGCAAATGTCAATGTGGCAGAATATCATCGGGAAGGAATGTTTTGGGGTTTGATTGTTAGTTGAAAACATATACAATAATTATTACATATAAATAATCTACTCTTCTAATCTACTCATATGAATAATCTCTCCTCAGCCGCCTCTTCTCCAAGCTGAAGAGTCCTAACCTCTTTAGCCTTTTTTCATAGGGGAATTGTTCCATCTCCTTTATCATTTTGGTCGCCCTTTTCTAATTCTGCTATATCTTTTTTGAGATGTAGTAACCAGAACTGCACACAATACTCACGATGAGGTCACAATACGGAGCAATACACAGGCATTATTATATTCTCTGGTTATTCTCCATTACTTTCCTAATAATTCCTAGAATTTGGTTTGATTCCTTGGCTGCTGCTGTACATTGAGCAGAAGATTTCAACGTATTATCAACGATGACACCAGATCCTTATCCTGACTGGAGAATCCTATTGCGGAACCTCATATTTTGTAGCTATAATATGGGTTCTTCTTCCCTAAGTGCATCACTTTGCATTTGAGGAAGAGTAACTTGTGCCCCACGTCTACAACACACCTGGGCCTTAAGGATGCTCCCTGTCTCCCTAGCTTTAGGGACTCACATCAGTTCAACTCTTAAAACTTAAAATATCTTCTACTTCTGTCTGTCTGTATCTCTCTGCTTCCTGGCTGCTGGGTTTCAGGGAGACATCCCCCCCCCCCCCCCCAACACACACACACACACACCTTCCTCCTGCTCTGGTTCTTATTTGGAAGCAGCTGGATCTCTCTGCAGCCAGTCCAGACTTACTTGTCTTCAGTTTTGACCAGCAGATTTCTGTTCTTTCCCTGCCTTGAAATGTGTGGGCTTTTCTTACACCATTACATCCTCAATCCCACTGCGCTAAGGCAAAGAGAGCATTATGTCATGACCTTTCTTTCTACACTGGAAAATGATTCTTGTATTTTGTTTATACAATATACCGGAACCTTTAATATTAGTATTTGTTTTAGTATTTGAATGTCTCTTATCCCTTATCTCCTTCATCTCTTCTAGGATATATATATTTAGGCTTTTAAGGCTTACTTCCTAGGATTTAAGTATTTGGTTATTCCAGGGTTAAGTGATGATTTTCCCCAAGTCTACCTGACTAATAATTGTGTAACTTTTTACCTTGTTTTCAATATATCCCAAGGGCACATAAAAGAATTTACAAGTCTCTGGGACTATCTTGACTATTCTCTTCCTTTCCTGTACTTCCCAAGGAGTAGGTTCTTTCTCTGGGGGTGAAAGCAGGCAGTGTGTGCTTTTCTCTTAAGTGTGTGTATGTTTCCTGTGGTTCACTCTAATGGTTAACAGTGCAGTAATGCTGGGAGCAAACAAGTGGGACACAGTACTGGATGTTCAATTGAAACTTTACCGATTTTTTCAAAATTAACTCAATCATCCAATCTGAGTAATCTTACAGCTGCAGGTTGGTCCACTTCTGTGTATGTGTTGCTAGGCTCAGGTTCTCTGGGTCTTGATTTTACCACTCATGTCTGGAGTGTATAAATGCCCCAAATGAACTATATTAAATCCTGTCAGTGAGGGAATCCCCTTCCCTACCTGAGTCCAAGGTTTCTCTTCTGTTTCCTGAGCCTCTACCAATTCCTTTCTCCTTCATCCTGATTTCTGTGACCTCTCAGAAGGAAGGATCTGATGTCAAACTTCAGGACTGAGCTATTAAGGCTCCAGCTCCAATTGAGGAGGGGTGGCAAAAACCTCCTCACCAACCAAAAGGATGAATTCTCTGATAGACAAAAAATATCTCCTCTGGAGGGAAATCACTGTCACTGAAGATTTGTCTCTCTCCTAGATAGGGTTCTACCAGGTCTTCGGTATCTTGGCCTCCAGATCCAGGGAATTCACATCACTGAAACCCCCAGGCATTCCCTCCAGTTAACTCCTCTAAATTAGTAAAACACTTAACAAAGCCTCAACTAGAGGCAGATCCAGGCTGGCAGGCAGTGCCAAGAAAGGAATAGCCTCCCAAAAGGTAACCCTATGAGAGGGATGGGCCTCACACTGAACAGAAATACACCAGAATACCTCCCTCCTCGAAAGTTCAACTCAAAAGCCACACCTTGCCTACTCCTAGCTCCCACTTCAAGGACAGAGTCCAACCATTTCAGTCATCCTCAGGAGAAGGTGCCGATAAGAATGTATCTCCCCCTAGCTTTATACTCCTATTGCAGGGATCTAGGGCCAGCTATTGGGTGACCAGGGAGTCCCCACAATTGCTTATCTTCCAGGAACTTGTCCAAACCTTTTTTAAAGCCAACAAAGCTGGATGCTTTGATTACATCCTCCAGCAATAAATTCCACAGCTTAAGAACATAAGAACATAAGAAATTGCCATACTGGGTCAGATCAAGGGTCCATCAAGCCCAGCATCCTGTTTCCACTAGAGGCCAAACCAGGCCACAAGAACCTGGCAATTACCCAAACACCAAGAAGATCCCATGCTACTGATGCAATTAATAGTAAAAAAGTAAACTTGATTAATAGCAGTTAATGGACTTCTCCTCCAAGAACTTATCCAAACCTTTTTTGAACCCAGCTACACTAACTGCACTAACCACATCCTCTGGCAAAAATATTCCAGAGCTTAATTGTGTGTTGAGTGAAAAAGAATTTTCTCTGATTAGTCTTAAATGTGCTACTTGCTACCTTCATGGAATGCCCCCTAGTCCTTCTATTATCCGAAAGTGTAAATAACTGATTCACATCTACTCTTTCAAGACCTCTCATGATCTAAAAGACCTCTATCATATCCCCCCTCAGCCGTCTCTTCTCCAAGCTGAACAGCCCTAACCTCTTCAGCCTTTCCTCATAGTGGAGCTGTTCCATTCCCTTTATCATTTTGGTTGCCCTTCTCTACCTTTTCCATCGCAACTATATCTTTTTTTGAGATGCGGCGACCAGAATTCTACACAGTATTCAAGGTGCAGTCTCACCATGGAGCGATAGAGGCATTATGACATTTTCTTTTTTATTAACCATTCCTTTCCTAATAATTCCTAACATTCTGTTTGCTTTTTTGACTGCTGCAGCACACTGAGCCGATGATTTTAAAGTATTATATACTATGATGCCTAGATCTTTTTCCTGGGTGGTAGCTCCTAATATGGAACCTAACATCGTGTAACTACAGCAAGGGTTATTTTTCCCTATGTGCAACACCTTGCACGTCCACATTAAATTTCATCTGCCATTTGGATGCCTTCCTATAATATATCACAATCCACTTGTGATTTAACTGCTCTGAATCATTTTGTATTGTCTGCAAATTTGATAAACCTCACTCGTCATATTCCTTTCCAGATCATTTATATATATATATTGAAAAGCACCGGTCCAAGTACAGATCCCTGAGGCACTCCACTGTTTACCCTTTTCCACTGAGAAAATTGACCATTTAATCCTACTCTCTGTTTCCTATCTTTTAACCAGTATGTAATCCACGAAAGAACATCGCCTCCTATCCCATGACTTTTTAGTTTTCTTAGAAGCTTCTCATGAGGGAATTTGTCAAACGCCTTCTGAAAATCCAAATACACTACATCTACCGGTTCACCTTTATCCACATGTTTATTAACCCCTTCAAAAAAATGAAGCAGATTTTTTAGGCAAGATTTCCCTTGGGTAAATCCATGTTGACTGTGTTCCATTAAACCATGTCTTTCTATATGCTCTACGATTTTGATCTTGAGAATAGTTTCCACTATTTTTCCCAGCATTGAAGTCAGGCTCACTAGTCCAAAGTTACCTGGATCGGCCCTGGAGCCAATATTTTTAAATATTGAGGTTACATTGGCCACCCTCCAGTCTTCAGGTACAATGGATGATTTTAATGATAGGTTACAAATTTTAACTAATAGATCAGAAATTTCATTTTTTAGTTCCTTCAGTACCCTAGGATGCATACCATCCGGTCCAGGTGAATTGCTGCTCTTTAATTTGTCAATCTGGCCTATCACATCTTCCAGGTTCACAGTGATTTGGTTCAGTTCTTCTAACTCATCAGCCTTGAAAACCATCTCTGGAACTGGTATCTCCCCAACATCCTTATTAGTAAATGAGGTTTCTTGCTTCGAATATATTTTAAAAAGTTTTTATTATGAGTTTTTGCTTCTATGGCTGTTGTGTTCATGCCTGTTCTTGCCCTCACTCCACCCTCTCTACCTCTGAGGTGACTCCCTTCGGGTCTGATGGACAGATGCTACTGGGGCTTCTCCTTGCTGTTTCTTCCTGGAGTCCCCGGGCTAGCCTGAAGCTATGGATCCGCCATGTTCCAGATGATGTAGGGTGCGCGTGCACTCCGAAGTTTGTACCAGCAAGGGAGCGAACCTCGGGGGCTTCCCCCCATAGTGATGTCATCTACATCCAACATAAAAGGTCTTTGCTTACGTTTGCGGATTGAGTTAGCAAGGGGTTTGATTGTGGGGATCATTCCGACCCGCTTCATCCTCCGCTGCTCTGCCTCTTCGAACTTACCAGGGGTACCCGCTCCTCGTGGGCCCCGCTCTCTCCTCTTGCTGTCAGATTGCTAAGACGGAATCCGGTACTCGCTCCTCGAGGTCCTACGTCCCTGAATGCTCAGAAGACTCCCTACTGCCTGAAAGCGATCGCAGACGTGAACATTGTGAGTTTCCTTTCCAGTAGCATATAGGAACTGGTACTCGCTCCTCGAGGGCCCATGTTCCTAGACCTGAAGACTCTCTTCTGTCTAAGACATTATCGCAGGTACGGAGATCGTGAGTTATTACAGATTGCATATAGGAACCAGTACTCGCTCCTCGAGGGCCTATATTCCTAAAACCTTACGAAGACTCACTTCTATTTCAGAAGCTATTTCATATACAGATATTATGAGTTCTTATTACAGTCTGCCTAGAAACCATTACAGAGATAATTAACTGTGAGTAACCATCGCTCTCTCAGAGCTGTTCCTGGAACCAGGTACTCACTCCTCGAGGGCCCTACTCTCTCCAGCTACTGAGCTTTATTATAATCTATGTGAGTGTATCATCTACTTCTGGTTATGTAACCAGCATACCCTGTCTACTCACTATCTATGAATTTCTCTCTATAGGGCAGCTAACTTGGAGATTGCAGTTCCAGGATCTGAGGGACTTCAGCCCTGCCGGGCACATCAGCTCACTACTGCCACCTCTGGTGGTTCTACTACTTGTCTAATAAAGAACTATCTGTGTCTGTCTCCATACTCCAGCCTAGTCGGTGGTCCCTCTCTTGATATTCTCTTGAGAGCGCTGTCATCTGCTATCGACCCAAGGATTCACCATTCTACATTAGAGTGCTCATCTCTCAAACTTCGAGCTGAATACAACAAACTGCTACCTTACAGTCTACCCTCAACTGTTGCTAACATCTTCTTCCTCAGGAACTGTATCATAACCATTTTGTACTTCTTAGCAGAAACCATACAGAGGGCCTACAACTCCCTCCAGGGAGACTCTCGTATATCAGGTTGCCACTCTGTACGGAGATTCATAACAGATACTATTTCCTCCTCTCTGGAAGAACAGATCTTGATGGTTGCTGACCTCTCCTCTCTGGGGAGCAACTCCATAGCAGCTCCTACTACAGATTGCTATGCAGCAGTCCTAACCTATAACAGACTCTTAACTCTTAGCAGACACTCTAACAGATTGATCATTCCGCCTCCTGGCGGGGTAAGCCTTAACAGACTGCCAACCCCTTTCTTCTACAGGAGTTAGATTACAACAGATTGCTATTCTGCCCTCCTGGCGGGGAAATTGATAACAGATAGCTAACTCCGTCCTCCTGGTGGGCGGATTGCTAACAGATTGCTAACAGATCGACAACAGATTGCTAACTCCCTAGCAGAATCGATAACAATGGCCAACTTAATTTCAAATTCTCTCTTCGCCTGTCTTATCAATGTTTTACACTTAACGACAATGCTTATGTTTTATCCTATTTTCTTCAGATGGATCCTTCTTCCAATTTTTGAAGGATGTTTTTTTGGCTAAAATAGCCTCTTTCACCTTTTAACCATGATGGTAATTGTTTTGCCTTCCTTCCACCTTTCTTTATGCGTGGAATATATCTGGACTGTGCCTCTAGGATTCTATTTTTAAACAATGTCCATGCCTGTTGAACACTTTTAAGTTCTGCAGCTGCACCTTTCAGTTTTTTTCTATTTTCCTCATTTTATCAAAGTTTACCTTTTGAAAGTTTAGTGTTAGAGCTTGATTGTTGAGTGAAAAAATACTTTCCCCAGTTTGTTTAGAATCTGCTAACAGTTAGTCCCCTAGTCCTAGTACTATCTGAAAGGGTAAATAGCTGTTCTATGTTTAGCTGTTCTACTCCACTCATGATTTAATAAACCTCCATCCTATCCTCCCTTGACCATCTCTTCTCCAAGCTGAATAGCCCTAACCTGTTTAGCCTTTCTTAATAAGGGAGCCATTCCATTTCCATTATCATTTTGGTTGCCCTTCTCTGTACCTTTTCTAGTTCTGCTACATTTTTGTTTTTTGATCTTCAAGTAATATTACTCTAGGGAAAGTATGGAGAACCATAACAAAACTGGAGAGTGCAGTTTCATCCATGGTAAATAATCTTCCTTCAGCGGTGCTTATTCTAGATTCTAACTGTACTGAACAAACTACAAATGTTGGTTTGTTGTCATAAAATCCAGAAACTTGACAATCAAGTGGCTGCAATACAATATTCGTAGTTAATTCTCTGTTAATTCACTTTTTTTCTGCACAGAATAAAAAGCATGGAAAATTCTATGAAATCCTGGAATCTGAGGTTAATTAAATTTTCTATATTGAAAAATGTTACCCTTGGATTAGTTCAAGAGGTAATTGAATGTGCTGTTCCAGATACCAAAGAAATTCACACCACTATCTCAGTGGACTATTATTTACCTTATTCTAAAGAGAAAATTTTGTCTAAACCTTCTGGAGCTGAGCAAGTATTTGTTCACAGGCTTATTTAAACCTTCAAAAAATTCTAATAGATTAATAAGGCATTTTGTCATCGCCTTGCTGGCTCTTCCCAGCTAAGCTATTGTTTATCCATATGATTTGTAATTTTGTTCTTAACAATATCTTCCACCATTTTACCTACACCAACATCAGACTCACTGTGCTGTCTTCCTTCTCTTCCTGTAAATATGGATGTTCCTAGTAGTACCTGCTACTAATTGCTATTAGAGATGTGAAACGTGTGCCCGATCGTTTTAACGATCTGGTTCGGATGGAGGGAGAAAAAAATCGGATCGTTAGAGATGTGAATTGGAATCGGTTCCGATTCCAATTCACATCGTTAATTTTTTGGTGAGGCCTGAGCAGATAAAAAAAAACTCACCCCGACCCTTTACAAATGACCCCTTTGCTCTCCCACCCTCCTGAACCCCCCCCCCCAAAATGTTAAATTACCTGGTGGTCCAGTGGGGGGGGGGGGGGTCCCGGCGCGATCTCCCGCTCTCGGGCCATCAGCGCCATTTTGGCTACCACTGATAAAAATGGCGCCGATGGCCCGATAAAAAATAACCCACCCAACCCTTTACAAATTACCCCTTTGCTTCTCCCACCCTCCCGACACCCCCCCCCCCAAAAAATCTTTTACATGTACCTGGTGGTCTAGCGGGGGGTCCAGGAGCCGTCCCTTCAATCATACCCTCGGTGCCGGTGCCGGTGCTGGACTGGTATCAAAATGGCGCCCATCGCCTTTGCCCTCACTTTGTCACAGGGAGCGACGGTCGCTCCCTGTGACATAGTGAGGGCAAAGGCGATCGGCGCCATTTTGATACCAGGTTTTGATACCAGGTGATGTATTGTCCTCTCGCACTGAGGACGAATCACCCAGGGCTACTGCCCAGGAGGGAAGGGTTAGGCCGGCCATCATAGTTGGTGATTCGATTATTAGAAATGTAGATAGCAGGGTGGCTGGTGGACATGAGGACCCCTGGTAACTTGCCTGTCTGGTGCGAAGGTGACAGACCTCACGCGTCACCTAGATAGGATTATAGGCAGTGCTGGAGAGGAGCCGGCTGTCATGGTACATGTGGGCACCAACGACAAAGGAAAATGTGGGAGAGAGGTTCTGGAAGCCAAATTTAGGATTTTAGGTAGGAAGCTGAAATCTAGAACCTCCAGGGTGGCATTCTCTGAAATGCTTCCTGTTCCACTTGCAGGTCCCCAGAGGCAGGCAGAGCTCCAGAGTTTCAATGCGTGGATGAGACGATGGTGCAGGGAAGAGGGATTCAGCTTTGTAAGGAACTGGGGAAACATTTGGGGAAAGGGGAGACTTTTCAGAAAGGATGGGCTCCACCTTAACCAGAGTGGAACCAAGCTGCTGGCACGAACTTTTAAAAAGGAGATAGAGCAGCTTTTAAACTAGAACAAGGGGGAAAGCCGACAGTCACTCAGCAGTGCATGGTTCAGAGAAATGTATCCTTGAAGGATACTAATGAAACAGAAGAGTTAGGGCATCCCAACAGAGAGGTTCCATTAAAAGCAAACATAGTTCATATACCTATATGTAAAAAATCACCAAAGCTAATGATTTCCGAATTATCCCAAACAACTGAAAAGCAGGTTGTTAAAACAAGCAAAAACCACACTTTGAAATGAATGTATGCCAATGCCAGAAGTCTAAGAAGTAAGATGGGGGAGTTAGAGTGTATAGCAGCAAATGATGACATTGACATAATTGGCATCACAGAGCTTGGTGGAAGGAGGATAACCAATGGGACAGTGCTATATCAGGGTACAAATTATATCGCAATGATAGGGAGGATCAACTTGGTGGGGGTGTGGCACTTTATGTCCGGGAGGGTATAGAGTCCAACAGGATAAAGATCATACAAGAGAGTAAATGCTCAGTAGAATCTATATGGGTAGAAATCCCATGTGTGTTGGGTAAGAGTATAGTGATAGGAGTATACTACCGTCCACCTGGACAAAATGGTCAGACAGATTATGAAATGCTAAGAGAAATCAGGGAAGCAATTCAAGTTGGCAGTGCAATAATAATGGGAGATTTCAATTACAAAAATCAACCGAAGCAAACCTTGCACATAAGCAAGTACTCACGTAAACATGGTGCAGGAAAGAATATACAGTTCCATCGAAATTTCAAATATACTTTTATTATATCTTCAGGCATTCAAAGTTCAGTTAAGTGAGGCAACTCCATTCCAAGTAAACAAACGGAAATTTTAAAGTCCCCCGACACGGTCCGTGTTTCGGGTAAGCTGCATCAGGAGGGACCACAGCAAATTTATAATCTACAATAAAATAACATACATCAAGAATGGAACAATTAAGGCTGCAGATAAAGAAATAAAAAATAGAAAGTTCATACCTTTATGGTTGACATCAGGAGCGCAACGCCCTGTATCAGTGACAGCCATTTAAAGGGCAAAAAGGCGCGAAAGAGAAAGAGTCTCTCTCGCGAGATGCTGAAAGCGATAGGAACACAGTACCACACATGTAGAATAATAACATATTAATAAAATAAGTACCATTCTATTTCCTTGTTTAGGCCATTGGGTGAAACTGTGTCCAAGGTAAAAATCCAGCGCTGTTCTCTCCTACCCAGTATCCCGGCAAAGTCTCCACCCCAGGTTTGAACTTTCTATTTTTTATTTCTTTATCTGCAGCCTTAATTGTTCCATTCTTGATGTATGTTATTTTATTGTAGATTATAAATTTGCTGTGGTCCCTCCTGATGCAGCTTACCCGAAACACGGACCGTGTCGGGGGACTTTAAAATTTCCGTTTGTTTACTTGGAATGGAGTTGCCTCACTTAACTGAACTTTGAATGCCTGAAGATATAATAAAAGTATATTTGAAATTTCGATGGAACTGTATATTCTTTCCTGCACCATGTTTACGTGAGATTTCAATTACCCCAATATTGACTGGGTAAACGAAACATCAGGACTTGCTAGAGACATAAAGTTCCTAGATGTAATAAATGATTGCTTCATGGAGCAATTGGTTCAGGAACCAACAAGAGAGGGAGCTATTTTAGATTTTATTCTTAGTGGAACGCAAGATTTGGTGAGAGAAGTAACGGTGGTGGGGCCTCTTGGCAACAGTGATCATAACATGATCAAATTTAAACTAGTAACTGGAAGGGGGACAATAAGTAAATCTGCAGCTCTAACACTAAATTTTAAAAAGGGAAACTTTGATAAAATGAGGAAAGTAGTTAGAAAAAAACTGAAAGGTGCAACTGCAAAGGTTAAAAGTGTTCAACAGGCTTGGGCATTGTTTAAAAATACAATCCTAGAGGCAAGTCCATATGTATTCTGCGCATTAAGAAAGGTGGAAGGAAGGCAAAACGATTACCGTCATGGTTAAAAGGTGAGGTGAAAGAGGCTATTTTAACCAAAAAAACATCCTTCAAAAATTGGAAGAAGGATCCATCTGAAGAAAATAGGAAAGAACATAAGCATTGTCAAGGTAAGTGTAAAACATTGATAAGACAGGCGAAGAGAGAATGTGAAATGAAGTTGGCCATAGAGGCAAAAACTCATAAAATAACCATTTTTAAACATATCCAAAGCAAGAAACCTGTGAGGGAGTCGGTTGGACCATTAGATGACAGAGGGGTTAAAGGGGCTCTTAGGGAAGATAAGGCCATTGCAGAAAGACTAAATGAATCCTTTGCCTCCGTGTTTACTAATGAGGATGTTGAGGAGATACCAGTTCCGGAGATGGTTTTCAGGGGTGATGAGTCAGACGAACTGAATGAAATCACTGTGAACCTGGAAGATGTAGTAGGCCAGATTGACAAACTAAAGAGTAGCAAATCACCTGGACCGAATGGTATGCATCCTATGCATCCTATGGTTCTGAAGGAGCTCTGATCTACTAGTTAAAATTTGTAACCTATCATTAAAATCATCCATTGTACATGAAGACTGGAGGGTGGCCAATGTAACCCCAATATTTAAAAAAGGCTCCAGGGGCGATCCGGGTAACTATAGACCAGTGAGCCTGACTTCAGTGCCGGGAAAAATAGTGGAAACTATCCTCAAGGTCAAAATCGTAGAGCATATAGAAAGACATGATTTAATGGGACACAGTCAACATGGATTTACCCAAGGGAAGTCTTGTCTAACAAATCTGCTTCATTTTTTTGAAGGGGTTAATAAACATGTGGATAAAGGTGAACCGGTAGATATAGTGTATTTGGATTTTCAGAAGGCGTTTGACAAAGTCCCTCATGAGAGGCTTCTATGAAAACTAAAAAGTCATGGGATAGGAGGCCATGCCTTTTCGTGGATTACAAACTGGTTAAAAGGAAACAGAGAGTAGGATTAAATGGTCAATTTTCTCAGTGGAAAAAGGTAAACAGTAGAGTGCCTCAGGGATCTGTACTTGGACCGGTGCTTTTCAATATATATATAAATGATCTGGAAAGGAATATGACGAGTGAGGATATCAAATTTGCGGATGATACAAAATTATTCAGATTAGTTAAATCAGAAGCAGACTGTGATACATTACAGGAGGACCTTGCAAGACTGGAAGATTGGGCATCCAAATGGCAGATTAAATTTAATGTGGACAAGTGCAAGGTGTTGCATATAGGGAAAAATAACCCTTGCTGTAGTTACATGATGCTAGGTTCCATATTAGGAACTACGACCCAAGAAAAAGATCTAGGCATCATAGTGGATAATACTTTAAAATCGTCGGCTCAGTGTGCTGCAGCAGTCAAAAAAGCAAATAGAATGTTAAGAATTATTAGGAAGGGAATGTTTAATAGAACGGAAAATGTCGTGTTGCCTCTGTATCGCTCCATGGTGAGACTGCACCTTGAATACAGTGTGCAGTTCTGGTCTCCGCTTCTCAAAAAGGATATAGTTGCGATGGAGAAGGTACAGAGAAGGGCAACCAAAATGATAGAGGGGATGGAACAGCTCCCCTATGAGGAAAGGCTGAAGAGGTTAGGGCTGTTCAGCTTGGAGAAGAGACGGCTGAGGGGGGATATGATAGAGATCATGAGAGGTCTTGAACGAGTAGATATGACTCGGTTATTTACACTTTCGAATAATAGAAGGACTAGGGGGCATTCCATGACTTAAGACTAATCGCAGAAAATTCTTTTTCACTCAACGCACAATAAAGCTCTGGAATTTGTTGCCAGAAGATATGGTTGGTGCAGTTAGTGTAGCTGGGTTCAAAGGAAGTTTGGATAAGTTCTTGGAGGAGAAGTCCATTAATGGCTATTAATCAATTTTACTTAGGGAACAGCCACTGCTATTAATTGCATCAGTAGCATGGGATCTTCTTAGTGTTTGGGTAATTGCCAGGTTCTTGTGGCCTGGTTTTGGCCTCTGTTGGCAACAGGATGCTGGGCTTGATGGACCCTTGATCTGACCCAGCATGGCAATTTCTTATGTTCTTATATTCTTATCTTAGCAGCAAACCAAACATAAGGATTTCTCTAATCTAGAAACACAACAGAAAGTCAGTCTGTATGCCATGATAACCAGATTTCTACTCAAATAGGAATACCCAAAACGAAAACTGGATCTTGAAAATGGCTGTCTACACTTCCTCCTAGGATTCCTTGATAGAAAGCAAGTCATTAGCACCTAATAGTTGATTCTTGCCAATTCATCATGAATAGTAAGAAAATTAATACCGCTTCTGGACTTGGAAAACCAGAAGACCTTTCAGGAATTTAGCAGAACCTCAAAACAGGTCCTGTTCCTCTGAGTTCCAAATGCAGACCACCTTAGAAGACACCTTGAGAAAATCAATGTTAAACTACCACACTCACTTAAATGTAGAGTGACATAATTACAGCCTTATACTGCAGAACTCCCTAATCCATAGCAAATGAAGTTAGAGGTTAAGCAGTAGGTCAAATGCAAATTTTGCATAAGAATAACCACAGAGACCTTGATCCAATTGGAACCTAGGTCATATTTTCAAAGGAATAAAAACTTTGAATATAATTATGCTTCTGTATCAATCCACCTGGAGTACTGAATGCAATTCTGGTCACCACGCCTAAAAAATTAGAGTAGTACTTGGAAAAAGTTCAGAGAAAGGCAATAAAAATGGTAAACAGAATGGAATCACTCCCTTATGAGGAAAGGCTTACTAGGTTAGCGATCTTCAGCTTGGAGGGATATGAAAGAGGTTTACAAATTGATGAGTGATGTAGAATAAGTTACTAGGGGATAGATATTTATTCTATCAAATAATACTGGGACTAAAGGAGATTCAATGAAACTGACTAAATTTTAACAAGTATTTTTTCAGTAAAAGAACAACTAAGCTTTGGAATTTATTGCCAGAAAATGTGGTCATGCCTAGAAGTATAAGTGAGTTTAAAAAAAAAGGTTTGGACAAGTTTCTGGAAGACAAGTCTATTATTAGCCAGATAGGGTATCTCCACTTTGTATTTCTGGGAGTAAGCAACAGGGAATGGATCTGGTTAGTGCACATTAGGATATGTTGGGTTCTTCCAAATGACTCAGGGTCCAAATCAATATGGTGTGCTGAGCCGAGTGCACTGTTAACGAGCAGTTTTACGTGGGTAAAATAGGTGCTAATCAATCCCCTAATGCAATAAGGGGAATTAAAATTAAAATAAATTTGACGATCGGGCCCATCACAAAAACTGACGCCGAGTTAATCAGCGTCCGTTTTCGTGGCTGTCCACCGCTAAGGAAAACCAACGCTGATAAACCCGGCATTGGTTTTAGAAGCCCATGGGGATTACTCACCCTCCTCTCCTCCCTTCTTCCCCTCCAGGTTCCACTCATACCTCTGGATGTGCTGAAGAAAATGAATAAAACAGACAAAGCGCTTCCCTCCCAGGGCTCTACGCAGCCCCCTTCCCATCCCAAGGTTTATGTGGCCCATCAATCCATCAACCATCCCCACCCCCTTCCTAGTGCCTCTCAGCCTTGGCATCGGTTTTCGTGACCGCCATACGGCAGTCAGGGAAACCGGTGTCGATAAACCCGGCGTTTCCGGGTTTATCGGCAGTTTCCCTGACTGCCGTACGGCGGTCACTAAAACTGCTGGGTTCATGTTAGCAAGGATGCACTAAAGGTCGCAAGTGACCCCCTAATTTAAATATTGCATGGTGCCCCCCTTTGGGGCGCCATGTGCGCGTTGAGAGAGAGTGCTGACTGTTCACATCGGTCAGAACAGGAGTAAAACTTAACTCACATTTCTGGTTGCCATATTATAGTATTGCTGTACCGGAATCAGGATCCTTCGCTGCCTGGGGTGGATCTGATGACGAGGCCTAGGCCCTTGCTGAAGCCTTGACCTTATGTAGGCCTAGTCAGTGGTAGTTGCCACGACCTTGACTTAGGGCCTATGGAAGGTCAGACTTCGATCCTGGTTACGACATCAGGACCTCAGCCTCAGCCTTAGACCAAGCTAGACTCTGGGGCCCAACCCAGAGGTGGGGTCCAGTTGCCTGTGCGGCCTAGGATCTGGATGGGCCTAGGCATGATGGAAGGGCCCAGTCCAGAGCACAAGTCCCTATGCCTGGGCTTCAGCTCGGACCAGGCCCAACGAAGTGGTATGACCTGGAGGCTGGGTCCTGATGCCTACACTTTGACCTATGCTAGGGCCAGGGTTCTGGATCGATGCCGGGGCTCGATCTGGAGACCAGGTCTCAATGCCTGAGCATTGGCCCAGACCCAGGCCTGATGCCGAGGCCCCACCTGAAGGCTGGATAATGATGCTCAGACCAAAGTTTGAAGAAGGGGCATGACCAGAGGCCAGATCCTGATGCTGAGGCCTCATCCAGGGTCAGGCTCAGGGCTAGACTCCATGCCTCGGAAGTCCTCTTCAGACGTCTTCTGTATTCTTTCTTCTTCTTGAAATGACACTGTCCATTATGGACATGCCAGAGTAAATTAACTCTGATAAAGCTTCCCCAGTGGAGGATGCATTTTGATATACAGCAGGCCTGAGCTCTGTGTCTGGGTCTAACTATGGGCCGAGGCCCAGGCATTGGAACCCAGTCTCTGGACAGTGCCTGGGCCTGGGCTTGGGCTTGGGCCCTGGCCGAGGCTGAGGCCCAGGTGTCAGGACCCGGCCTACGAGTCAAGCCCCAGCATCTCACTTGGGTTCATGCCACGACCCAGGCATCGGGACTCGGTCTCTGGATTGGACACTGTCGTCTGGCCTGGCCTGACCCTGGCATAGGCCAAGACCCAGGCATAGGTACTAGGGATGTGCAGACCAAAAGTTTAAGTTCATAAGTCCATAAGTCGAAAGGGGGGGTCATTTGCGGTCAATATGGACATATGGAGAATTCCATAAGTTGAGTCTATGTCCATATGTGCAAATAAAAATTTAAACCCCTCACCCGCCTTAATCCCCCCCTCCCCCCCCCCCCCCCCGAGTTACCAAAACTCCCTGGTGGTCCAGCGGGGTCAGGACGCCATTTCTGAACTCCTTTGCAAGGAGCACATGAGGTCGGCGTCACGTCGGAGTGACGCGGCGTCACGTGATTCCCCTCGGGTCCGCTCCTGGACCCTCGTTGGGCCCAAAAGGCACTTTTGGCCAGCCAACATAGCTATGTTGAATAAGTTGGAAATCCGATCGTTTACGCCTCATCACTTTTTTAAGTTAAAAAAAAAAATAAGTTGTGTTTTCCATTTAAGTTCAAAACGAATGCACACCCCTAATAGGTACCTGGCCTTTGAGAAAGGCCTCTGCATTGGGTCTGGTCCCAACCCTTTGTCTAAGCTGAGGCCCAGGCAACAGGACCTGGTCTTCAGACTGGGCTGGGATGTCAGATCAGGTAAGTGCAAACATTTTTGGAGGTTGGGCCTTTGCTTGGGTCTCAGCCGAGGCCCCAGTATCAGGTCAGGGCCTAGGCCGAGACACCAGCATCGTGCTCAGGCATAGGCTGAGGCACCATATCACACTCAGGTCTCAGCTTATTCCCTAGGTTAGGTGGGTGACATTTTTCCCTTCAATTTTTAAAATAAAATGAAATTCTGAATAATTTAATCTGAATTTAATTTCTTCTATTTTCAAAATGACTTGAATGAAATAGGATATGAGACGAAATTTCCTATTTCATTTCTTCTAAATGCACATCCCTATTGAACAGTACACCAGCACTGTGCATCTGCCTTGGGTGTATTGCTTAACTTTATTCAGCTAGCCCACTAAAAAGAGCTAATTCTTGCATACAAGGCTCTTTTGGCAAGTAAAATCAAAGCAAACTCTCTCTGGGGTGGACTACAGCCCATGGGGATTACTCACCCTCCTCTCCTCCCTTCTTCCACTCCAGGTTCCTCTCACATCTCTGGATGTGCTGAAGAAAATGAATAAAACAGACAAAGCGCTTCCCTCCCAGGCCTCCACACAGCCCCCTTCCCATCCCAAGGTTTATGTGGCTCAACCCAAGGTTTATGTGGCCCAAACTGCCTTGCATGTGAGATTGTGCTCATCAGGATGCTCAGTGCCAATCTTTGGTCACACTCTTTCCAATTTCAAGCACTTACCTCCTTACTCTTGTTTTAAAGCACTTTACTGCATAAGTGCAGATTTTTCAGTTTAACTTCAGTTTTACTGAGCATTTTTCATTTAGCGTGCATTTTAAACTCTTGTTTGATTTGCATCCCATTAGCTTACTACATGCCATGGGGAACCAGTTTTTAAGGCGTGGGTTAAATAAAACCCACAATAAAACTTAACTCCAATTGCCCCAATGAGGGGAGAAAGATAGAAAAAGTAAAGAAAAGAAAGAACAAAAAGAAAAACCAGTACAAATTAGAAGAGCAAAGGGGCCCATGTAATAAAATCCACACTAAAACCAGTGCTATTTTTTTAGTGACAATTTTTGATGCCACGCATGGTAAAAACCAGCAACCCTGCTCGATGTAATAACATAATGGTAATGCAAATGAGACCTGTGTTAAAAATCCGTGGTAGGTAAAAAAACACATGCCAAAACCCACACTTAAGCCCCAATGCAGAAAACCCCAATGCATTAAAAACAAGTCACTAATTGAAAAAAATACTGTAGAGTTCCTTATTGGATGTTTAAAGTGACATGGGCCAAACTGAGATACAATTGGTGTGCATGGATGTCAACTGAATTTTCTAAGACACTTTTCTTTGTAGGGGAATAGAAGGCAGCTCCTTCCAGGGCCATGTACTGGAAGGAGGTGTTAGGAGGTGGTTGGAACTGATGGTTAAAGGTGTTGGAAGTGTTCTTTTGCAATTGCTACGTAGTGTCTTTTGTCTTACTTGTTTTTCCCTCACTGCCCCTTTCCTTTTGTCTTTTGCCTGTGGTATTGAATGAGTGTATCTTTTGACTGCATCTGATTGTTGGGCTGTATTTTTTGTCTTGTTTAGGTTCCTGAAAGAGTGGAGTGGGTGTTTGTGGCTGTGGTGAGAATGGAGCGTGCCAGAGGGGGTGCAAGTGGGAGAAAGAATGAGCATGATGGGCTAGAGAGTGGTGAAGAAGTGGCTAGAATGATTATGGTGTGTGAGTCAGTAAAGTGCAGCCATTGAGAGGAGATGGGGCAGGAGGAGAGGGATGTGTGTGAGTGGAGGGTGCAGCTACAGGGTGGAGGAAAAGAAGGCAGGTGGACATGCCAGAACAAGAGAGGGAGGGAGATGGGAGCTGGGAGTGGGCGTAGTGCCCAAGAAGGTAGGGACCTACACCTCTCACCATTTAGTGATGAACAGGCAAAAACTAGCAGCCAACCAGCTGGAGGAGAAGCAGTGTGACGTACATTTCTCAGAAGGATGGGAAGACTTCTAGTGCAACAGGTCTAAGAAAAGCACACCATGTTTTCTTCAGTCACAAGATATCTACCAAGGTGAAGAGGAAGATCTGGGAGAGCAACGCAAACATAGAAACATAGAAATGACGGCAGAAGAAGACCAAACGGCCCATCCAGTCTGCCCAGCAAGCTTCACACATTTTTTCTCTCATACTTATCTGTTTCTCTTAGCTCTTAGTTCTATTTCCCTTCCTCCCCCACCATTAATGTAGAGAGCAGTGATGGAGCTGCATCCAAGTGAAATATCTAGCTTGATTAGTTAGGGGTAGTAGGGGTAGTAACCGCCGCAATAAGCAAGCTACACCCATGCTCATTTGTTTTTTCCCAGACTATGTTATACAGCCCTTATTGGTTGTTTTTCTTCTCCCCTGCCGTTGAAGCAGAGAGCTATGCTGGATATGCATCGAAAGTGAAGTATCAGGCACATTTGATTTGGGGTAGTAACCGCCGTAACAAGCCAGCTACTCCCCGCTTTGTGAGTGCGAATCCTTTTTTCTTCTCCCCTGCCGTTGAAGCTATGCTGGATATGCGTGAAGTATCAGTTTTTCTTTTCCCCTGCCGCCCTGCAAAGAATGTCAATAGCCTGTCAGTGGCCACCAGGACAGTGGAGAGGCTCAAGCACCATTGGTGGGACAACAAGGCTGCTGTCAAGAGCAAGCTGGCACAGATTGAGCAGTCCTTGCTCTGGATGGGCGGGTACCCACCATGTGAGGTGCAGCTAACATCGACAGAAGACCTGTTCTGGGAGAGTCTGCAGCGGGACTATGTGACAAGGGTCTATACTGGGGCATAGATTCGGATGCTGTGGAAGGCGGTGATCACAGATGATGGAGACAAAGGTGCCTTCCACCGAGGGGCCTAACACAGAGGAGACTGTCATGGCCAAAGAGAGCCAGGCCCAGAATGCATGCACCCATAGAAACAGAAGAAGAACCAACTATAAGTCTACAGTGGTTAAGTGAGAAAACAGCAGCCACACAAGAGGATAGTCAGTTGGTCAAGTTCCACCTAATGTGGCCAGACACATTGCCTGAAATCTTGGATGTACCAGTGACACCTCCAGGTAATGCTGTGGCTGGTGGCAGGCCTGCAGATGACAGCATTGTTCCACCATTAGAAGCACCATTATCCTCCATGGATGTAATAATGGACCAGCTTGCGGCAGAACCTATAGCGAAGCAAGAACTTGTAGAATCCAGTGTTATGACCGATTGAAGGGCTATATGTTCAGAGATGGCGTGCATACAAAAGGAAATGTACCAGATGTGTAAAAAGGACAGAATGTTAGCGAGGGAGAGCACACCTCAGCCAATGTGATCTTGGATTACATTTGCACTTCGTCTGATGACATGGCTGGTGTCTTATGTGGTCTTGACCCTACTTGTCAGGATGTAAATCGGCCACTGAACCATCTGATTGGACTCATGTTCCCTCAAGAGGCAAGCACATCCTCTTCAGAAGCCACAGAATGCAGGCACCCCCCATGCAGATGCAGAGTTAGTGGCCACGGGCATGTTCTTACCACACTGACTCCCATCATGCGTTTTTCTGGGCTCGACTCCATGCCTCACCATCCTTGACTCCATCTGGACCCATTCTGGCCACACACAGGACCACCAATGACTATCCCGCAGTCAATTGTCACGCTGGACCACCAATAACTTTCCTTCAGTTCTCTTCTGTGACCGGTAGCTGGAACATAGCTGTCCGTCAGGTTTCCTGGGCATGCTCCTAAGCCCTTGAGAATATGAAAGTAGTGGCAGTCTGCTGCTGCTGGACCACCAGGGACAGTCCCTGAACCCCACCTGGCCTATGCTGGATAAAAATTACAGTACCTGAACCCCACCCCTGTCCACGCCAGACCACCAATGACTATCTTTGAACCTAACTGCACTGTCTTCTTAGGGCTGCATGATGAGAGAAGCTTTATTTTCCAATGGTGATTCATCAGCGCTTACTGCTGCAGTATGCACAAATGGTGGCTATGTTCCTACGCTTCCTTCCAGTACAGATCCTTCTTCCACTCAAAAGCCTCGTCTTTACACAGATACTTCTCCTCTTCTCTGCTGTCACAGGGCCCACCACTGATGCTCATCTTTTCTCTTTACATGAGTGTATCCACTCGAACATTCCACAGCACCATTCTTTCTGGTTCCTTGGTGGGCGCTGGATAGCTTCAGAATTGCTTTTCAAATGTTTTTTCTCTTTTCCCTTTCTTTTCCAGGTGGGTGCATTGGTGTCGCTCGTCACTGCAGATTGTGGATATGGTGGCGGGGCTCCTGTTCTTCCTTCCTTCGCCTGCTCAGATGCCTCATCTCTACAAAGATCTCCCATTCGGATGCTTCATCTCTGCCATCTCCTGACCCGCTGACACTCGACTTTTCTTTTCCCATGAGTATTCACACTTTAATATTCAAGAGATGTACTCCTGCTGGTTCTCCGGTGGGCTCAACAGCTTCAGACCTGCATGTATTCTCATTTTTTACCCTTTTCCCTTTCTCTTTTGCAGTTGGGTGCATCTTCATTATCAGCACTCGTCATTGAAGTATGGGGAGAGGGTGGCTCCCTCCCAGTCTGCTCATCGCCAGTGTTTTGATGAGATGGTGGACCATCTACAACTCTTTCTTCGGAACAGGGATGCTTTGTCCACCTGGCCAGGCTTTCAGCAGGGGTCTCTCAGTTTATGGCCCTGTTGATGGAATTTGTAGACTTCTTCTGCAAATGTAGCCTTGCATTTTATGCAGTCACTTTGAAGTCAATTCTAAGGGGCAGATTTTAAAACCTGCGCACGGGCGCAGATTTGTTCACGGAACCCGGCGCAAACAAATCTACGCCCGATTTTATAACATGCGCGCGCTGCCGCGTGCATGTCATAAAATCCATGGTTGGCACGAGCGAGGGAGTGCACAATTGTGCAACTTGCGCACGCCGAGCCACGCAGGCTGCCTCCGTTCCCTCTGAGGCCGCTCCGAAATCGGAGCGGCCTCGGAAAGAACTTTTCTACTGCTCCCCCCCCCACACCTTCCCCTCCCTTCCCCTATCTAACCCACCCCCCAGCCCTAACTAGATCCCCCTACCTTTATTTCAGAAGTTACGCCTGCCTGCCATCTCCCGGCACAGGCCGATGTGCCAGAGGACTCGGGACCGCCCTGGACCGCCACCATGCCCCCAGACCCGCCCCTTTTTCGAAGCCCCGGGACATACGCGCGTCCTGGGGCTTGTGAGCGCTGCCGAGCCTATGCAAGATAGGCTCAGCGTGCGCAGGGGCAGCTTGCAGCAGCTTTTCGGGGGTTACGTGCGTAACCCTTTGAAAATGTTTACTTGTGCAATTGCTTTTGAAGTCAAGTAAACACTCTTAAACTTTTACATGTGTCTTGTGTTTTTATTCTTTTAGGTCCAGAGATTTACAAGACTGCTCTTATAAATCTCTGGACCAAGGATGCTGGGCCTGTAACCCACATGAAGCACCCAGGCCAGATCCAGCATCTTTGGTCCAGAGATTTCCACAGTGTGTGAAAGTATCTGCACCAAGGATGCTAGGCTGGCGACACCCATGAAACACCTAGGCCAGGCTCAGGTTCTAGGCAACCATGAAGAAATGTGGAAGCTACCTTCTTTCTGCTTTGTGGAAATAGTGACTGTCCAATATTCAGCAATAAGTTTTATTTGTGAAACTCTTAGGCATATGCTGCCAAAGATATTTCATTTTTTAATGCCATTTTTATTTTTCTTCATTTTGTTTCGTTTTAGTCCAAGCTAAATTTTTGTAGGGTGCACTATTTTGATTTAGTGCACACTCATCGAAAGGAAAGGAAAAAAAACCACAAATGCACATCCCTAGAAATTACAGAAAATGGCAATTTCAACTAGTGTTGAAAAATATTTAGGGGGCCAGCCTGATGGTCCACCATATTGCCATGCAGAGGGTCCCTGGCTCAATTCAGAAGTCTGTCTTCTGTGCCCTGGGTCAGATGGAGCTGGGGATGCCTTGAAGTCTGTATTCACAGCCCTGGGGGAGAGGGGATCATGTCATGGCTTAAGGGTGACATGTAGTGCCCAGGGTTCTGGAATGAGCCCTGATGTATGTCCGCCAGCCAAAGACTGTCACTACTAGGATCAGACAAAACATGGTGGGGAGGAGGGGCAGAGATATAAAAATAGGGAAAAACATCCCTAGTTACTTGTGGACGAAGACTCCTGGCATCAGATAGCAGTCCTGATTCTGAGGGAGCTGGAATAACAAAGGAGCAGGAGGAAACTTCCCAGACAACCAAAAAAAAAAAAACCTCACAAAATGAACTTCAACACTGCTAGTTCAATGTCTCTTGTGTGATATGACTTCAGCGAAAATGATTACGAATAATAAACATTGGGAAATTACTCATGAGTAGAAATCCCTCTAATTAGTTTAACAAATTTTGCTCTGTACTAGGAAAAATGGATATTTATATAGCGGATAAAGCAGCTGAGTCATATGCTTCTTCTTTGTCATCTGTGCTCCACAGCTCATATCACTTGTGAAAAGAATGTCTGTACAATGATGAATTCCGACACAAGTTATATTTTCTAAAACACGATAAAGAGGGTCATTTTATATCGACCTATATTTTCAAAGCGCATGTTATGCACATAAGCCAGCTTTGAAAATTCATGGGTTGTCATGGGACATGCATGCACAGAAAATTACACCTACTTCCAAGGAGATGTAACTTTTTGCACGTATACTTTTCTAAATCAAAAGTATGTATTTGATTTATATTCCACCTGTCGGCACTTCAAAGCAGATTACATTTGAATTGGGGTACGACTAAGCATCTTTAATGATGTCAGTTTTACTATCAGTACCTCAGAATGTTTCTGTAACCCCCACTCCGCCTTCCGAAACCCACCCTGATTCAAAGTGCCCCTCTACAGTGAGACGTATATGTAGAGAGAGCGTCAGAGGGACTCTCCCTCTCGTTTCCGGCACTAAATCCTGCATTGCTGTATCACATTGAACAGTACCAACCTTCATTTCCATAGGAATTCTCAATTTTGAATTTGCATACACCATTGCGTTATTTATCGTGTGCATTAAGGCGCTAATACATAAGAACATAAGAACATAAGAAAATGCCATACTGGGTCAGACCAAGGGTCCATCAAGCCCAGCATCCTGTTTCCAACAGTGGCCAATCCAGGCCATGAGAACCTGGCAAGTACCCAAAAACTAAGTCTATTCCATGTAACCATTGCTAATGGCAGTGGCTATTCTCTAAGTGAACTTAATAGCAGGTAATGGACTTCTCCTCCAAGAACTTATCCAATCCTTTTTTAAACACAGCTATACTAACTGCACGAACCACATTCTCTGGCAACAAATTCCAGAGTTTAATTGTGCGTTGAGTAAAAAAGAACTTTCTCCGATTAGTTTTAAATGTGCCCCATGCTAACTTCATGGAGTGTCCCCTAGTCCTTCTACTATCCGAAAGAGTAAATAACCGATTCACATCTACCCGTTCTAGACCTCTCATGATTTTAAACACCTCTATCATATCCCCCCTCAGTCGTCTCTTCTCCAAGCTGAAAAGTCCTAACCTCTTTAGTCTTTCCTCATAGGGGAGTTGTTCCATTCCCCTTATCATTTTGGTAGCCCTTCTCTGTACCTTCTCCATCGCAATTATATCTTTTTTGAGATGTGGCGACCAGAATTGTACACAGTATTCAAGGTGCGGTCTCACCATGGAGCAATACAGAGGCATTATGACATTTTCCGTTTTATTCATCATTCCTTTTCTAATAATTCCCAACATTCTGTTTGCTTTTTTGACTGCCGCAGCACACTGAACCGACGATTTCAATGTGTTATCCACTATGACACCTAGATCTCTTTCTTGGGTTGTAGCACCTAATATGGAACCCAACATCGTGTAATTATAGCATGGGTTATTTTTCCCTATATGCATCACCTTGCACTTATCCACATTAAATTTCATCTGCCATTTGGATGCCCAATTTTCCAGTCTCACAAGGTCTTCCTGCAATTTATCACAATCTGCTTGTGATTTAACTACTCTGCACAATTTTGTGTCATCTGCAAATTTGATTATCTCACTCGTCGTATTTCTTTCCAGATCATTTATAAATATATTGAACAGTAAGGGTCCCAATACAGATCCCTGAGGCACTCCACTGTCCACTCCCTTCCACTGAGAAAATTGCCCATTTAATCCTACTCTCTGTTTCCTGTCTTTTAGCCAGTTTGCAATCCACGAAAGGACATCGCCACCTATCCCATGACTTTTTACTTTTCCTAGAAGCCTCTCATGAGGAACTTTGTCAAACGCCTTCTGAAAATCCAAGTATACTATATCTACCGGTTCACCTTTATCCACATGTTTATTAACTCCTTCAAAAAAGTGAAGCAGATTTGTGAGGCAAGACTTACCCTGGGTAAAGCCATACAAATTGATAAATGATCCAGTAAGTTTATATCTTAGGCAAAAGTGACTTGCCCAAGGTCACAAAGAGCAGCAGTAGGATTTTACCCCCTGCTTTACTCATTTGGAGCCCACTGCTCTAACCACTAGGCTCCACCTCCACTTCAAGTATGTGTATAAATGCTTTTTCTGCCCAGGGCATGCCTCTTCCTACTGCAAAATAAAATATGCAGAAAATGGGGTTTTGCATATACTTTAACATGCATAACCCTCTAATTGATTTTCAAAAGCACCACTTACATGCATAAAACAAGGTTGTATGTGACTAAGTTGCTTTCAAAATCAAGCCCAAAATACACATATCAGGACAAAATGAAAGAGTTCCCCCTTTAAAGACCTTATACCCTCCCATAAGCCCTCTTACACATTAGTATTGAGAAATTTCGCAATTACTAATGAGTAAGGAAACTTAATGAGGGAAAGATATCTTGACCATTTCTGAATCTTCGTGTCTGATATTCAGTGCCATTTATCCAGTTAAGTTCAGACTTAACTCCCACCACATTCACAGTTCCTGAAAGAGTCAGATAACTTGGTGTGGGGGCATTCAGGAGTGGAGCCACTTATCCAGCTAAATTATCTTGATAAATGTGAATTATCAGCCTTATCCAACTGAGGGGTTCATTTACTAAGCTGAACTATGGGTATAACGTGCAAAAACAGCGTTTTTCATACATAAAATGCTGATTATTGTACAACATACCTATATCATGTGATATTCACAATATCACAAGATATTTAGTCCTACCTCCCCCATTAAAATGAGCTGCTTTGCATGAGATGTGCATGCATACAATTTGCAAATGCATGCAAAACAGCTCATTAAAAGCCAATTTTATGGAAACAAAATAACGTAGTATTCCTAAAAAAAAAAAGCCGAGCTGCATTATTTTAATGAAAACTCAGTTGTTGTAGATAATTAATCCAGGCGGCATTGGAACAGTAATGAGCATCCCGTTATCCCTGGGATGTTTCTTAAAAGGGCCTGCTGCAGTCCTAAATCACCCCCCCCCCCCCCAAAAAAAAAGTAGAAATCTTGCAAGATCCACGACATCTCTAGAGGTGGCCCAGCAGGGGCAAAAGTCTAAAAATAGATTTTAAAATCATGCAGCAATGCCCTGCCTTCTTCCTAAACCCCTCCCATTTAAAAAAAATATCACCCACTGGTTCTCATAACCTTCACCAATTCCAACCCTCCCCCTAAGGCATCCAATCCCCTGCCACCCTGGACTCCACTTTCTTTTTTTTTTTCATTTATTGTTTATTCAATTTTATAATTACAAACAAAGATAACTTTGCTTAGAAATTCAGTAGAAAGTTTACACAAAAGAAATATATTCCACCTAATCAAACAGATACAGGAAATAAAATAACTTTCACATTTTTCAGGTAATAATGTGAGAGAGAGAGATGGAACGCAAGAGGAGTATTAATTGAAAAACTATTAATGAAAGCAAAACTATCCTGTAATACCACATCTTAATTCTGCGCGAGCATATCTTTTAATTCGCAGGGGTAGCCATCCTGACGGTTAAGAACTCCCTTAAATGCTCTGGATTATAAAAGATATAAATATTCGCAGAGTATTTTATTACGCATCTTGCGGGATATCTCAAAAGAAATTCTGCGCCCAGTGCACGAGCCTCTGGGCGCATTTTTAAGAACTCTTTCCTGCGTAACTGCGTTACTCTGGATAAATCAGGAAGTATACGGATTAAACCTCCGAGACAGGTAACATTCATTGCTTTAAAATAATACTTCATAATTAATGCTTTATCATGCTCGGAATATAATGAAACAAACAAGACCGGTCTTTCCAGCACTTCAAGACCTGAACTTTCTAAATACTCAGACAAGTTCTCAAAGTCTCCCATATCCACTATTGGGGATATCTGAATCTGGCTTTGTCTTTGTTTCAGGAATAGAATCTTCTTTGACGTTGGTATTTGCTCTTCCTGGATCTTTAAAATTTCCTTTAGATACCTTTTAAATGTTATTAATGGTAGTTCACCAACTACCTTGGGAAAATTCAACACCCTTATATTTAATTGCCTTAGAAAGTTCTCCACAGTTTCTAGCCTCCGCATTGAAACTGCTTGTTCTTTCACAGATGCCACACTTAATTCAGTAAGTTGTTTTAAATCATTCTTGACGTGCTAGTTCTCTAGTTTGTTCTTCATTCTTTATCTTAACTTGATTTTCCAGGGAAGTTATTTTCAAGGAGTTTTCATCCATTTCTCGGGTATATTCATTAACTACCCTGGTCATTCTCATTATCAAATTCCAAAGGGACTCCATAGTTATTATAGCCAGTCTTATTACCTCAAGGGAGCATTTCAAGCCTCCCATTACCTCACTTTCTCCTTCTCCCACTGATGGTCTCTGAGGTGCTCTCTCGGTGCTGTCTACAGTTTGCGCCAAATTCCTCCACCCAGTTGATTTGACACTGTGACATCATCCGCAGGCGAATCAGCATGCTCAGCGGGGCTTGGAGGGGTAGCTCTCGGCTGTTCTCGCCGCTCTGGTGGGGTCAATAATATCACCCCATGCGGCAATGGTACTCCGGCACCGGTCCTGCCAGCGGGGCTCAAGACCCCCAATTGTGGTATAGGCGTCGCAAACTGTGATATTACACGTGGTCCGACTGGAAGTGAAAGCACGGGTGGGTATACCCTCACTTTACCTTTCCTCTTGTGAGGCATACCAATTGTTTTTAAGAAAGGCAAATAAAAACAGGAAAATTCGGGAGCGTCTGCATCTGCGACTGCTCAGGAAGCCATCTTGGATCTCTCTCTGGACTCCACTTTCTATAAATGAAATCCCTGGTTTCTAGTGCCCCCCACCCTAGCCACCTCCTAGAATTCCACTTGCATAGAAAGGTTCCCTGTTTGCTAGTGGGGTCCCCTTCAGATCCCCCAGACCCCCCCCCCCCCCATAGCTTTGAAGAAATACCTGGTATCTAGTGGGCCAGTAGCACCCCTTAAGCTCCAGGCTACCACCACCATCTTTGCAAATTGGTGCCGGTTGCTTTTCACCTCAATCACATAATAAAGGCAAAGGCCAGCAAGATCATGGCAACTGGCCAGAGTCAAGGGGACACGGGGGGCGGGGCAGTCTGGGGGTTCCACAAGACACCAAAGAATTTTTCTATGTAAGGGGAGGGGGGTCCAGAGGGATAGCTTCAGTGGCCCGGGGCCACCAGAAACCAAATGTTTAAGAAATGGAAGGGGGCAGGTGGGGTTTGGATGACTTATGGAGCTGGGAACTGGTGGTGGGTGGTGTGAGAACCAAGGGGTGAATTTTTTTAAAAGTGCAGGGGTTTGAGAAGGGGAGTTTGTGATCTTAAAATTGTTTTATAGACTTTTGCCCCTTCTACATCACCTCTAGAGAAGGTGGAGAAGTTGGGTGGGGAATCTATATGGACTGATGAGGGTTATTTTTTGCGGTTGGGGAAGTATTTTTGGCCTTTTAGGGATTCTGAGATGATGGCAGGCCCATGTGAAGAGGGCCGCCATCATGCAGTTTCCCTTTTCCTTGCAATATTTTTCCTTGCAGACTTTTTACATGAGAAAATATATCTCAAGGAACCACTGTGATATTTTGTCATGGGAGGGGAAGAATACCATGAGAATGCCCCATTCCCAGGATTATTTTGCCCTTCCTGCAATAAATATCATACCACAATAAATGACCCCCTAAATTAGCTGGATAATTTTAAGGCTGCATGAAAGCAGCTCTAAAGTAAACTGAATAAACGGATGCAGCTAACTTCCTGATAGAAAGATATATTCACCTCCACTGAATATCCAATATAAATTAGCCAGGTAAGTTTTCTGGCAAGAGACTAGTCTAGGCTTCACCTGTACCAGCTCCTTTCCCTGCAAGTTGAGCCCTTGGGTTCCAAGGGCCAACAGGACTTAAGCGAGGGACAGAGCACTACGTAGGCGGAGGTTCAGGGCCACAAAGGCAGGTGGCAAGCAAGGAAGGTCAATGTCAAGGGGTCAGAAGCAGGCAGCAACAAGACTAGTCAGTGTCTAGGCAAAGGGGCAGTGGCAGGTGGAAGTCAAGAGTAGTCAGTGTCCAGGCAAGGGGTCAGATCCAGTGGTCAGTCAGAAGACAAGGAGAAGATATGAAGTACTAACACAGTAGGGGAGGTAGGTGGACAAGGCAGAACTGGATATGATGAGGCAAGACAGACTAGAGAGACAAAGCAAGGCTGGAGACAGGATGCAGGAATGCTGGAAACACGTACTACCAGGAGGTAGAGGGACCTGTTTCTAAGGCAAGGCAGTGAGGTCTGGAGAACTCTCATACAGGGTAGCGTGGCTGACGTTATTCTAAGGCACTATGCAGTTCTTCCCGCCAAAGGAAATTTAAGAAGTGCTGCGTGTGGGAAAGCCTAGGAGGAGACACATCCTGAGCCTCATTCATATTGCGAGCAGCATCCAGGTCACAGGAGCTTACCAGCAGCATTGGAGTGAGTATGGTGGTTCGTGGGACTTTCCAGTGAGCCGCCAATCATAATACTACCCCCCTCAAAAGCCTCCTCTCCAGTTTTCTGGGCTTGGGCTTCCTGGAGAATCTCTTGTGGAAGTTCAACACGAATTGGGGGGCTTTCAGATTGGAAGCTGACTCCCATGAATTCTCCTCAGGACCATAGTTCTTCCATGATATGAGGTTTTCCAGTTTGTTTTGTCAGCTGCAGGCTGATATCCTCCTCAGAGGTTGTTTCCATAGGTCTAAGTGGTTGCTGAGAAGGCCAGGAGATGAACACTCATTTCAAGAGATATACATGAACTATGATGTGTATATGTAGAATAAGTGGCAGCTTAATCTGATAGATCACAGGCCCCACTTGTTGCAGTACAGGGAAAAGACTAATGAATCGAGGTACAAGCATGATGGAGGATATTCAGAGATGCAAATTCTGCATGCTTAACCATACTAGGTCACCCAGATTAAATTAAGGAGCTGGTCTGTGCTTCCTATCCAACTGCTTTTTGGATCGGGCAGCTGCAATGGTAAGCAGCTGATTGGTCCTTTGCAAGAGGTCATGGAGCTCTTGGGATGTGACATGGGCTGCCGGGTAGGTTAATGAAAGAGGAAGAGGCATTAGTGGATGTTTGCTATGGACAACTTGGAATGGTGTTGAGCTGTTAGAAATGCTTACATGATTATTATGTGAGAATTCTGCCTATGGAAGGAGGACCGCTCAATTATCTTGCCTGTCATTGTGTCAGCCTGAGGAAAATCTTGAGGACTTGATTAGAAATCTCATTTTGCCTGTTTCCTTGTGGATCATAAGCTGTGGTGAGATCCAATGTAATTCCAAGTTTCTTAGTGATCCCCTTCTAGTATCAGGCCATGAACTAGATGTCTTGATCAGAGAGGATGTGAGAGGGCATCCTATGCAGGCAAAAGACATGTTGTATGAAGAGACAGGCTAATTCAGGAGCCAAGGGCAAGCCCAGGAGTAGAATGATATATGCCATTTTAGAGAATCTATCCACCACAACCCATATCATGGTAGAGCTGTGAGAAAGAGGGAGTTATGTGATGAAATCAGTGGACAAGTGGATTCAGAGTTCCTTGAGACTGGCAATGGCTGTAACAGCCCTCAAGGTTGGGCTCGAGTGGTCTTGTGCTGTGCACATGCAGGACGGGATTTTACATAATTTTCCACATAACTCCTTACATGGGATCAACAGAAGTGGTGTAAGAGGAGTTCACAAGTATGGGCCACTCCAGGGTGTCCTCTCAGACATGAGTGGTGAAACCATTTTAACACTTTTTCGTGAAGATGCTTTGGCATTACCATCTTTCCAGTGGGCACTGGTGTAGTAGCTGCTAAGATGACCCTCGATGGATCTATAATGTATCGTGGGAGGTCTGGTATATCTTCCATCGGAAAAGAGTGAGAGAGGGCATCTGCTCTCTGATTCTTAGCTGCTAGTCTGTAGTAGAGCTCGAACCAATTGAAGAAAAGGGACCATTGGGCCTGTCTAGGATTGAGCTATTGCACCTGAAACCCCCCTCACAAGAGACAGAGGTTTGAGCATGCTACCATTTAAGTGAACTTCAGCAGAGGAAAAAAAGAGAGCAATGTAACTTGAACCACCAGCCCAGGAATCACAAAATACCCCTTACTGTGAAGGTGCTTAATTGACCATTGAATAGATGAGTCACAGAATCAGGGAGGGGATTTGCATGTTACAGCCCCCTGAACTACTGTTGGTAATTTTGCAATGAAATATCACTAAAAATCAGAGGATTTAAACTGATTATAGAACTATGACTGGGAAAGGGATTTATGGGATAAATATACTGGAAAACAGTCCTAGGAAACAAACAGATATTCAACCTGACTAACAAGGTATAGTGTCTCAGATATCATCTTGCTAAGGAGTACCAATCTGTAATGAATCTGATATAGTTGTGGGTGGATCCCTGGGCCGGTGGCAGATGACCATGCCCCCGGGTGGATATCCCGAGAGGGACCACTGGCTAGGCTTGAGTATGGAGACCGACACACATTAGTTCTTTTATTAAACAGGATTTTGAAACCACCAGAGGTGGCAGTAGTGAGCTGATATGCCCGACAGGGCTGTAGTCCCTCAGGTACTTCAACAGTGATCCAGGATGGCTGAGCTATTGAGAAACTGTAGAAAGTGAATAGGCAGAGTAGGCAGAGTTCATGAACAGAACTAGATGACAAAACTCACATAAGGTCTCAAGGAAGCTCAGGAGCTGGAAAGGTTTAGGCCCTCAAGGAGCAAGTACCTGGTTCCAAAGAAGCTCTGAAAGATTGATGGTAACTTACAAATGTTTGTAGCAGTGATAGCTTCCAGGCAGTAGAGAATCTTCAGAGTGTCCAAGAACATGGGCCCTCGAGGAGCGAGTATCGGTTCCTATCTGTAATGTAAAAGTAAAGAGAAAAAGCGAGACCCCCGAGGAGTGGGTACCTCTGGTAAGTCCGAGGAGGCAGAGTAGCTTGGGGGGAGTAGTCCATAGGTAGCGAGACACATTCCCATACCAACCCCTTGCTAACTCAGTTAGATAGTGAAATAGAGACCTTTAAATATTGGAAGCGGATGACTTCATCTCAGGGGGACGCCCCTGAGGTTCGCACTCTTGCTGGTGCACTCTTGCTCGCGTGCCCTAGGTCTTCAGGCAACATGGCAGATCTGCAATGTCGAGCTGGTCTGGTGACGCCAGAGGGAGACAGCATGGAGATGCCATGGCAGCCAGCCGTCCATCAGACCTGGAGGGAGTCACCACAGAGTTAAAGAGGGCAGAGTGAGGACATCTAGCAGCGACGGTCGCAACACAAGGGTATTCAGACACTTGGGTATTGAGCTCCCAGACAACAGCAGGGAATAGCCAGCAGGATGAAGGGCATGCATATGGGCTCTGTCCATGGTCCTGCCTGGGTCTTGGCCTTTTGGCTGAGAAAAGGTGACTTATCCAGGCTGGGTGACAGCAAATAACTGGCCATGGAATTAGCAGAGCTAAAATCACTGAAAGCTGATACTGTGGAGGGCCTGAATCACTGAAGCTAAACAGCCATGAGCCTAGTGGAGCTGTAAAACCCATGCCAGGGAAAACACTCCTACAAAGAGACAACTGAAGGAGAGCAACAGATTTGTAGATTAAGTGGTGCCCTTTGAGCAAGAGGACTCCTGTTGCAGATCTGGAGGTGAAGTCGGGTCTCCCAGGATGGCATGGACCCCAGTGGTAGACCAGGAGGTGGAATCGGGTCCCCCAGGAGGGTGTGGCCCACCGTGGCAGTCCAGGAGGTGGAGTCAGGTCCCCCAGGAGGGTGTGGATCTCAGTGGCAGTCCAGGAGGCAAAGCCAGGTCCTCCAGAAGAGTGTGGACCCAGAAGCAGTCCAGGAGGTAGAGTTGGATCCCCAGGAGCAGACCTGGAGGTGGAGTTGGGTCCCCCAGGAGGGTGTGGACCCCAGTGTTAGCACAGACCTTTCAGAAGAGTGGAAGGAGACAGTTTAGCTACAACAGACCTCCCCCTCCTCAGGCCAACACTGCCCACTAGTCCAGTTGCATCTTTTCACATGGGAAAAATGGGGAGGATAATAATACTTACTTAAGCGGGAAAGTAAGAGGTCCTTCTATTCCATATGGTGGTATACTGTGGGGAAAAACAACCCCAAATTGCCAAATATTAAATATTCTTGCTATCTTGTAGAAATGAATATAGTTGTGTGGCTTACTAACCACGGGTAGATTAGTGTGCTGTTTGACATCCTATTAGCAATGTACATAGTCATGTACAAATATATGTTCTTGAATAGTCTAATAAACATGTACATATTTGTACATACTACCAGCCTTGTTCACAGTCCAATTTATTTTCCTTGGGTGAAGGGAGAGAAATCCCACCTACTAACACCTTTATCCCCAGGTGGAGGCACCAGGCGCCAAGAATGTGAGGACCGACGCAGTCTGTCCTAGAAGGGCTCCCACCAGCTTGGTCCCGACCCAGGAACGCCCTGTGAGTTAAGTGGTCAAGGGGGCATTATACACCTGTTGTAGATACTCCAGGTTTTTCTGATTGGTGTAGTGGCCTCTTCTATGAGATGCCTCCACTCTTCCAGTGCTAGCTTTACCACAGGAGTTCTTGATCCCCAATCATGTAATTTCTCTCTGTTGGGGAGAACTTCCTAGAAGGAGCAAGGCAGGAGGGACCCTTGGTTGATATGTCAACTGAGTATATAATCCCTACCCCTAGGGTAGAGGCATCTATCTTTAGGAAGAAGGGTTCATCAGGCCTTAGGCAAGGTCCTTGGGAGAATGCTTATTTGAAAGCCTGGATGACATCAATAACTTATATGGGCCAGCACCAGGAATCGGTGCTTTTGCAGCATTGCAATCATAGATTATCCTGATATAAATTGCTATAGTAATTTGCGAACCCTAGGAAAAGCTGTAGCACCCGAAGACCTACTGGCTGAGGCCAGTCAAGGATGACTTTTTGTTTTACAGGATCCATGTGAAAGCTGGTTCAGAAGATAATATAGCCCAGGAAGGAGAGCTGTTCTTTCTCAGAGAGGTCTTTCTTTAGTTTGGCTTAGAGATGGTGTGCTTGTGGCCTATGCAGTTCTTGTTCAACGTGCTTCTGAGGTTGGCTCAGGGATTGGGAGTAGACGAGAATGTCATTGAGATACACCACTACGTGGGAATACAAGATGTCCCAGAATATTTTGTTCACTAGGTTCTGGAACACTGCAGTGGCATTACATAGGCCAAATGGCATAAACAAATATTCATAGTGCCCGTCTCTCATATTAAATACAGTTTTCCATTTGTCTCCTTTGCAGATGCATATAAAAATGTAGGCTCCTCACAGATCCAGCTTGGTGAAGATTTCTGCCCCTCATAGATGATCAACAAGCTCAAAAATGAGCAGTAGTGGATAAGATTCTTTCTATTAATGGTGTTTAGACCTCTGTAATAGATAAAGTACCTGAGGTACCCATCCTTCTTGCCTTCTTGGGTATTACATGGAATGAAAAATTCTCCTTGTGCAGAAGATGCTACTCATTCTCTGGACCGCATGCAGTCCGGAGAATGAGTAGCATGGTCATTTTGGAGAAGCAGCCTGGGAGGTGGTCCCCGTACACTAAGGAGATAGTCACTGGGTGTTCCAGGAAAGTTGTCAATCTTGTATTGATAAACAAGAGCCTTGTCAATGAACTTCTCGCTGGTTCCAGAATCAAGAAATTCTTCCGTAGAAAGTTGACAGTGTTCCAATGAGAGGGAGACAGGAACCAGTCGTTGTGGAGAGGAGAGTGTCTTGCCTAGGGTTGCCTCCCTGATCAGCCCTAGGTACAAAAGTTTCCTGACTTCTCAGGACACTGGGATGCAAGGTGTCTTCTATTGGCACAGTAGAGGCACAAGCCTAGCTGCCGCCTTTAGAGTTTTTCTTCGAGTCACAATTTAATGCAGCCCAACTGCATAGGCTCTTCTAAAACCTATGGTTCCAGGGTGTACATTGGCACTGGAGGATTCTGGAAATGAGGAACCAATGGGGCAGGGCGCCAGGTAGCCGTGGTCTTCTGGTCCCGCTCTGGAACTGTCAATTGATGTAGTTAGCTGGAGTGATTAATTCATCTACGGTTGCAGGGACATCCTTCCAGAGAGACCCTGCCAAAAATTAGCTGTGAGACTGTCCTCTCCCATTGGAGTTCTGAGGCAAGGGTACAGAATTAAATCGCGTACTCTTCAAAAGTATGCTGCCCTTTGCGAACTCTGAGAAGTTCTGCTGCCATGGAGTTGGTGCAGCCTGGTTCTTTAAAAACAAACTGGAACTTGTGATGGAATTCTGGGAGGCTCTGAAGAATTAGATCATCCTGCTCCCACAGTGGAGATGCCCAACTCTCAGCAGAACAAGACGTAAGTCACCTTGATACAGCAGACTTGATACAGCAGAAGTGCATGCAACATTGGTTTATGAAGCCGTAGCACTCCTTTGGGTCCCCATAATAGCATGGAGGTGATGGAAGCTGAGAACTGGCTTAGGCAAAGAAACCAGCTCCAGCAGGGGGAGAGCCATCAGAGAAGGAATCTGTGTGGGTGTCAGGATGTCCACATGGCTGCAAGTCTTTCTAGGAGCCCAGTGACTTAATCCAGGACCCCCTGCTGTCCTTGAATCCACTGGGCCAGACCTGGAATTGACTGGAGTGAGGTCAGTTCTGCTGGGTTGATGGCCTCCGCAATCTGTAAGCGATGTGAACCCTTGTTGTTGTGGTGAGGTTCACACAGCCTATGGGGGGAACCCTGTATCCCCTCACTGACAGTTGTTTTGCTGTCAAAAGAATGGTCTAGGCTTCCCCTGTACCAGCCCCTTTCCCCTCAGGTTGAGCCCTTGGGTTCCAAATGCCTGCAGGACTTACACGAGGGTCTCTTAGAGGACTGCATATGTGAAGGTCTAGGACCTGGCAATGGTCAAAGGCAGGCAGCAAGCAAGGAAGGTCAATGTCCAGGCAAGGGGTCAGAGGCAGGTAGCAACAAAAAGGGTCAGTGTCCAGGCAAAGGGGTCAGTGGCAGGCAGCAGTCAAGAGTAGTCAGTGTCTAGTGATTAGTCCAAAGAGAAGTCAGGGAGGAAGCAGGAGAGACTGACACAGTAGAGCAGGTGAGCAGACAAGGCAGAGATGGATATGATGATGTAGGGCAGGCCACAGGAGCTTACCAGCAAGGTTGGGGTGAGTGTGGCAGCTCACAGGACCCTCCCATGAGCCGCCAGATGTAAAACAAATCTTTTCCAATGGAAAGGAAGCTGTAGAACCAGGGGTCATGATTTGAAACTCCAACTCATGAAATATTTTTCCAGAGAAAGGGTGGTGTATGCCCTCCCAGAACAGATGTGCCACAAAATAGCATGCAGCCCAGCAAAATAAGAAGCAAGAACTTCATATAGTATGTATGAAAGGACAATGGAATGTGCATATCAACAAAGCACGTACTGAAGGAAATTGGTGCATACAGAAGACAAACAGCACTTGTGTGAATGAGCCAGAGAGGGAGGTTGTGTGAGACAGGGAGACAGAGATTGAGTGTATACAAAAGAGAGTGCATGTGTGCGGGAGAATGTATGAGAGAATGAGGGAGTGCAGGGGACAGAGGGTTTGACAGAGAAAGGGAGTATGTGCAACTGTGGATGAGACAGAGACAGACTCTATTTCACACAGATCTCTATGTCTATGACTTTTGGCCAGCCCTTTCGGCTAGTGTTTTAATAATAAGCTACATTAACACAAATTATATTTCATTGACTAAATTAAGGTTTCTGGGATTGGTGATAGTTCTTTTATCTATATTCCCCCATGAACTAGAGCATTACTACAAAAAAGAGATTTTGAGATATTTGTTCTAGTTTCAGAGGTATCATGAGTAAGAAAAATATATCCCTCTTGCTGATATCCATAGTTTGTGAAAATCAAAATATTCATGTCCTCCCTCATCTGAAGCTCTAGGGTACACCCTTGAATTAAAATAAAAAACACAGTGGATCTCACAGTGAAACAGTTTGCAACAGAAAGTTGAGGGTGAAAGAATTGTCTAGAGAGAAGAAAGAAAAGGACCAGCATTTGCTTTTGGACCCTGAGACAGAGGCTCTGCCCTGAAGCTAGCCATACTTTTCCAACCGATCTGTGGCAAAGCAAACAGACTGAACCCTGCAGGAAGATTACAGCGCAGAGCACATCAGATTAAAAAAGGATTCTCCCTGGATCTTCCACCCCAGAAAGGGCATCCTTTACTAGATTTTTCTTTGTCTCTGCATCTGTATTTCCTGACAGTTTTGCCTCAGGAGAGAGATGCACATGGACACCAAGGAGCACTACAGCCCTCTTGATCCAACTTTTGAAATCCCAGCGAGAACCAGAGACCATATGGTGCAGTTGCTGGAGACAGTGTAACTATCAACTATTCAGAGGCAATTATCCTTGCACATATTACTAATTAGTACTTTAATTAGGGACCCTTGACTAAAACCCCTGAATTAATCATGTATTTATTTATTATTTCTTAGACATAGTGACTCTCTTGACTACGAGCAATGTTTGTAAATATGTTCGCTTTATCCCCTTCCCCTGCTTGACTTTTCAGGCTCCCTAGAGCCCCTTCTCTCTCTTTTCGCATATCTTCTCCCAGTTCTCCCCTCCCCGGTTCCATGTAAATTCTACCTTTCGTTACAATGTAAACCGATATGATGTGTATTTTAATGTCGGTATAAAAAAAGATGTTAAATAAATAAATAAACACAGTATTGGCGGCAGAAAAAGACCAAATGGGCCATCCAGTCTGCCCAGCAAGTTGTCTATAGTAGTAACTGCCGCTCAGTGTAGGATTACCCCCTTGTTTCTATTAAGGGTAGTAACATTAGCAATAAAAAGAACAACCAATGGTGAAACCCATAACAAAATTACTGCTAGCAACATTTTTTATGGTTGGAGCAGCCTTCTTAATAATTAGGACTTGGTTGTAGAAGCAGTCCTGTGCTTTTTCCCTAATGACTGTGTATTAGTACCCTGGACTGTAAAGTCAGGGCCCAGCTTTGGCTGTCGTCTGAATCCAATTCCCTCCCCCACCCTCCCCCCACTGCAGAAGCAGAGAGCGATGTTGCAGTTGTGTCAAAAGCATCTAGGCTAATTGGTCTGCAAATGTGAAAGTATCCCATAAATAAATATATAAATATATACCACCAAACCAGAAATAAAATCTGCCCAAGGCGGTGAAAAACATAAATAAAACAATATTCCATAACTATTTAAAATACATTAAAACCAGAAACCCATACCCCTACCCAACTCTCGTCCAGATTTTTCTACCCATAATTCATTCATTAGGGAACAACCAAGTTTTCATTGTTTTTCTAAATGCCAGAAAATTTGATTCTAGTCATATCTCAGCCATGGCAGAATTCCACAGTTCCAGTTTTGCCACTGAAAATGCACTACTATGGTAGGCAACTCTCTGGATTTCTTTTCTAGGGGGGATTTGAACAAACACTCCCTCCACTGATCACAAATTACGTCTACTGACACAACCCTTAAGTAACGTCTGTAGATAACTAGCTCCATAAGCGTTCATAGTTTTAAACATCAAAATCATCATTCTAAAGCTCACATGCTGTTTAAAAGGAAGCCAAGAACTGCTGTATCAACAGAGATGCACCAACCCTTTGAGGACAGCCCAACACTAGCCTTGCAGCCATATTCTGCACAGTTCGCAAACACTGAATCTTCTTCTTTGGTAAACCCACTAACAGACCATTGCAATAATCCAAAAGAGACAAATAATAATTCTGAATAACTGTTTGGAAAGAGAGCACAATCAAAAAAAATGGAGAAACTTCCGCAACTAACATAGCTTAGAAAAGCCCTTTGAACTACCAATTTAATATGAAGCTCTATATTAACTTGGAATTCAACAAAATAAAATATCCAGATCTTTACTTTTTTCCAAACACAGAAGGTCAAGAGTTATCGTTTTCTCTCAGTTATGATTCCGGAAGTGGGGAGGGGCGAGGGATGCACTGGGACTCCGCGACCTTATATGATGCAGACAAGAGAGGGGCCCTGTAGCTCAGAACCCCTTATGTGATATCAGGAAAAGCATGGGGAGAAATGACAGAAGGGCTTGGAGACCCTGACATGATCTTAGGGAGGAGGGCACTGAAGCTCAGAGCTCCTATCATTATATTGGGGGAGAAATCAGGCTATGGATGTCCCTTTAATCACTGGGTGTATGAGAAGGTGTCTGGCATTGCCATGGCCTATAATCACAGCCCCCGGTTTTCTGCAGCTGCAGGTTTTTCAAGATTCTGCAGAAGATTCTTCAGAGTTATTTGGCAATTAATTATATGGCAAATTTGCATGTCTTACTATGCAAAACAGTCAATTTTTTAATAGAAAAACTTTCACATATGTACTAAACGTTTAAACTATATAAAAATTAAAAATGTATCATATAAAAATAAAGTATTTATCAAGAAAAAACTTATAAGTTACTCTTTTTACTGTGAAATGTCACTTTTGTTTGGGACTGAAATATAGTGCAACCATCCCTTTTATATTTTCCTGAGAAAGTCCTTGTCATCTTTCTACATATATAACTTTATGTACGCTGAGGCTGCTCTCAGCATAAATAGAGTTTGTCATGCTGTTAATTGAAATTAATGCCATCTCTGCCAGTGGCAGAACAGGAGCAGCTGCAGGCTTCTAAAATACATCCAGGTCTTTGTCAGTTGGTGTATGGGTGGCCACACATGCAGGTGTGAGAACCTTTGAATACCGCTGAAATTATTCCAGCAGGACCTGTCTTTGAGGGATCAAACACTCTGCTTGCTCTTTTCATTCCAATCTCAACCCCTCCCCTCCTCTTCTCTTCAGGACTAGAGGGGGAGGGGGGGGGGGGAGAAGCACAGGAAGTGAGGGCTAGATTAGGGATTAGAGTGGTTTGCTTGTTGTCTGCTTTAGATGCAGCCTCACTCTTCAACTTCTGTTCTTTGCAAACTGCCTAGGAGGAATGAGGCCAGCACAGTCCCTCCCCTGCTCCAAGTAATTTACCACAGGTTGCTCTAAAACCATGCAATTACTTCCATAGCTTTCTCAAGGAGGTAAAAATGTAAATTAATATTTCACTTCCTCATTTAACTGCCTTTCAATTTCACAGTTTTCTCTGGACCAGGGTTTCCCTCTGATGCTTTTTACATCACCTGGTTATTTGTAATCACCTTAATTTAAAACTTCCAATCAGTCCTGAAACACAATAACACTCAAATAATGCATTAGTCACTCACAATATTTGCCAGGTCTACATCATCCATGTGTAATTTATTTATATATTTTAACAGCCGTCATTCACCCTAACATAGTCACCTCACTGAATGTTTTGTTTTTTTAATCTATGGCAGAAAGTAATACACAAACAGTGTGATTGAAAAGTATAACTGTTTTTAATAATACAAAACCATGTTTTTCTTTATATTTCTTTTGCCAGATTCCAGAGGGAGAGTATACAATGGCTCAAGAAAGATACTCCTGCCACTGCTGCTGCTTCCTGGAGAACTGTTTACCTATGCTCCTGCCTTCCACCTCCTCCTTCCTCAGGGGCAGTATGACAAATGTGGCTGAACACCCGCAAAAACGCACACTAAAGCAGTCTATCAATAAATGCTCTCGAGCAAAGATGTGCTATTGGCCAACAGTCAAAGACCATTATCACTAGACTTCATTGCAGACCTGATCCTCCATGGAAGCCTTCGTAGGCAAACTGCAGTATGTGTGCGTGTGCAAGCTCTTCTGAGATAAGTTTACAAAGAAATAACCGAGTGTCAGAAAACCAGACAAACCTCAGGAAAAGTTGACTCACAGCCCACAGCATGACAGCACAATTAAGGAAAAGTGGTGAACTTACAACAGGACTTGACAAGACAGATCTAGTAACCATGCCACAGTGAATATGTGAGGCATAGTCTCGCACACTCAAAATGATGAAATGAATCAAGATAGAAAGTAATGTTACAGTATGTATTCACAGAGTGCCATGTTCTACCTCTAAAGCCAGGTTACCTTCCTGCACCCTTCCCAAGTCAGGCAAGTATCCTTCTCATCTCCATAGGTGCCAACTTAGAATAACTGGGAGTGCTAAATTCAACACAAATTACCCATCCCTTGTCACATTGTAGATGTTTATTCATTATTGGGGGTGCTGAAACACCCATTACACCCATAGAGCTGGCACCTATGACCATGCCAATGATTGTCCTTCCTCTAATGGGCAAGGTACCATGTCTGCTCTCCCAGACAAGGAACAAGGTATAAGCTTTGAACCAGACCATCTGAAAAATAAGAAAGGAGAACCTATTTCAAATGTAATTTTACAAAATGGAATACATTAGTTTAGGAGTGACAACCCCTGACACAGTTGTTAGATTGTAATCTATGAAAACATTTAACTTGGCAGGTTACTCCTGCTGCTCAAGACAGACATTTTAGAAGGAATGCATTATGTCAAGTAAGTAACTGGCCCTGACCCACTCTTTCCCAACAACATACATTACCTTCTGTAGGCTGTCCCAGCTTCTATCACCTGGGATATGATCCCTAGTTTTACAGCTTCCTTTCCATTGTAAAAGGTCTGATTTTTCTCCATTATTAATACCCTTTAGTTATTTAAAAGTCTGTATCATATCCCCCTGTCTCTTCTCTCCTCTCCTCTAGGGCAGTATTTCCCAAACCTCTCCTGGATGCATACCTAACCAGGAGGGGGCTAGGCTAGCACAATGTGAGCGATGATGCAGCAAGTTTTGGCCATGCTGCCAGAAGATTGTGAGGGAGACAGCTTAGATGTTGCTCTGCCTGTCCCTTCAAGCTTTTTGGACTCTGGAGGTATAGGAGTAGTTGCGGGCATACTTTCCTTGGATTTCCTTGGAAGATCAGCCTCCTTCTCTTGGTAAGTCCTTTAAGGCCTCCATTAAGGCTGAGTTGTAACACTGGACTCCCTTTGGGAATTAATTGTAGGTTTCGGGAATTCCTTAAACAATGTTTTTCCAAAATTGACACTTTGTCCTCTAAGTTTGAGCAGATGATTCTCAATGATGATGGTCATCTCTGCTTTAAATACTAAGGTTGCGACTATTGAATTTGATATTAAAGATATTCAGAACTTTAATTCTGTGACTGTAAACTACTCTAACATGCTTTCCAGAAGGATAGACCATCTTGAAAATCACACAAGACATTTATATTTACATTTTTAAATTTCCCTAAGATCATGGGGAAATTCCTTATGTGACCTTAAAAAATATAGTTTTTGCAGGTCCTAAAATTTCTGTCAGACCAATTGCCTTCTGTTAATAAGTTGTATTTTTGCCTGCAAATACTTCAACTGTAACTCAACAAGTTTCAAACACACACTCTTTTTCTGCAGTGCATGATTTGACAGATTTCCTCAAGCCTTCTTCTCCTGAAATTCTAGACCATTGTACCTTGTTGGTTTCCTTTATTTCTTCTCAAGATCTGGGCAGCATAATGCGAAAGTGCTTCAGGAATTTATCTTCTTTATTTTATGACCAGATTGTATGGATTTTCCCTGATCTCTCTCGGGCTTTCTTGCTTTTAGACAAGAGGCTTTTCTTTAGGTTGTTCCTTCATGCTTCGTTATCCTTGTCAATGCATCATTAAGTATAATAATGATTGTTTCAACTTTTTTTCTCCAGAACAACTAAAAGTGTTTTTGTACTCCAGAAGACCTTTAACATGACCTCCAGTGCCTAATTAGTTGTTATGGGCATCAATTAATTATGCAGTATTGTAACATGCTATGCTAGTTTCTATGAAAATTTCTTATTGTCTCTGGGATAACCTTTGATCCTTTCCCATGTGCTATGAGATTCAGTAATAGATGCTTGTATTTTCTTTCGTTACCTGCTTTATTTTATGTTACATTCTCTTATATAACCTTAGACAAATGTCCATGTATTTTCTAGCAAAGTTTACATTTTTCGTTATATACATAAAATTTCATAAATAAAAAGTTTTTAAAAAATCACTCATGAGCTTTGACCTGCTTTTTTGTGCAGGAAGTCAAGGGGTGTGTGTGTGTGTGTGTGTGTGTGTGCGTGGGGGTTGGGGAACGGCATGCGTTCATTTGCAAATGTCGTGATGACACTATATTTCCCTCTTCCAAGTTAAGCACATCGAAAGGAATGCCCCTTTTCAATGAGGCTACAAATTGTGTGCATTGGGAACCCCACGAGTACTTTTTAGTGGCTGCGAAGAGGGCAATTTTCAGAAGGGGCAGTTGACCAAACTACCCTTCCCAGCTGTATAACAACCCAATCTTCAAATACAAGCTGTCTAACTACTTTTTGTTTGAGTATTAGGTTGGCACTGGTGATTTCCTTCTGGATCATGCCAGGTCACCAACTCAGAAGCTTTTTGAACTACCTTCTTTTTCCTTGCTAGGAAAGAGTGGAAGAGGAAGACCACCAAGGAGCCTCACCCAATACCTTTTTTAAATTTGTTTTTAGAAAATTAATATTGTTGGTTGGTCTGTACGGCTTGAAAAGTACACCTGTTCATTGCCAGTTAGGTGCCTTACTGAAAATGTGCCTGTTAATGTACAACATGTGCCCAGATTTGACTGCTGTTTCTTGGTAATATACCTTTATCTTTTTTGAAGTTGCTGCTGGCAAGTACTTCCTTATTCAAAGTACACTGCAGCTACCTAGTTTTTGCTATGCATGCAAAGGAGAGCCTTGGATCAACTGGCACCATTTTGAATGACAAGGCAAGAGTGATTGGGGTTCATGGTTGTGAAGGAGTAGTCTGGGGGAGGCATTGGAGTGCCAGTGGAGGGCTGGGGAAGAAGGAATGTTTTTAGTTTTTTTGAAGAGGGGGGTTTAAGCAAGGAGTTAGGACTTACATTTTCACTTTTTGGGGGGAAGCTGTGGCAGGAGGTAGAGGAGAAGGATGAGGCTTTGGAAGGGAGGCTTATGGAGTGTGGGTGGGCTGTGATGATGGTTGGGAGGGTGATGGATGGCGCAGTTGCTTTGGGAAAGAGGCTTTTGGAGTTCTGGGGTGGGGTACCACAGTTTAGTAAATCCCGAGGGAACTAATTCATAGTAAAACAATGTGGGAACATACCGTATTACTGCAGCTTAGTAAATAGGCCCCTATATTATTTCGGATATACCGTATTTCTTCGATTGTAGACACCATCGATTGTAAGACACACACATTTTTCAGTACCCACCAACAATTAAAAAGCTTCACTTAAAGAAGAAAATTAATTTATTAGAATAGCTTTTAAAATTTCTTAGGAATTTTGTAGAATTTTTTAGAATGATATTTCTAAGAATGATTCTAAGAATAAAATGAAACTCTAAAATATATCTTAACAAATATTTTTACAATAATTGAATTCAATTTACTAGAAAAAACAATAGTGAAACACACTAATTGTAAACAATGTCACAAAAACAAAAATACAAAATTCTACCACAGGTATTTTATTAATTTCACCCTTCCAAATCAATTTATGAGACAGATTCATCTTCTGAGACTTCTTTATTTTCATTATCCCATAATATATCATCTTCTCAGCCATTGAGAGCGTTGGTGATGCAATATGTTAAAAATGAGTGCTGCACTATTTTTTCTGGGATTAGCTTCCAAGCTGTTGATACCCATTCTGCCAATGCTTTCTTAATTTTTCCGGAAGGTGTCAGCAAAGGGTTGTCAGTTAACAGCCAGGATTCATATTCCTTTCTCAAGTAATTGTTAAGAACATAAGAAATTGCCATGCTGGGTTAGACCAAGGGTCCATCAAGCCCAGCATCCTGTTTCCAACAGAGGCCACACCAGGCCACAAGAACCTGGTAATTACCTGAACACTAAGAAGATCCCATGCTACTGATACAATTAATAGCAGTGGCTATTCCCTAAGTATAATTGATTAATAGCCATTAATGGACTTCTCCTCCAAGAACTTATCCAAACTTTTTTTGAACCCAGCTACACTAACTGCACTAACCACATCCTCTGGCAACAAATTCCAGAGCTTTATTGTACGTTGAGTGAAAAAGAATTTTCTCTGATTAGTCTTAAATGTGCTACTTGCTAACTTCATGGAATGCCCCCTAGTCCTTCTATTATTTGAAAGTGTAAATAACAGAGTCACATCTACTCGTTCAAGACCTCTCATGATAAAGACCTCTATCATATCCCCCCTCAGCCATCTCTTCTCCAAGCTGAACAGCCCTAACCTCTTCAGCCTTTCCTCATGTGTGCCCCGTCCGAGCTCGGCCCAAGCATGGGCCTGCTCACCTCACTAACTCCTCTGCAGGTCATGGGTCGGCCTCCCTAGCAGCAGCCGCAAGCACCTCCAGGCCTCGGCGTCCCGCGGCGGCAGTCGCCGGACCTTTCACTGCCCACCAGGCCTCACGCCGGATTCAGCATCCTCAGTGGCGTTGGCCACACCCCATGTGTGCGCGGACCGCCTGGCCACGTGTAGGGCCAGGCACAGGTCCTAGCTCTGTGGCGCACCCTGATTGAACATACGATATAAGGAAGTCCCTGCCTGCACTTCCTTGTCTTGGCAATCGGGTCGGCACTGTACGTGTACTAGTTTGGCTCCACGTTCACAGTCTTGTTCCAGTTTTGTTCCAGTCTTGTTCCAGCATCCTACTGTTCCAGCGTCTGTCTGTCCTGTCTCCCCAGGTAGTACCCTCGGACTGTCTCTCTGGTACTGACCTCGGCCTGTTCCTTGTCCATTCTGCTCGCAGCCTGGATCCTGACCTCTGCCTGCCTTGTGACCTCGTCTGACCTCTGGAACCTGACCCTTGCTTCGGTGACTACTCCTCCGTCTGATCCTCAGACTCTGACCCTGGCTGCCATTGACCACGTCTCCTGATTCTGGATTTGTCCCTTGCCTTGTCATCGCCTATGCTCTACTGGCCTTCCTTGGTTCTCCAGACCTACAGTCTAGTGACCAACCATGCTCCCTTGCTGCTCGTGGGCACGCATCTCTACTACTTCTCCAGGAGACCCTGCGAGGCCCACCTAAGTCCAAGCGGCCCGGGTCCCTATGGGCTCCACCCTGGGAGACCGCGGGCTTTCAGTGGTGAAGCTCATCCTAGCCTCTGTCTCCTCCACTGCTCCGCCCCTTGGGGGCAGGTGCTTCCTGGTCCCTACCAGGAAGCCATATTCCACTGCTCCAGGACAAGGGTCCACCTCCAAGTGCAACAGTAATCCTTAAATGGATTTTGTTGACTGAAACATCGAGAGGCTGTCACTGGCTAGTCATGCCACCAGGAATCATAACCAAGTCACCACTTTTTTGTACAATTTTATTTTTCACCTGGTCGGACAAATGTCCCCTAAATGCATCAAGTACTAACATGTTAGATGGGTTAAAAAGATCAAATTCTGTTCAAAGTCTGCAGGAAATTTTTGACAGATAGATGTTCGGTGTATTAACGATAACCCACTACAAGGCATGAGTCTGTCACACCAGTCCTGACTGCCTTTAAAAATTGTTTCCTCTATTCGAGGGACTTGGCAATTTCTATGGCTTTCAGTTGCATGACTTGTCAAGTGATGGGTAATCCTTTTGCCCATTTCTGCATTACAAAATGTTTCACAGCTTCATCGACTTGTGGAAATCTTCCTTTCTTAGGCCTTGTAAAGCACTTGATTGTTGCTTTGCATGAGAATATGGAATTGCGATCATTTCTCCAACGATGAACATTTGCTTCACTAATGTCAAAATGTTGACTTGCAGCTTTATTTCCATGTTCTTCTGCATACACAATAACTTTTTGTTTCAATGCGGCTTCGTAGTGCAATCTTTTTTACAACATTTGATGTGAAATGAGGGATCAAAATGAAAGAAACTTTATATAGGTGGTTTCAAACAACCAAGACTTCCTAGTTCTCACTGAGTGAGCTCCACTATAATGAAATAACGGTGGTTCTACACTTGGAAAGCACGCCACTTTATTCAACAATGGAATGGTGAGAGCGAAGTGGAGTGATAACGTTCAAACCTGGAGTTTGAAATACGGGGTTTCCGCATTTAAACAAAATGTGTGGTGCTGTCTGCAAAGTGCAGAAAATTTTGAAAAAAAACCCTGCAATTCTAAGACGCACCCGTGATTCTAAGACTCACCCTGTTTTTAGAGATATTTATATGGGGAAAAAAGTGCATCTTAGAATCGAAGAAATATGGTATGATCTCCAGAACTGAACACAATAATCTACGTGAGATCTCACCAATGACAGGGCATTATCATCTCTTTTCTTCTCCTAGATATGCCTCTCTCCCTATGCACCCCAGCATCCTTCTAGCTCTAGCTGTTTCTTTTCCTTGACATTATAAGACAATATCTCCCTGAGGTCTCTCTCCTGGTAGATGCACATCACTTTCCCACTTCCACCCCTACTCCTCCTCACCCATTCCCTCAGAGGTTTGCACCCCAAATGCAGGACTATATTTTGAAATAGATTTAAAGATGAGGATTTGATAGACTAAGATTTCCTATTTTACCCTAAACTAGAAAAGTTGTAACATTGTCCAAATATTGCCTATCAACATGCACGACTGCTCCAGCAAGAGGTAGGAGTAAATATATTTAAGCTTGACTGCTCTGGGAGGCAGGTAAAAGGCGCATGTGTATTAGGATGAATCATTCCTGGGGTGAAGTCTGAGGACAGTGTCTAGGGTGGCACCTTCTCCTATACAACTTAAATGTTTTTATTTAGGGTGTGTTAAATGCCTTTTTTTGTATCAGTTAAACTGCTCTTGGTTATCTGTTTTTACAAATTCTACATTGCTTACGTTCACTTGCCACAGGGCAAAAGAATTTGGGTGAACTGAATTGCCTATATCTATTGCACATTTGTTTAAATCTATCTTAGGACATAAATATTTATTTAAATATGTTTTCTCTTTAATGAACACATGATTGTACATGTTACATAGACTTAATTTATCCAGAATAAGATGCTATTTATATATATTCCTTTAATTAAATAGGTGATATATATAGCCAAACTCAGGAAAACATATGCTTGTTTTCTTACAATATTTTTGAATAATATGCAAGTTAAAGTTGTTTCATCATTTTGGCAAATGTAACCTCTAAGTATTCAGTAGATAAGCCCACACGAATATATTTAGAGGGCAGATTTCAAAGCATTTACCCCAGCGGTGACGATCTACCAAATCACTGAGCGGGAACCTTTTGGAAACTGCTTTCTTTTCTCTAATACGGTTGTAGTGGAAGGCAGAGGCCACCACTGGCTCCGACCTGGTAACCTTTTTCTTCTTCTTCTTTTTTTTAGAAAATTACCACTATACCTGGGTAATATGGCTTGTCTGACAATTTCCTCCTCATGTCTGGCTGAAAGTACATCCAGAGTGCATCTACTTTTAACCGGATTAAAAAGAGGAGAGCCTTGGAGTGTGTTTAGGTGTAGGCAGAGGAAACAAATAGCCCACAGCCTTGGGATTTTCAAAAGTAGGCAAAATAGCAGGTGGAAAGTATGTAGATGCTTTCCGTGCACATACTAGCTCATTTTCAAAGAAAAATATCCAGATAGTTTCTGTTTGAAAACTAATTGCAGGGACTCACAGTAAAATTATCTGTACAATTTACATAATCATCACCAAATGGGAAATTTGGTGATGACTATGCAAATGTTGGGGATCCATCTTTGATCGTCTCAGTGCAGACATGCAAAAAAAAAAAACAAAACATGAAATGCTTGGATTATTCACCACAAGAGTATATGTAATATATGTAACTCCCATCCCAGGGAGCTGACTGAGGCCATACAAGTATTTTATTATTGTCTCTTTGGAGCTGGAACTTCTCCTGACTAGACTAATTCTTTCACAGACTCTCTTTCCAGCAGGGCTGAGATCCTTGGATGATGATGGGAAAAATATATCTTTCAGGGTCCGGAGTGACAGGGGTGACATTTACAACTCTTTTCACTGGGAGAGCTTAAGTTTGCTTCCTCCACTGTGGGGCAGATTTTCAAAGGCTACACGCGTAACATACGCGCGTAACCCGAGAAAATCTGCCCCGCGTGCGCCAAGCCTATTTTGCATAGGCTCAGCGGTGCGCACAAGTCCCAGGACACGCATATGTCCCAGGGCTTGCAAAAAGGGGCATTCTGGGGCTGAGCTGCTGGCGGGGCGCCGGCCTGGGGGCGTGCCAGGGGCGGGATCGAGGCCTCCAGCACAGCCGTCGTGCCGGGGGATGGCGCGCCGGCAGCTGGTTGGCACACGCAAGTTACAGCTGCCCGGAGGCAGGCGTAACTTTCCAGATAAAGGTCAGGAGGGGGTTTTAGTTAGGGCTGGGGGGGGGCGGGTTAGATAGGGGAAGGGAGGGGAAGGTGGGAGGGGCGTGGAAGGAAAGTTCCCTCCGAGGCTGCTCCGATTTCGGAGCGGCCTCGGAGGGAATGGAGGAAGGCTGTGTGGCTCGGCGCACGCGCGTTGCACAATTGTGCACCCCCTTGTGCGCGCTGATCCTGCATTTTATAACATGCGTGCATGTTATAAAATTGGGCGTAGATTTGTTCACGCCGGGTTGCATGATCAAATCTACGCCCGCGTGCAGGTTTGAAGATCTGCCCCTGTGTGTGATGTACATGCAGAAATAAATTACATTACTGGAGACAAAGGAGGTGAAATATGGCACAATTAAATCAGTCCTCAACAGCATAGAAGGTCTGTGCATGGGTCTCTCTGAACCAGTAGAGGATTATTTCTCACCCTCCAGGTCTTGGCTAAATAATGGTTTGCAAATGGGCAGGGTATCCTTAGTTGGGCAGGAAAACACTCACTGCCACCTAACTATCCAAAAACCTAAAACCACTGCCCTCAGTCTTTCTGTAGAGAGCTGCTTATATAATCTATCAAAGAGGACAGCCATTCCAACACCCTCAACATGAGGGGCTGCATTTGAATGTTTTTTCCCCCTAGCCTGCAGTGGACTAGCTAACCTAATTAAATTAGGGCCACTAGTAGTAATGAGCCAGGAGGGTCCATTACATATAGAATGTGCTTCCTTCCCCTTTGGGCTGATATTGTGTGTATGAGTGTGTGCAGTGGTATGAATGTGATGTCATGAGCCTCGTTATTACGAAGTAGCTGTATAGATTATCTGTATTGTTCATTGTCCTGTTTGTTCTTCAAGAAGGTTCCAATTCATTACCACTTCATTAGAAAGTTTGGTGTTTTGCCAACATACTTTATATTGGATAATGTATTTTCTGTTTAGTTTATGCAACCTTGTTTATGCTACTTACCTGGATAATATATTTCTGTCCTAATAAAAATTACTTTGAAAAAAAAAATTGCCCCTTAAATGGGTAATGGAAAATAGACATAGGCACATGACCTAGGGTGTATGAGCAGGCATAGTTATCACATCTATAGAAAATGCAATATTCACATTCACATCATTAATTCCAACAACTGAATGAGCAAAATTAAAAACACCTAGAAAATGATGAATACAAGTCACATCAATAAACAAATGTTCCCCGTGCTCTCTTCCTGCATGCTGTTTGCTTTCCTCAACCCCTGGTGCTTATGCAGACTGATGGAATGGCTTGTAACAGAAGAAACAGGGAAGGTTTTTAATTTTGGCAACCTTTGCCCTGCAGTCTGATAACAGGTTGTTTGTGAAAAGGAAATCCTGAACCTTGCTAACTAGCAGCCCCTGTCAGAAAGAATAAGAGTCAAGAAGCCAGGACTGCCTTTCTGTCCCCCCCGGAATTTGATTGCATACATGCAGGAACCAAACACAGAAATGAAATCAACAAACCTGAACTGGAGGATGGTTGTGGTTTAACAGCAGTTGACTCGTAAATATAAGGGTTTTGCATTTCAACTTTTTAAAATCACATCAAGCTGAAACTTTGTACATTGTGTTAGCTGTCTGTCAAGACACTATGTGAGAAGGGTAGAAATATGGATAAACTTCAAAGTCAAATTAGAACCAGGTGAATTACAGCCTGGTTCAAGTTTGTAGGAATTTTTGGATTTTCCCCCAGATTTGTTGCAGAAATCCATCAAAAATGACCCAGTGATTCTGGGGAAAATTTGACCAAGTATGATGTGGATTTGGCAATAAAAAGGAAATCCACATTAAATTTTGCCTGCTTGTGATCCTCTCCGATAAAGTGAACCTCTGGCAGATCGTTACAGATTTGCCAGATGAAGGGGGTCTGACATTGCATTTAAAAAAAAAAAAAAAGTTCACCAAGCTATTTCAATAAACCTGCACTTTTTTCCCAGGTTTGACAAACTAGTTTCTGAACATTTTTTTTTAGTTGCATTCCTTTCAGGGGGAAAAAGGGAGGGGTTGTTTTGGCCAGGAGGGTTCAAAAAAAGGACAGATCTTAAAACCACCATGGATCAGTTTTATAGAACAATATCCAAAAGCCTCCATGGAACATCATGTAATATGTCATTCCACCCCAGGAGAGAAGATACCGATGAGCTCCTATTTATCATGAACATTACTAGAAAGGACCGATTTCAGCAGATTTGCTTTGAGTGCCTGCATGTACTACTTATTGAAGGTCATCACTCTGTATGGGTCTATGGCAATCCTGGGGCAGATCCCAGGTCCACAGCATGGCTTCTGAGCATGGCTCCTTTAAGAAGGTTCAAGTTTTCACTCACAGAGGAGTCTTAGAAGTTATAAAAAGGCTTTATTACAGAGAAAGTAAATGTTAACAAGCATAAAAGGAGAGAAAAGAGGAAAACAAAACAGACAGATTAAAGTATTTCACTTGCTGAACCCTAGTTGATAAACACTGGTGAGACCTAACTGTTCTGGGCTAGTCTAATCCTGTTAGCCCAGTAAAACAGTTTCAAGATAGTGAAAGTAGCTTGAAATGTTCTCTTCTCTCAAGTTCTCTCAAGCAGTCCAGGTTCTGCCTGCATCAACCAAATGCCAGTGATTTGGTACTTTTTCACAGCAGCCTAGTGGGGCAGGGGCCAGCCGGTTCTCGGAACTTATTACTGCTCAGGAGAGCAGGTAAGTTCTATAACAAAAAAAAACCAGGGTGGATAGGTCGGATTTAGAGGTCGAGGAGAAGAGGGGAAAAGGGAGAATGGTTAGTTAGGGGGCTAGGGAAGTTCCCTCCCAGTCCACCTTAGAGCAGACTGGGAGGAACTGGGTAAAGGCCCGATCACATCACCATGTGTTTTTAAAAAAATACCCCCTCCCCTTGCGCGCGCGACGTGGAACCCGCGTGCACGAATATGAAATTGGGCGTGCATGTGCACAGGTAGCTGTTTTTATAACATGCATGCTTCAACGCGCACTTTATAAAATCAGTGCGTCCATGTGCGCACGCTGGGAACTACGCACACATCGATGCCCACGTGGCCCTTTAAAAATGTACCTCATAGTCTCAAGAAAACCAGAAAATAATATATTAGACCTCCACTGGGAGAGAAAGATTGAGGCTAACTTACCATTCATTATAGCAAAGGCCAAAACTATACTCAATTTAACTCATTAAGTCCATGAGGTTCCCTGGAAACTTGAACAGAAATTAAAGAAACAGCTCTCGATTGAAGAAATATTTTAAGCTATTTAGGATCATAAAACATAAATCTGTCATTCCTAGACCTGAGCAAACATTTACAAGGGAATCATAACATAAAACTGTAATCTAAAGCAATCACCTTCTATTTAAAAGTTAGAAAAAGTTTCCTTTTCTGTTGTGTTACTCTTGAAAACTCTTGAAAAACAGCAACACAATGGCCCCAAAAAATCTTATTCTGTGTGCAAAAAAATGTTTTAAGGACCCTTTCTTTATCGGATTCCAGAATATAAACAACTAAGAGGGCAGCGCCAGAATCTAGAAAATTTGTCACATCTAATTCTCTAGACTGATCCTCCTCACATACCACATTATCACCTTCAGAATCTAATACAGTAAGAAGATAATACAACTTTGTTAAAAGAGGGAAAGCGTCACCTGGAACCTGTGACACTTCAGAGTAATATTTTTTGAGCAATTCTAAGGGAGAAATTAAGGAAGACGGTGGAAAGTTTATACATTTTGAATTAAGTCTTCTAACATAGTTCCCATAATTTTCCATAGAATGATGGGAATACTCCTCAGCCTTATTAATGTCATATTACGCTCCCTGAGCTCCTTAATACAGCCTAATATTTCTTGACTCTTATTATCACAATCTATTTGTTTTTGAGAATGAGAAGAAACAGTTATAGAAGGATCATTGACCAAAGACAAAACATTGGCTATTCTAAAATAAGAGAATGCTGTAGTCCTACTATTTCTGTCCATAAAGTTTCAAGAGTAATCAAAGCTGGTCTAGTAGGGGAAGGGACTGCAGAGATCTGTAAAGAAGTGCGGGGAATGGAAGTTTTCACCCCTCCCAATGCTTTCTCAGCTATAGGTGAGAGATTTTATCTTGAGGGTAGAGTATGAATGAAGGGAGTGAATTTATCATGGGCATAGTTTAGCTCTGGGGTTGCAAGGATGGGAAAGGTCCAGAGGTCAGGTCTGATTGTAGCGAGTACATTTATCCTAAGGATAGGTTAGGGCTGGGAGGGGCGTGCAGGAGGGTAGGAATAGTGGAAGAGTCCTTGTTGTTCTGTAATTTGTCTCTCTTTCCACTGTACCACGTCCCCTCCCCCTCAGAATAAGGTACCCTCTCTCTCTCTCTCTCTCTTCTGCTTGCCCCCAACAGTTTTCCCTCTCTTTCTTATTTGGCCCCCTCTTCCTTACCCACCTGTTTGGCTTCATTCTCTTGTGGCAGCACTTAAGGGCTGATAGAACATGCTCTTTTTTTTTTTTTTAAAGCCTCAATTCCCACTTTCTTTCAGCAGTTCATGGACACTGACTTGAAAAAAAAAACCCTATCACAATCTGGAACCAAACATGGGGGTCTGTGGGAGCTGCCACTGGCTCATAAGTCTTGCATTGAAAAAACACTTTTCTCTATCTCCCAGAGTGAGTACTGACTGCAGAGCCTTCATCTGCTTGGAAAGAACGCCTACAATTTAAAAAAAAAAAAAAAATTATTACTGGCTGTGTTTATTATGCGTTAGATTTTAAGGCTAGTAGTTGTTTGCAAATGTTAGGAATTGTTTATGTTTGGATATAGGACTTTGGGTTATTTTGTGAGCTTGTAGAAGTTAGTGCTTATTATGAGCCTGATATTCAGCACTGGCTGGGTAAGTAACTTAGCTGGATATGACTTATCCGGCTAAGTTACAAGGGATATTCAGCGGCACAGCTATGCCGCTAAATATCTGTAGTCAAGGCGCTACTTAACTGGATAAGATTAGAGAAAGCATAGATTTGGCACACCACCCCATTTCCTCTACTGTGGATTGCTGCTGTGGACAAATGGCAGTTTTTCCTTTTTCAAATCCTTTCCTTTGGCTTTTACTTTGAGAGTCAGAAGGGCTGCCTAGGCTACTATTGCCACCCTCTGATAATGCCAATGCTAGTGGGTGCTGCATACTAATGTTTGTCAGCTGCTCCAATTGCTTCCCTCAATTGATATTCCTACAGCAGTGAATACATTGAACAAAGCATGGGTCCTCCCTCACTTTTAAGCGCCTCCATACCATTTGCATGCTCGGAAACCTAAATTTCAATGTTATTAAAACGATCTACAGTAATGTTCAATAAAATCTCCTGAAATATCAAAATAACAACTTTCATATTCAATTCCTTCTTTCTTTACTCTAATATATTTTTATTTCTTATAGTATCTTTTTAAAAATTAAAGGTCTCTTTCTTGAGTCCACTATTCAGTTGCTCATGGAAAATCATACTTTACCTGCTTAGAGCGCAATGAGTGCAGTGCCCTGAAAAGGATCATCATAATAGCACCGCAACTTGTTTTGGTCTGTACTGTAATAGAAGGCATAGCTAGTTAAAAAAGCTTTCATAAACTTCAAACATTAACAACTCCTTTGGAGTCTCAGTGGCAAATTCTGCATTCTGCTATGCAAAGATAGAGGATCAATTGCCAGGCCATGATTCTTTTCCCTGAGAATATTACAGAGGCTGCTTAATTTATTTATGAGATTCCTATAGGACAGTGTCCATAGGTTTGCTGAAATTCCATATTTTACATACGGTGCACATCACTCATCTAATTGGCCACCCAATCATAGGTATGTGCAGAGGCAAAACTTTTGTTTTGGTTTACTAATTCATTTTGGAGGTCGCCTCCATTTGTTTCATTAGTCTCGAATAAAAAATGTTCAATTTTTCTTTTTTGTTTCCCATTAAATTCATTGGGGGAAACAATGCAGCCTGTTTTGGGTGTCAAAATTGGAGTTTTCTAATCAATTCTAATGAAATTGTGGGTAGACAACATCAAAAGGGGGAAGATCATTTCAAGTTACCAAGACTGAGGCAAAGTGGAACCAGAAATGGCATGAATACCCTAAGGCACAGTAAAGGGGCAAAAGGGAACCACTAGTGGCAGGACATCTCCAGGGCAGAAGAGTAAAGGATCATCAAGAGTGTCAAGAACAGCCCAAGGCTTCAAACGAGGGCATGAAACCAATGACATGAACCCAGAAAGACAGCATGAGAGGGGCAAAGTGGCACCAAGAGTGGTCTGAACATTCTGAGGCACCATAAATGAGGAACAAAGGAACAAAGGTGGTAGAGAGACAAAATAGCACTAAAAGTGACATGAAGACTCCAAGACACCATTAGAGATGCAAGCTAGCCATCCACAGTGGTAAGAACACCCCAGACAAAAGAATCTAGGGTACGGCAACAAGGCAGAGTGGCAGTAAGACTGCAAAGTTATAGAGTCTGGGGAAGACAGGAAGATGCCCAAGATGTAAAATCTGGAATATGGCAGCAAGGATGAGTGGCAAAAAGACTCCTAAGGTGTAGAATCAGGGTATGGCAGCCAGGTTGAGTAGCAGCAATAAACACAATGTGATAGATGAGGAGAATGACAGCAAAACCTGAAAGGTTGTACATCATGGGCATGGTAAATAGGCAGAGTGGCAGCAAGACCTATCAAGGTATGTAGGATCAGGGTCATGGAAGAAATGCAGAGTGGCAGCAAGATCTCCAAGATGGTACATCAGAGGTATGGAATTAAGGCAGACAGGCAGCAAGACCCCCTAGAGTATAGAGTGCAGGGAACCACAAACAGCCTAAAGGCATCAAAACACCTAAGACATAGGGAATAGTGAATTGCACAAAGGCATGAAGACCTCCAAGGTTTAGCATGTGGGGAATCTCAAACAGCACAAATGCATCAAAACCCCTAAGGAAATATGAGAGGGCAGTAAAGGCAGCACCAACATTGTCATGAATATCCTCAAAGGAACCACAAAGCATCAAAATTATACCAGAAGTGGCAGGTTTTCTCCAAGGCACCATGAGATAGCTAGGAACAGGCATGGTAATAATAGTGTCAGGCTTATACAGCAAGGCTTAAAACCAGAAACAAGGTGGAGTGGGAGAATAAACTTAATTTGTTTCACATTTCTATTTGGGGACAAAATACCCCAATATAACCAAGAAAGAAATAGTTTTGGATAACTAGGCCAGGACTGTAGAAGGGTACAACAAAATAGTAAGGATAAGAACCAGAAAAGAGGTAGGATGGGGGAGAAATGAGCTAATTCTGAAGATTTATTGAGTGCCTGCATGTACTACTTATTGAAGGTCACCACTCTGTATTAGACTATGGCATTACTGGGGCAGATCCTAGATTCACAGCATGGCTTCTGAGTGTGTTTTTTTTATTTTGGTACAAAATACCCCAGTATAACAAAGAAAAAGTAGGTTAGGAGAACTAGGCTGGGATCTAAGCAGCAAACAACATGGAGACATCAAAATCTCCAAAGGTGATGATAGTTTATAAATTTTTACTAATAGATCTGAAATTTCATTTTTTAGTTCCTTCAGAACCCTGGGGTGCATACCATCTGGTCCTGGTAATTTGAGATTGTTTAGTTTGTCAATCTGGCCTACTACATGTTCCAGGTTCACAGTGATTTGGTTTAGTTCATCTGACTCATCACCCTTGAAAACCATCTCCGGAGCCACTATCTCCCCATCATCCTCATTAGTAAATACAGAAACAAAGAATTCATTTACTTTCTGCAATAGACTTATCTTGCCTAAGAGCCCCTTGGTCATGTAACAGTCCAACAACTCCCTCACAGGTTTCTTGCTTTGGATAAATTTTTAAAAGTTTTTGTTATGAGTTTTTGTCTCTTTGGCTAACATCATTTCAAATTTTCTCTTAGCCTGCCTTAGCAATGTTTTACACTTAACTTGACAATACTTATGTTGTTTCCTATTTTCTTCAGGTGGATCCTTCTTCCAATTTTTAAAGGATGTTTTTTTGGCTAAAATAGCCTCTTTCACCTCACCTTGTAACCATACTGGTAATCATTTTGCCTTCCTTCCAACTTTCTTAATGCATGAAATACATCTGGACTGCAGTTCTAAGATTGTATTTTTAAACAATGTCCATGCTTGTTATACACTTTAACCTTTGCAGCTGCACCTTTCAGTTTATTCTAACTATTTTCCTAATTTTATCAAAGTTTTCCTATAGAAAATGTAGTGTTAAAGCTGTAGATTTACGTTTCCCCCCTTTCAGTCATTATTTCAAATTTGATCATGTTATGATCACTATTTCCAAGTATCCCCACCACCGTTACCTCTCTCACCAAACCCTGCATCCACTGAGAATTAAATCTAAAATAATACCCTCTCTCTTTGGTTCCTGAACCAATTGTCCATGAAACAGTCATTTATGCCTCCAGCATGTCCTGATGTTACATTTACCCAATCAATATTTGGGGTAATTGAAATCTCCCACTATTACTGCACTGCCAAATTGGTTAGCTTCCCTGATTTCTCTTAGCATTTTATCATCTGTCTGATCACTTTGGCCAGGTGGACAGTAGTATACTCCTATCAATATACTCCTATCAATATACTCTTACCCAACATACACGGGATTTCTACCCATATAGGTTCTACTGAACATTTAGTCTCTTGTATGATCTTTATCCTGTTGGACTCTATACCCTCCCGGACATAAAATGCTACACCCCCATCAAGTTGATCCTCCCTATCATAGCAATATAATTTGTAACCTGAGATAGAACTATTCCATTGGTTATCCTCCTTCCACCAGGTCTATCTCATCATTCACTGCTATACATTCTGCTATACATTCTAACTCTGCGATCTTACTTCTTAGACTTCTGGCATTGGCATACAGACATTTCAAAGTGTGCTTTTTGTTTGAATTAATAACCTGCTTTTCAGTTGATATAGATAATTTGAAATTTTTTAGCTCAGGTGATTCTTTACTTATAGGCACATGAACTACTTTTGCTTTTATTGGAACCTCTCTGTTGGGATGCCCTAACTCTCCTGTTTCATTAGTATCCTTCAAAGATACATTCCTCTGAACCATTCACTGCTGAGTGACGGTCAGATTTCCACCTTGTTCTCGTTTAAAAGCTGCTCTATCTCCTTTTTAAAAGTTAGCGACAGAAGCCTGGTTTCACTCTGGTTAAGATGGATCCTGTCCTTTCAGAAAAGTCTCCCCTTCCCCAAAATGTTGTCCAGTTCCTTACAAAACTGAATCCCTCTTCCCTGCACCATCGTCTGATCCATGCATTGAGACTCTGGAGCTCTGCCCGCCTCTGGGTATCTGCATGTGAAACAGGGAGCATTTCAGAGAATGCCACCCTGGAGGACCTAGATTTCAGCTTTCAACCTAGAATCCTAAATTTGTCTTCCAGAAAATCCCTCCCACATTTTCCTATGCTGTTGGTGCCCATATGTACCACGAAAGCTGGCTCCTCCCCAGAAATGTCTATAATCTGATCTAGGTGATGAGTGAGGTCCGCCACCTTCACATCAGAAAGGCAAGTTACCAGACGATCCTCAACAAGCCATCTACATTTCTAATAATCAAATCACTAACCATGATGGTCAACCTAACCCTTTCCTCCTGAGCTGAAGCCTTGGGAGACTTGTCCTCAGTGCGAGAGAACAATGCATCACCTGGAAAGCAGGTCCTTGCTATAGGATCACTTCCTTCTACACCTGGGTGATGCTCTCCAACCGGAAGACGTTTCTGATTCAAGCCAGCACTGGGGCTGCCAGACTGGATTTGAGACTTAGCTACTATGTCCCTGAAGGTCTGGTGCCAGACTTGATGAAAAATTTGGTGTTTTTAAAAACAGTCTGCATTTGATGGACTTTCCAGAATTTCATGGAAGTACAGAGACAATTTAATATACCTTGGAGGTCTTGCTGCTGCTCTGTATATCTGCCATGTCTCAGATACACCACTTGGGGGATGTTGTTGCTACTATGTCTACCTGCCATGCCTTAGATATACCACTTTGGGAGTATTTCTGCTGCTCTGCCTTACCTCACATGTATCACCTTACCTTGGGGTTCTTGCTGCCACTCTGCCTAGCTGCCATGCCCCTAATGCTACACCTTTGGGGTTTTCATGCCTTCTTATTGTTTACCCTTGGATCTCTGTCTGGTTATTCCAGTTTACTTCTTTCATGGTTGTACTGGTGTGTTTCATCCCCAAAATAAAATAAAAATATAATTTTCTCCTCCCACTCCCATTTCTTTTCTAGTTCTCTGTCTTACTGTTGTTGTACATTAGCATCCCAGCCGAGTTTTCCCATCTTTCTTTAGTTCAAACATTTTTTATTAGTAGTAAAGCGAACAAACAAGTCTCAGGGGGCAGGGTTTCTTATGCTACCCCAAGTGGAAACAAATAATGTAAAAATTCAAACATTGCTTTATAGCCTTGTTCCCTCCCTCCCCATTCCACCCCCATTCCCACAAATTAAATGTGATACTGTGCCAGTGTTCATAGTAAGGATCAGATTCGAGAATTAACATAAAATCAGTCATTCAAAATATGACTCCTGGAGTGATGTGGTAGCACTTGTCGGTAACTTTCCTTCTTTTTTCTTGGTTATTCTGGGATGTAAAAAATGCAAATTTCTCTTCCAGAAAAATACAAAGAGGATGCTTCCTCCTGATCAGTCTGGGGAAAAAGTACAGGAATGAATGTATCACAGAAAAGAAGCAAAGAAATGCAGCATGAAATTCAGCTGAGAATTTTCCTGTATATAAGCAAAATATCAGTTACATCACACACACTTAAGGAAGAACAGAGAAATCATACAACAGAAAAAAGTTGTGTACATCATGCATGTGTGATATTCCTCAGGGATCCTATAACTCTGAAATATCAGCAGAGATCTGATTCCGAAGACAGACAATATACATATACAGTAGGGATGTGCAGCAGGCATGGATTAATCCCATTTGGTATTCGTATTCGTCGAGACCCAAATCCGTTGCATCCGTTCTCGGGGAAACCCGATCCGTTCATTAGTTACGTATGTATTCGTTTCCCAAAAAAAGCCCCATCCCAACCCTTTAAATTTAATTAACTACAACCCCCCACACTCCTGACCCCCCCTCCCCCCCAAGACTTGCCAAAAGTCCCTGGTGGTCCAGCAGGGGTCCTGGAATGATCTCCTGCACTCGGGCCGTCAGCTGCCGGTATTCAAAAAGGGGCCAACCAATGGCACCGGTAGCCCCTGTGACATAGTATTCAAAATGGCGCCAATAGCCTTTGCCCTTACTGTGGCTGGGATTGAAGCAGCCTGGCTTGGAATGTGGAGTCAGCCAAGGCAAGATTGAAGTCTGAGGCAAGGTAAAGCTGGAGTATGAAACAAGACTAAGGGTTTAAGACAATGGCAGACAGATAACAAGGAAGGCCTGAGGGCACACGTAGGAGACCCTAAAGTCACTCAGGCAAAGGCCTGAGTCTATAGCTAGAGGCTTTGGCTAAGGCTGAAGCAATAGCTGAGGCTAGGGCTAAGACTATGACTAAAGCAATAGCTGAGGCTAAATCTTAAAGCTAAGGATATGGCTAAGGTTAAGGCTATGGCTGAGGCTAAGGCTAAAGCTATAGCTGAGGCTAGGGCTAAGGCTATGGCTAAGGCAATAGCTTAAGGTTAAGGCTATGGCTAAGGTTATGGCTGAGGCTAAGGGAATAGCTGAGCTAGGGCTAAGGATATGGCTAAAGAAATAGCTGAAGCTAAGGCTTAAAGCTAAGACTATGGCTAAGGATATAGCTGAGGCTAAGGCTACAGTTGAGACTAAGACCCAAGGCTAAACTATGGCTGAGGCTAAGGCTAAGACTAAGGCTATAACTGAAGCAAGACAGAATGCCTAGGGAAGATGCAAGCCATGCACAGATATGGGGCCAAGCAGAGAACCGAGGAGACTGGATGTCGGATGACAAGGCACCGGGCTTGGCAAGAAGCAAGGTTAAATATGCTGGGCCCTGCTGAGTCATGGGTTCACGGAGACTATGATTTGAGTGAGAGTAGATGTAGCTCTGTGGGGACCTCTGGTGATTGGTGGGCTTCCTAACAGGCAGAATCACAATACATTCTATTGAAGCCTTGGGGTGTTCTTTCCACTCTTGATGCTTTTTTGCTCATCTGATGGTGCCTTAGAGAACTTCTACCACTGTTGGTACCCTTTGCCCCTTTATAGTGCGTAAAGCTTGAAACCAAAGACATCCTTAGCATTCTGTTGGTAATAGAACCTTAGAAGGGGAGAAGCTAGTGGATGCCAATGAGACCTTTAAGTTTTGGTGAAACAGCAGCTTCTATTTCAATTTCATCATTGAAACCAGGGGAAAACAATAGCTATGGCATCAGCTCTTACCATGTAATTGGGGAATGAAGGGAACTGAGAGTGGGTGGGTTTAAAGATATATTTTGTACCATGCTTTGACATTGAATGGATGCAAAAGATGTAATCAAGTTTAGCTAACAAATAAATAAAATAAATGTTTTTCTGGAAATTTACTATGTCTACTTTGTGTCCTACTGAGTGTAAGAACAATCTTGTAAGGCACTGCTATTTCTGGCAATCACACAAATATTTATCCTTTGATTTACTGCCAGTAGTAAATGGTGGGTTTGTTCCCATGAGGAACTGAAGTTTAGGTATATCTCTATATGACACTGCCAAGTTTTTGAACATTTTTTCAGCTCCTTGTCTTGCTGCAGCTGTTCTTAGTTGTGGGGGTGGAAATGGTTTCTTCTTTCTCTGTGCATGGAGCATCAGATGTGTGCTCCATATCCTGCTCCTTCTTCTTCCTCTCAGTGATCTCTGCATGGCCTTGTCGGAAGATTTGGAGGTTTAGGATCACCTCCCCTGACTGGGAATCAGTAATACCAGCTGGTTTTGTAGAAAAAGGAAAGATACTGTTCTAAATATTGCAGGTTGATTAGGAGCAATCAAGATTCTAAAGGTCAAGAACCTATTAGAGCTTGATTGTCTTAATTGTTTTCCCCTGGTTTCAGAATGGAACAAACCATTTTGAAATGCAGTGACAAACACTGCCTTCCTTTGCAAGATTCAGCTTCTGTACTGGATGACCACATTGAGGCATGTTAAGCAGCAGGAAGAGCAATCAAACCTCTAGATTAGATGTTTCTTTAACCAGTTTCTGGATTACATTAAGGATAAAAAAGGGAAAAAATATTAAACAGAAAGGTGCATCTTACTTTTTGTTTACAAAGAGGGATTTCAGAAGTTGATTTGTTAATGAATTCAGTCATTGCACCATAAGAAGCTATTCGAATATGACATATATTGTAAAGACAGAAAAATAAACAGCACTATAAAACAATTATGCATTGTAATGCTTTAGAAAACAATTATTTTACCTATATTTCGTTCTTTACTGGAGTGTCCATCAGAATCAAATCCTAAGGGAATGCAAGTACATCCAAAATGATAAAGGGAATGGAACAGCTCCTCTATGAGGAAAGACTAAAGAGGTTAGGACTTTTCAGCTTGGAGAAGAGGCGGCTGAGGGGGGATATGATAGAGGTGTTTAAAATCATGAGAGGTCTAAAATGGGTAAATGTGATTCGGTTAGTTACTCTTTCAGATAATAGAAAGACTAGGGGGCACTCCATGAAGTTAGCACGTGGCACATTTAAAACTAATCGGAGAAAGTTCTTTTTCACTCAGCGCACAATTAAACTCTGGAATTTGTTGCCATAGGATGTGGTTAGTGCAGTTAGTGTAGTTGTGTTTAAAAAAGGATTGGATAAGTTCTTGGAGAAGTCCATTACCTGCTATTAATTAATTGACTTAGAAAATAGCCACTGCTATTACTAGCAACAGTAACATGACATAGACTTAGTTTTGGGTACTTGCCAGGTTCTTATGGCCTGGATTGGCCACTGTTGGAAACAGGATGCTGGGCTTGATGGATCCTTGGTCTGACCCAGTATGGCATGTTCTTATGTTCAATATATCAATGCTAGAGCCAATGTAGCTTGACTTCCAAATGTACTGTACTATACATGAATGATTTTATACACCTTTTGATTGCTGTCTGTTTTCTGCAAAGCAACTTTCCCCTTACATTATGCCACTTTTCCTTAAATCCCTATATTGTTTTATAGGCTATATTCAGAGCCATAACTTATCCCAAAATTTTCAGCCAAATGTGGTACCTATTTAAGCCATCAATAATTTTGGCCAGAAGTGCCAACAAATTTAATAATGACTAAAATGTCCAGATCTGCCTCTGAAAATGTATCCTTCCTCCACAGCACTAGAGGAGTTCACCCCCAATCATTGTTCAATAGTAAGAGATCCAGAGATCTGGTCCAGTCCACCTTAAGATAGCAGGGAATCATGGTCCAGGCGGGGGTCCCTGGGAAGATGTGTAACTAGCAAGGCCCAGGAGGGAATAGGAGGCCAGGGGAGAGAAGGAAACCTAGAGAAAGAAAGTACTGCTGAAATGTAGATTGTAATACTTCATTTGTGTTGTTGAACTGCGAAGAATAGCAGAGCTGCATTTGTTTGTTTTCTTGTCACTAATAAAGATGTTTATTCATGATTTCTTCCAGAGTCGAACCTAAATCTGTCTCTGGCTACCCTAAGACCTCTCACAGTGCTAAACACCTACCTATGAGATTCAAGTTCCACACATACTAGTTTCTGAAATGAGCAGTGGTATGTTGCCCCCTGCCGAATACTATCATTGCAATAATTGGGCTATGGAGAAAGTAAGATTGGACTAATCAAAGAAAATACCATGGACCTTCATTCAGTGACAACACTGAATGAAGGTCCATGGTGTCTCAAATTGATCTTCCTCATCCCCCTCAGGCTTTTCTTGTAATCTGCCTACAACAGATCCTGGTACTAAGCAGAATACAAATTATTATAAATACAAATAAATATGGAGTAATATAATTGTATCCCTTCTTGTTTTCATCTCCTCCTAGCTTGATCCAATTTTTCAGAGGCTAGTCTTCATATTTGAGGTAAAATATGAAACTCAGCTCTTCCCAAAAGATGCACCATCCTGCCAAACCAGCAGTTTAGTAGTTCTTAAACTCAGGCACTGAAAAAAATGCACACACAATGAGAAAAATATAGAAAAACCCTAGAAGAATCCAAATGTAAATACCCAAAGCACTGTGAGAGAGGCAAAGCACTACCGAATGGTATGAATACCCCAAAGCAACAAGAGAAGGGCAACAGTACAAACAGTGACATCAGCACCCCAACACTCCAAACGAGGGGTCAAGGGCACCAACCATGGCTTCTTTCCAGTCCTCAGTAAAGAAGAGAAAGGTCTGAATCTCCTAGGAAATCACATTGAAGGATGTAGGAGAGGGGGCGTGACAAGAAAAAGAAAATCACAAGAGTTATCCAGACCTCAGTTCTCTTTAAGATGATGATGCTCACACTCAATTCTTGGGATAAGTCCTAGACCTCGCTCTACCTGACCCAAATGCAGGTCCTCCTTTGGGGGGGGGGGGGGGGGAGATAAACCTCCAAGAACCTGGTAGGCCTGATTGACAAACTGAAGAGTAGTAAATCACCTGGACCGGATGGTATACACCCCAGAGTTCTGAAGGAACTAAAAAATGAAATTTCAGACCTATTAGTAAAAATTTGTAACTTATCATTAAAATCATCCATTGTACCTGAAGACTGGAGGGTGGCTAATGTAACCCCAATATTTAAAAAGGGCTCCAGGGGCGATCCGGGAAACTACAGACCGGTTAGCCTGACTTCAGTGCCAGGAAAAATAGTGGAAAGTGTTCTAAACATCAAAATCACAGAACATATAGAAAGACATGGTTTAATGGAACAAAGTCAGCATGGCTTTACCCAGGGCAAGTCTTGCCTCACAAATCTGCTTCACTTTTTTGAAGGAGTTAATAAACATGTGGATAAAGGTGAACCGGTAGATATAGTATACTTGGATTTTCAGAAGGCGTTTGACAAAGTTCCTCATGAGAGGCTTCTAGGAAAAGTAAAAAGTCATGGGATAGGTGGCGATGTCCTTTCGTGGATTGCAAACTGGCTAAAAGACAGGAAACAGAGAGTAGGATTAAATGGGCAATTTTCTCAGTGGAAGGGAGTGGACAGTGGAGTGCCTCAGGGATCTGTATTGGGACCCTTACTGTTCAATATATTTATAAATGATCTGGAAAGAAATACGACGAGTGAGATAATCAAATTTGCAGATGACACAAAATTGTGCAGAGTAGTTAAATCACAAGCAGATTGTGATAAATTGCAGGAAGACCTTGTGAGACTGGAAAATTGGGCATCCAAATGGCAGATGAAATTTAATGTGGTTAAGTGCAAGGTGATGCATATAGGGAAAAATAACCCATGCTATAATTACACGATATTGGGTTCCATATTAGGTGCTACAACCCAAGAAAGAGATCTAGGTGTCATAGTGGATAACACATTGAAATCGTCGGTTCAGTGTGCTGCGGCAGTCAAAAAAGCAAACAGAATGTTGGGAATTATTAGAAAAGGAATGATGAATAAAACGGAAAATGTCATAATGCCTCTGTATCGCTCCATGGTGAGACCGCACCTTGAATACTGTGTACAATTCTGGTCGCCACATCTCAAAAAAGATATAATTGCGATGGAGAAGGTACAGAGAAGGGCTACCAAAATGATAAGGGGAATGGAACAACTCCCCTATGAGGAAAGACTAAAGAGGTTAGGACTTTTCATCTTGGAGAAGAGACAACTGAGGGGGGATATGATAGAGGTGTTTAAAATCATGAGAGGTCTAGAACGGGTAGATGTGAATCGGTTATTTACTCTTTCGGATAGTAGAAGGACTAGGGGACACTCCATGAAGTTAGCATGGGGCACATTTAAAACTAATCGGAGAAAGTTCTTTTTTACTCAACGCACAATTAAACTCTGGAATTTGTTGCCAGAGAATGTGGTTCGTGCAGTTAGTATAGCTGTGTTTAAAAAAGGATTAGATAAGTTCTTGGAGGAGAAGTCCATTACCTGCTATTAAGTTCACTTAGAGAATAGCCACTGCCATTAGCAATGGTTACATGGAATAGACTTAGTTTTTGGGTACTTGCCAGGTTCTTATGGCCTGGATTGGCCACTGTTGGAAACAGGATGCTGGGCTTGATGGACCCTTGGTCTGACCCAGTATGGCATTTTCTTATGTTCTTATGTTCTTATGTAACCTGGGCATTTTGTATATTCCAATTGTCCGCATGAACATGGTGATGATATCCCAACTTAAAACTTTACTGAAGTAGTAGCTTACCGTGAATAATATGGTTCTTGCTATAAGTTTCTCTAGTTATCTCCATAATACAATGAAAAGCAGTAAATCTGTGAAGCCTTAATCTCTCCCTCCCAGTCCTTTCTTTTCCTTGGATAGAACAGAAAGCTTCTCTGTTCAAACTGGAAAGGTTCCACCTGTCCATATAAGAATTATCCTGAAATATCTGGGATCCACTGCTTGCTCTTGAACTCTCCAGTTTTCTCCTCTCTTCTTTTGTTGTACCTCGTGGGAACTGTTTGCTTTTAGGGAGCACCAGTGTGGTGGTCTGTTCCTTTTCTCTTCCCCTGGATATGGTACCAGCATGATTTCAACCAGTTTCTGTATTGCAACAAAATCCCTTGGACGGAGGGACACCCGGATGATTTGGAAAGAAACTTCTTTCTCTAGGGTAGTAAGGGTGAATACAACTTCCTTCCAATGGGTAAACAACTCAACACATAGAGATAAGTCTCCACTGAAAGTGAGGTGGAAATACATTTCTTAACTAAGCCTCTTCAGAATGGCTTTGGGCCTATTCTATACAAACCTAAGAAAGTGAAAGGAAAAGCTCTTATTTTCTTAATTCAAAACTAAAATAATGCATACCAAAACTAGGATGCTAAAAAGATGGTACCTTCCTCTGCTCTATACTGCATGACCTAGCTACTAGGCCACACTCCTTAGTTGTGATCTCAGTGGGCCTAGTACAAGATAAAACAAACTACAGAACATCAGACAGACAATAAACCTATTCAGGGGCGGATTGGCCTATCGGGGCTTCGGGCATGCCCTGGTGGGCCAGTAACATTGATCACAAAATGAAAGGTGGCAGCATGACAGCTGTATTGGTTGCTTGCTGTGTTCCCATACTCTGGTGAGCAAAGAGCCTAAAGAAGCCGCTAACAGCCAAAGGAGGAGGAGAGGATACAGATGCTGCCAAGCTGCAGGAGAAGAGAAGAGGAGCAATGCGGTGGCAGACCGTGGCCAAAAGAGAAGAGGAGCAATGTGATGGTGGTCCACCGCCAGAGGCCAGGCCAGCGGGGCCAAAGGAGAAGAGGCATGATGGGCAGCGGGGTTGCCGGAGGTGGGCTGGCGGGGACGAAGGAAATGAAGAGAGACGTGTCAGCAAACCAGAGCTCAGGCCGATGGGGACAAACAATGAGTAGAGGCACAAAGAGTTTGGGAGATTGTTTGTGTGTGTGCCTGTGAAAGAGAGGGAGATTGGTAGCCTGCTTGTGTGTGTGTATGTTTGTGAAAGAGAGAATGAGAGACTGGAAGCCTGCTTGTGTGTGTGTGTCTGAGTCTGTGGGTCTGTGAAAGAGAGCATGAAAGATTGGGAGCCTACTTGTGTGTGTGCCTGTGAAAGGCAGAATGAGTGATTGGGAACCTGCTTGTGTGTGTGTGTGTGTGTGTGTGTGTGTGTGTGTGTTCCTGTGAAAGAGATTGGGAGCCTGCTTTTGTGTGTATGTGTGTGTTTGGGTGTATGTCTGTGAAAGAGAGAATGAGAGACTGGGAGCCTGCTTGTGTATGTGCCTGTGAAATAGAGAAAGAGATTGGGAGCCTGCTTGTGTGCGTGCGTGTTTGTGTGTGTGTGTGTGTGTGCATGCGTGTGTGTGTGTGTGCCTGAGAAAGAGAGATTGGGAGCCTGCTTGTGTGTATGCATATGAGAGAGAAATTGGGAGCCTGCTTGCATTGTGCGTATTAGAGAATGTATGCATGAATGAGTGTGTTTGTGTAAAAGAGGGAGAAAGTTTGTTCACTTCCCTCTCTCCTGCTAATAATCCAAGACAATCTTAGGATGACTGGAAACCAAATGTTCCAAAGTATGATGAGCAGTGGATTTGTTTTTTATCCTTAGCTTTAATTGTTGGGTGTTATTTGTCTCCCAGGCACCAATAATAATATCTGAAAACAGTAAATTAAAAAAAACAAATTATGAGGTTCCATATTCAGCCTGTTCAGCAAGTTAGCCAAATAAACTTATCCTGCACTGCTGAATATATCTCACTAACTTAAGTTTATCCGGCAAACTTTAGGACAGGCCTGAGGCCCAACAAGAGATAGCTAGATAAGTTATCCAGCTAACTCTGAATATCGAAGTTGGTCTAATAACTTATCTGGCTAACTCGATTCCTCTCCAATCCACTCATTCCCTACCTAAGTTATCTAGCTAAAAGCTGACCGTAGTTAGATATTCAGCAGCGCCACTTAGCGAGATAAGTATGACTTATCTGGCTAACTTGGGCCTAGATCAGGGGTGGGCAAGTCCGGTCCTCGAGGGCTGCAAACCAGTCGGGTTTTCAGGATACCCCTAATGAATATGCATGAAATAGATTTGCATACAACTGAGGCAGTGTGTATGCAGGTCTCTCTCATGCATATTCATTAAGGATATCCTGAAAACCCGACTGGTTTGCAGCCCTTGAGGACTGGAATTGCCCACCCCTGGCCTAGATTTATCAAAATGCGATAATTTTCATATGGATAATGCCTGCGATAAGGCAAAGGGGCTTGGCTATGATAATTGTAGAGTTACCACACCACACGCTATCTTAGCACTTCACATAGGTAGTTTATCGCAACTTGCATTAAAGTTATCACACCCTGAGATATTTGTACTTTGCAAGTTGTGAAGTGCCTAGACAGGCATTTCCTTACTTTTGAGGGGGAGAGAGAGAGACACTTTATAAGGCTTTCATAGTAATCAACTATTTATATCACTATAGTAATCAACTATTTATATCACTGTAGGAAGGCCAGCTAGTAACTCAAGATGAGGTTTTGTTGGTGGTCTAGGATTTTGGGGCCAGTTTTACATGCAGAGTGAGATGTACAAATAGTGCAGTAGACCTCAGTGAAGATTTGATGTGATTTGGAGTGAAGAAAGGCAGACTAAAATGAGATTATTTCAATATTATCTCACCCTAGCTTGATAGTACCCTGGTCCAGTCAAATCTTCACTGAGGTCTAAGGTGCTATTCGTACATCTCACTCTGCATGTAAAACTGGTGCAAACACCCTGGGCCACCACCAAAACCTCACCTCCAGTTACTAGCTGGCCTTCCTATAGCAGTAGAAATAGTTAACTACTATGTGTGTGCCACCCCAGAGATACTCTCTCTCTCTCTCACTCAGTCTGAACATATCACACAGATTAATGCCAGGAAAAAATGGGCAATAGCGTATTGCATGCTGCAATAAGGCCCCTCATTTTTATTGATCCCGCCTCTTTGAATACATTTACATTCACACCCCATGTTGCGATGACTATCGTGGGCATTAATGCCATAACGCATTTTGATAAATGACCCTGTTGTTTTTTGAATATTGGGCGCTATAGTTTTCAATTATTGGATATTCCATTCATCAGTTGAAATATTTGTTCATTTTTTAAAGTGGTTTTATTATGTTTTATTTCTTGATTTTATTGTTTGATGTTTTATGAAGAATGGTTATGTTTCTGTTTTTTATATGCAACTGCTTGTTGCAGTTGCATATAAAAAAGTTCTGTCAGGCTCTAGGTCATGTGATGTTTGTTGGTATGTTTGTTGGTATGTTTCTTTTTATATTTTGTATTCTTTATTCTAAATTTGGTGTCTGTATTCTGCCTGTGCCAGACCAAGGTGAGGTATTCTGTTAGGGTATAGTTTCTGTGTAGGGATCTATAGCAGTTTGGCAGGTTCTGTTTTCCTAATAGGAGGTGTATTGATGTTTTAGGGCCTGGTGTAATATTTGCAGTGTTGCTTTTTCATAGGTAGGGTTTTTACTGTTTGAGTACTGACAATTTGTGCTGTTTGACATAGGAAGTTTATGATGTTGCAATTATAATTTAGTTTATTCATGGTTTTCTTAAGGCTAAGCCCACATCCAACATGTTACACTAGGCCTAAAACCATATGAGTTCCAAGTATTTCTTTTACTTTTTTGCATGTTTTTATGATTGACACCACAGCAGTGCATGTAAATATAAAATGTATGTTCTGATATTTTTATTTCAGAAGACTGGATGGCCTTTTTCATGTAAAATCTTATTACAAATACATCATTTTTAATTGTGTATGTGGAGGGTGAGCTGGGGGTGCAAGGCTATAAGGTTTGCCTGGGGTACCTAATATCCTTGCACGAGCCCTGGCTCCACGTGAGACAGCAGAATTCCATCTGGAGCTATGCTATCATGGGCCAGGTTCTCCCCAGTCTGTGCTGCAGCAGTGATGCAGATAGTCTTGGCTTATTTTCCTTCTTTTTTCTTAAGCCCTGGAGAAGGCAGACAATGTGGATCACATCTGGTCACCCGTATACACACATACACACACACACACACACACACTTCCCCAGGCAAAGTAGAGCCTAAGGAATCATAAAATCAGCGGACTGTGCCATTCAGTCAGTGAGAATGTACTGGAGTGGGGAGGCCCTGAGAAGTGGAGGCAAGCTACTGTCATAGATAGGGAGGGAGTGAACCAAAAGGGAGATGCCTGTGTAGTGTTAGTGAAGCTTGAGTCTGAGGTGGCTCGGTAGAGAGGCAGCTGGTTGTGGCAGTGCTTGGGCAGGGAGATACTGAATGAGCACAAGCAAAGCAACACAACAGCATGTGTGTGTGTGTGTGGCTGGCAGTGCCGTTGTCTCATTACTTGGCAACTGGTTCCAAAGCTGTTTGGTTGGCAAGAGACTTTAACACCAGACTAGGAATCCAGGACATATGACGGATGTAACCAACCTTGTGGGGGACCCAACAGATTTCATGGGTGAATTGCAGCTCCGTTTCCTCACCCCTGGTTTAGGATGTGCTCTACTTAGTTTTTTTGGAAAAAGGTAAAATTTGTGTTGGATAATTTTTGTCTTAGTTCTGGCAGGCTCTAGGTCACGTGATGTTCTTCTCAGTGATTAGCTCAATGAACTTTTGGGAGGTGTTGAAGCAACTGCTGCACAGAAAGCACATGAGTGAGTCACAGATACTCTGTGCACTGGTTTTGAAAAAATTCCTCGGGCTGATATTTGCCTGCAATCTGCCCATGAACCTAGTGTCATCATTTTGTAAAATATATCCAAAGCGCTGTCTTAGTCCCACAATGTAGATATTCTTCGCTAAGACACTAGATATATGGAATATCTAAATGGTCTCATGAGATTCACATTAAAAATCTAATTCACAGCTCAGTCCATCCATATTTGTTGTCTTATAAAAACAATTTAGGACATAGTTACAGAACTTGACATATTTCTCTAACTTTGTGCCCATGACAAAAATTCATAGTAAATTCTGCACTTGGTTTACTGGTCACTTTTTAATTTAATTATGTTGTTCAGCACAGAAACATATGATGCTACAAAGGAAAACCAAATATTTCTGTTGTCCTGAGATTAATGGAGTCTAGATGTACATCTTAGATTTAAATTCTTCTAAATGTAGTATTCTAATTGACACATATTCCTGCAAGAAAATCCCCAGGCTGAAGTATTCTTTTAGCACTGCTACTGGTTTAGAAATGCTTTAGAAATCTACAAATAATAATAAAATAACAGCACAGACCACAGAGCCTTGGGGAGTACAGCAGGTTTTAATAACACAAAACAAGTATTATTGAGTCCCATTTTATGAGGTGGTCAAAGCCCATACCAACCAGCATGTAACATAAGACTGGCTAAAGAAGAAAGGTTTTTCCAAACAGCATTGGAGATTTAAGCATGAATAGAATCTTATTTTGGTTTCTATTGCTTTTTTTTTTTAATTAACGAGGTTTACAGATGGAGTCTAAATGGTGAAGCAGATTAGGCGATATCTGACAGAAGCAGTGTACACTAGTCTCATTTAATGTCACTGACTCTCGTGCAAGAATGCTGAATATATATTATATAATTGCTTTTGTTGACAGGGTGAAATAAGATCTAAAAACAATGCCAGATATTAATTTGTAATATTTATTTGCTTAAATGTGCTGCACAATACCGTAGATTTGAGTTTTTCCTTTCCTTTGGAAGTTCTACACAGAAGTACCCATGGACCTGCAACCTCTTGGGGAGTCTGAAATTGCATTCATTACCCTTAGTTTGAGCTGAAATCATGGTAGGACAATACTCAGTGGGTTTCCTCTGCTTTATCCCATATTTAGTGATATCAGAAAGTCATTTCAAATATCTAGAAAGGGAAAATGAGGGTTATGCATGTTGTAGTGATGCAGATAATGAATATAATGAATAGAAATCAGTAAAATCTCAGGCCAAGGGTTAATTTAATTTAATATTTCCATTCTGTATTTTGCAGTTGGTCAACTGCTTCTAAGCAGATTGCAGTGAGATAGGTTAACAGCTAGCAGTTATATTACGAGCGAGGTAGGTAACATTACAATGAGATAGATTAGATCAAAATTAAGGCTATTACATTATAGATGTTACAATACAATGAGGTAGATTACAGTTACATTTAATGATCAAGTTTCATAAGTCTTTTGCTTCCTAGTTTTAGAATTATATAGTTCTGAGCAAATAAGGAGGATAGATTGCAGATGGTGTCAACCTGTTGGGAAAACAGCTATATTTTCAGTTGGCGTCAGAAGTCTAAGTAATCATTGATTCCTTGTAGGAATCACGATTACAAGGGATTATGGGAGAAGTGCAATCCATAGTTCTAGTAATGCACTGCTGAAAGCTCTGGACCTAATTCTTTATGTTAGATTGTTATAAGGGATAGAATGGTTAGCAGTTTTTGTTGAATCTTAAATTGAGTCACGTTTCCTGAAAAAAATGCAGGAACTGTGATCCACTTTCTTAACATAATGTGATTATTTTCATTCACTTAAATTACCCAATTTCTTTTTGACCAAAATACTTTTGAGGTCTGAATTTGGGAAGTCAGGTATGCAGGTATGCAGGTATTTTTAGCATGTGTAACTTATTCTAATTTTCAAAAAAGAACCATGTAGGTAGTTTATCTTTGATGATTAATAGTCTTATGAAGGATCCCCCACAGGGAGCTAATATGTTGGTATATCTTACATAATATTTTTTCCATAAATAATCATGTTTTACATTGATTTGCTTGATCACCTTATATCATTAGAGAAGATAACTTTCAAAGAACTTTGCACAGCCTCATATACATATTTATATGGCCGTACAGAGATCTACTACTGTATTTTATAACCTACACATATCAAATACACAGAGATAATAAAATATACATATGTCTACTCCCAAACATATGCATGTATGTTTGGTTTATGTGTGAATACCTGCAATCTAGTGAAATATATAATTCATCAATTTGCAAAAGTTTACAGGTTGATTCATTAAAGAATTGATTTTCATATGGCCCCATGTACCTAATATCACCAGCTAAAACCTAGCCAGAGATCTTAGTCACATTTTCATCTGCAATAGTGCATGGCTGAAAAAGATCCTAAATCTTGGCAGTTAAAACCTAGCTGCCAAAATGTAGACCTGCAATTTAGCCGGCTGGTGCTAAGCTGCTAAATTTAGCTGTGGAGATGGTGGGCTCAGACCTAGGGAAAGATGGAAGATGGCTGCCACTGTTTAGCAACCCCTACCAGCCAATAAGTCACTCTGAAGGTGGGCCTCAGACAAGGTACACTATGAGCCCTTGGCCACTAAGGGTTCATTTAGCAGCCTGTGCATGCCATTAGGGGAGCAGAGTTCAGGGATGGATGATAAATAAGGGAACAAGCAGAAAAATGAAAATAAAGAAAATAAATTAGGATAAAAAAAGACCTAAGAGGGTACCCAAAATAGCAAAAAAAAAAAAGAGAATCAAAAATAGATAAGAAACTATTTAAATAATCTGTATTTTTCTTTAAAATTATTGGGATTGATTCACCCAATCTGAGGCCAAAAATAGATCAATGGTAAATAGCTATTCAGGAAGGCTAGTGAATTTTTAAAGAAACAGGATTTGAACCTTGAGCAGAGTCTGTGTATAAATCTGAATCGTAATGAACTAGGCAATAAAGAGCATAAAATAAGGTATTTGATACCTGGCTTGCTCTGTAGACTGTATTATCAGTATGTTTGCAATATGCATGACCCTCGATATCCTTTTGCTGACCTATAAAGTCAATCTGATGACATTGGTCATCTATAAAAAAAAAAAAAAGGGTGGGAAAATCACACTGAACAATCATGGGCCATGATATCAAAGTGAAGTGAGAGCAAGAAGCCAAAAATACCTAGCCACATGTCAGTCTTCGCGATGCCTCATACATACTGTCTAAAACAGTTATGTAGCTCAGTGTCTACTAAGAAAGCAGTAGGAGGCGGGGAAAGGGTGAGGGCAGCAATGGGAGAAAGAAGCGCTTTCTGCTGGCTCTCCCTAATGGCTGCTAGAGCTGTATTGTTGGCAGAAGGTTACAACAGTGTGAACTCTCCTGGAGTCCGAAAGTTCCCACGAATGTGCAGGAAGGCAGGCAGGCTGTAATCAATCAGGCTGTTGATTTAAAGGTCCTACTCGCTGCTGGCCTCAATTACCTGCAACTACCAGGCCGGACAAATGCCAGCTGGTTGGCAAGCCTAAATCAGAAGCATACATACGAGTTGTATTAATATAATGTAAGGCCTCTTTCAGTGCAACATGTTTTCCATTTTAAATACTAAAGAAAAACATGATTTGAGCAATCTGATTGGTTTTAACTTTTCTGACTCATAACACCTTTCTCTGTGGGGATATGCAGTCCAAAAAGAGTTTTAATTGTTTTCTAACTTTCTTATTATCTAATTGTCACCTTAATAATTTTCTGTTTGTAATTAGAGAGTAGAACAGATGATTGAATGATGTATGCATTAAAACAGATTAACAGTATGTTTTGGTTCATTGAAAAACTCTAGAAGGAACTAGGTTGCCAGGCACATAATATGCAGCAGAAAACTCACAATAGAAGAGTGCATTGTAACATTTTATTTTCTAGCGTTAGGGCCATTTTATTATTTAACAGTGTGTATTGTATCTGAAAACACTTTGAAAAACAGCAGGGAACACCCACTGATTAAAAGTTTGACTCCTGATTTGTAAATTTGAAAGAAAACACAGAAAATCTAGACAATCTGTAAAGCATATGCTTTTGTTCTTATGTCTCCTGGAAGGGAGTTATAGCTTCCAGCAAGGGTCATTAAGAACTGATGAATTTTTTTTTTTTTACTCATTTCAACACCTACAAGAGTAAAATGCTTTTTGCCAAGATTAGCTGCTTTAATTATTTCCTACCGACCAGAGAAATCTTGTACCGCACCCTGGTACATCAGGATTTGCTTTGCATATGCTGTTTCTTTTAACTAGATAATGTATTGGTAAAATGCACCAGATTTTCTCCATCAGTAAAGGTCTTGATTCAAATCTAACTTACAGTATAGCTCAAAGGCAGTCACTATCTTCATAGGAGTCCACAGTTTTCATGTCAAAAAAACAACACGCAACAATACAGAGAAACAAAGAAACATAGAAATGACGGCAGAAAAGGACCAAATGATCCCTGCCCAGCAAGCTTATGCCAGTATCTGCTGCGCTGTGCAGATTACCCCCATGCTTCTCAATTTTCCAGACTGTAAAAGTCAGGGCCCTCAGATGCAATTTGAATCCAATTTCCTTTAACTGTTGCCGTGGAAGCAGAAAATAATGTTGAAGTTGCATCAAAAGTATCAGGCTTAATGATTAAGGGTAGTAAGTGCCACATCAGCAAGTTACCCCCATGTTTATTTGTTTCCCAAAACACTATTATAAGTAAAAGACCAATACTATTACTGAAATAGTAGGGGTTTTGCTGATGACTATTGTGATAGAATTTTAAAAGTTGTATGGGGAAGACTGCCTGCATAATTTAATAATTTATTATTATTATATTAAACATGTTTTAGAAACAGATGTGGAACATAAAGTCCAATAGGTCTACCTAATTTGCTTCCTTTTGCAATGTCTTAGAATTAATTACATCTTGACAAGAAATATGCTAAGTAACAACATAGGAAATAAAATATTTAGTTATTTATTTAAAATCTGTTCTATATCGTCATTAAGTTATTTACCATCACAACGGTTTACAGGCAGGCACAAATAGGCAAAACAAATGTTAGTACTTAACAGAGGTGCCAAAAGTTAACCGGTAACATATAATTCCAGACAATATCTATTTGAATCATGTCATATAATGTCCATTGAATACGTCTCATGGTTAGCTTACATGTAATTCATTCTTGTACTTTCGGGTTTCACCTACTTTTATCAGTGAGAGTTTAAAAATAGTTGCCAGTGGCAAGTGTATCTAGTTGTTTGGTGCTGATTTGTAACGCCAGCTTTTCCTTACTTTCTCTGTTCTCTTTGTAAAAAGCCTGTTTGAAAAGCCATGTTTTCAGACTTATTTTGAATAGTTTGAAATTTCCCTGTAATCTTACTTCCAGGGAGATAGTATTCCATAAGATGGGTCCAGCCAGTGGGTTAGCTGTGCTGTTTTAACCAACAAAAAAGATTATCCAACTGGCTATTGAGATTCAAACAAATTTCAAGGAGAAGCAAGGAAAACCCAGGAACACAGGTAATTGGAAAAGCAGACCCAAATGATGAAGACAGGAAAAAGCATAAGCACTGGCCAAAACAAAATGAGAAGGCAAAAACTAATAATAAAATTATTTTCAAATACATTTGAAGCAGAAAGCCTGTGAGGGAGTCAATTGTACTACTAGATGACTATAGGACAAAAGGTATGCTAAAGAAGGACAAAGAAATAGCAGAAAAAATGAATGAATTATTTTACTTGTTCTTTACTGAGGAGAATGTTGGTAATAAATCCACAACAAGAAAGAGCAGAAAAGGATCCCATATATCTAATAACGAGAACCTACAAAAGGAATCCATCAGTGAACAAATTCAAACAACGCTTGTCACCAACTCAGCAGATGTATGTCAGTCTATTTTTTAAGAACCACATCAGCAAGCCTGGCGATATGCTTAGTGTAATTCAAAGCTGTCCGGTCTGTTCGATCATTTGCGGTTTTGTAGGCATAGAAGAAATCAATTGGAAGTGTTTCAAATTGTATGTCAGCAATAGATTTTCATAATATATGTGCACCAAAAGTTTTATATGTCCGTCCGTGCCCATGAATATTTGACTATTGACCCGAATGATTTAATATAATGACCTGACAGCAGCCGGTGTTTCGCAACTGTCAAGTTGCTTCTTCATGAGTCAATACATCAACTACTTTTAAAAGGAATCGGATCTCTTCATTCAGACGCCTGGTCTCAAAGAATGTCCAAAGTTACGTCACCTTGTTGCATCGTCACGGCGTGCATTAATTTTCCCTGTATAAATACAGGCTTCTTGCATGTGCCTCTTTGAGGGTGTGTCAGGAGTCTGGAATAGGGATGTGAATCGTTTTTTGACGATTTAAAATATCGTCCGATATATTTTAAATCGTCAAAAATCGTTTGGGCCACGATACAATACCAATTCCCCCGATTTATCGTCAAAAAATCGTAAATCGGGGGAAGGGGGAGGGCAGGAAAACCGGCACACTAAAACCCCCTAAAACCCACCCCCGACCCTTTAAATTAAATCCCCCACCCTCCCGAACCCCCCCCCAAATGCCTTAAATTACCCTGGGGTCCAGCGGCGGTCCATAGCTAAATCAGGGGAAGGGGGAGGGCAGGAAAACTGGCACACTAAATCCCCCTAAAACCCACCCCCGACCCTTTAAATTAAATCCCCCACCCTCCCGAACCCCCCCCCCAAATGCCTTAAAGTACCCTGGGGTCCAGCGGCGGTCCGAAACGGGCTCCTGCTGTTGAAGCGTGTTGTCTTCAGCCAGCGCCATTTTGCAAAATGGCCACCGCAAAATGGCGGCAGCCATAGACCAACACGATTCGACCACAGGAGGTCGCTTCCGGACCCCCACTGGACTTTTGGCAAGTCTTGTGGGGGTCAGGAGGCCCCCCCAAGCTGGCCAAAAGTCTCTGGGGGTCCAGCGGGCGTCCGGAAGCGATCTCCTGCCGCGAATCATTTTCCGTACGGATAATGGCGCCGGCCATACGCGTATGGCCGGCGCCATTTTCCATACGGAAAATGGCGCCGGCAGGAGATCGACTGCAGGAGGTCGTTCAGCAAGGGTTCCGGACCTCCACTGAACGACCTCCTGCAGTCGATCTCCTGCCGGCGCCATTTTCCGTACGGAAAATGGCGCCGGCCATACGCGTATGGCCAGCGCCATTATCCGTACGGAAAACGATTCGCGGCAGGAGATCGCTCCCGGACGCCCGCTGGACCCCCAGAGACTTTTGGCCAGCTTGGGGGGGCCTCCTGACCCCCACAAGACTTGCCAAAAGTCCAGTGGGGGTCCGGAAGCGACCTCCTGTGGTCGAATCGTGTTGGTCTATGGCTGCCGCCATTTTGCGGTGGCCATTTTGCAAAATGGCGCTGGCTGAAGACAACACGCTTCAACAGCAGGAGCCCGTTTCGGACCGCCGCTGGACCCCAGGGTACTTTAAGGCATTTGGGGGGGGGGGGTTCGGGAGGGGGGATTTAATTTAAAGGGTCGGGGGTGGGTTTTAGGGGGTTTTAGTGTGCCGGTTCACGATTTTAACGATTTTCACGATATTCTAAACACCCAAACGGCAACGATACAATTCCCTCCCCCTCCCAGCCGAAATCGATCGTTAAGACGATCGAGGACACGATTCACATCTCTAGTTTGGAGTCAGGAGGTAGGTAGGTGTTGGTGGCTAGTTGGAGGTTATTTAGAGTAATTACTGATTGCATTGTCTTGTTTGCTGTTGTCCTCTGTTTCCCTTTCCCTTTATTTTTAGTCATCTGTGTTGGAGTGAAAGTGTGTCTGTCTGTTTGTCTGTCTGTTTTTTTTGTGTGGAGGTGGTGAAGAGTGGAGGTGGTGAGGAGTTGAGGTGGTGAGGAGTGGAGGTGAAGAGGAGAGGGGTGTATGTGCGCTGAAAAGGTGTGTGTGTACATGCGCAGAGGAGAGGATAGAGTGTGACAGGCATGGGGAGAGAGGAAAGAAGAGGTGACAGGATAGGAGGGGGAGGAGGCTGGAGAAGGAGTCAGAGGATGAGGGCAGGAGGGCCAGGGGAAGGAGGAGTAGAAGTAGGAATAGGGACAGGGGCAGGAGTAGAGAGAGAGGCAGGAGGGAAGGGATAGGAGAGTGCAGGAGGGGGAAGAGGCTAGAGATTGGACGGAGGAGTAGGGCAGTCTAGGGATAGACAGAGAGGGCAGAGGGGAAGGGAGTTGGTAGGGCAGGGTCGGGGGGAGGAAGAGAGGGGAGAGGGGAGCAGGACAGAGAGTGAGGAAAGGGAGGACAACTTTCCAGAAGAGGAAGTAGCACCCCCTTCGGGCAGCCAGGCAGCACCACGTGTTCTAAGATCCATAAAGTTCAGTGTGCAGGAGAACGAGCTGATCATCACAGGGTTCTTGCAAAAATATCAGATGTTGTTTGGCAACTAGGCAGCAAATAACTCCAAGACAGTCAAGGGCCAAATATGGTGCAACACTGCACAGTCCATCACCCAGCGCAGCGGAGTGGCAAGAAGCCGGGAGCAGGTCATACATCAATACCGAGACATCAAGGCCCAGCTGAAGGCGAAGTTGGCATCCCGAGCCAAGTATAAACGGCTGACTGGAGGAGGGGTCCCCGTCCTATTATTGTCACAGAGATGGAACAGCAACTCATCAAAAGGCTGGGACCGGACATTTTCGAGGGCATGGCTAATCAGCTAGACACCACATGAGCTGCAGCTGGTAAGTTCACCTCATCCATAAATGAGAAGGCAGCAATGGGTGTACACATTATTTGGCATAAGATGCTCACTCTGTAAAGAAGCAAAGTGCACCTTTGAAGCCAAATCAAAACAGGATACTTGCTGGTAGGGTTGTGAATTGGGCTTCGGACAATTGAAAATATCGTCGATATTTTCAAAATCGTCAGAAATCGGGGGCTCCCCCAAAAAGATAGGAAAACTCCACGATATTGATCGTTGGGGGTTCCCTTATCGTTTTGGGGGAGGGCGGGAAAAATGGCACACAAAAATAACCCCTAAACCCACCCTGACCCTTTAAAACTAACCCCTTAGCTTCCCCCACCCTCCCAACCCCCCAAAAAACTTTTTACAGGTACCTGGTGGTCCAGTGGGGGTCCCGGGAGTGATCTCCTGCTCCGGGCTGTCCTCCCGCTCCTGGGCTGTCGGCTGCCACTAATCAAAATGGCGCCGATGGCCCTTTGCCCTTACCATGTGACAGGATATCCGTGCCATTGGCCGGCACCATCTTGTGCTCCTACCATGTGACAGGGGCTGACCAATGGCACCGGTAGCCCCTGTAACATAGTAAGGGCAAAGGCTATCGGCGCCATTTTGATTTCTGGCAGCCGATGGCCCGAGTGCAGGAGATCGCTCCCGGACCCCCGCTGGACCACCAGGGGCTTTTGGAAAGTCTTGGGGAACAATTTAGACTCCATCAGTCGGTCATCAAGTGGGTTCAAAGATATTTCATCCACAGCCAAGGTAAGCTCTCCAACATTTAACTCAGCAATGGGACCTAGAGCCCCATCAGACATGGGGTGAAAGCACTGTTCGATAGTAAACTGTCCCAAAGGAGGTGTAGGCTCCGAGGGAAAGAGTCTTACCCTCTCTTTCCATTTAGAAGGCATAATAACACCTTCCAAACAATAGAGAGGCAAAAGAAAAGGAAATATTAGCAAAGAAATAAACAGTGGGGCAGGAACAGACAGGCATTCAGGTTGCCATTTTGACTCCCAGACGGTACCATTTTGATGTACAGTAGTGTTTTTGTACATCAAAATGGCACCATCTGCTGGGGTGAATGTGCCGAAGCTAACTCTGGATCTACCCCAGCGGACGGCATCATTTGGCTTGCAAGTGCCAAAGAATGAAGAGATGCTCCAAAGTCCGGGCTCCAAGACCTGGGCCTGACCCTAGGCCCTGGCTTTGGGACACGGCCTTCTGGTTGGGTCTTGGCATTGGGCATGGGTTTGGGCCTAGGCTCCAGCTTTGGGACCCGGGCTTCATCGGATACCTTGTCAGATAATGTAAGGGGGGTTTTTTGTTTAATTTTTGGGGGGTCTTGGCCAAGGCCCTGGTGTCACCTTGTGCCTCCGCCGATCCCCAGCATCACGCGCGGGCCTATGCTTTTGGCCTCAGCCTATATCCTAGGTGAAGCCCTGGCTTTGGGCCTTGACCTAGGCCCAAATCAATAGTGTAAAATGAAACGAACAAATAATATTTGTTTCATTCAGGGGCCCCTGATTCATTTTGGGGCCCACCAAATTAAACAAATTAGCCTTATACATTGTGTTTTCCAGTTTCATTTTAAACAAAAGCACATCCTTGTTGCCTAAAGCTCCAAGTTGTCTGCACTGAAAGAGCTGAAGAGACAATGCTTTGGTGGTTGGTCTACAAAGATATAGAGAGGGCTAGAAGACTCTTGGTCACAGAAGAGGATTGTCATAGCCTTGTGCTAAATTTTTCGTCTGTGCTACAGGTCATCTTCTGTAACAGGACATAGTCTGTTCTTATCAAATGCACATTTATGGTTTTACTAACTATAGCAATGTGGCCAATCCTATAACTTTCATGATCTAGAATAACCATCATCTGTGTAATTCTCTGATCAGAGAATCCTTCACACCATGATGGCCATGGTACTACAGTAATGAATACAAAATTGGAATGAACAAGGAGGTGGATGTAACTGACTTATACAATCTATTTTTAATTGAAAATAGGATATTTTATTATTATTGGTTTGACTTCCAAAAAAGTGAGGACACTTCCAAGTGTAACCCTTGTGTTGGCAGAACCCGAATAACAGTTCCAGAGGCCATATCTCAGATTTCTATTTTATTGGACACTGTAGCTATACCATTAGATTTACTTTCCAGGAATTCCTGAGTGAGAGGAAAAATTCCTTTCAAGGTCCTTACATTACTCTTTACTTTTCCCATAGTTAATTTTCTTGCACACATTGATGATCTCAACATAGATAATAACAAAGTCAATACAAAATAAGACACATGAGAGTTGTTTTGTGGTTTCCAACATTTCTTTTTTTACTGGAAATGGGAGTGGTGCCGAGTGATTGGAGAAGAGCGGCGGTGGTCCCTCTTCACAAGAGTGGGAGCAGAGAGGAGGCTGGAAACTACAAGCCGATTAGCCTTACCTCTGTGGTGGAAAAAGTATTGGAGTCGCTGCTGAAGGAAAGAAAAGTGAACTATTTACAAGTTGCAGAATTGTAGGACCAGAGATAGCATGGTTTCATCAAGGGAAGGTCCTGTCAGATGAATCTGATAGACTTTTTTGATTGGGTGATTAAGGAATTGGATCGAGGAAGAGTGCTCAATGTCATCTACTTGGATTTTAGCAAAGCTTTTGATACAGTCCCGCACAGGCTAGTGAATAAAATGAGAAGCTTGGGAGTGAGTGCCGAGGTGGTGGCCTGGATAGCAAATTGGTTGAAGGACAGAAGACAATGTGTGATGGTAAATGGAACTTACCCGGAGGAGAGAGCGGTGATGAGCGGAGTGCCGCAAGGGTCAGTGTTGGGACCGGTCCTGTTCAATATCATCGTGAGCGACATCACGGATGGGATAGAAGGTAAGGTTTGTCTATTTGTGGACGATACTAAGATCTGCAACAAAGTGTACACGCCGGAAGGAGTGGAGAGAATGAGACGGGATTTAAGGAAGCTGGAAGACTGGTCGAAGATATGGCAGCTGAGATTCAATGCCATGAAGTGCAGAGTCATGCATATGGGGTGTGGAAATCCAGAAGAAATGTATTCGATGGGGGGGGGGGGGGGGGGGTGAAGGGCTGATATGCATGGAACAGGAGAGAGACCATGAGGTAATAAACGATCTGAAGTCGGCGAAACAATGTCACAAGGCGATAGCTAAAGCCAGAAGAATACTGGGCTGCATAGAATATCGAGTAAGAAAAGGGAAGTGATTATCCCCTTATACAGGTCCTTGGTGAGGCCTCACCTGGAGTACTGTGCTCAGTTCTGGAGACCGTATCTCTGAAAGGACAGAGACAGGATGGAGGCGGTCCAGAGAAGGGTGACCAAAAAGGTGTATGGTCTTCATTGAATGCCTTATGAGGAGAGATTGAAGAATCTAAATATGTATACCCTGGAGGAAAGGAGGAGCAGGGGTGATATGATACAGACCTTCAGATACTTAAAGGTTTTTTTTTTTAATTTAATTTTTCAATTTTCCAAAATACATCAAGAAAACAATCTTGTGTAGACAGCAGTTCCAACAAACCAACATTTTACAACTTAACACAATAATATCTTTTCCCTAAACTATCTGCTTTAAATTCCTCATCAGTAGGGAGAGATCCATTACTCTACCTCAGGAATATTAATTTACAATTAACAAAATTGGCGGGTCCTATATAGGAGATTTCGAGTATTACGGATCCAACTGTAGACTAAAGGTACTAGCCTTCCAAAACAGGAGAGGAAGTTATTATATCTAATGAATACATTTTTAGGAAATTATCCAATTGCTCAGGTTGGAAAAATATATAGGAAACATTTTTATATTTAATGTAACATTTACATGGATATTTGAGAATGTACATAGCTCCCATTTTTTGTACTTGAAATCTCAATTTCAGAAATAATTTTATTCTTAACTGGGTGCTTCTTGCCAGATCTGGAAATATTCCAACATTTAAACCAAGTAAGGACTTGGTCCTATTATGAAAGTATAATCTCAAAATCCTGTCGCGATCTGATTCAAGCAAAAACGTCACAATAAGAGTGGCAGGTTTCACATGCTCTCTCTGAGTTGTTTCTAACAACTTTGTTACTTCCAAGGCTGGAGTTTCAGTTGTATTTAATATCACAGAAGTTGAAAATCTTTTTCTCCTTCCTTCTCAACTTTTTTTGAAAGCTGGTAAATAATACAACTTGGATGTGGGCAGTATCAATTCCTCTGAAATCTTTAATATCTGAACCAAATATAGCCTCCACATATTTCGTGGGATCACCATAGTGTCACCTCTGGGAAAATGTATTAAACGTAAGTTTCTCCCTTTTATTTGATTCTCCATGTTTTCTAAGCGATTCATTAATATGGAGTTTTCTTTTATGATGTTATATTGAAGATTTCTCATTTCTTTCACTTCATTCTCAACCTTTTCATATTTTTCCATTTGCTTATTCATATCTTCCTCTAGTTTTCCTATTCTCACCATGGTAGTATTTAACACAGAAGCCAGAGGATTTATCTGGTTAAAAAGATTATCGTTAACTGTTTGTATTGCTTCCCATATCTTCTCTAGAGAGAAAGCATCTGGTTTTATTAATTCTTTCTTTTTAGGTAATGTTAAAAGTACTTTCCTTTCCGTTGGAGGCTGTGTCGTAGAGCCTACAGCGTCTCCCAGGCCGGTCTCTTCCACGAGGTGTGGCCTCTGCTGTTCCTCCCTACCACCTTCATCGTGCAGCCACGATTCTCCGGCAGTTTCACTCTCACTTTCGTGGTTGAGATCCTTCCCGTTAGCTCCTCGCAGAGCTGCAGGATTTCCTGGGGGCATCCGCGGTACTGGGGATAAGGTTGTCTGGAGCTCATGTGAGGAGGCGGTTTCTTCTTCCACCCACTCTCCTCGCTGCGAGCTTACCTCTGGTTTCTGCTCCCGTATTACGTGGGAATCCATAGGTCCTTGGATCCGACCCTCAGTGTGTTCACCCTGACTTTCTCTCTCTTTCGTTCTTCTTTTTCTGCCGGTATGGGTCATTTTACACAAAATATACGTTACTCCTCAGAGCCCTGGTTACCCATGTCTGGACCCATCAGCCATCTTGGATCTTCCTACCTCCACTTGAAAGGTTTTAATGATCCAAAGTCAACGACAAACCTTTTCCATTACAAAAAAATCAGCAGAACCTGAGGTCATGATTTAAAACTCCAGGGAGGAAGACTCAGAACCAATGTCAGGAAGTATTTCTTCACAGCGAGGGTGGTGGATGCCTGGAATGCCCTTCTGGATGAAGTGGTGAAGACTAAAACTGTGAAGGATTTCAAAGGGGCGTGGGATAAACACTGTGGATCCATAAAGTCTTGAGGATGTGAATGAAGAGAAGAGGCATGGGGGTGGCTTGCGGGAATGACGGCTACTTCTTGGTGATTAATACCCTTATTCAATAAACATACACACGGTTAATGTGACTCCAACATTGTTCTGTGCTTCAATGGCAAGAGGAAATGTGGGACAAAGGATTTGCATTCACAAATACGCGTGGGAGTAGCTTGCTTGTTGCAGTGGTTACTACCCCTAACCAATTAAACCTAATACTTCACTTTGAATACATATACAGCACAGCTCACTGCTTCAACAGCAGGGGGAATGAAGATAAGAGGATTTACATTCAGACAACTACCAACTAGGATTGAATTGCATAGTCTGGGAAAACAAATAAGCGTGGGAGTAGCTTGCTTGTTGTGTCGGTTACTAACCCGAACAGATACTTCACTTTGAATACATATACAGCGCAGCTCACTGCTTCAAAGGCAGTGGGAATGAAGAAAAGAGGATTTATATTAAGACAACCAACAAGGACTAAATTGCACAAGCTGCGTAAACAAATAAGTGTGGGAGTAGCTTGCTTATTGCGGCGGTTTCTACCCCTAAACAATTAGGCTTGATACTTCACTTTTATGCAGTTCCAGCACTGCTCTCTACATCACAAGATATAATATACATACATGTCAGGAGAGTCATGCTAGGAAACTCCTTTCTATTGTGACTGTGCAAACTTAGACACAATAGGCTCTACATCTATCATGGGCTCTAACCGACACAAGTTTTTACTTCATCCTGAAACAAAAAACATATTACATAAACATATTGTAATCATCTAACTCAGTTTCAATGAGTTTCCGCTTCTACATTACTCCACTACAAGAACAGAGGGGCCGATGCAATACAGTGCGTAGTGCATGTGAATACAGTGCAAATGCATGTGAATGAGGCTATTACTCATTAGAGGTGTGAATCGTGTGATCGATCATCTTAACGATCAATTTTGGCTGGGGGGGGGAGGGAAATCTTATCGTCGGGTTTTTTTGTTTTAAAAAATCGTTAAAAATCGCAAATCGGGGGAGGGCGGGAAAACCGGCACACCAAAAAAACCCTAAAACCCACCCTGAACCTTTAAAAGCTTGGTTGTCTGACTCAAGGCGAACCGGAGACTTCTGTCAGAAAGTAGGCACTTTTGAATAGCCAAGTCTTCAACTAGACATGCAAATGAGGGAAAGGGGAGGTGTTTGGATGGGGTAAAAAAAAATGTTTATGCCGGTACCACTGTGAAGTGATAATGTTTTACACGTCATCTATAGCAGAAGCAAAGTTCCCTGGCTGGGGACCTCGGTGCGCACTGGGGCGCATAAATATTTAGGCGTGCATCTCTTAGGCAAGCCCTGACATGTCCACATACTACCCAGAGCATGCCCCGCCCATTTTGGGAAATTTTCCACGTTATTGTCGGGAAAGGCACCGGAAATAACACCACTTTTTACAGTGGCACTAGGGAGACAATAGTGGGCAGCGTAGCCTCACCTGCAGCAGGCAAAAATGCACCACCGTGATGCAGCCACTGGCTCAGTATCCCCCCCCCCCCCCCCCGTCCCCTTTTTTTCACACCTCATCATTAACCATAGTGGAATGATGAATTCCGGGGGTAAGTTTGCAAAAAGTATTTTTGTGAAATGTTTTGCACAAAATGCCCACCCTTTTGCAATTTTGCATGTGTGGTAACATTTTGTGAAATTTTTCACAGAAAAAAACATTTTGCAAAAACATTTCACAATTTAGTACAATGACTTTACAGAAAGAGCTATAGATCATATATTTTTTAGTTAGAAAGTATAACTAAGAAAACTTCCTTTTTAACTTTCCTTCTGGTCTTGATTCAGGGTTAATATATGACATATGTAGGCAGAATGATTTATTGCTGAACAAAGTAATACCACTTGAGCCTCAGATTTGTCTTCTTGAGGTAACAGACTGAAAAATTTTGGAAACTTGCAAGTAACTTCAATTTTTATTCTTTAGAGACAAGGAAATGTATCCTTGTGCTCTGTTTTATACTGAAGCAAATAATATCCTGAGGAAACAAATTCTGGAATATAGATTAATAGAGATCTTACAGATTACTAACCGGATACCTGATATATTTCTGATGAAATGATACACTATACATGGCTATAAAATACCATACAGTCATAAGACATGTTGAGAGTAGTTTTCAACAGCGTGTGTAACTCAGCACATATATAAGCAGAAGACAGTATGTACAATGTAAGGATGTTATGGTCACACCATCATATTTACAAATCTAATGTTGATTTTATGTTAAATCACAAATTTTAGTTTTACTGTCGGACTCACAGGGATGGTAACTTTTAGAACAAGCATGCAGGCATACATTTGCACACGTGTGTTGGCCCATGCCCAACTTTTTTATAACTTGCGTGTAATTATGTGTGCATGTTTTAAAATAGCCTTGCTATGCGCACATGTGTGCCAAATTTTAAAGTGGGAGTGTAAATCCGCTTCTACCATATAATCAGAGGACTATAAAAGTGGCATGCACCCACACCATTACCGGTTTACCAGTTCATCCACCAGTTCACCCAGTTCACCTAGGTCCTCCATCCCCATCCTGGTTTGATAGCCCCAGAGCCCTTAAACCTCTTCAGAAATGGTTCCATCCTTTTATTTTAGGACTTACACGTTATCTAAAGCAGAAGCAAAGTTGCCCGGCTGGGGACCTCGGTGTGCACCGGGGCGCATAAATATTTAGACGTGCATCTCTTGGGCAAGCCCTGATATACCCATACACTGCCCAGAGCACGCCCCACCCATTTTGGGAAATTTTTGAGATGTGTGTGCTGCGGCTTTTACACATGTATCTGGGTGCACAGTATGGTCGACTCATGCAAGCCCAACTTATTTGTGCATCTCCCAATTGATGTGCGCTCTGGGCTTTTAGACTTCACCTCAAAATGTCTGCAAATTCGTACATGTTATTAATGCCAGTCTTTGCAATGATAACAAATTGCAGAAAATTTGACTATATGATTTCAGAAATCGAGAGAAAGAAAAAAAAAAGCAGAGAAAACATCACTGAAGAAAAACAAACTTCTGCTAAACGTAAACGTTTTACATAACAAAAAGATAACACTATATAATTTAAAAATGGAAAACTTTAATGTAAAATATCAATGCAACTAAGTATGACTAGTATGACTGGTTCACAGAAGCCATATTAAAATTTGTATTAAAAAATAAGGCCCTGAGATATTCTTTGTGTTCCACAATATTCAGCTAGGTTACCATACTGCATTTCTGTTCTAATTAACTGTTTTTAAGAAAAAGCCACTTCACAGTCAAAACAATATTTTTGTTTTGTTCATTTTAACTCCTTAAATGGAATTATCATCAGAGATGATGGAAAAAGCTATTTACCCAAGTAAACAGGCTATCCGAAAACTCCCCATCCTTTCTGTGGGTGGACGTAGGTGTAATGATCAGCAATGTGGGAAAAGTAGATAGGTTCAGAAGAAAGGTTAGTTCAGGGCAGGCAACAACATGTGTGGTTCTGCATTTTCAAAACCAGGTGCACTGTTTTGCAGGGAAAAATGTGCCTGCAGAGAAAAGAGAAGCAATGCTCTGTGAATACTTCTCCCTAAGCGATTTTCAAAGGCACACCAGTAGAAATTTACAGGACAGGTACAGCAATAATTTTTGGAAGGTTCTTTCCAGAGCAGTCCCAAAATCTGCTAGCACTAGAGGGTTCCATACATAGGGGCCGATGCAAAAAAAGTGCACTGAAAGTGGGCGCTGAGTGTTCAGCGTCCGCTTTCCTAACGCGCCCCCCAGGCACCTCTCCTGGGGGCATGATGCAATATTTAAATGAGGGCTCGCGCTGTCAAGGAGGCGTTAGGAGTGACTGCCCGCCCCTAGCACCTCCTTGACAGCCTGCGCCAGAGAGTGGTCCGCTGTTGGCGGCTGTCCGCCTGTTAAGAAAAGGGACGCTGAATTTATCAGCGTCTGTTTTTCTAACCGGTGCACGTTCACGGGTTAGGGGAACGGACGCTGATAAATTCAGCGTCCATTTTCCGAACCTGACTGCTGGCACCCGTGTCTGACCTGCCCTAAGCTCTCCCCCACTGAGGGAGCTTAGGGCAAGTCGGAAAGAGTGAATAAATCAATATTAAAGTGTCAGGCACTTAATATTAATTTATTCACTCCTTCAATTATTGCCAATTGGTCCGTTCACTGTCACATGTCAGTGAAAGGACCAATCACCTTTGAGAAGACTGTCCTGAAAGGGAATTGGTCCTTTAGTGAAAGGGACCAATAGGCAATAAGTGAAGGCGTGAATAAATTAATATTAAGGGCCCAACACTATATTAGATTTATGCACTCCTGACCTGCTCTAAGCTCCTTCAGGGGGAGGGAGTGTTGGGCAGGTTAGACATGGCTCACTGTCATGAAGGGAGATTTTCTTTTGTTTCTCCAACTTAATATCCCCACAATAATAAGTCGGAGGAAGTACAAAAAAGCAGTATTTTCTGCTTTGCTGTACAATTTTTTGGGGTGCTCAGAAATTAACGTATTCTCTGGGCAGGCGTTAATTTCTGAGCGCAAAAATGTGCGTATTGGATACACATTTTTTATTGTTTGCATCGGGAATGAATAACAGCCTCATTCACATGCATTTGCATGCAGTGAGTGCTATTAATTTCTCGGTGCATTGGATGCGTGTTGTGGAGGCACTAATCCCCATATTGGATAAGGGGATTTGGTTGCACTTACACAACCCACATCCAACTGTGGGTTAAACAGTGCGCTCAGGTGAGCGCACTGTATTGCATCGGCCCCATAGAGGGCTTAATGACAATACTGGGACCCAGTGATGATGTACCCTGTGACTTTGGAGCATGTTGCTGAGGCAGCAAATTGGCTCGGTCAGTACTGACTGGCAAACATCCTTCCTTTAAATAACGAGCTCTGAAATGTGCAGTAAGCATGAGAGCATATGTGAGTTGAAGTAGAGAATGAAGCTGGAGAGCATCCCATCTCTGAAGGGCATGGACCTCCTTCATGTGGAATGCCATTTATAAGGGAGTGAGGGCATTGTGAAAGTTCAATGTACATAAGATCTTTCCTAGTTCTTTTTTCAGGTTTCTACATATATGTGGCATTGCCTTAACTTCTGTGCTACTTTTTTTTAATTATTATTTTGGAGCTCAAAATAAAAGATTTGCAGCTTTTTTCCTTTATCCTTTTTTTCCATTGCTTCCGATGGAATAAGGCTGTGTAAGTGCTTTTGAGCCTATTAAAATGAGGCAGCTTGGTGATTAATGTGTGGACAAGTCTTTTTGACATCTTGCCCTTAACTAGAACTGACATCAGAGCATAAGCATGCTTATTGTGCTTCCTCCAGATGGTGATGATGGCCCAAGAGTGACTCTCTACATGTCCAAAGAGGGATCATGAGGGCCATGCATATTTTACTGAAACAATCACCTATGTATGCATTTATTTATCTTTTAGGTTTTATGTATCAGCTTTCACTTTATACAAAGCAAGTTGCAACTAAACATTACAATATTAAATGGAATAAAATCCTTGAAAACCCACCCATACAACAGAAAAGAAAAAACAGCAAGCCAACTTCTTGCTACTAATTGCCTACTATTACATGATTCTGACTGGAACCAGTCTTCAAAGTCAAGAAAAGAATGTTTACATGATTTTTTCAAGATACCTTATGCACATAACCCTTTTAAAATCCGGCCCTAAGCTTTTTGGGAGAGGGAGAGAGAGAGAGAGAGAAAAAAAAATGAGAATCTACAAGGCCTTCCTAGTAGTCAAGTATTTATATCTCTATAGGAGGGCGATCTAATAGCTCGAGGTGAGGTGCTGGTGATGGCTTAGGGTTTAGGGGCCAGTTTTTCATATAGAGTGAGATGTACGAACAGCACAGTACACCTCGGTGAAGATTTGACTTCATTTGAAGTGAGGAAAGTCTCATAAAGATGACATTTCTGCTATGTTCTCTCACCCTAGTTTGATGGACTCTATAACAGGGTACCATCAAGCTAGGGCAAGATAACATAGTACAAAATTTAATTTTTGTGAGACTTTCTTCACCCCAAATGAAGTCAAATCTTCACCGAGGTGTACTGTGCTGTTTGTATCTCTGCCGTCTCTGCTCATAACAAATGAATGATTACCTGTAGAAATATATTTCAAATTGGCTACAAATTTGACTAACGTGGTTTGCAAGCCCCTTAGGCAGCCACTGGAATGTGGCGAAACTCGGTCTGAGTCGGGCATTTTATTGTTTGCATACGTCTCCAGCCAATAAAGATTATGGAAAAGACATTCTTGGGCACCTACCTTCTTATGTCTGTTCTTTGCAGCTGGTCCAGCTGCTCATGCATGGACTCCTCTGGGGGCAGGGATGTTGATGGTTCTGGTGCTGGTAGTGGCGGTGGTGCTGGTGCCGGTGCTGGGATTTCAACCTTAAATTTGGCATGAGCGGGCTTGTGTGCTCCTCCTGCTGAGGGCATGGTGGTTCAGGCTGGCACTGTGGTGTGTGCTGATTTGAAGTTCAGCAGAATGTGGAGCCTCCCACTCAAGGCTTGTATCCTCCATGAAGCCTGTCAGGAACCCAGGGGGGTGCAGCACTGCCAATGGGTCCTCAGCCTGTGCCAGCTGCTGCTGCTCCTCCTCCTCCACACTGACCTGGGTTTGGGCATCCATGATGAAGGGCCTCTGCATAAGGGGTGGTGCGCTACTGGTCCCTGGGGCTTCCAGGCTGGGACCAGCAGCTTCATGGGTGAGAGCTGTGGAAACAAAACATAAGACCTTAGTTATCAATGGCAGCAAGTATGTTTTTTTCATTTGGCATCAGAGGTGCACCTGGACATCATCAAACAGTTACTAAATCAAATGGAACTAGTAATTAATATCGAAAAAACAGAATTCCTACATCTAGAATGGAAAAATATGACGGTGATTCAAACTCCAATACAACTTAAAAATAAACAGAAATTAGAACTAGCCGAAAAAGTTTGGAACCTCGGTGTGATAATTGACATAGAACTCAGCCTCAAACAACACGTATCACTAAAAGTCAAAGAAGGATACGCTAAACTTATGGTTCTCAGGAAACTAAAACCTTTACTAACACCTACAAACTTTCAAACTATCCTGCAAGCATTAATATTTGCGAGCACCGACTACTGTAAAACCCTTCTCTTAGGATTACCATACACCACATTAAGACCGCTCCAAATACTGCAAAACTCTGCCGCAAGAATACTTACTGGTAAAAGAAAAAGGGATCACATCAATGAAACTCTCGCTGAATTACACTGGCTGCCCATTGAATACAGAGTACAATACAAAACACTATACATAAATTAATTCATGACGAAAAAGCAGAATGGCTGAACACAGCACTATGTCTACATGTCCCACATAGAAACCTAAGATCCGCTAACAAAACCCTCCTAACTATCCGTTCAGTTAAATCAGCAAGACTGACCCAGGTCAGAGAACGGGCGCTATCCTTAGCCGGACCCATATTATGGAACACAATGCCTCTGGAGATTAGACTACAGAGAGATTTTAAAAACCTGGCTTTTTAAACAAGCATTTGTTTGAGAAAACAAAGTTTAGGAGAGTAATGAATACAGGCAGCAGAACACCAGTACACAGCACTTAACTCAGTATGTGCATCTTTGTTATTTTATTGCACTTTTAACACAAGTAAAAATATACAGTTCAATAGAATTATGCATAGACAAGAAAAAGGACAATATTTATAACTTTCATCAACTAGTCTTTATTATGAAACTATGTTACCGAACTTTAATGGTACTTTTATAGATAGTATTAATATACACAACCTCCCTAATTTTATATGTGCCTTTCTGTAAACCGTTGTGATGGTATATAACTTAATGATGGTATAGAAAATATTTTAAATAAATAAATAAATGGTGTGTACATCCGTTGCTGCCTGTCCATTTACTGGTGAGGTGAACTTACTGGCTGCGGCTCGTGTGCTGTCCAGCTGTTCAGCCATGCCCTTGAACACATCTGGTCCCAGCCTTTGGACTAGTTGCTCCTCCATGTTGGTCAGGATGATTGGACAAGGGGCTTCACCTCGGCTTGTTTCCGGCTGCCACCTTGCCTTTAAGCTGTGCCTTTATGTCCCGGTACCTGTGGGCTATCTGCTCCCCGCTTCTTGGGACTCCATTGCTCCTGGTGGTGGCCTGGGCTCTGTTGCGCCAGATCTGTCCCTTGGCTGCTTTGGATGTTTTGGCTGCCTGGTTGCCAAACAGCATGGCATAATTCTGCAGGACCCCTGCAATCACCATATCATTCTCCTGCATGCTGAACTTTATAGCCCTAAGACGAGGGCATCCTGCTGCCAGAAGGGGGTGCCACTTCCTCTTCCAGAGAGGTGCCTCCCTTTCCTCACTCTCCATCCCGCTCCCCTCTACGCTCCCTTCCTTCCCCCTCCTACCCCTACTTGCCGACTCACTTCCCCTCTGCCCTCTCTCTCCAACCCTAGCCTGGTGTGCTCCTCCCACTGGCCTCACCTGCCTATACCCTTCCCCCTTCCCCTCCCCCCTCCCCCCTCCTCCTATCCCAGCACTCCTGCCAGTCTGTACTCCTTCCCTGTCCCTACTCCTACTCCTCCTTCCCCTAGCACTGCTGCCTTGGTCCTCCCACCTCCTCGCCACCGTCCTCCCCCTCCTATCCTCACGCCTCGCCTCTCCTCTCTCCCCATGCCTCTCATGCTCCATCATCTCCACTCCTCCACGCCACCTCCTCCACACACCTCCTCCACTGCTCCTCCATACACCTCCTCCACATGCCTCCTCCATGCCACCTCCACACACCTCCTCCACTCCTCCTCCACACTCTTCCCCTCCACCACTACCATTCCTCCACAGCCAAAGACACACAAACTGGACTAACAAACAAAAACTTTCACTCCTCCAACAAAGAAGACAAAAGACTTAGGTAAAAAGAAACAGATGGCAATAGAAAACAAGAAAACACAATCAGGTATTCAGCAAAAACTCCTCTAGACTCCAACTATGCAGCAAACCTCCTCTCTAACGCCTGACACTCTCAAAGAGGCAGGTGCAGGAAGCCTGTATATATAATCTTAAAAAATAACGCAGCATGCACTAATTTACGCTAGACGCGATGACATGTGGTGGCGATGCCGCAATGCGGCTTGCAATGCCACAACGATGCGGCACACTGCTAATTTCCCTAACCATGCCCCTTTTTTTAAATCACTGGCTCTATTTTCGCTATATTTATAGCGAATTGATGAATCTAGGTGTAAATTCTTAATTTTCCAGTGCTATATCCAAACATGAATAACTATCCCGGGATACAAAAAGTCTAGGGCAAGACATACCAATTAATGAGCTACGTTGCATGCCTTGTAGCTCATTGAATTTAAAATGAAAGGGGATCAGAATCAATTTCTCCAAAAAACATCAGCAGGGTGCTATGCTTTTAAAGTGGAGTAAAAACTCCATCCCCTTTCCCCACAAAATGCTAGAAGTGGTAGGCAATTAAGACCTGGGGCTCAGGCCCATCCATAGGCTAGTCTTCTTGAGATTTTATTCTTAACCTCAATCATGATCTCTTCCCTTCCCCAAGGATCCTATAAAAAAAAAAAAAAAAAGGCAGGACATGAGTTACAGATCCTCCTTTCCTTATAAGATATACCAACCAACCATATAGACAAGCCAAAAGGGATTCAACATACTGGTTGATTCTTACTCAGTCAACCATACGTTACCAGTTTTGGTATTCTCACCAGCTGTCCCAGGGACTGAGGCACATTTAATGCCCAAAAAAATGTTCACAAAAGAATTTAACTATTCACTTAGGTTGTCTATGTGGGTTCTTTGCATTGATTTCCATAGCCAGGCAAATTTAGCACCTGTTGCTAAGCTGGGAGTCATGTTTATGAATAAATGGTTTAAATAAAAAGCACCTATAAGTAGACCTAAGTCTGTATGGATGTGATCCTTAACAACCCAGACTATTTAGTAATCTCTACCTTTTTAAGCAGTAGCATCTGAAACCAGATAAATGTATTTCCTCTGCTACTGTAAGTAGGGCTTAATTTGTTATATGTGTGTGTGTGGGGGGGGGGGGGCTATAGCCGATAACAATTTTGCCATTTTTCAGGCAGAATATTCGGCCCCTCCCCTCCAAGCAGAAGGGGAGGAGGTGGATCTGGATCAGACAACAATCCAACATTCCAAGGTCAGAAAACAGCAGCAGCCGGCAAAGGAGCTGGCCCCAGCAGGTAACAATGCTGCTTGCTGATCAGAGGGGATGGGCAGGGGAGATGCTGCTGTAGGTGGTAAATGTGGCCCACCCACTCTGCTTTTCTCTCTGCATCAATGGTTCTGTTTTATTTATTTGATTAATATTCTGCTTTTTCAGACAGTTTAAAGTGGATTACATTCAGGTACTGTAGGTATTTCCCTATCCCCTGAGGACTTACAATTAGTTTGTACCCGAGGCAATGGAGGGTGAAGTGACTTGCCCAAGGTCACAAGGAGCGACAGTGGGATTTGAATCATGGCTTCCCTGATTTGTAGCCTGCAGCTACAACCATAGGCTGCTCCTCCATGTCTAGGCAGGCCTCTTTTCCCCACTCTCCTTGCCCTTCCTGTGGCAGCACGGCAGACCCAGGCTCCTTCAGCTGTAATTGGCCTGGTAATTTTCTCCTTCTAATTTCTGCAGCAATTTTTTTCCCACCGCTGCTGCTGCCTTCAAAGCCTTTGGTTTTCTAGGTGATTGCCTTGCTTGCAGGGGTTCACTTCTAAAAAAGGTACTTGAGGGGAGTGCGTGTGCGTGTGTGTGTGGGGGGGGGGGGACGGAACCCCCTCTTTATTTTTCTTCCTCCTCATTGTCCTGCACTTCCCACAGGCCGCAAGCAATTGGAAGCAGTGGCTCTCTGCAGTGTGGCAGGAAGCAGACAATTGGATCAGGTAGCCCTCTCCTGCTCTTCTCTCTTCTTTCCAACACACTCTCTTCCCTCACCTCACTGTCTCTTCCCCCCCGCCCCTCCACACACACACACACACACACACACACACACACACACCTCCTAGTCACTCTGATTTCACTTGCAGCATGATAAACAGAAAGCCAACACATCCAGTAGTGGCAGAAGTGGGGGGGTTGACAGGAATTTATCCTGTCTTTGACCTTGGTTGTTTTCCCTCATGGTCTCCTCAACTGTCCTGGGAAAACTACATAAAAAAACTGAGGCCATGAGGAAAGCAGCTCAAACCAACCTTGTTCTGCTGCACTTTCTGCTGGAAGGCCGTAAATGATCCGTGCTGCCATCAGCTTTGTTCTGTTTTTCACAGGAGAGCCAGAATTGATTTATATCGCCAGCTCTGTGTCAATTCCTTTTTTTTTTTTTGGATGGGGGGGGGGGGGGGGGAGTTGCACACTGCTGTTCTGGGTCGTTCTGTCAGAAATTAAGCCCTAGATAATGCCGTCATTTCTATGTTACTATGTTACAATCTCAGCATGCACTTGTTTTATAGATTGCGTGGTAGGTATGGGGGAGTTTTCTTGTTCTTACACAAAATTTTATAAGATCTTTATGGGGCCAGTCTACAATTCCAAAGTACTATAGGAGTATGGGGATTGCAAACTGATTGATGGCTTGTATTTTATTCCATATTGTTAAAACAGTTTTCAAAATCTGTTCCAGTTGCTTGTAGTACTCTCATGTCTGAGTGATTTGTGCTGGATTGTTGCTCCTTTCTTTACATCTAGATATTTATATGCAGGTCTCTGCTCATTTTCCTTCATATTTCGGTTTTCAGTCAGAGAAATGTTTTTAATTTTGCATAATTTTCATCTAAGGAAGGTCAACTTAGCCATTTGTCCAGGACAAATGACATCTTGATATCATCTGAGAAGATCTTCACTGCTTGAAGTTGATCTGCCTAAATAGCCATCACAGGCGCTATAAAGCTTCAAATCATCTACAGCTAGTAAGTGAGATGTTATCTGTGAATCATTAGTATCTCTATGATTAAGGCTAAATCCATAGCCCAAGGAGTTAAAGAGTACTCAGCGGTTTACTTGAAAACAAAGTTATCGAGCATATAGATAGACACGGTTAAATGGGGAAGAGTCAACATCGTTTTAACAAAGAGAAGTCTTCCCTTAGTCTATTGGATTTTTTTGAAGTTGTGAATAAATATGAAAATAAAGGTGAGCCATATATATAATATATATGGATTTACGCAGCTCCCATGAGAGATTCTTCATGAAACTAAAAAGTCATGGGATAGGAGACAATGTCCTATTGTGGATTGGAAACAGAGGGTAGGACTAAATGATCAGTTTTCCATAAGAACATAAGAAATTGGTAGGGGTGTGCATTCATTTTGAACTTATAGGTAAAACGCAACTTATTATTTTTTTTTAACTTAAAAAAGTGATGAGGCGAAAACGATCGGATTTCCAACTTATTCAACATAGCTATGTTGAATACTTTGGAAATCGCGATTGTTGATCCTAAATAAAAATTTAAACCCCTAACCCTCCTTAATCCCCCCCCCCAAGACTTACCAAAACTCCCTGGTGGTCTAGCGGGGAGTCAGGACACCATTTCTGTACTCCTTTGCGAGGAGCACGTGACGTCGGCATCACGTTGGAGTGACGCGGACGTCACGTGATTCCCCGCGCGTTCGCTCCGGGACCCTCGTTGGACCCAAAAGGAACTTTTGGCCAGCTTGGGGGGGCCTCCTGACGTCCGCATCACGACGTGACGCCGACGTCACATGCTCCTCGCAAAGGAGTACAGAAATGGCGTCCTGACTCCCCGCTAGACCACCAGGGAGTTTTGGTAAGTCTTGGGGGGGGGATTAAGGATGGTGAGGGGTTTAAATTTTTATTTAGGGAATCGGTGCACGTATGGACATAGACTCAACTTATGGAATTCTCCATATGTCCATATTGACCGAAATTGACCCCCCCTTTCGACTTATGGACTTATGAACATAAACTTTTGGTCTGCACATCCCTAGAAATTGGCATACTTGGTGAGACCAAGAGTCCATGAAGCCCAGCATCCTGTTTCCAACAGTGGCCATCCAGGCTACAAGTACCTGACAAGTACCCAAATGTTAAGTAGATCCCATGCTACTGATGTCAGTAGCAGCACTGGCTATTCTCTAAGTCAACTTGATTAATAGCAGTTAATGGATTTCTCCAAGCACTATCCAAACCTTTTTTAAACCCAGCTACACTAACTGCACTAACCACATTCTCTGGCAACAAACTCCAGAGATGAATTGTGCATTAACTGAAAAAGAACTTTCTCCGATTAGTTTTAAATGTGCTACTTGCTAACTTCATGGAGTGTCCCCTAGTCCTTCTATTATCCAAAAGAGTAAATTACTGATTCACATTTACCCATTCTAGATTTCTTATGGTTTTAAAGACCTCTATCATATCCCCCCTCAGCTGTCCTTTCTCCAAGCTGAACAGCCCTAACTTTTTTAGCCTTTCGTCATAGGGGAGCTGTTCCATCCCCTTTATCATTTTGGTGCCCCTACTCTGTAACCTTCTCCACTGCAACTATATCTCTCTCTATAACACCTCTCTCGCCTTTGCACCTCCAGATTCCCTTTAAATAAACTATATCCTAGTGAATACTGTCGCCTAATTAATATAGCTGGTATGTACCTGTACATACTTCAACTGTACATAGTCTCCCTCTTCTATTTTTTATTTCATTTTTGTTTCTGTTGTCGTATACTTCATCTAGATACGCCTTTCCACCCGCTCCCCATCCCCTCTTTCCCATACCCCCTCCCCCACCGCTCCCTCCCCCCTTCCTCCCCCCGCCATCCTTGCCCCTTTTGGTTCTTTTTGTATTCTGATTTTTGGTTCTGTTATTAATGTTATATTGTTATATTGTTACTCTGTTTCATTGTATTTCCCGCCTGAGTTCTTTGTAAACCGGCATGATGTGCTTCACGAATGTCGGTAAATAAAAGTTAATAAATAAATAAATAAATAAATAAATATCTTTTTTGAGATGCGGCGACCAGAACTGTACACAATATTCAAGGTGCGGACTCACCATGGAGCGATACAGAGGCATTATTACATTTTTCATGTTATTCACCATTCCCTTACTAATAATTCCTAACATTTTGTTTGCTTTTTTGACTGCCACAGCACATTGAGCCAACTATTTCAATGTATTATTATCCACTATGACACCTAGATTTTTTTCCTGGGTGGTAGCTCTTAATATGGAACCTAACACCATAACTACAGCATAGGTTATGTTTCCCTATATGCATCACCTTGTACTTGTGCACATTAAATTTCATCTGACAACTGGATGCCCAATATTTCAGTCTCGCAAGGTCCTCCTGCAACCTATCACAATCTGCTTATAATTTAACTACTCTGAATAATTTTGTATCATCTGCAAATTTGATTAGCTCACTCGTCATATTGAAAAGCACTGAGAAAATTGACCATTTAATCCTACTCTGTTTCCTGTCTTTTAACCAGTTTGTAATCTATGAAAAGAAATCACCTCCTATCCCATGACTTTTTGGTTTTCTTAGAAGCCTCTCATGAGGGGACTTGGTCAAACGCCTTCTGAAAATCCAAATCCACTACATCTATCAGTTCACCTTTATCCATGTGTTTATTAACACCTTTAAAAAAATGAAGTAATTTGTGAGACAAGAGTTCCTTTGGATAAATCCATGCTGTGTTGTATTAAAACATGTCATTCTATATGCTCTGTGATTTTGATCTTTAGAATAGTTTCCACTATTTTTTGCAGCCCTGAAGTAAGAGTCATTGGTCTATATTTTCCCATATCGCCTCTGGAGCCCTTTTTAAATATTGGGGTTACATTGGCCCTCTAGTCTTCAGGTACAATGGATGATTTTAATGATAGTTTACAAATTTTAACTAATAGATCTGAAATTTCATTTTTTAGTTCCTTTAGAATCCTGGGGTGCATACCATCCACTCCAGGAGATTTGCTATGCTTTAGTTTGTCAATCTGCCCTACTACATCGTCTAGGTTCATAGTGATTTGTTTCAGTTCATCTGACTTATCACCCTTGAAAACCATCTCTGGAACTGGTATTTCCCCAACATCCTCATTAGTAAACAAAGTAATGGCCTTATCTTCCCTAAGAACCCCTTTAACTCCTCAGTCATCTAACAGTCATCCAACTCCCTCACAGGTTTCTTGCTTTGGATATATTTTAAAAAGTTTTTATTAATGGTTTTTGCCTCTATGGCCAACTTCATTTCAAATTCTCTCTTAGCCTGCTTTATCAATGTTTTTCACGTAAATTGACAATGCTTATGCTTTTTCCTATTTTCTTCAGATGGATCCTTCTTCCAATTTTTGAAGGATTTGTTTTAGCTAAAATAGCCTCTTTCACCTTTTAACCATGCCGGTAATTGTTTTGCTTTCCATCCCCCTTTCATAATGCATGGAATACATCTGGACTGTACTTCTAAGACTGTGCTTTTAAAGAATATCCATGCCTGTTGTGTTATATTATTTACCCAGTCAATATTGAGGGTAAATTGAAATCTCCCATTATTACTGCACTGCCAAATTGGTTAGCTTCCCTGATTTCTCTTAGTATTTTATCATCTGTTTGAACATTTTGGCCAGCTGGATGTTAATATACTCCTATCACTATACTCTTACCCAACAATCATGGGATTTCTACCAATAGAGATTCTACTGAGCATTTAGTCTCTTTTATGATCTTTATCCAGTTGGAGAAAAGTCATTAATAGAGTACCACAGGGATTGGTATGAGACCTGTACTGTTTAAGATATTCATAAATGATATGGAAAAGGAAACAAGTGAGTGATCAAATTTGCAGATGACACAAAATAGCAACAGATTTTGAAGAACTGAAGAAGGACCTTGCAAGACTAGTAGACTGGGCAAATTGCAAATTATTGAAAGGCAAATTAAATTTATTGTGGAAAAGGGAAAAGTGACGCACATAGAGAAAAATAATCCTAAATATAGGTGCACAATGCTGGATTCCGTATTGGGAATCACTATCCAGGAAAAGGACCTTAGAGTCCTTGTGCGCAGTACAGTGAAATCCTCAGCTCAGTATACATCAGTGATCAAAAAAAGCAAATACAATGTTAGGAAAGATATGAAAAGGAATGGACAGTAAAATGGAAAATATCACATAACCTCTATATCAAGCTATGGTGAAACTACATCTCAAGTACTGTATGCAGTTCTAGTTGCCCCATCTCAAAAAAGGCATAGCAGCACTAGGAAAGGTGCAGAGGTGAGTGACAAAAATGATAAAGGGAATAGAACAGCTCCCCTATGCTATGTGGATTAGGACTCTTCAACTTGGAAAAGAGATGGCTGAGACGGGACATGCTAGAATCATTAGTGGTGTAGAACAGGTAAGTAAAGGATAGTTACTTACACTTTCAAAGAGTACTAAAACAAGGGGTACTCTATGAAACTAACAACCAATAAATTTAAAACTAATCATAGCAAGTACTTTTTTACTCAAAATACAATCAAGTTATGGAATCTGTTGCCAAATAATGTGGTCAAGGCAACTAGCATAGTGGGATCTATAGGAGGTTTGGACAAGTTGCTGGAGGAAAATTGATTAACATATTATTGGCCAGGTAACTAAAGAAAGCCATCGCTAATCCTGAGTGAAAACTTGTAAATCGGATTGGCCACTGTCGGAAACAGGATGCTCGACTCGATAGGCCTTGGTCTGACACAGTTTGGCACTTAAGTTCTTATGAGGGACTGTCTGCTTTCTCCAATAATCTAGTTTAAAAACTGGCACTGCTCTATCACTTTTTTAATTGTTAATGCCAGCAGTTGGGTTCTACTCGTTTAAGGTGAAGCCCTTCCTCTGAGAATAGGATCCCTCTTCCCCAAAATGTTCCCCTGCTCCTAATAAATCTAGAGCCTTCCTGAACCATTGTCTCTACCAAAACATTGAGACTACAGAGCTCAGCTTGCCTAGTGTAGAACTAGGAGCATTTCTAAGAATGCTACCCTCTAGGCCCTGGATTTCCTATCTAAAATCCTAAATTTGATTTCTATAACCTTGCTCTTGATCTTTCCTAGGTCGTTGGTGCCTGCCCATATATAACATGTCAGTGGGCTCCAATCTAGCATTCTCTAAAATTCTTTCTAGGTGACCCATGAAGTCCACTACCTTTACATAAGGAAGACAAGTTACCACAGTAATCCTTATGCTCACCAATTATCCAGCTACCTCTATTTCTAATGATGAAATCACCAGTAATAATGCCAGTCGTATCTCTTCCCACCTGGGCACACACATGCGGAGACACAAATTAGCTTATTCAACATTTTCTCTCCCTCTGGAAATGCAAACTGATGTATTGTAAAATTGATATTACAAAACTATAGAAAAGAAAGATACAAAGAGTAGGTTTTTTTGTGTGCTGTGTGCTGCCATGCAGGAGATCCAGGTTCAAGTTCTGTAGCTGACTTCTGCTCCATATGTTGCCAACGGCTAGGAATACTATGAAAGCATCATTGACAGCATATGTGAGAGGAAGTCCTACAAGAGAGATCCTGGATATATATATATATGAATGGGCTTCCAAAGGGTATCAGTCTGCGGTCCACTACTGAGGACTATCATTGTAATGTTTGGGTTACAAAGGGAAGAGGGTGGGGCCTCATTCAGAAAAATGACCTTGATATCTCCAGTCTTGATCTTATATTTTCAGCAAGAATGAACTTGAATCTTTATTTACAAACAAGGTGATTCTTCAGTTTCTTATCAGTCCCTGCTTTGGCACCATTTATAACTGGGGTACCTGGGTCGGGGGAAGGGGGGAGAGTATTCCCTTTTGCTGGGAGGCAAGGGTTCTGGAAAAGCTTGGAAATTTATACTCTGAGGTGTCTAGCCTAGAAAAGATGGTATGAGATAAATCAGCTTCAATACATTTGAGGATTATATTGTCTTTTATCTCCTTTCTCTTCAAAACTAATTGAGCCCACACCCTCACTGGGTTGTAGCTTTTTAAATAAAGTTCAACAAGTTATTTAACTCTTTCATGTCTATGTTCTTATTAATTAATGCAGATGAAAGAATCACATAGTCCTGAGGCATCCAGAGAATGATATATTCTCTGTCCCAATTAGTGATGGGAGAGTAAACTAATGTAGTTTTTTGAAGATTTGATGAGGACATTAGTAACTAGGCATCCTCTTTAAGGGGACAATTTTGAAACCTTCTAAGGAAATTGCCCCTTCTCTTCCACAGATACAAGTACCCACATAATGATCTTCACACTGCCTGTACCAAAGGTATAGTTTTTGAAGACACCTGTCTGACAAATCTCACTGGGGCACTGAACAATGTTTAAGAGAAGTTCTTTGCATTAGGCAGTTGCCATGCAACCAGTGGATCTATAGCTACAATTATAAGGGGAAATAAACTTGGAATCAGAGATGCGGGCCTGGTTGTTTACAGAATTCCCTCACATGCAGCTCCTGCAGAATGACAGCTATCAGGATTCTGCAAATGTAATTTGGAGTGGGGGCAGAGGGTGAAGGATAGCAGGATGATAGTCCATTTCAATGCATGGCTTGACAGCTTAGTCAACTGAAAATAAAGGAAGCCAAGCATAATATGACAGTTACTTGTTTATATGTTTCCTTCTTTCGCCAAGGAAGGAATCTATATGTTCTCAAAAGCATGTGTGCACCACTGTTTTTTTGGATAATTCTTATATTGGTCTATTAAAGGGATTATAACCTGCAAAGAATTCATATTCAGCACTGTATGCAAAGAATAGCTTACAGCAATCAGCATCTTCAAAGGCACATTTGATTATTATATATTCATGGTTGCTATGTGACCAGGGTTGCCAACTGGCTCCAGATTTTCAGGGCAAGTTGATCCAGTCCTTGTTTTACTCCCCTGCACGCAGGCACTTAGATTCTTGATTTTCTAAGGAAATGCAATAGGCAAATTAGAATTAGTCCCAGCATGCAATGGGGTAAAACCAGGACTGGATCAACCTGTCCTGAAAATCGACAGCTGGTTGGCAATCCTATAATGTGACATTCATATTAGAAAAATACTATTATGTTGCTTCACTGTAGTGCTCAGGGATATTTGTTCATTGTTTCATTGGAATGAATGTGTATTGCATGAAAATTATAGGCCATGTAATCCATAGCTCAGAATAATTCCTATTTTTCAAGTCCAAATGTTTAGTGTGCCCAAATCAGGAAGGAAAGAATTTAATTTGAGCTCTCTCTCTCGAATTGGAGTAACTTGGTGGGGTTCAAATTCTTCAAGTCACAACCACTTCTGTCTTGGTCTGAGATGACTTAATAGAATTTGTTAAAAGCTTAGCCAAGCACTACGTAAGTTTCATTTCTATTTTTTAACTTGGCATAGACGTTTGGACAAAAATGACTCATGATCCTTATGCTCAAGCCTGGATTTACCAATAAGTACACTAGGCCTGTGCCTAAAGCCACAAAAATCTGAAAGCAGCAGACTGGCTGAAGGTTTGTTGCCTCCCTGCTGTGCTAAATCTCACTAGCAGAGAACAGCCCTCTGTTTTCTGTTCCAGCCCCTCAGCTCCCAGGGGGGAAAGGTGTGCTGCTGAAGCAGATGGATCAAAGCAAACAAAAAACAACTGCTCTGCACCCTAATCTAGTCCCACCCTTACTCTCCTGTGCAGAATAGAGCAATAAAAAGCTACTCTGTCCCCTTTTAATGCAGTATATTTACCTGCATTGTTGGTGTAAAGTGTAAGGCCAGGAGGATCTCAGCTTATATGTGTTTTGTGTTTTCACAGAATTATTCTCAAAGGAGGACCCTGACATGATTCATTTAGCTATCAAAACTTCAGAGTGGGCTCTTATGGGACTGGGTTTTTTTTAAGTATCTTGTACTATCTCCAGCTGCTATGTGGCTTGCAAAGGGCTGAAACTTACACCTTCCTCCCTACCTTCCCTATTTGGCCCATGGGGGCTGAAGACCTGACTTTCCCTGCATGCTTCGCCTCAGCAACTGTTTGGGGTGAAGCAGGCAGGAGAATTTGGTGGCATCATGCTTCAGCAGTGGTACCCGTTTTTCTGGCACAGCAGGCAGAGGAAGTCTATGGAGTCATGTCTCAGTGGTTGCATTTCCCAAATGCTGTTCTGTGCATGGGCAAGAACTGCCAAATGCCTTTGGAGGTGTTACGGCTATTCTTGCTGCGTTGCTCTGCGCCTACCATTCCATTTCTTAAGATACACCAGCACCACTGCTGCCGCTGCCATTCCAAGCCAGTCTGAGGGTGCTTCCTCCTACTCCAGCTGTGTTCAAGGTTTTTGCCAAATCCCCGTCCCCTGTCCACTGTCATCATGCCCTAGCCATATATTGCCTTGAAAATTTACTGAAACATCCCTCATGATTTTAATATCATTCTTCATCTATGGTACGCACCTTCTTGCCATCTCTTGCCACAGCTATCCATTCTTTTGAATAGTTACTGCACCGCTCCATGAACCATAACTGATTTCATTGCCTACTCGCAGTTCCACTGTACTGCACACTTGGGTACCTCCCTACCTATGATGTGCGTGAATTATTCCATAACTCAAACATATCCTACTGGATTGGTGGATCAGCCAGGCGCAGCCATACAACAGGGAGAGCTATCTCCCTCTACGCTTGTCTGTAAGCTCCAATGGAATGACTGGCATTTCCCATGCCACTCTGCCTTAATGCTATGCCCCTCATCCTACATCTTGGGATCTTTGTGCCACTCGACCTTCCAACCATGTACAGATTTTACACCTTGGGGTCCTTCACTTCTTTCTGCCACTGTATCTTCTGGGCATACTCTTTGAGGTCTTCTTGCCAATCTGGGGTGCTGCTGTGCACTTCTCCTCTGCTTTTGAAATCTTGATATCACTCTTCCTAATTCTTGGTCCCTTTATCTGTACCTTGGAATTTTTCCTGCCACTTTTTCTGCTTCATTTCCCCTTCATGGTGCCTTAGAGTGCTGATGCCACTTTTGGTGCCACTTTGCCTCCCATGATGCCATCATGTGTTCATGTCACTATTGCTGGTATCCCTGTTTTGCAGCTTGGGTGTTCTTCCTCATCTTTGCCCTTGTCATGATGCTTAGGAGAATGCTTGCCAGTGCTGGAAGCCTGGTACCCTTTGCCCCTTTGTGGAGCCTTAGACTAGTATTATGCCACTTTTGCTCAATCTAACTACCTGAAGTTCTTTCCCCCTTCTAATGATTTCCTCTCATAAGTTTCATTAGAATTGATAAGAAAAACACTATTCTGGAGCCCAGAATAAACTACAAAGCATCTCCCTTAGCTTTTAATGCCAAACGAATTACTAATGGAAGGAAAGAACAATATTTTTTTTTCGTTTGGAAACTAATGAAATGAATTCAGGTATCAACGAAACAAATTAATGAATGGAAATGAATTTTTTTTTTCTGAACATCCCTAAGGTTTATTAATCTTTTTGCTCTCCTATTATTTATTGACTTTACCTAAAACAAAAATGAAGCTGTAAATATTGTTCAATCATCAAAATCAACTATCAGTAAACAAAGTTGGAAACCACGTTACTGTCATTGTGATTTTTGTAAAAGACTTGGGAAATTATTAATGCTGTGTACTGAGGACAGATAGGAGCTTGTACAGAGACTACTGCAAAAGAACCTTGGAATTATAATTTACCCCTTCCTCCCCCCACACACTGGGGCTGATACAATTCAAACACGCTGAAAGCGGGTGCTGAGTATTCAGTGCCCGTTTTCCTAATGTGTCCCCAGGCACCCCTCCTGGGGGCACCATGCAATATTTAAATTAGGAGTCGCATTGCCAAGGAGGTGCTAGGTGGCTTGTGTGCCCCTAGCGCCTCCTTGAGAGCGGGAGCCCACGAACAGTTGGCTGTCTGTCAGTTTAGAAAACGGACGCCGAATTTATTGGCGTCCATTTTCCTAATTGGCACATAGCCAGGGGTATGGGAAATGGACGCTTGTTAACTGAGCATCCTTTTCCTGAACCTGACCACCTGTGCTTTTTTTTAACTTTTTTAAAGTTTTTGTTTCTCCTATTTAATATTGCACCGATATTAAATAGGAGGATGTACAGAAAAGCATAAGGGGATTAGGGAGCGCCTACACAACCCATGTTCAACTGCAGGTTAAACAGTCTACTCGGTTGAGTGCACTGTATGGGCCCCAGATGACAGTTTAAAGCAGGGGTCGGGAACCCATGGCTCGCGAGCCAGATATGGCTCTTTTGAGGGCTGCATCTGGCTCGCAGACAGTCGCCACACTTTCCCGCTGACCCAGCTGCTCCCCGGTCCTCCTCCGCCCGGGCTTAAAATGCTGTCAGCCCGGGCGGAACGCAGCAGGACAGCTGGAGTCAGCGGCACCGGTGTGCTCTCTTCTCCCCCCCCCCCCCCCCCGCGGCCCGGAAGAGGAAGTGGAGAGTATCGGGTGCGTGCGCGGCAAGAATAGGCCACGCTAGTGCACTCGGCATCGGCCCGAAGAAAAGAAGACTGCAGCGCGGCTCGGAGGAAAATAAAGAGCTTCAACCGCGGCCGATGGGACTCCGCCTCCGCGAGGGCTGAAAATGAAGAGGTTAGCGTTGGGAGGAGGCTGCTGCTGCCGCGAGTTCCCGGGTGGGGGTGGGGGCACTCTCTCTCTCCCCCACCCCCACCCCGGGAACTCGCGGCAGCAGCAGCAGCCTCCTCCCAACGCTAACCTCTTCATTTTCAGCCCTAGCGGAGGCGGAGTCCCATCGGCCGCGGTTGAAGCTCTTCATTTTCCTCCGAGCCGCGCTGCAGTCTTCTTTTCTTCGGGCCGATGCCGAGCGCACTAGCGTGGCCTCTTCTTGCCGCGCAGGCACCCGATACTCTCCACTTCCTCTTCCGGGCCGCGGGGGGGGGGGGGGGGCCTGTGTGTGTGTGTGTGTGTGTGTGTGTGAGAGATTGCATGTATGTGAATGATTGAGAGCCTGTACATGTGAAAGAGAGTATGTCTGTTATTGAGAGCCTGCCTGTGAGAGAGAGAGAGAGAGCATGAATGTAAGTTTACCATTGGGAACCTGTATGTGTAAGTTTGTGATTGAAAACCTGTTTGTGTGAAAGAGTATGTGTGTATGATTGAGATCCTTTGTGTGTGAGAAAAATCATGTGTATGTATGATTAAGAGCCTGTGTGTATAAGTAAGAGAGAGATCATGTGTGTCTGTGTGTGATTGAGAGCTGGTTTATGTGATTGAGAGCCTGTGTTTAAATGAGAGAGAGAGACCATGTGTGTCTGTGTATGATTGAGAGCTGATTTAGGTGAGGGAGCATGTGAGTATGTGATTGAGAGCCTGTGTGTAAATGAGAGAAAGAGGACATGTTTGTAAGCATGTGAATGAGAGTCTGTGTGTGAGAGAAAAAGACAGCATGTATTTATGTGATTGAAAGCCTGTGTGTGTGTGTGTAAGCGTGAAAAGATAGACAGCATGTGTGTAAATGTGTAATTAAGAGCCTATATAAGTGAGAGAGAAAAAACATGTGTATATGTGAGTACTGAGAGCATGTGTGTATAGGTGTGTCATTGAGAGCCAGTGTGAGTGAGAGCGCTGGTATGTGACTGAGAGAGGAGAAAGTTCCAAGCAAACCACCCCACCTCCTGCTAATTCAGAACAATCTCAGGACACCTGGATATCAAACGTTCCCAAGTATGCAGAGCAAAAAAATTTTTGTATCCTTATTATTTTTCATTACTGGGTCTTTGTGTCTGCTATTTTCAAATATTTTGTTGGTATCTGGAAATGTTTTATATGCGTTTTTAATTATTGGATATTCCACTCTTCAGCTGTTTCGAAATATGTTCTTTTTGTTAGTACAGTTTTATTGCTGATGATTTTATATTTCTTGATTTGTTTTATAAGGATGGGTGATGTTTCTTTTTTCCTTTGTTACACTGCATACAGAGACTCTGGCTTGTTGCAGTTTCCAATTCATTTTTTTCTGCATGCTTCTTGTTATGCGTTTTGGTCTGTTTATTCTATGTTAGGAGAGGGACAGCACGTGATTCAGGTGAGGTTTTCTGCTGGCGTGTAGTTTCTGTGTAGGACTCTATAGCAGCCTGACTTGGTCCGTTTTCCTAATAGGAGATGTATTGGTGTCTTAAGGCCTGGTGTAATATTTTCAGAAACTTATTGTACTTTAAAAGTGTGATCTTACATAAAATGCACACATTTACTTGTATTTAGTTTTAAACATATTGTATGGCTCTCATGGAATTACATTTTAAAATAGGTGGCGTTTATGGCTCTCTCAGCCAAAAAGGTTCCTGACCCCTGGTTTAAAGGATCCATCCTGCCCAGGGGTTACATTACTATAGCTAGGTTCATCATATTTCTTCAGTAAAGTTGTGTTTTACTTTGTTTATTTCTTATCATCTGAAGGGAGGAGAGTGATTATCAGAATCCATCTAGAGGGAATACTGGGTTTATGCATTAAACTTTGTACCTGTGTTAGACGTTGAAAGATTTATTTGTGTGTAACGTGATTACAAAGTATTGGGACAAGCTGCCTTGAAACTGTATTTTCTTTCCCCCAACTCCAAACAAACCTGCAGGACAAATATTATATCAACTTTTCCCTCTCTCCACAACTGGCCTAAATAGCTAGAGTGGGGCTTACATACCAAATAAATACAATCATTAAAAAGTTCAAACATAAATAGTGATATAGCAAGCAAAAAATGTAGAAACCAGAACAGAACTCAGTTAATGCAAGAGAAAGCCTGGATAAACAGCCAGCATTTAACTTGCTTTCTGAACAGTAAATAATCAGGCTCCAGCCAGAGGGCTAACAATAATGCATTCCAAAGAGCAGGCGCCATATACGACTAAGATCTGTTCCAGGCTTCCATGAGCCTTAATATCTTCAGAGAAGGAACACAAAAACAAACAAGCTAGAAGATTACAATATATGGGCTGGTGAGTATAAAGACAATACATTTGGCAAATAATATGGGCAGTGTCCTCTTTTTGCCTTGAAAGCATAGCTAAGTATTTTAAACTTTAATTGCCAGGCAATTGGGATGCAGTGCAATTTTTCCAGGATGCATGTGATCCTTTCTCTATGGCTATAACTGAAATGACATGGGCTGCCAAATTCTGGACCAATTATAAAAGGCAAAGAGTAGTAGGTTAGTACAGTTAGTATAGCTGTGTTTAAAAAAGGATTGGATAAGTTCTTGGAGGAGAAGTCCATTACCTGCTATTAAGTTCACCTAGAGAATAGCCACTGCCATTAGCAATGATAACATGGAATAGACTTAGTTTTTGGGTACTTGCCAGGTTCTTATGGCCTGGATTGGCCACTGTTGGAAACAGGATGCTGGGCTTGATGGACCCTTGGTCTGACCCAGTATGGCATGTTCTTATGTTCTTATGTAATTGGCAAGCCCAGATATGGTGCATTGCAGTAGTCCAGAACCGATGTCACTGAAGCCTGCATAACAGTCCTAAAGCCATGTAAGTGTAATTCCTCCTCCTCTTCCAGGCCATGATAAAAGCCTGCTTTCCACTCAGGAATTCAGTTCCTTCCACTGGGGACACGGAGAGACTCAAACATAGAAACAACTATCCACACCCGGATTGTGTTCCAAAAAAACCAAAATAATTTATTTTGCAGTCCAGAAATAAAAGTCCGTAAGAGACAGAAAAGATTCAGCTAATAGTCCAATCCACACAAAAAGTAGACACAGATTCTTGGTCAAATTACAGAAGCTCACTGTCAGGATTTGTGGGTGTGTGGGCCCTGGGCCGAGGTGAGAGATGGTCCCGCCCTCGGGGAGAAGCCCCGTGAGCCTCACCGTCGGGAGGCGAGGTCTCAGCTGTGGGGTGCATAGAAGAACGGGTGCTGGAAGGAGAGAGCAGAGATGAAAGGGCAGAAAAAGCTAGACAGAGTGACCCCAGGTGCTGGAGCCACGGAAAGTCAGCGCAGGGAGTCCTTGAATCTTTATTAGAGAAGTAGAGTGACACTGCCCGTGGTGGAGCAGGGAGTGTGGCAGAGAGACTCGCAGACGCAGAGGTGCGACAAGGTCTGTGAAGTGGGGTATACTCACGGAGGAGTCCTTTGTAGAGATGATATGGCAATGGCCCACAGAGCGGGGTACACGGTGAGGGTCCTCAGTAGCGATGGTACGGCAATGGTCCGCAGAGCAGGGTACACCAGTGAGGGTTCCTCAGTAGCAATGGTACGGCAATGGTCCACAGAGCGGGGTACACCATTGAGGGTTCCTTAGTAGTGATGGTACGGCAATGGTCCACAGAGCGGGGTACACCAATGAGGGTTCCTTAGTAGTGATGGTACGGCAATGGTCCACAGAGCGGGGTACACCAATGAGGGTTCCTTAGTAGTGATGGTACGGCAATGGTCCACAGAGCGGGGTACACCAATGAGGGTTCCTTAGTAGTGATGGTACGGCAATGGTCCGCAGAGCGGGGTACACCGATGAGGTTCCTCAGTAAGAAGATATGGCAATGGTCCGCAAGCGGAGTACTCACTGTAGCAGAGCGATGATTCCAGAGGAAGCCTGGAGAGCGGGGTAGGCAGCGGTCCTAGGCACAGGGCCCTCTGAGGAATGGATAGCCAGAGACAGGAAGTGCCCCCGAGGAGCGGGTACCCGGGACGTCTCTCGCCAAGGAAGCAGAAGCTGGAACAAGGAGTCCGTAGTGAGCGAAGCAGATTCAGCAATGAGGGAACTCATTGCCAAGTCATAGGCAGGCAGGGCCAGCTGGCTTAAATGACCATGATAAATGACGTCATCCGGGGGGGGACGCCCCCAAGGCTCCCGCCATGACATGCATAAGACTGGCCCGAGGGCGCGCATGCCTAAGGAACTCCGAGGGCAAGATGGCGGTCGGCAATGTCCACTCCATCCAGGGAGGCCCGGGAACTAGGACGTGCAGGCCGGCGATAACTGGCGGAGGCCGCCAGTCTACCCAAAGGAGTCGGTGCAGTAAGGCATGAGGTGAGCAACAGCGGTCGCAGCCATCTGCAACCAACAGGGGTAACACTCACAGTAACTACTCACTCTTCTCTCAAGCAGCTTGAGTCATCGGTTAGCAGAATTCTCCAACAATCCACCTTAGCACCTAATCCTTCCTCAGGCCTAAAGAAAGACAGGGAAACCTCTCTCCTTCCTCTTTCCCCACACTGGCAGCAGACCTCTCCAGAACAAGAATTGCTCACTCATGGACACAGGGACAGATTAAGAACATAAGAACATAAGAAAATGCCATACTGGGTCAGACCAAGGGTCCATCAAGCCCAACATCCTGTTTCCAACAGTGGCCAATCCAGGCCATGAGAACCTGGCAAGTACCCAAAAACTAAGTCTATTCCATGTTTCCATTGCTAATAGAGAGTGGCGCTATTCTCTAAGTGAACTTAATAGCAGGTAATGGACGTCTCCTCCAAGAACTTATCCAATCCTTTTTTAAACACCGCTATACTAACTGCACTAACCACATCCTCTGGCAACAAATCCCAGATGATCTGTGAATGTGCCAGACAGATTTAACTGGTCTTTCTAGCAAACCAGCAAAGCCCCAAAGACAGGTAACATACTGGGATTGCCCTCCCTGAGGTCCCCATCAGATGTCTTATTCTCATAAAAATATTCTCATAATTCACAGAGCTACCCTCTAGTGCCTTGTGGAAGGCACCTTTATATTCCATACCTAACCCATCCCCTTGCGGAAAGGAACCTCCTATCCATCACTCCTTTAGCTCACAACTCCTGAACTTTTCCTGAACCTGCCTCTATTGGAAGGGCCTACATTTTACTGAATGGCAACTCTCTAATGAAGCCGGATACGGGACATATAAGCATAAAAAAGTCAAAGTCACTTTACCAAATGTAATTTTAAAAATCCCCTCTTGGAAACAGATATAACTTGGGCTTGCATAGATAATTTGAAATCTAATAAAACTCCCAGGTTCTTAGCTTCTGTTTCAATGGGCAGAAGAATTCCGTCCAACTTTAACTTTATGCTAGGATCAGGAGGTAACTGTCTATTCACCCATAAACCTTCAGTCTTTGTTGCAAGGACATGTAAAGCCAACTTCTAACAGCTTCTAAACAATCCAACAAAGGTTTAGTGGCTTTAATAGGTCACTGTGAAAACAGATCATTTAATCCTACTCTCTGTTTCCTGTATTTTAACCAGTTTGCAAGCCACAAAAGAATATCGCCTCCTATCCCAAGAATTTTTAGTTTTCTTAGAAGCCTCTCATGAGGGACTTTGTCAAACGCCTTCTGAAAATCCAAATACACTACATCTACCGGTTCACCTTTGTCCACATGTTTATTCACCCCTTCATAAAATGTAGGAGATTTGTGAGGCAAGACTTCCCTTAAGTAAATCCATGCTAGCAGTGTCCCATTAAATCATGTGTATCTAAATGTTCTGTGATTTTATTCTTTAGAACAGTTTTCATGATTTTTCCCGGCACTAAAGTCAGGCTAACTGGTCTATAGTTTCCTGGATCTCCCCAGAGCCCTTTTTAAATATCAGGGTAACATTGGCCACCCTCCAGCCTTCAGATACAATGGACAATTTTAATGATAGGTTACAAATTTTTACTAATAGCTCTGAAATTTAATGTTTTAGTTCTTTCAAAACCCTGGAGTGAATACCATCCAGTCCATGTTATTTACTACTCTTCACTCTGCCAATCTGGCCTACTACATCTTCCAGGTTCACCGTAATTTGGTTCAGTTCATCTGACTCATAACCCTTGAAAACTGTCTCTGGTACAAGTATCTCCCCAATATCCTCTTCAGTCAAAACTGAAGCAAAGAATTTGTTTAGACTGTCTGCAATGGCCTTATATTCCCTTAGTGCCCCTTGAACCCCTCAATCATCTAATACTCCAACTGATTCCCTCACAGGCTTTCTGCTTCAGATATACTTTAAAAAGTATTATTAATTTTTACTTCTAGGGTCAATTTCTTTTCAAATTCTCTCTTAGCCCGTCTTTTCAATGTCTTACATTTAACTTGCCAATACTTATGCTTTATTCTATTTTCCTCAGATGGATCCTTCTTCCAATTTTTGAAAGAAGATATTTTGGCTAAAATACCTCTTTCACCTCACTTTTTAACCATGCCAGTAATCGTTTGTCCTTCCTTCCATCTTTCTTAATGCATGGAATACATCTGTACTGTGCTTCTAAGATGGTATTTTTAAACAATGTCCACGTCTGTTGCACACTCTTTACCTTTGTAGCTGCACTTTCAGTTATTTTTTTTAACTATTTTCCTAATTTTGTCAAAGTTTCCCTTTTGAAAGTTTAGTGCTAGAACCAGGGATTTACTTTTTGTCCCCCTTCCTGTCATTAATTCAAATTTGATCTTGTTATGATCACTATTGCCAAGCGGCCCCATCACTGTTACCTCTCTCACCAAATCCTGGTCTCCACTGAGAATTAGATCTAAAATTGTTCCCTTTCATGTCGGTTCATGAACCAATTGCTCCATAAAGCTGTCAATTATTCCATCCAAAAACTTTATCTGTCTTGTATGTCCCGATGTTACATTTACCCAGTCAATATTGGGATAATTGAAATCTCCCATTATTACTACACTAGCAAATTGGTTAGCTTCCCTAATTTCTCTTAGCATTTCACTGTCCGTTTCATCATTTTGGTCATTCTAATGTTTTCAAAAGATATTACTATTAGTACCTCTACATTTATAAGAAGGATTACAAAACATAGGATAAAATAGTACTGCACTATTGGATTCATGCTTTTTCAAGCACTCAGACTTGTGGTCTAAACTAATAACAGATTCTTGCCATCAAAACATTGTTCCATCTGGTGTCCTGATCTTTAAGTAAGTTTAATATGAAGAATAACATAAGTAATATGATTAGAGATGGTTTTAATAAATTACATGATAAAAAAAATTGAAGCTACTATATTATAATGACTTCAGGACAGGACTACAGATCTTGATATTTTCAAAATTGGACTATTGTAATGCTCTACTTATAGATCTACTGAACAATGCTTCAACTATTACAGAATGCAGTGGCTAGAGTCCTGGCCAGTGTTAAAAGATATGATCATATTACACCCACTTTGATAGAATTGCATTGACTATTGATGAAATTTAGAGTTAAGTACAAAGTCCTCTGTCTAATACACAGATTACTAAATAATGAAAAAATAGAATGGTTGAATGCAGCTTTGTGGATTCATACTCCACAGCATAATCTACAATTATCAAAATGCACTAAGGTGTTTTGCATAGAGAGAGAGAGAGAGAGAGAGAGAGAGAGAACACACCTAGCTGTAATGCCCTGACCCTAGATAGGTATTTATATCTCTATGGGAGGCCCACCTAGTAACTTGAGGTGAGGTTTAGGTATTAGTGTAGGGGTTAGAGGCCACTTTGACATTCAATGTGAGATGTACAAACAGAACACTGCTCTCTTGTGAACATTTGATGACCCTCGGAGTGAGGAAACTCACCCAAAGATGAGATTTGTGCAATGTTCTCTCAACCTAGCTTGATGTACCATCTCTCAACCTAGCTTGATGTACCATCAAGCTAGGTTGAGAGAACATTGCACAAATCTCATCTTTGGGTGAATTTCCTCACTCCGAGGGTCATCAAATGTTCACAAGAGAGCAGTGTTCTGTTTGTACATCTCACATTGAATGTCAAAGTGGCCCCTAACCCCTACACTAATACCTAAACCTCACCTCAAGTTACTAGGTGGGCCTCCCATAGAGATATAAATACCTATCTAGGGTCAGGCCATTATGTCTAGGTGCTTTCTCTCTCTCTCTCACTCATCTCACATGAAAAAGTGATTGCAATTTGCAGTAACTTAGGTATTAGCACAAATTGCAATAAACTCCTTATTACCTTAAAACATGCCCCTTTTCCCAATGTATGCAATATTTAACGCATTTTGATAAATCCAGGCCAAAGGTTTTTAAACTATTCAGTCAGGTCTGCCCATTTGAGTAAAGTCAGGGAAACAGCAGTATCCTTAGCTGGACCAAAACTTTGGAATTCCCTTCTAATTGAGTTAAGATTACAGTCAAATTATCAAACTTTTAAAAAATCTTTAAAATCCTGGTTGATGAGCATTTGGAAAGAAAGCAATATAAAGCAATTTAACAGATGTATACATTTTATAAGAGCTTTTATTCAAGGAGGTAAGGCTTTTATGTTGATTTCTGTCTTTGTATGAACTTTCATGGTAGATATTATTTGTTTTCTTTTTAAATTATTTGTATTTATATTTTAGTTGTTTTATTTTAAATGGTTTTCTAGTTTTTTTTTAATATCTTATTTGGTCCTATTTATATTGATGCTGTAAACCATTATGATTGTTATCAGAGTATCAGTATACAAAATAATATAAATAAATAAATAAACGCGTTTGTTATATAATTTTGTTCCACTGTTAATCATACCATATTCAAAAAAGGAAAAATCAATGGTTTGCTGATACCTCCTTTTTTGAATATGATATGATTAATAGTGGTGCAAAATCATGTAACAAATGTGTTGTCTTTTCTGAGGGGAGTCAAAAACTATATAAAATAGTCATCAAATGTAAAATTATAGTATAAGCAGTATAATGAACTTCCTTTACATAAAAAGACTATAGAACATAAAATGTGCTACTATCAGTGGAATGAATTACATTAGTCATTGATGTCAGATGGAAATGAAATGTACAGTGAAGTTCAGAAACACATATTAATGGAAGCAAAAAGATAGAAATAAATATTGAAAATATACTTGGATGTTACTTTGTATCTTGATTCAAGAGATTTAGCATTTCAAGAAGATAATAATCTGATAGGCTATCCACACAATGGCAACTTTCTTGGAACTCTTGAATTAATAGCTCATTATTTATCACTACCACAATTATGTCCAAAATCACTACCACATTATGTCCAAAAATTATTTATCACTACCACAAACAGAGCCCTTTCATTTGCCGGCCCCACCCTCTGGAATTCCTTGCCCCCAAACCTACGCACGGAAACCTCCACACCCAAATTCAAGAAAAAACTCAAAACCTGGCTCTTCCTACAAGCCTACCCATCGCTATCCTCTCATGCTAAATCTTCCCCTTCTGTTACTTACTGTTAAAAATACCTCCTCACAATTGTCTGACCTCCCTTTCTTCCCTAATTTCATTCCCAATTTCAGACTCAGTAATTGTAACGAACTTATTTTTTGAACTCTGTACATAGCCCTCCTATAGTAATTTTATCCCCATCTCCTAACGTAAGCTACCCCTAATTGAAGTTATCTGTTAAAGTATTTGGTTTATTGATATATTCTTGTTGACTGTTCCTTCTGTTCATTGTAAAGGCCATGCCTATTTTATACGTTGGTTATAAGTTATATGTAAACCGATGCGATGTGCAAACGGATGTCGGTATATAAAATCATTAAAATAAAATAAAATAAATAAATTATGACAGCATCATTCGTGACCATAGCGCCACAGACAGACAAGAAAACAGAGGACAAAATGATACAAATACAGATTTAATAGCTCTCTTGGAAGAGTCAGAATTGCTTCATTAATTTATGTGGTAAAATTATGCAGGAGGCTATCCTTGCAGAGAGAGAACAGACCTTTTATTCTTCTGTCACATATGATGCTATTCCTGATGCCTTTCACCAAGAATAACTTGTGCTGATATTCAAATTTGTAGTTCACACCAAAGATACTGGTACATGTAACAGTAAAGACAGGTTTCTTGAGTTTGTCAGCTTTGATATAAAAATGGAGACCAGATAGCTGGAATGTAAATTGCCAGTTTTAAACCTCATAGCTTTCCTCTGGTTTGAATGTGGAAGTCAAGGGTTTTAATACTAGCTCTAATATGCCAATGATAATAAAAGGTGCTCAAGTCTGTATTATGTCCAAAAATGAACTCACTGCATATTATCCTTTCACTAAACATTGTAGAAGTTAATTCTGCAGTAGTATGTACTGAAGCTAACATTTTTTGATTGTGTGAAACAATTTTTTGTGCTTTTAAGTGCTAAGCCTGCGAGATGGAAGATTACACTGCATGCTCCACTCTCAGTCAAACACTCTCTAAAGCAGTGGTTCTCAACCTTTTTTCGGTCGGGACATGCGTGACACACTGAACACATGACTGTCACGGGGCTAAATGTAAACATATACTTTGTATCTATGGGATCCACCCTGACCCCCCAACAATGGGTTCAGAACAGAACTAGGCCATTCCCCTTTCAATTTACCATGCAAAAAAGATTTCTGGTGTCATCTCAGTAACAGCAACATAAACACTCTCTCCTACCAGGTGCAATAGCCCTCCTTATGAAAAAACAATAATTTACCACCAATACATGTCCTATTGAGAAAACACAACAAATAATATTGATACAAATGCCTACATGCTAGTAAAATACTTCACATCGGTCACACACATAGAATCGACCTTCACCAAGTACAGAAAGACCGCAAATTACAAATATGGAGACAAACTGGAATGGAGATCCAAAAAAGCTACTCTGCATGCCGTGCAAAGCTGAAGAAATGGAAACAGAAATATAGCACCTAATAGACTCCCAGGATCTGCAATAATGTACACAAACTAATGCGCAAAAAGTTACATCTGCATTATGGAACTCATTCAAACAGTAACAACCCTATCTATGAAAAGACAACATTACAAATATTTAACCAGGCCCTAAACACCAATACACCTCCTATGAGGAAAACCAGAACAAGCCAAGCTGTTATAGATCCCTACACAGAAACTACAAGCTTGCAGAATACCTTTACCTGAGTCACACATGCAGAACACAGATAGACCATCACCAAATACAGAATAAAGTGACCATCAAGTTAATGATTTTGTTTTCCCATTGTTGCACTGCATACACTCAGTCTGGCTTCTTGCTGTTTCCAATTCAGTTTTTGTCTCCACATTTCTATTTATACATTTCTCAAGTAATATAAAATAATTCTAAAACTAGAATAATAAATATAAAACAGCTGATAAATAGAATAATATCTGATCATTAAAAACTTACAAAATTATTAAAAATTCCCTAAACACCAATAAAATATTTCAAACAGCAGACACATCACATAATACCCAATAATTAAAATGGCAGTCAATCAAGAAAGATAAACTTAAAAAGCCACCTTTACTTACCCTCACTGGCAACTCTCCTACTCCTTTCCCTTGTAGGCCTTAGCACACACCAGAAGCAGCAATGGCTGGTGAAGCTCTGTTCTGACGTTCCTCTTCCTTAGGGTCCATGACTTGTCTGTCTCACACACACATACACATTTTCTGTCACACACACACCAGTCACCTCCCTAACCAATCTTTCTCTCTCACACACACACACACACCAGTCACACCCCTGACTGATCTCATTCACTCATATACACCAGTCGCCTACCTTACTAATCTCTCTCTCATACACACACCAGTCACCTCCCTGACCAGACTCTTGCTTTCACACATTGTTTTCTCTTACACACACACAGTCTCAATCACACACATTCTCTCACATACTTACACACATGCAGGCACTCTCTGTCTCTCTCACTCACCCCCACCCCACATGGCAGCTATTGCACATGGCAGCCGGTATTCTGCTCTTAAAGCAGTTGTGACAAGTTGAGAACTGCAGCAGGGGTGACTCCTCCGGCCCCGCAGTGGTGAGAAGGCAGCACTCAGCTGTTTGCCTGTGCTGTGATCATCGCAGCACAGAGCAGTCAGCTGAGAATGTGGCCGCGGGGATTTCCTGCCATGTGGCTATTTGGGAAATCCGTCGAGTAGCCATGATGTGCAAGGGCTGCGGGAGTCAGTGACTGTCTCTCTATGTGGGCCATTGTTGGTTGCATGGGTGAGTGGCCAAGAGCAGAAAGGCTGCGATTCTAGCCGCAGGAGCCAGGAGAAGTTCATGTGCTACGGAGGGTGCAGGAAGGAGGGGCTGAGAATAGCGGCTGTAGGCTGTGGATGTGCAGAGCCTCGGGAAACCAATGACAGGCTCCCCACGGTACGAAGAGGCTGCGTTTTGATCGGCAGGAACCAGTTGATCGCAGCCTGAAGAGAGGCAGGAAGTGTTCCCGAGGGGAAAGGCTGGAGCGGACATGAGTTTCTGAGCCTAGTGCTACTACGATGAGAGAGGAGAACTGCAGAAAGCATGGGGGGCGGCGGGCTTACGATTTAGGCCCTAAACCTGCTGCCATCAGCGGGACCATCATATTAAAAAAAAAAAAAAAGTTAAACGCCGCAGACCCGAGGCAGCTAATCGACGGATTTCTCAATCACCTGCGCTGCAGGAAATTGCCACGACCACATTCTCAGCTGACTGTACTGTGTCGCGATGATTGCAGCACAGACAAACAGCTGACTGTATACAGTGTTCAAGGTACGGTCTCACCATAGAGCGATACAGAGGCATTATGACATTTTCCGTTTTATTCACCTTTCCCTTCCTAATAATACCTAACATTCTGTTTGCTTTTTTGACTGCCACAGCACACTGAGCCAACAATTTCAAAGTATTATCCACCATGACGCCTAGATCTCTTTCCTGAGCAGTAGCTCCTAATATGGAACCCAACATTGTGTAACTAAAGCATGGGTTATTTTTCCCTATATGTAGCACCTTGCACTTATCCACATTAAATTTCATCTGCCATTTGGATGCCCAATTTTTCAGTCTCACAAGTCCTCCTGCAATTTATCACAATCCGCTTGTGATTTAACCACTCTGAATAGTTTTGTATCAAGTCAACTGCAAATTTGATTACCTCACTCATCGTATTCCTTTCCAGATCATTTATAAATATATTGAAAAGCACGGATCCTAATACAGATCCTTGAGGCACTCCACTGTATATCCTTTTCCACTGAGAAAATTGTCCATTGTCCATTTAACCTTACTCTCTGTTTCCTGTCTATTAACCATTTGTAATCCACGAAAGGACATTGCCACCTATCCCATGACTTTTAACTTTTCTTTGAAGCCTCTCATGAGGAACTTTGTCAAATGCCTTCTGAAAATCCAAATACACTACAATCACCGGTTCACCTATATCTACATGTTTATTAACCTTTTCAAAAAAGTGAAGCAGATTTGTGAGGCAAGACTTGCCTTGGGTAAAGCCATGCTGACTTTGTTCCATTAAACCATGATTTCTATATGTTTTATGAGTTTGATCTTTAGAACATTTTCCACTATTTTTCCTGGCACTGAAGTCAGGCTAACTAGTCTGCAGTTTCCTGGATCATCCCTGGAGCCCTTTTTAAATACTGGGGTTAAATTAGCCACCCTCCAGTCTTCAGGTACAATGGATGATTTTAATGATAGGTTTCAAATTTTAACTAATAGATCTGAAATTTCATTTTTGAGTTCCTTCAGAACCATGGGGTGTATCCCATCCGGTGATTTACTACTCTTCAGTTTGTCAATCTCCCTAACATCCTCTTCAGTAAACACCGAAGGAAAGAAATCATTTAATCTTTCCGGGATGGCCTTATCTTCTCTAAGTGCCCCTTTAACCCCTCGATCATCTAATGGTGCAACTGACTCCCTCTCAGGCTTTCTACTTTGGATATATTTTTAAAAGTTTTTACTGTGAGATTTTTTTGCTTCTATGGCCAACTTCTTTTCAAATTCTCTCTTAGCCTGTCCTATTAATGTTTTACATTTAACTTGCCAGCGCTAACTTGTATATTAACTGCTTTACTGACTATTTAAAAAAAAACCAAAAAAACCACTATTTAAAAAACAAACACTAACCTCTGTTTATAAGCTGTCTTACTGACCATTTAAAAAACAAACACACAAACACACTAATTAACAGTTTACTTCTCCCCAGTACGTTTAGCTGTATACATAGGATTTTAGCTGGATAAGTATCTGCAACTGGTATACCTGTGTATTTTTACTTCTAATTTAAAAGCTATATGTGAGTAGATTTAACCTATGTAATTAGACACACTTACCCCTGTAAATTGGCTTTTATACATGTAAGGTGGGAGATTTTTGAACATATACATGGCAATGGTTACCAGTTTGTCCAATTAGACTACCAGTTTGTCCAGTCCATCTGCAGGTCATCAAGATCCTCCTGGTTCTTCAACCTGAACTCCCCCCATTTCACCCAGACCCTCCACCCAGTCAGTATGTAACTTTTAAGACATTTACAATTACTTACTCCATAGAGCAGGTATAAATATATGCAAGTAAGATGCCAAATTTACATGTGTAAATTGCTTATTAAATATCAACTTGTGTAAATGTTAGCCCCACCCTGAAATGCCCCTGGCCTGCCCTTTTTTTACATGTGCAAATGTACTGATGGACCCATACTTATGCATGTATTTTGAGGTTTTTAAAATAGCATATATGTGAGTATATGCTATTTACACAAGCATGTACTGAGTTTTACGTGCACAACTCTTTGAAAATTCATCTTAGTATGTGCCTTCTCTTTACTAAATAGAGATAAGTTTCTTGCATTTAATAGAATGCATACATTACATGAAAAAAGATTTAAAACCAACATTGGAACTATTGAGATAATATGAAATAAACAAAGCTATTATATTCCTTGATGAGCCAAAGCCTTCCCCAGCTTAGAAGCAGTGACTGCCTAATTTCAAAGGGAATATCCATAGGGTTTATTGCTCTAGGGCACATACAATATCATTCAATCTGCTGTACATTCCATCTAATTTCACAGATTCTCATCCCTTGTAAGAAAATATCAAGAAAAGACATAGAACAAGAAAAAACAGTTTGCTCCAAGGGACAATCTTCAGTTTCTTTTTTGCCACTTTCTTTGACCTGAAGATACTCCCTCTGGGGTTAGACTTCACTGTTAAAGACAGGAATTCTTCTTGGGCTTGGGCAGTTACAATTTCTTAAACTTTGCCCAGAATCCATAAAGAGACAGAGAAAATAAATGTCGTCTACATGAAAACTTTATAAGGTTTTATTGTTTTATGTCAAAGTAACATGTGAAGGAAGAAGGATTTGTGTAAATATATCCGATCATCTCAGCAGAACTAGAAATAATGAGACGGTAATAAAACGAAGAGTTATCTTTACAAATCCCCATCCAGTGCATCCGTTCCATGATTATAGGGCCTGTTGCCAGTAAAAGGTCCAGGCTTTCACCAATTGAATTCGTTCAGAGTCTTTTATTGATTCAGGAAGGCCTTTATGTACCTGTTGTTTCTCCTCCTGCGGTTTTCCTGATCTTCTATTCTGTCCATGTTGCAATGCATTCTCTTTTCACCCCAAAATATTCTGAAAAAATGTCTTGTGTGGCCACTTAATCTAAATCAGTTGTTTGAGAAACACGGCGTTTGAAGCCATCTCTGATTTCATCAAGTGATGGCTGTAGCTTGCTTAATCTAGCCTCCAATACTGCAGAGACATTTGCAGAGATCTCTTTCATCACTTCTTCTTTGATACCAAATAGTGATTTTCAGCTTCCGACATTATCTTGGATTCCATGCACTTGTTTTTTTTCCCATGTAGGCCTTGGAGTTTTTGCTGTCATATTTCTCAGGCTGGAAATCAGTTTTTGCTTCCAACTTCAATCATAAAATGGCTCGGTATTCCTTAGATTCCGTAAAATGGAATAAAATTTGTATCTCAGACCCAAGAAATGCAGATAAAAGTTAACTCCTTTGGATCTCTCATGAAGCATGACCTCTCGGGCTGCCTGCATTGCTGGAAGTCTCATGTCTTTTATTGTCTAGCTTCTGGTATTAATAGTTTATTTCAATACTGATGATAGAAACAAGATTATACAAGCCAAGGGAATTTCTCTTGAATCATACACAATTCTCTTTTTATAATTTTTTATTTATCAGCTTTTTCATACAATTTACAAAGAACTTCTTTGCAATGTAACAAAGAGAATAAATCTCTAATACATGTTACATATTACATATAAATCAATACATGTATCTACTAATCATAGAAACAGCAAATTACCCCTTATAATTTCAAAGGAAATATCTGGGGGAAGGGAAATCAGAGGAGACTTATAAGAAATCAAGTTTTAACAATACTGCTTGATACTCCATCACAATAATTACAGATCCCTTCTCATATTGAAGATCTATGTCCTCCCATTCAGGAACATCCTGAAGTGCTCTGGCATAAAAAAAATGTAAGTATTTCCAGAAAATGTTATTATGCATTTGCATGGATAGCTTAAGAGGAAACTTGCACCTGAAGTCAAAGCCTCAGGCCGCATTGACAAGAACAGTTTTCTATGCTGTTGAGTAGTTCTTGAGAGGTCTGGATAAATACGTATCAGGCCTCCCATAAAAGGAACATTTAAATTCTTAAAATAACATTTCAGAAAAAAAAGGCAACAAAGAGTACTGCACGCTCAGTGACCTCTATATTAGAATTTTCAAGATATTTAGTAAGATTAGCAAAATCACCCCGATCACTAGCACCTAATGACTGGGTAGGGCTCTTTCTTTGTGGTAAAAACAAAATTTTCTTAACAGCTGGAACTGATTCCTTATGGATCTTAAGAGTCTCTATCATAAATCTTTTAAAGGTCACTAAGGGCAATTCACCCAAAATGTTTGGAAAATTTAGCAATCTCACATTTAAATGTCTCAAATAATTCTCCGTAGACTCCAATCTTCCTAAAGAGGATATACAATCACTCATTTATTGGAATCTTGTAAGCTTTTAACATCATCCCACAATATTTGTATGGAATTGGAGTGCTCCTGCATTAACAGTGAATGTTCCTTTTTGTCAGAGTCTATTTTCTTCTCTGATCTCTCCAGGCATCGGGCCTGCTCACTGAATGTTCATGTCATACCTGCTATTAAGTCCCATAAGGACTCCAATGTGATCACCGCCAGTTTAATAATCTCCAGGGGGGTCAAGTTGTTCACTCCTTCCTCCTCAGACACAGTTCCCTTTGCTGATATTATTAGAGTAAAATAATTAGAGATCAGTGACCCAAAATTCTACAGGCAGCATGCCTTGCAACAGAAGGCATGGAAACTTTGCCATAAAGTAGAGAAAAAAAATCTGAAAAGATTTCATGAAGATAAAAGTGAGGAATCATGTTCTGCCATCTCTGAAAATGATCAAGAATCCTTATTCAGAAGGAATGTTTGCAGTGCAGCTTTGGACAATATTATCTGTGAATCCCTGTGCAAATTCAAGACAACCAATAACATTTGTTTGTTCAGTCCTAAAATATTTCACACTAGACCTTGAGGACCTAGAAAGAACTTCTAAATGTCTACAAATCTGCTACACATCTTTGTGAGAATTTTCCTTTTAGAAAAAAGTAGAAAGTACCCCCGTTTAATTGTAAGATTTACAAAAAAACACTAATGTTCAGTAAGGTGTGCATAGCCCTATGGAGGTTTTGCACATTGCCAGTGACTGCCACAGAGGTTGAAAGAAGTTTCAGTAAATTATCACTCATCAAAAATTGTAGGAAGTATAATATAGGACTAGGATGGTGAAGCCACATTGTTATTTTGTTTATTGAGTGTGAATTTGCAATGAAATTGACTTTAGGGCAATAATTTATGATTTTGCCATGAAAAAGTCCAGGAAAATAAAGCTTTAAATTGAATTGGATCTATATAAAAAATGTTTCTAGCCATTTTGTCATTTAGAACAAAAAAATATATCAAATATCAACTAGATAATACCATTGTTAGGACCAACTAGACTTGCAAAATATCATACAGAAGGTAATTTCTGAATTTGTAATACCCCTCACTTCTAGACTGAAGCGCCACCGGTGTAGCCTCTGGCATCATGCTGCAACCCCGGAATATGACTGAACTTCCTGCAGTTCCTGAACCCTTTAATTAGGGCCTACCAGCTGGACTTCCTGTGACACACACACAGGTGACATCACATCCTGCCTCATATAAAAGGAAGCTCAGAACCACATTCCAGTGCCTTCCAAAAGGTCTTCTGCTCATTCTGCAGTGCTAGTTGCTACAGTGTTTTCCTATCTTGTTTCTGATTTTGTTCCTGTGTGTTTCTGCCTTGTTCCTGTGTGTTCCTGACCTGTCTTATTCCAGCCTTGCATTGACCTGTTGTGCTCTCCCCCTGGCCTGATTTCTCGTTATCTTGACCATTGCCTGGACCTTGACTTCGCTTTCCTCTCTGCCTGCCATGATCTCAGCCTGGACCTTGACTACGCTTTGCTCTCCACCTGCCTCAACCTCAACCCAAACACTGACTTTGTTTCATCCTCCGGGCCTGGAAAGCCCTGCTGGCTGCTAGAACTCGTGGGATCAAACCAAAGGGGAGGTGGATGGTCGGGCAGAAAATCTCATCCTGTGGCGTATCAGCTGCCGCCTGTTAACTGCAGCCCAAGGGCTCACTACCCTCACTTCATGACAGAATTAAAACAGACGTTTTTTCTTTCATGATTCATGAGATTTTATGAATATTGTGTATATGGAAGAGGAACTCACCTAACAAGTTTGTTCAGGGTCCAGGTGGTAACAGCAGGGCTGAAAAGTTAGCTAATAGATATAGATGGAGGATGTTAGTATTAGTAATATGGGAATTTGTATGCTCATTTACCCAGAATCTAGTGGAGGGAAGACAACAAATATGAATTGGATAAGGAGTGATATTCTACAGTTAGTCAACCTTGAACCGTTAAAAACTGGCAAATATCCTTAGTTTGAGAAGTGCAAATGAGAACAAGCAGGGACACTGGATAAGACAATTGGTCTTTATCTTCTGCCATCTACTATGTTATTATTTTATGTTACTGACTCTTGGTTTTTACAAGTTTGTTCCATGCTCAGATTACATTAAATGACGGCTTGCATTTAACATTTAACCAGGGTCAACAAACAAGTTGTACTTGTGATAAATTTTTATTAGACTAACTTAATACAGACTAGTGATGTGCTGTCACTTGAAATTAAATAGGAAATGTCAGCCACATTTCCTAATGAGTTTCATTTTGTTTTCAAAATGAAATGGAAGAAAAATGGAAGCAATTTACTTTGTTTTTCTTTCGTTTCATTTTTAAGACTCAGCGTTTGCCAAATTAAAAAAAAAACATTTCTGGGTCATGGACCCTCCCCCACCTACCAAACCTACTTAAAGAAAGGGACCCCCAAGACTCCTCCAGCCACTCTCCACCCCATCAATGAGTCACAGGTCTTCCGGGGGCAATCTCCTGAACCCTAGCTCCACCTTCTCAGCCTTAGGGCAGCAATAGTTTGTGTACCATAGATTCTTCCAGGGATTCTATTGTACAACATAATTGCACCAGTCTCAGGTTAGCTAGCAGCCATTATGTAGTACATTATGTTTTGAAAAGCCAGTGCTGTGGAGCAAGAGTGACTGGAAATCATTTCTGCTCCTGGAAGGCCCCAGACCTGCCAGTAGGGTATGGGATTGGAGGAAGAATTCAGATGGGCCATGAGGGATTCCTTAAGCAGGTTAGGTAGGTGGGGAGGGGGGACCTTTGTTTGTTTTTTAGTTTTTATTCTTTTAAACAAAAGAAAATGAAATAAAGTGGAAAAAAGAGGGGGGGGGGGGAGGAGTTCTTCTTTTCAGGGCTTGTAGGGTTTTTTTCTTATAGGGACTCTTCCACTCACTGGGCCAATCATATGCTAAAACACCACTCAGACTCCAAGAGGATAATTTTCAAAACTGTTTGTGTGTGCCTCTGGGATGTGTATTCGTTTTCAACAAATGTGCAATCCGCAATGAATAAGTCCCTATTCGTTGTATTCATGAGTTCGCGAAACGCATCGCAATCCCCCACGAATAAAACATATCATATTAGTTTCATTCTTTTGGTTCGCAGTGATTCTTAGTGGCCATTGGAAATAGGAGAAGGCCATGTGGGATTATCCATAGCAAAAACCAGCCCTTTCCTGTGAGTATAAGTGACCTCACAGCCCTGACATAGAGTGGGTCAGATAGGTTGGCAAGGAGACGAGAATGCAACCTATCAGAGCTAAGCATTTTTATAATGCAGCCAATCGCCGCTCTCACTCAGTGCTCTGTGATGCTGTTCCTGATGACGCTGAACTATTTATACCTTAAGCATGCGGCGTGCGACGCTCTTCCTTTGCGAGGGTGGTCCGGGGAGTGCGGCTTTACTCAGAGCTAGCCTGAGTGTCTCAAATCTGTATTTAATTGCTAGCTACTTTGATAGAATTTTCCATTGAAAAAGATATTTCTTCGTACTTGCTGCAGTGCCAGCCAGGCAGGCTTTTTTTGACTTAATTTTATTGATCTCAGATGGTCTCTCTGACTGTCCCACTGAGACAAGCTGCTAGCACTCGCATTTTGCTGCTTATTTTACCCCCCTGGGGTAGGTTGCAAGCAGGATTTGGGTGCTGTAGGTGGGAGATATATTCAATTTCTAGCTAGTTTGATAGAATTTTCCATTGAAAAAGATATTTCTTTTTTTGCTGCTGAATCAAGCCAGGCTTTTTTTTTTTTAACTGCAGTTTTTTTTTTATTGAACTCAGACTGTCACTCTGTGCATTTTTAAGCCAAGAAGGCAGTGCACTGGGCATCAGTGGGCAGTTTTGCACTTACATATAATGGTACAGCAGTGCTCGCTGAAGCCAAGAAGGCAGTGCACTGGGCAGTTTTGCAGACTCACATACAGGCCGATGCAGTAAAGTGTGCTCAGGCTGAATGCACTGTTAGTCACCGTTTGGCAGCGCATTTTCGACACGCTATTTTTACTCCTTATACAGTAAAGGGTAATAGCACATGGAAAACGTGCGGCCAACCCCACCAAAACTAATAGCGCCCTCAACATGCAATGCATGTTGATGGGCCTAAGATATTCCCGTGCGATTCAGAAAGTAAAATGTGCAGCCAAGCCGCACATTTTACTCTTAGAAATTAACTCCTGCCAAAGACAGGTGTTAATTTCGGCCGGCACCAGGGAAGTGTACAGAAAAGCAGAAAAAACTGCTTTTCTGTACACCCTCCAACTTAATATCATAGTGATCTTGTCGGACGCCCCAAAAATAAAAAAAAATATAAAATTAAAAAAAAAAATTAAAAATCTGCCTGCGGCCTGCGAGTTGGAAGACTGACACTCAGTTATGCCAATGTCCATTTTCAGAACTCGTGGCTGTCAACAGGTTCGAGAACCGATGCCAGTAAAATTGAGCGTCGGCTGTCAAACCCGCTGACAGCTGCCACTTCTGTCAAAAAGGAGGCACTAGGGATGCGCTAGTGTCCCTAGCACCTCCTTTTACCGCAGGGCTCATTTGCATTTTTGTTTTTCTAAATCGAGCACCCAGGAAAGTGGCCTGGACACGTGCCAGGAGAGCGGGTGCTCGCCCGCTCTCCCGTGGGTTTTTCTGTATAGGCCCGATATATTGGTACAGTAGTGCTGTTTTAAGCCAAGAAGGCAGTGCACTGGGCGTCAGTGGGCAGGTTTGCAGACTCACATATATTGGGACAGCAGTGCTCTTTTAAGCCAAGAAGGCAGTGCACTGGGCATCAGTGGGCAGTTTTGCAGACTCACATATATTGGGACAGCGATGCTCTCTGAAGCCAAATCCTCAGTAGGCCTTTTTAGTAGTTACAAGTTTGGTGTGTGCACATACATCTGTCCCAGTTGTAGTGTACATCCAGGCACAGACTCACATATATTGGGACAGTAGTGCTCTCTGAAGCCAAATCTCCAGTAGGCCTCTTTTATAGTTACAAGTTTGGTGTGTGCACATACAGCGGTCCCAGTTATAGAGTACATCCTGCACTGCCTCGTGGGCCTGTGGGCAGTTTTGCAGACTCACATATATTGAGACAGCGGTGCTCTCTGAAGCCAAATCCCCAGTAGGCCTCTTTAGTAGTTACAAGTTTGGTGTGTACAAATACAGCGGTCCCAGTTGTAGTGTACATCCAGGCACTGCCTTGTGGGCCTGTGGGCAGTTTTGCAAGACTCACATATATTGGGACAGTGGTGCTCTTTGAAGCCAAATCCCCAGAAGGCCTCTTTTGGAAATAATTCTTTTAATTGAAATCCCTAGTAGGCAGTGACATTAAATCCATGATGTCAGGGAAAGCTAGACATGGTCGAGTGATTGGGAGTGGCAGAGGAGGCCCTGGCAGAGGAGGCACTGCAAAAGGTAGTGCAAGTCCCCCATTAAAGTTAAAAAGGGACCTGTTCCCATCTAAAAAATTTTCCAAGTAGTGGGAAAGGCACTACTTAGCCAAATAAATTGGAAATTAGCTGGATTAGTGTGCCAACTCATATACCTGCGTATTTTCACTTCCAATTTTACAAGGATATGTGTGTAGATTTTTTCAAGTTAATTTGATGCTTTTACCTCCCTTAAGTAGGTTTTTACACACATGTCAGGGTATTTTATAACATGCGCACTGCATGAAATACCCAGTTTTACCAACTAGACTACCAGTTCACGCAGTCCAGTCCATCTGCAGCAAATGAATACCCTTCTGGCTCTTCTGCCACACGCGGTTGAAGCTGCTGCTTCAATGGGATGTAAAAATAACTATGGTGCAGAAACTATGGCAAATATTTTCCTGGATGCTAATTCACAACAATCTTGCCGCTCTTCTGGTCATGTATCTGTGTTACAACTGTCACTGCCCAACATCTCCACTCTGCCCTCCTTACCTCTCTGGTGACTCCTCCCGCGGTTGATGAACATTTGGCTGCTGCAGCATCTGCCTGCCGTCCTCTCCGGCATCCCCGGTCCGGCTTGGGCGCTGCCTCCTGCCATGCTGTTCAGCTGCCGTAGGGCACACGCACCGTGTGGCCCTGGTTCAAATAACTTCTTTGGCGTGAACCTCATGGGCGTCCCCCTGTGATGACGTCACGCATCCCGGATACAAATAGCCTACGCTACTGCTAGCTAATCGAGTTAGCAAAGGGATTCCGTATGGATGGGATTCGCTCTCCGTACCTAGCTACTCTGCCTCTCCATTATTGGACTTACTCTATTCGGGGTACCCGCTCCTCGGGGGCCTCTCTCTTCTCTTTCAGGTCACTGTCTGGAACCGGTACTCGCTCCTCGAGGGCCCATGTTCCCGGACTCGCTGCCTGGACTTCACTTCTGCCTGGAAGATACCGCTGCCTACACCATCAGTGAGTTACCATCTACTTCTCTCAGAGATGTTCCCTGGAACGAGGTACTCGCTTCTCGAGGGCCTGCCTCTACTCTAGCTCCTGTGCTTCCTACCGAGAGAAACCGCTGTGTGAGTACTCAATCAACGAGGCTCTATTCCAGAACCCTGCATATACTTCTTTGTACTCACTATCTGTTTCTCTTCACTACAGCACAGCCATTGAGGGATCGCTGTTCCAGAGCCCTGAGGGACTACAAGCCCAGCTGGGCTCCATCTCTGCTCACTACTGCCACCTCTGGTGGCTCTTCAATACTGTTAATAAAAAGATCTATCTGTGTTGTGTGTCCTACAGCTGAGCCTGACCTGTGGCCCCTCATGGGACTTCCCCCATGGGCATGGTCAGCAGCCACAGTGTCCAAGGGTCCACCCAAAACCTTACAAACAATAACAATCTGTCTGTACAGGGAAGCGCCTACCTCGAATGCCGTGAAAAGCGTTTGTTAAGCTGGCCACTCTGAAGTTGAGATAGGCGTTCAGCCAGACACTTGTCAGACCGCTCGTGCTCTTCTGTTCATGGCAGAAAATTCTGCATGAATGGGCACCCATAAAGTTGCCTAACTAATCTTGCCATTTGGGCGCTGAGCTAGGCGCTTATCAAGCCGCTCGTGCTCTGTTTGTGGCAGAAAAATCTATACGATCGAGTGCCCAGAAAGGCGCCTAGCTAATCTTGCTGTTCAGGTACTTTTCTGGCTGTGTATCTGGCCGCTCGGGCCCTGAGCTAGGCACTCAGATCAGCACCTAGGGAAGCATCTACCTAAGCTGGCTGTTCCGATGCCTCGAAAAGCACCTAGCTCAGCTAGCCACATGGACACTGAGATAGGCACTCATAAAGGTGGTTTTCAGGATGCTTGGACACTGACATAGACCCCCCCCCCCCCCTCAGATAGCGCTGACCATGGTGATTAAAAACCCTCATTAAAAATCCTGCACTAACATTAGCGTGGCTCCCTGCATTGTCTAGGATTAGCTAATTGCCTCCTTTGCATGCCGTTGGCAAGCATTCACGCAGGAAAATCCACAGCTCTGTAAGCATGTTTGTACGCACTTTTTTCTGCGCACAAAACCCTTATTACATCCCTGTATTGGGCTTTGCACGGGAAAACGCACATACAAACACACGTACATCCATGCACAAACCTACGACAGCTTCAGCACACCTTATTACATCAGCCCCATTGAGTAGAAGTAAATAAATGCAAGTAAAAGAGTTACGCATGTCATTTTGCTGGTTTTAAAATAGCAACTTATGCATGTGCATGTTGGCCCCTCCCAGGAACACCCCTGGCCTGCCCCATTTTTGTACACACAATTTCACAATTTTACTCATGGTCCCTGATGTATGTCCATATGTCGCTGTTTTCAAAATAGCATATACTTGCGTGTGTGCCATTTTATGCCCACACAGGCTCTTTTTTTGCACGCACATTCTTTTGAAAATCCACCTTCAAGATTGTTGCTCAAAACTAAAAAAAGTTATTTTACTGTCACTGGAGTTAAGACAACATCTAAAATATTGATACACCAGTGAATAGTACAACATTCAGCAAACAACTCCAAACCAGTATAAAAATAAACTCACTCTCCTTCAGCAGCATTGACCCTCTCCCAGAAAGGCCTACTCTTTGGGGCAGGGATCTGTCCTCCCATGGCTTTTCCCCCATACCTGCTAGATAAAGTAGCTATCCTCTTTCCTTTCAACAGCTTCTTGAGCTCTGAAGAGCTTCTGGCTGAATGCCTTTGTCAGACTGGAACTCCCATGGGATCTGTTCCTCGATGGATAGCTTCCTTTCTCCAAGGACCAGTCCTCTCTGGAAACACTTCTCCAAGAACATTCTTAGGACTGCATGAGGTATTCTCCTTGACCTCTCTTCCTATGACTTCTTCTTTCCAGAAAGATCCTGGCTATCCTGTCCTTGGGTTCCAGTTACCTTCCCTGGACAGGAATAATTAAGATTCTTCACATTCCTCCACTAGGAGAAAGCACTTCCTGGGACCTTCCCTGTAAAGGGACTAAGGCCCGTGGTACCCCGCTCTGTGAAGAGACAGGCTCCCCGGACTCCAGATCCATCCTACTGGATCACATGGGTGCAGGAGTTTTATTGAAACTCAGGCTCCTTCCATTAGGGAGTGTCAATCCTCCTAAACACTCCCACCTACACTACTGGGACATCAAGACTGTTGAGATTACTGTGGCCGTAACAGTTATGGGTAACTCTTCTAGCAGGGGCAAATTTGAGGGTCCACTTACTTTTATTTTTAGAAAGTCCATTTATAGTTTTATCTTCAATATATATGTAAATGTGATATATATATTTACTGTCCTTTTCTAGACTCAACATATATTTCTCCTTTAGAAATTCTAGGGATTATTTGCTTCTGATGACGTGTAAAGTTCTTTTTAATGGCCTTTTTATTGTACAGAAAGGTGCAGGTTAGACTCATAACACTGTGGGCAAGTGTAAAGGAGTTTATCCAACATTTGCAGCTGCTGCTCAGTGACTCTTCAGGGAGTGCATTGCTTGACACAGTTTCCTCTTCCAGTTTATATAAGGAGGTCAAGTGTCAAGACTGTTGGATTTAGACTGGTGATTTGTCAAAACTGGAACTGGAAAACTAGCTTTGATAAACGGATGTTTTCAAATTTTCAAGACACTTTCTACAAGTCCTATATATTTATACAGGAAATCATTCTCATGTCTTTTTTATAGGTAAACATTTTCTGCAATGCCATATACAGCACAAGAACTCATCAAATAAATATTTTTCATGGCATTGTTATTAGGTAAACTTCAACAGTCCACCACAAATTAATTTAATAAATGTAGAGAGTACAATGCTTTGGAATCCCATCCCTACAGAAATGCATGATCACAACAGCATATATGGTACATGCTTTGAAAGTACGATTATTATGCTGACCACTCTTAAGATTTTATTTCAGCATCGTGCAGTGCAATGCAGGAGGGCTTATGTTTGACTCTTATCCCCCAGGGTTGGTCTGGTACATGTATATTATATATGCAATATTGTCAGGCCTGAGAGGGGAAAGACAGAGAAACAGTTATATCACCCCTGACAGAGTGATCCCTATTGGCATGTGAACACTGAACACCAATGAGAATTTCATTCTCAGTGAAGTTTTCCATGCTAGCCTTCGGCCAGTAAGAACATGTAAATGAAATAAGCAACTATCCAGGGAGATGGGGAGAAAATCAGTTACAAAATAACATAAAGAGAAAGAGAGTGATCATGTTGTGCAGCTGAGAAAATATGATTTGTTCATATACATTTGGTTACATAAATTTATGTCCATCATTTTTAAAGATGTTAGACTACTCCTACTACTACTTAACCATATGCAGCACTGTACAGTTACATACAAGAGACAGTTCCTGCTCTATGTTGCTTGCAATCTAGACAAGGCACAGAGCAGGCAAATAAATAGTCTTATTATTAGAGATTTTCAAGCTTCGATACAATGGAAACCAAAGGGATATTTTCAGGGTCAAGGAAAAACCTATTGTGTTTGATGCTAGGAATTATATTACCAGAATGGGCAGCATGTACAATACCTGAACTGAATCTTTGTAGAAGTTGCCTTTGGAATCACAACTAGTTTGGCTCAAAGAAAGGTTCAATTTTTTTCTTTCTTCCCAATTCTGCCCTTATTTTATTCACATCCTCCTTATAACACCACCTCCTCACCCCACTCCCACAATCATCCATTCATTCATTCATTTATTTATTTATACAATTTATAGCCCGCTGATCCACTCATCTCAGCAGGTTACAATTTACACTATATGTTAAATTGACTTTGTATGTATCACACCATAAAAACAATGGCACAAAACAAAGATAATAAAATCAGACAGGTGTACCAAATTTAACAAAAACCGTCATATTGTTACATTCTCAAGTAGGAAAAGCTGAACTAAACAAAATAAGCTTTAAGGAGTTTTTTAAACCAGAGAAAATTCTGCTCTATTCTGATTTCATCAAGTAGTGCTTTCCAGAGTGTTGGGCCAGCTATGCCAAACATCCATTAACTTGACTTGTTGTTGATCCGTTGTTTTAAGAGAGAGGATTTCCTTTGTTGAGGAGCGGAGGTGTTGTGAGGGCATGTATCTATCAGTCAATGTTTGAATGTCAGGAGGGGCAAGACTATGAAGGGCCTTAAAAACAAGCATGAGGATTTTAAAATTTATTCTCCATGCAAGCGGTAGCCAGTGTAATTGTAACAGTACTGGGGTAATAGGTTCTTGTGGGGAGGTATTAGAAATTAAACATGCAGCACAGTTTTAGATTAGTTGGGACTAGGGAATTCCAAGAAACAGAGCTTTACAGTAATCTAGAGAGGACAATGCAAGGGATTAAGTCACTGTTTAAAATTCAGTATAAAAAAGAAAAGGTTTAATAGATCATAAAAGTTGTAGTTTGAAGTAAGAGACCTGAACAAGTGATTCAATGTGTGCTTGCATAGTCAGAGAGTAATCTAGCAGGACACCTAAGTCACAAGTGTTGCGTCGGAGGTGGACCCTTGGGACAAGGTGGGGTTGATGCAACTTGGGTCCCCACCGTCAGCAGGTGGAGTAGGCTGATAGACAGAGGCTGCTGGAGCTTCACCTATACCAGACCTCATTCCCCATGGGTTGAGCCTTTGGGTCCCGGGGCCAGGAGGACTTAGGTGGGCCTCTGTGTGAAGTCGAAGTAAGAGTTGGTTCAGCCCAGAGATGCAGGTGAGAGATGGTACAGTCTTACTCTGGACTGGATAATGTCCTGGAAACTCGGGCACCAATGGAACTGAGGCAGACAGAGGGCACTCGAGCAAAAGCAGGCCAATGCCTGAAGAAACCACGTCCAGGGAGTAAGCTGGAGAGATGTCCAAGGGCAGGAGATAGTCAAGAGTGTAGTCAGGCAAAGCAGAGGTCTGATCACGGAGATGGTCAAAAGCGTAGTCAAGTAAAGCGGGTCTGGAGATAGGCAATAGCGTAGTCATACGAAGCAGAGTTTTGGGTCTGGAGATAGGCAGTAGTGTAATCCGGGAAAGCAGAGGTCTGGGTCTGGAGATAGCCAGTAGCATAGTCAGGCAAAGCAGAGGTCTGGGTCTGGAGATAGCCAGTAGCGTAGTCAGGTGAAACAGAGGTCTGGGTCTGGAGATAGGCTGTAGCATAGTCAGGCGAAGTGGAGGTTTGGATTTGGAGAGAATGAATGGCAAAGTCAGGCAAAGCAAAGTCAAAGTCCATGTAGTCAATCTAAGGTATGAAGCAAGGTAGGAACGAGGAGACAGGAACCAGGAACAACGAGGAACATGAACGCAGGGATGAGACAAATCTGTAGGAGGCAACGAGTAGTCGACCAGCGAGGAGACCTGTTGCAAAGGCAATGCTAGGAGCGGAACCTGAACTTAAATACTGCAGCTAAGTTGACATCATTATCTGGGGCCATGGCTAGGTTCCCGCCGCGGTCCCTACTTAGGGATCAATGGTGCTCGCGTGCCTAGGGAGGGCCTGGCGCGAGTAGCAGCGTCTCTCCACGGGCCACGTGGAGAGACCTGACCGGGAACGCCGGGGACTGTGGCCGAGCTGTAGGCACCGGAGAAGGCCCGAGGATTGAGCTGATGGCCCACCACCACCAGTGAGGAGGAACCAGAAGCTGGAGTCACTGTAGAAAGGTGAGGAGGCTGTGCTGCAGGTCTGCCACAGACAGCACACGTAACAACAAGCTTGAACTCTGAGTAGAATGGAATGACTATCAAAAATGAAATTTGCAAGAGTATTGGGTGGCGGCATATGAGATAACACAATCTTGGATTTTGTCACTGTAAAGCTAATTTATTTGCTAACAACCATTTTGTGATTTGAAACAAACAAAAGGACAATTTTTGGAAGGTATGTTCCTTGCTTGAAGAGATTGGAAAGAAGAATTGTATGTCATCTGCATATAACTTAAAGTTGATATAAAGGTGAGAAAAGACTGAACAGTGGAACCAAGTGAATATTTAAGAGGATAGCAGAAATGGCTCGCTCTTGGGGGACTCCAGTTGAAAGCAGATGAGAAGACATATGGTTCCACGTCTCTGTAATGGGCCCCGGAGTTTGGGAAATCCAACTGGGGAGCGGCACAGGACTGTAAGGCATGACTTGGAGCAAGACAAGGGTTGATCTTCCACCTAGCCAGCCCCCTGCCCTGTAGGTTGGGCCCTTAGATTCTAGGGGCCAGTAGATCTCTGCAGCAGCAGTATATTATAATGGTAAGATCACACAGGCAAGGCTTGGACAAGACTGGCTGGAGTCAAAGCTTGGACAAATCATGCAGGCTTGGCAGGCAGGACAAGACAGGCTATGGCAAGGTCGGCAAGAAATGCAAGTCTTGGCTCGTGGAAAAAGGCAAAGCTGGATACTAAACAGGAATTGCAACTAGACAAGACAAGGTGAGAGAAGGCAAGGACAGGAGTCTGGTACAAGCAAGACTGGAGACTGGAACAGACAAGATAAAGCCAACAAGGCAGACTAGGGCAGGAGTCAGACAAGGCATACAAGAGAACAAAAAACATGCAAGCTTGAAGACAACAAGACAGATAGACTGAGTAGGTTCGAAGGCAAGAAATAAGGCAGAATAGGCCTGAGGGCCTCAAGGCAAGACAGAAGCTAGAAGGCCTGAAGGCCACAAGGCAAGGCAGAATGCCCATAGGCCACAAGGCAAGATAGAATAAGGGTCAGGTCAAGGAGCCAGAAGTGACACCATGAGAAGACATGGTTAGAATGGCAGGGCAGGTTTACATAGGACTAAGGCTGAGGTGAGGACAAGACTAGAGGTGAGGCTTACTGAGGGCTTCTAATGGTATGAAGGCATCATTGCAGGAGACAAGAAGGTAAGATAAGGCAAACCAAATAAGCCTGATACTTCACTTTCAATGCATTTCCAGCATAGCTCTCTGCTTCAACGGCAGGGGAGAAGAAAAACTGATATGTCACGCATATCCAGCATAGCTCCCTGCTTCAACGGCAGGGGAGAAGAAAAACAACCAATAAGAGCTGAATAACATAGTCTGGGTAAAACAAATAAGCATGGGTGTAGCTTGCTTATTGCGGCGGTTACTTCCCCTACTACCCCTAACTAATCAAGCTTGATATTTCACTTGGATGCAGCTCCATCACTGCTCTCTACATTAATGGTGGGGGTGGAAGGGAAATAGAACCAAAGAGCTAAGAGAAACAGATAAGTATGAGAAAAAAATGTGCAAAGCTTGCTGGGCAGACTGGATGGGCCGTTTGGTCTTCTTCTGCCGTTATTTCTATGTTTCTATGTTTCTATGCTATGCAGCAGGCAAAATCCTAACAGTCTTTTTTCCCCTATCAGTAGCATTACTATCAAATGGTCCATCTATTCTGTCCAGGAAGTTATTTAGGTTAATAACTGCCACTCTGTATAAGTTAGTCCCTTGCAGAAATGTTATAATCTAATGTTTCCAGAGGTTACCAATTTCTTCTTTTCCATCTTCTAGCCACTAGAGATCTTCTGAGTTTATCCCATGCCCTTTTGAATTCCATTACTGTTCTCATCTTCACCACTTCTTCTTGGATGGCATTCTATGCATGCACCACCCTTTCTGTGAAGAAATATTTCCTCAATAAAAGGTGCACTGCAGTTTGATCCTTGCACTGAGGACTGATATAATCCCTTCAGTTTGCACAGCAGTTTGTATGTTGGTTTTTGTGAGCTTCACTGATTTACCTCATTTTTTAATTTGCCTTATAGCCTTTTTACGAGGTGTAGGCTTGCTTTTGATATTGGAAGAAGTATTTCCTGACGTTTCTGAGTCTACCCCCTTGCAGTTTCATTTTATGACCCCTAATTCTACAACTTCCTTTCCATTGGAAAAGATTTGATTTTTGTCCTTCGTTGATTCCTTTCAGATATTTAAAAGTCTGTTACATATCTCCCTTGGCTCTTTCTCCTCCAAGGTATAGATATTTAGGTATTTCAATCCTATCTCATAAGCCATTAGGTGCAGACCTCATACTAATTTGGTTGCCTTTCTCTGCACTGCTTCCATCGTGCCTTTATCCTTTTCAGATACAGTCTCCAGAAATGAACATGTATTTATTTATTTATTTATTTCACATTTTTCTATACCGAGCTTCATGATTGAATACCATATCAGATCGGTTTACATCGAACGAGGGATAGAAACTTGTAACAAAAAACGGAACAATAAGTTATAATCAGAACATAGTGCTCCAAGTGAGGCTTCACCATTCACCTGTACATGGACATTATCACTTCCTTTTCCTCTGATTACACTTTTCTCTATGCTACGCAGCATCCCTTTGGCCTTAGCCATCGCCTTGTCACATTGCTTCACTACCTTCAGTTCATCAGATACTACCATCCTGAGGTCTCTAACCCAGTCCATGAACATTAGTTTTTCACCTCCAATCATGTACAGTTCATTTGAATAACCATACCCCAAATGTGTGGTCCTGCTCTTCTTGGCATTGAATTTCAGCTTCCAAACCTTCGACCACTCCTCCTAGATTGCTTCTCATTTTCTCTACTATTTCAGGTATGTCCACTCTGTGGCAAATCTTAGTGCCATCTGCAAAAAGACAAACATTATCTTCTAATCCCTTTGCAATAATCATTTACAAAGATATTGAACAGAATAGCTCCCAGAACAGATCATTGTGGAACTCTACTTATCACTCTCATCTCCTCAGTGTAGATTGCATTTATCACTATTCACTGACATCTGTCAGTCAGCCATTTGTAATCTATTCCACCACTTTGGGACTCACTCCCTGACTTCTCATTTTATTCATGAGCCTCCTATTTGGGATTGTGTCAAAAGCCTTGCTGAAATCCAAGTAAACCCACTAAGTACTCTTCCTTGATCCAATTCTCTAGTCACTCAATTAAAAAAGGATCTTCTTTTGGTAAAACCATTTAGCCTCAGATCCTGTAACACAGTGGATTGTTGATAGTTCATTATCCTTTCCTTTAGCAGAGTCTCCATTAATTTTCCCATCAACAAGGTAAGGTTAACCATCCTGTAGTTTCCAGCATGCTCTCTGCCATTTTTGTAAAGTGGGACCACAGCTGTCTTTCTTAAATCTTGCAGCACTACTCCTTTCTAGAGATGTGAATCAGTACTGGACTCATTTCCGGTATCGGGGTCGTAGTAAAACCGCGGGAAATCTTCGTTCGCGGTTTCGAACGCTTTTTTTTTTGGCTGTCCGGAGCCGAAAAAAAACCCTCCTCGACCCTTTAAATCTCATTATATAGAATTCCTCACCCTCCCTACCCCCCCAAAACTTTTCTAAAGTACCTGGTGGTCCAGCAGGGGTCCCTGGAGCGATCTCCCGCTCTCGGGCCGTCGGCTGCCAGTAAACAAAATAGCGCTAATTGCCCTTTGCCCTTACCATGTGACAGGGGCCAGCCAATGGCACCGATAGCCTCTGTCACATGGTAAGGGCAAAGGGCCATCGGCGCCATTTTGATTAGTGGCAGCTGACGGCCCGAGAGCGGGAGATCGCTCCCGGGACCCCCGCTGGACCAACAGGTACTTTAGAAAAGTTTTTTGGGGGTTGGGAGGGTGGGGGATTCTATATAATGAGGTTTAAAGGGTTGGGGTGGGTTTAGGGGTTGTTTTTGTGTGCCCTTTCTTCCCACCCCACCCCCCCCCCCCAAACAATAAGAGAACCCCATGAAATTTGTCTGGGGTTTTCCTATCGCTTTCGGGGACCCCTCGATTCCTGACGGATGAGAAAATATCGTATGATATTTTCATCCGTCAGAAAAACAATTCACATCCCTACTCCTTTCTCACAAGGATATATTGAACACAACAGCTTCTCAAGTGGACTTGCCAGCACTTATCTGAGCTCCCTTAGTATCCTGGCATGGATCATATCTGGCTCCATGGCCTTGTCTGCTTTCAGTTTTGCTGGTTCCACACAAATACACTTGTCTGTAAATAGGGTTGTATCTACCCCACTCCCATCCAAACTCTTGCCAGCCAGCAACAGACCTTCTCCAAAGTCTTCACTAGTAAACACTGAACTGAAGTATTTTTTTAATATTTCTGCTACTTTTATTCCATTTCACCCCTCTCCTCCCAACCTTTTAGCTCCTGTTCAAAATAAGTTCAACATTACAAATGTCTGTATTTTTGAAATTCAGGACTTTGATCTTCTCTTTTTCTTGGCTAATATATCAAATCATACAGTATGATGGTCATTGGTGCTCAAGGGGGAACCTATCCAGACTTTAGAGATACTATCTCATAGGGATGTGAATCGTTTTAGGACGATTAAAATTATCGTCCGATAATTTTAATATCGTCTTAAACCGTTATGGAACACAATACAATAGAGATTCTAACGATTTATCGTTATAAATTGTTAGAATCGTGAGCCGGCACACTAAAACCCCCTAAAACCCACCCCCAACCCTTTAAATTAAACCCCCCCCCCAAATGACTTAAATAACCTGCGGGTCCAGCGGCAGTCCGGAACGGCAGCGGTCCGGAACGGGCTCCTGCTACTGAATCTTGTTGTCTTCAGCCGGCGCCATTTTCCAAAATGGCGCCGAAAAAATGGCGGCGGCCATAGACGAACACGATTGGACGGCAGGAGGGTCCTTCCGGACCCCCGCTGGACTTTTGGCAAGTCTTGTGGGGGTCAGGATGCCCCCCCCAAGCTGGCCAAAAGTTCCTGGAGGTCCAGCGGGGGTCAGGGAGCGATTTCCCGCCGCGAATCGTTTTCGTACGGAAAATGGCGCCGGCCATACGCGCCGGCTGAAGACAACAAGATTCAGTAGCAGGAGCCCGTTCCGGACCGCTGCCGTTCCGGACCGCCGCTGGACCCGCAGGTTATTTAAGTCATTTGGGGGGGGGTTCGGGAGGGTGGGGGATTTAATTTAAAGGGTCGGGGGTGGGTTTTAGGGGGTTTTAATGTGCCGGTTTTGCGATTTTACGTTTTTTCGATTTTTCACGATATTTTACCCCCCCCAAACGGCAACAATACGATTCCCTCCCCCTCCCAGCCGAAATCGATCGTTAAGACGATCGAGGACACGATTCACATCTCTACTAGTATCTCAATTTGTTAGTACCAGGTGCAGTATTGAACCGACAGATGAATGAGAATATTAAAGTGACTATTGGCGATAGATATAAACTTCAACACAGCCTTTTCTCTGATGCCAAGTTCTTTATAAATATTTGAATGAATGTACTCATCTACGTATGATTTTTAGATTTTTTTGTTTTTCTTTTGTTTGTAATTTGGTTGAGTTAACCATTTAGCTTTGTCAGGCTGGACAGAATTAAAAATGTAAAAAGGTATGCAGGCCTAACAACTGATGCTGTCAGGTTGGTTTTGGCCCATAGTTTTCCAACCCTTGATCTAGAAGAACAGTATAAATTAAACACTTAGGGGCAGATTTTCAAAGGGGTACGCGCGTAAGATACACGCGTATCCCCTGAAAACCTGCCCCAAGCTCCATCTGTGCGCGCCGAGCCTATGTTGAATAGGCTCGGCGGCACGAGCAAGCCCCGGGACGCGCGTAAGTCCCAGGGCTTTCCTGGGGGGGCGTGTTGCGGTGGCGCATCATCCAGGGGCAGGGCCATGGGCGTGGTTCCGGCCCGGGGGCTTTGGGGCATGGCCGAGGCCTCCAAAACCGCTCCTGGGCTGGGGAATTGCACGTGAGTTACGCCTGCCTCAGGCAGGCGTAACTTTTCTAACAAAGGTATGGGGGTTAGATAGGGCTGGGGGGTGGGTTAGGTAGGGGAAGGGAGGAAAAGGTGCGGGGAGCGGTGGAAGGAAAGTTCCCTCCGAGGCTGCTCTGATTTCGGAGCGGCCTCGGAGGGATCAGAGGCAGGCTGCGTGGCTCGGCGTGCGCAGGCTGCCGATTTTGGGCAGCCTTGCGCGCGTTGACCCCGGATTTTAAAGGATACGCGCAGCTACTGGCTTATCTATTAAATTCTGACGTACTCTTGTTTGCGCCTGATGCACGAACAAAAGTACATGCGGGCGTACTTTTTTAAAATCTACCCCTTAGGGTCTTGGAGATTAATTCCTTTCTTCCAGTGAAGGACCTGCATTAGGTCAATTAGACACAACTCTGGATTCAATGAATTAAATTGTGAGTACCATTATTACTCACTTACTACAGATATGTGATAAGAAATGTTTGTAAGTTTCTTTTTGGAACATAAATTTGGATTCAGATAAGATATGGACTTTAATTTACCTAATACTGTGTAGAGTGAAAAGGTGAATAAGAAGAGCATCAAACAGAATGACAAAAACTAGAAAGCTATAAGCACAAATGCTGAGTCTGGAAAATAAAATTCCAGATCTGCAGGCCCTAATGATGAAGGATTTTACATGCGTGGCCAATTTAAAATCTACCTGCTAAGGCTTTACTTAATGTCCTCCCACCAGTGATTATGTCAAATTTGATTACATTTTGATCACTATTGCTTAGCAGCGCCACCACAGTATCCCCTTGTACCAGAATGTGCATTCCACTGAGGCCTAGATCCACTGGGAACTAGATATAAATAAGTCTTTCATTGTCTCCCTTTTCAATTCAGCATTAAATTCAAATTTAAATCCTTTATGGGAAGAAAAATGAAAACTGTTGTTCTACAATTCCCTGCCTGAGCTGCTGTATGAAATTCAGATGTAGAAATTTGATGCCACATTCAAAGCTTATGAAAAGTAAATGAAAGTAGAATCGTATTGTTGAACCATTTGCAGTACCATTACTTTTCTTAAGATTCAAACTTTTGCTAGTTAAACCATTTTGTGTAACTTTCTTTTAATTAAAAAAAAGAATGGACTAGAAATCCCAGAATGTTTTGGAGCTGTGAGTTTCAAAACCAGACCTTCCTGATGAACTGGAATTAGCGGAGAGATACACTTCGTGACATCATCAGGGAAAAAAAAAGTCCAAAATGGTAGGGAGGGATCACTAAGGTGACTGAGTGGTAGAAGGCAGAAACAGAAATAAAGCAAATAGTTGATATGAGGATTCAGACATCCTATAGGGAAGGAGCATTGGTTCAAAGAAGAATCCATTTCTAAAGAAAGAAGACTAATGATTAGGTAGGAGTTCACTATAATTCTACACCATAGAAGTATTGAAACTACGAAGGTGGCCCATGCATTCTATGTAACTGATAGCAACAGATTATAAAAGGAAAGTGTTCCCATTAGCAATCAATCTGTTATTTTTAATTTTTTTTTTTTTCAGAAAGTAGATTACTGTTGCCAACATGGATGGGAGCAGTTACATTGTCAGATGGCATAAAGATTCTTTTATCACAAATTTTTACTGCTTGGAAAGTACCTTCCTTTCCTAGCCTTGATTCCATGCTGGCAGCATTTCGGAAGGACAGCACCCCCACTATCTTTTGGCAAATTTCAGGAAAAGAAACACTGAGGTAGATATTCAGCCACTAACCAGCTGAGCTAGCTAGCTGGATAAACATAACCTGCTAACTTGGCTGGGATATTCAGCGGTGTGGCCACTCCACCGAATATATCTAGCTCTCTGGCAGTTATTTGGATGTTTCTCTGGATAAGTTTAGACCTGCTCAGTGGCAATTCTAACTTATCCAGCTAACATGCAGCACAGGATAAGTTTGAATATCGGATAAGTAGCTCCTATCCAGAATGCCTCTGTCCAATCCATCAATAAGCTGGATAACTATTTAAAAATTATAAATAGTTATCCAGCTAGATGGCAGCCGCTGAAAACAGCCAAATATTGACAAGTGCCACTTAGCTGAACTTATCCGGCTAAGGGGGTCATTCTCTAATGCTATCGCACACGAAAAGGGTCGTTTCACACGTGAAAAGTCCCTTTTCGCATGCGATAGCTAGATCGGGGCGGAGTCAGCTCCAGAAGAGGAGGAGACGGGGTGGCACCAGGGCCGATGCTGCGAACACATCGCTGGCGGCGAAAGGTAAGATTCCTTATCGCCACCATAAAAGGTGTAGCTATTCAGCGGAGGTGCGATCACTGCCGGCTATCGCAGGACTGCCCCCCCGCCCCCCGTTACCGCTGGATCCTCTAAGGTCTGTGACCTTAGAGAATCCAGGCCTAAGTGGCACTGAATATCGGCCTCTATAGGTGTTGGAGGCACTAGGGACAGTCCCTGTTCAGGAAAGAGAGTGTGCCCTTGGGCCACAGCATGACCCCAGAGTAGGGCTCTGAAGAAGCAGCAAGGCAGACGAGGCATATCTGAGCACGGATGGATGGGCTAAAGACTCAGAGCACTCTGACCTCTGTCGAACCCAAATGCACAGAAGAGACCCAGCAATGCAATGCTGGTCTCTGGGGTAGTCCTCCTGCCACTCGATAGCCCTTTCAGACCTGTCACTTAGGAATGGCAGGTATGACAGAATGGACAGAGGTTGAAGACAGGCGATGACTCTGGAACAAGGACAAGACATAGGCACTTGGAGACTTGGACAAGACGTAGGCACTTGGACGAGACAAGGTACTTGGAGACTTAAGCAGGCACTGCCCCTCAGGGCACCCTACATAGCCCCCTGTGGGCTGGTCACGGACCACCCTGTCCCACTGTGCACCCTTCAGAACCTGAAGAGGCTGGTCATGGACCACACGGAGACTGGGAGAAGCACAGGACTGAAGCTCAGGATGGAAGAAGAATCTGGGCAGCACTTGAAAGGAACCAGGCCGGAACAGGGCTCCAATGACCGGGAACAGGACTCAGGCTCAGATTCAGACACGGATTCAGGCAAAACTGAGGATGGTCATCTGGAGGTGGAATCTGGTGGGCAAGACAAGGCTGGGAAACCCGGAGCCAGGAACTAGAGGATCAGTGACAACTGGACACAGGGACTGACGTACTGGAACAACTGGAGACAAGAACCGAAGAACTGGAACATCCGAAGACAGGGAAATCCGAAGAGAAGAACCAGAGAAGACTGCGACATCTGGAGACAAGGACATCTGGAGGCAGGGACATCTGGAGGCAGGGACATCTGGCATGGGACAGACAAGGACGCAGGATCTAACGAGAGACCAGAAACAACGGACGAGGACAAGGGAGCTCCCATGAAGAACAAGTACCTTGAAGGAGACACAATGGACCTCAGAAGCCTCCTGGAATGATGAAATAGAAACCAGGAATCCAGAAGCAAGCAGGCTCCTTGTGAAGGCGATGAGGGACTCGCAAAGAGCCATTTTATAGGGCTGAAGAGGAGACATCATAAGACGTCATCAGATAGGGCTGCAGGGCTTTTCCCACCGCGGGCCCTTTAAATATAGAAAAGAGGAGAGGCCATGCACCTATGGAGAGCCAGGGCCAAGAATAGCAGTGGAGTACCCCATGGATCTGTATTGGGACCCTTACTTTTCAATATATTTATAAATGATCTGGAAAGAAATATGATGAGTGAGGTAATCAAATTTGCAGATGATACAAAATTGTTCAGAGTAGTTAAATCACAAGCAGATTGTGATAAATTGCAGGAAGACCTTGTGAGACTGGAAAATTGGGCATCAAAATGGCAGATGAAATTTAAGGTGGATAAGTGCAAGGTGATGCATATAGGGAAAAATAACCCATGCCATAGTTACACAATGTTAGGTTCCATATTAGGTGCAACTACCCAAGAAAGAGATCTAGGCGTCATAGTGGATAACACATTGAAATCATCGGTTCAGTGTGCTGTGGCAGTCAAAAAAGCAAACAGAATGTTGGGAATTATTAGAAAGGGAATGGTGAATAAAACGTAAAATGTCATAATGCCTCTGTATCGCTCCATGGTGTCTGCACCTTGAATACTGTGTACAATTCTGGTCGCCGCATCTCAGAAAAGATATAGTTGCGATGGAGAAGGTACAGTGGTCTCTTGTGAAGATTAGCTGGGCTTCGGAGTGAGGAAACTCACTCCAAGATGAGATTTGGGCAAGGGTCTCTCAACCTAGCTTGATGTTACCCAGGTAGAGAGTCCATCAAGCTAGGTTTAGAGACCCTTGCCCAAATCTCATCTTGGAGTGAGTTTCCTCACTCCGAAGCCCAGCTAATCTTCACAAGCGACCACTGTTCCGTTCGTACGTCTCATATACAATGTGAAAGCGGCCCCTAACCCCCTACACTCTTATCTAATCCCCACCTCGAGTTACTAGGTGGGCCTATCCTAGGGATATAAATACCTATCCACAAGATATGCTATTATGACCAGTCTCTCTCTCTCTCTCTCTCTCTCTCTCTCTCTCTCTCTCTCTCTCTCTCTCTCTCTCTCTCTCTCTCTCTCTCTCCCTCCCTCCCTCCCCATGGGTCCAGAATATGAAGTGGTATTGCAATGTGCACTAACATAGCTCTGCATAGACCACACCCCTTTTGCTATCGCATTGTATCAGTTTAGGATACGAGATTAGCTTTATCATTGTACTTTTATCCTTTATTGATGAACTAAAAATGAAACTTAAACTAAAATAACAAATATGTTAATGTCCATTAAAATTCATTTTATGTGAGTGATCTGCTCAGCCACAATTGCCCCATTGCAGTATTAAAACTCTTAGGGCCTGACCTTTTATAGCATTTACAGGCTTAAAATTGGGTTTTATATATGTAAATGCACTTTACTCGTGTAAGTGGGCTTTTGAAAATTGCCACAATATATGCTATTGAATTGTCCTTAGAATTTCCTCACGAAAGTGCACTTGAAAATTCCTATATTATTGTTACATTTACGCGTGTAAGTCCTTTGAAAATTACCTCCATAATGTGGCTATATTTTTTTTTAAAGTGCAATTGTATTACATTTTAATGTGGCTGTCAGTTTAAATATGCAAATATCATGGCAATTTATTTATTTATTTATTTATCATCATTTATTAAACGCTTTACCGATAAGTATTTATTGCCCAAATCATTACTAATTACCATGGTATTTAAGCAACTTAGGCCTAGATTCTTCATTATTACATGGATAACGCACATCTAACGCAAGCATTAGAAAAAGGGGTGTTTCCATGTAAATGAAGGACTTAGCGCTTCGCTGCGAAAAGTTTAGCAGACTGCGATATTATTGCAGTTTGTGAAACGTCATTGCGTTTTGCGAAAAAACTTAAAACTTTATCGCGTCACGTGATAATGTATCAAGGTATAAAAGCAAACTTCCTGGCCCCCCTCCTTTGAGGGTGTGGAAGGAGTTTGGTTAGAGGAGATAGGTGTTGGAGGTGGTTTAGAATACTAGTGATTACTGATTGCAGAGTCTTGTTTTCTGTTCTCATCTGTTTACCTTAACCTTTGTCTTTTGTCATATCTGTTGGAGTGAAAGCCTGTTTGTCACTTGTTTGTTTTTTGTGTGAGGAGTTGTGTGGAGGAGGTGAGGAGTGGAGGAGTGGCATGGAGGAGGAGGTGAGGCGTGGAGGAGAAGGTGAGGCATGGAGGAGGTGAGGTGTGGAGGAGTGCTGTGGAGGAGGAAGTGAGGTGTAGGATGGACCGTGAGAGGAGGGGTAAGAGAGGTGAGAAGAGAGGTGTGGAGAGTAGAGGGAGGAGGAAGGAGTGGGAGGAAGAGGGGCGCAGTGGTAGGGGAGGGAGGAGTAGGAGTAGGGACAGGGATAGTGTGAGAGACTGGCAGGAGGGAAGTGACAGGAGGTTGGGGGAGGGGGAAGGGGTTAGTCAGGTAGGAATGGGGGAAGGAGTTCTGCAGCATAGAGGTAGACACACAGGGCAGAGGAGAAAGGAGTTGGAAGTGCAGAGTCAGGTGGGGAGGAGGCTGAGAGAGGTGAATCTGGTGGGACAGAGAGCGAGGGCAGGGAGGATACCCCTCCGGAAGTGGCACCCCCGTCAGGCAGACAGGCAAGGCAGAGACAGAGTGCAATCCGATTCAGCACGCAGGAGAATGATCTTCTGATCGCTGGTGTGCTGCAGCACTATGCACACCTATTTGGGAACCGTGCTGCTAAGACCTCCAAAGCAGCAAAAGTGCAGCTGTGGACCACCATAGCCCAGACGATCACCCGGCACAGTGGCATAAGGCGCAGCTGGGAGCAAGTGTCGCATCAGTACAGGGATCTGAAGGCACATCTTAAATTCAAGACTGCAGAAAGGAACCAGGGTACGGCGAGCCCTCACTCGGTAAAATAGGCCACTACCTTTAATTCGAGCACAGGGATGGCCTCCTTACAGAGTTCCTGTGCCATCTAGATGGAAGAAAATGGATCAGCGTGGGCCTGCCACAAAGCTCCTGTGCCATCTAGATGGAATAAAATGGATCCACCAATGCTAATGTAATGAAAAACACGTCAATTGGTGTGCCTGCTGTGTAGTGTCCCCATCCGCTGCAAGTGCCTGCCGACTGCTGTGTGGTGTCCCCATCCGCTGCAAGTGCCTGCTGCTTGCTGTCCCTATCTGCTGCAAGTGCCTGCTGCCTGCTGTGCGCTGTCCCCATCCGCTGCAAGTGCCTGCTGCCTGCTGTGGGGTGCCATCTCTTCTCATCAGCTGCAAGTGCCTGCTGCCTGCTGTGTGCTGTGCCCATCCGCTGCAAATACCTACTGTGTGCTGTCCCTATCCGCTGCAAGTGCCTGCTGCCTGCTCTGTGGTGCAATCTCTTCTCATCGGCTGCAAGTGCTGGCTGTCTGCTGCTGTGATTCATCCTGGGTCTCCTTCCTCCATGCTGCTGTGTCTTGTGCTGCTCCTTCAGTGCTGTAGCAACACCTTGAGGTTCTTCTCCTGCTGCCTACATGCTGAACTGTCTACTTGTTCTCCTGCTGCCTTGACGTGAAGTCTGCTGCCGTGCCTCTCAAGCTGTCCCCTTTCAGTGCACTCTTTCAGCATGGACTGTCTGGGGCCTTGACTTGAAGTCTGCTGCCGTGGCTCTCAGGCTGTCCCCTTTCAGTGCATTCTTTCAACATGGACTGTCTGGGGCCTTGACTTGGTCTGCTGCCGTAGCTCTGAGGCTGTCCCCTTTCAGTGCACTCTTTCAACATAGACTGTCTGGGGCGTGTGTCTGTTTACACATTGTCTACCGTTATGCAGTTGTGATTTGATGGCAGTACTAAAGCTTTTGGGGTACCACTTCCTGTTTCTATGTTCCTAGGTAGTCATGCTTCAGCATTGCAGATAACACCCACTACCTGTATATGTTAATAACATTTAGCTTTTTTGTGGGTATAACTTCCAATATTATGTGATATAAGGAAGAAATAGCCTTTTTGATTGCTATTTTTTATCTTGTACTTGCTGAATGTGACTACCTATGACCAAGTGCAGTACACATGTTTCATAATACACACGGCACTGTTTTCTGGAATAAACCTGCTTTTATGCAATCTTCTTTGGTTTTTCATCTTTATGCTCTGATCAGGGCCAATGCAAGGGGATTAGGTTCCCTAGGCGAGCCTTCTCCCTTGCACACACACCCCCCCCCCCCCCCGTTATGCTGCCACCCCCCCTGGTCTCAACCCCAACTCCTACGTCATTCTCGATCATGCCCACCAGCTGTGTGGGTTTCTGGGTTGCGAGCAGGTTGGGCACTGCTTGCGGCCCGCCAAATCTCCACTCCTCTTTGCCACCGCTTGCGGCCCCATATGGCTCGCACCCAGTGGCGCACCAAGGTTCTCCGGTGCCCGGGGGCCAATCCATGTGTGTGCCTCTCCAGCATCCCCCTGTTTAATCCTTCTTGTACTAATGCTTAAGGTCACAGAAAATCAGTGGCATCTCTAAACAGAAGAATTTTGGGGGGTGAGCCAAAATGACATTGCTTCATCACACCCACCTCTATAGCATGGATCCTGCTTTAAAATTGGTTATAAAAAAAAGTGCTAATAAAAAAAGTCCAAAAGGTCTTCTGCGTAATTTTAAAAAGCTGGCCAGTTTCACACTTCTAGTAAAACTACTATAAAATTATTTGATAGCTTCATTCAACTAATTCTATATGGCTATGAGAGTGAAGTCTGGAACATATTAGGAAGGGACAGAATGTCAATATAAATCCTGCACCTCCAGTTCTGTAACTCTGTGCATCCACTGAAATTCCCCCAAACAAATGATCTTTGATGTTTCCCTTACAGCTCATCATACTAAAAGATATTTTCAAATTCTGGTGTCTCCTCATAGTAACTGCAGCACAAACACCTTCCACTGCCAGATACATTGTGAACTAACACAAAACCCCGCAGAAAAGACACTCAAAATCTGTACTGCAATCCCATCATAACATAACAGTAATAACACCAAGGACTCAAACAACAATAACCCTACCTGTGAATAAGCAGAGGTAAATATTACACTGGGTCCTGGGATAACAATACACCACCTACTGAGGAAACAAAACAAACCCGATTGCTATAGATCCCTATACAGACACTACATGCTAGCAGAATCTCTCATCATGGTCACACACACAGAGCAGAGACAGACCCTCACCAAATACAGAATACAAAATAAAGGAGCACAAATTAGAAAAAACTGAAATGGAAACCCCGACTCTGTGTATTAGCAATGGAAAAACAGAACCACCATTCCTCATAAAGCATCAGTTATAATAGTAAAACCATACTAATAAAAGAATATTTTAAAACTACTGATAAATAGAATTTCTATTAATTAAAATCATATACATTTGTTAAAATTTCCCAAACACCAATAAAATATTTCAAAACAGCACATATATCAAATAACACCCAATAATTAAAACTAATAAAGATTTTAAAAAGCCCCTGCTGTCCATACATGGGAACTCTTGATTTCCAGTCACCCTGATATTGTCGAGGATTAGGAGGTTTTCCTCTCTCTCTCACACATACTCACATGTCCATTCTCTCTCACACATACACTGTCACATACATACACATTTATGCTCTTATACCCACCAAAACCTCTCGCTCTCACAGACACTCAAACACTCTCAGGCTGTAAGACACTCTCTCCCCCTCCACACACACACCCCCACACACACACTCTTACTCCCCTGGATTTTCTCATACATACTCATGATCTCATTCTCACTGGCTCCCTCACATACACTCAAACACACACACACAGGCAAGCTCCCAATCATTCTCACACAAACACACACACACACGCAAGTTCCCAGTCAGTCTCACACACACAGACCCCCAGGCAGGCACCAATTCATTCTCACACACACACATACGCCACACACAGGCAGGCACCTATTCTCACACATACAAACCCCAGGAAGACATCCATTCATTCTCATACACAGACACACCCTCAGGCAGGCATCCATGCATTCACACACATACACCACCAGGCAGACTCCCATTCATACACATGCACACACTAAAAGCAGAGACCCCCTCTCTTTCTTTTGCCAGCAACCTCAGAGCCTCTCTCATTCCTCTGCTGCCACTATCACTGCTGCCACATGGCTATTGGGGAGGCGCTGATTGCTGCTACTGGCACTGAAGCCCATTCTGCTGCCTCCTCTGTGCAGGCCCCGTGGGCTTCCACTTCCTCCATGCTGATCTCATACATTGTGAGATCCGCATAGAGAAAGTGCTACTCTTGCACATTCCCAAAGATTGCATGTGCCAATCAGTAAAAAGTTTTTGGTTTTTTTTTACATTTGCTGTCTGATCTTAGTTTTCTAATTGGTTGGTCACAGGCTTTTTTTTTTCCACCTTCCCTTTCTTATTTTTTTGCCAATTCCTTTTATATTGTCTTTTTTTCTATTTCTTTTCTCTCCATCTGTCTTCTTCCCTCAAACACACAGTCAGGTTCTCATTCTCACATGCTTTCTCTCTCTCTCTCACACACACACACACACACACAGGCTCTCATTCTCACATGCTCTCTCTCATACAATCATTCATACACACAGTCTCTCATTGGCACATGCTGTCTGACTCTCACACACCCAGGCTCTCTCTCACTCCCACATGCTGTCTTGCTCAAGCACAGGCTCTCACTGTCACATGGTGTCTCTCTCACACACACACATATGACAGTGATGTCATTGGTGAGAGACAGAGGTAATGGCCCTAAAATGTACACAGGTATGATCCTTTCCTTTCTGCTGAAAGAGATGAGAGCTGTCATTGTGCTATGACTGATTAAGTGAATGGTGTACACTACTTTGCCCACTGCTGTTACTTCACTATCCAGCAAGTGCTTAGTCACATTGCAGTTAATGCTTACCACACATAGAGCACATCATCAGTGGCAGTAGTCTGCTGTAATGCAGATCAATAGTGTAATGGGCCATCAGCTAACATTTAGAGGAGTGGCCACAAGAATGTTTTGACAACACACTCAGTAAGTCATGCAAGTAGCATTATACAGATAAGCTTTTCCCAGTACAGGGGCTCCTACCTATAGTTCACTATACTTCCCTTGCTGCGGGAAAAGACAGTCCCATGCCTTCATTAAAAGTGGGTCTGTATAAGGTGCTGGCGAAGCTGGCTGGCACTGACTGTGTTCTCCTGGAGTCGTGCACACGCACATGGGGGAATCAAGTGTGAGATCAGGATGTATAGGCATAAGTATTCCATGGCGAACAGCCACATTATGGAAAACACAGCACAGCAAAATAATCCCTGCAGCTTTGGGGGGAGCATACATTAAAGCTCCCCCCATCTTGTCCAAACATCGAAAGCAGCTTTTCAGAAGGCCGAAGGTACGTTCTATGACTGAACGTGTGGCAGATAAAGCATCATTTTATTTCATCTGTTGCGGCATGTGAGGCTGGAGTATGGGGGTCATAAGCCTCCTGCCATGTTTTATTGTATTTTCATCCTTTCAGTTCATTGTAAACCGGCATGATGTGCCTTATGAATATAGGTAAAGAAAAGCTTACAAATAAATAAATAAATAAATAGATAAATAAATAAATAAGACATGGCCTGCCTGCATCCATACCCTGAGTCTCCTGTAGCAATGACAGATGTAAGCCATTACACCTCACCATCTTTGTGTCAGATGTTACTATGTCACCACTACAACCTGTAGCACTATACATCAGCTGTCCCTTTTTTTGAATTTTTACACCATATTCTGGCTACTACATTTTTGCTGTTGGCTACTGCAGGTGTGGTGCTATTTGAGGTATAGCATGACTGGTCCTCATAATGACACTAATGTTACCGGTGTGTATCTGCATGCTCATCTTCCTGACTATCATTCATGCTTCGATACCTGTGCTAAGAGGTTAGGCGAGACCTAATGCTGTCATAGCTCTGGGACATATGTGCTCTGCATTAAGTTCTATGTAGCTTACCTTTACAAAATACATACATGGGTAACAAGGCAGGCAGCGACATTCACAGCTGAATGATCGAGGGACAAGGCTCTGACGAGGATCCTAAACCTCAGGATCTCAGGGAGACCTCAGTAACAGAGCAGAGTTAACATCACAGTGCCAGCTATGGGCACCATTCACCGTTGACAATGACATGAACCCTTGCAAGAGTAGATAAGTGGAGGAGGCCAAGTGAAATCAAGTAAGAAATGCAAACAACATATAGGCCGCTTCATATTGTCCATTCAGTGGGTCGGGAGAAACAGTCCTTTAGCAGGCCAGAGCAACATGTTGGAAGAACGACCCATTTGGACACAGTAAGTTGCATTATGAAGCATACAGGCCTGGTGTGATGGCAGTGATGGCAGCATTTGTGTCTAACCTGACAGGTCTAAGCATCCCATTTGGGTGGCATGACACACATACACATAGACTAAAATGATATATATTTGGAAAAGTGTCTCTTACCTACAAGCCAACCTTCACCGTACATGCCGGCCTCAGAATTTTGAAAGAGAACAGATTGCCTGAGTATAAAGGAATCGAGCGCTGCTCCTGGGAACCTTGCCATCACATCAAGGATCCGCATTCCAGCATCACAGACAACTTGCACATTGAGGGAATGGAAGAGCTTTCTGTTGCGGTACACCTCCTCCCTTTCATGTGGTGGAATGATGGCCACATGAGTGCAGTCAATAGCTCCAATGACATTAGGAAAGTGAGCAAAAGCATAGAAACCTCGCTTCAAGTCCATCAAGTCCTGCCTGTTGCGAGGAAAGTATATGTATCGAGGCATGCGGTTTATTACAGCTTCTATGACCTGGTCCAGACATTGTGAAAATGTGCTTTGGGATATCCCACCCACAACAGCTACTGTGGATTGGAAGGAGTCGCTTGCAGTAAAATGCAGGCAGCCAAGAGTTTGGTGAGGCCGGGGACAGCATGGGACCTTCTGGTTAGAGAGTCAAGACCACCTCATATTAGGGGTATGCATTCGTTCCCTACGTATTTGTAATCCGCATCGTATAGGGCCATATTCATTGTATTCGTGGGGAAGCGCGGCCATCCATTGCTCCTACCATGTGACAGAGGCTGACCAATGGCACCGGTAGCCCCGTGACATAGAAGTTCAAAGGCTATCAGCGCCATTTTGAATGCCAGCAGCTGAGGGTGTGAGTGTAGGAGATGGCTCCTGGACCCCCCGCTGGACCACCAGGGAGTTTTGGTAAGTCTTGGGGAGGTCAGGAAGGTGGGGGGTTGTAGTTAATTCAGTTTTAGTCGGGAAACGAATATGAATTAACACATAAACGTAACGGGGCCCCCCTTGCCGAATGCAACGTATCTGCCCCCAATGAATACGAATCCCGAATGCAATGTATGGCGTCCCTCTGCACATCCCTACCTCGTATGTCTTCATATAATTCCAGGATAGCACAAGAGCTGTGACAATACCTGGTAATCACAATGTCCTCTGGCATACCCAGCAATGAAGTTCGTGGAAGAAAGATCTGCTCCCTGTACCTGTGGCGACGTTGTGGCAAACCCCGTACCAGCGGTGCTGCTACTTCCCTCACATGTCTTGCAAGGGGGCTTGGCCCAGGTTGTGGTTGACTTTGACCCACAACCTGGGGTCTGCGGCGGCCCTGCTCAGCCATGAAGTGGGTTTGCCAAGCGTACTTGGTACTTTGCTGATGTTGTAGGGAACATTGACCTTCTAAGAACAGTCCTTTTTATTGGTGCAGAATGTCTTAGTAGGTGTGTGGTGATTGCTTGCCATTTTTTTTGCGTGCGATACGTGCTGTGATAATATCGCAGGGTGCGATACAGCCTAACGCAATGGGAAAAGGTGTAGTTATTGGGTGCATTATGAGCCGTGAAAAGAGCGCAGGCTTTTCGCAGATCGCGATAAGACCATCCTACTTTACATTTGTCCCGCCCCAACTCCACCCCCTTGAATACTTAATTTAAAATTTAAATTCACACAACGTGATACGCTTTGTTAGCGCGTTGTGCGATGTTATCGTGTGAGATAGCTTTTCGCACATTGGAAAATATCTCCCTTAGAAAGAGTTTCAGGCATGAACTGTAAACGTGGCTCTTTAGAAATGCATGCGATTTAACGTAAAATACCACTATGCTGATAACTTCAACGTCATTACCAGAGATTATATTAGTGGAGCAAAAATAAGTAATGAACGATGTAAAGTGTATTGTAAGTAGAATTAGAATTTATATATACTGTTGTGCCGACCTAGAAAATGTATGAATATGAACTAGATTATGCATTTGCTATTGTGATGTCCTAGAATATGTATGAACATGAACTAGAATATGTATTTGCTGTGGTGTTGACCAAGAATGTGAATGTTGATTGTTGACCAAGAATATGAATACTGATATTGTAAACCGCTGTGATCATCTTTTGGAATGACGGTATATAAAACACCTAAATAAATAAATATTTTCATTGGCGCATTCAATTTATACTTTGGTGAGGTAAATTTAATTATACCTTTGGAGGTGGAGTTAGCTGCTAGCTTGCTGATCAGTTAACTTGTCAGGGGATGCTATGTCCTGGCCTATTCCCACCTACCCACCTCCCTATCCCCAAGCCAAGCATCCCCCAGCATAGAAAACCCCATCTTCCTTGAGTTAACCACCCCTCTCCAAAATCTCTGAAGATTACCCTCCTACTCCACCTGCCAAAATCTTTAATAGTCTGAGAACTTGGGCTCGTACCCAGCAAAGCCCCAGACTTGCACCATCCCCAGTATCAGGAAAGAGGAGGAGGAAGAGGAGGAAGGCGATCTACTTTATGATTGAATGGTAGTTTTGTTGTCTTGTAACTTCATTGTGCAGTTTAACACATAAAGCCCAATTTTATAACAAGCTGCATGAAGCTGAAGTTCACCTGAGGCGGCCACTTTACCCTGCCTAAATATAGAGCCTCCCCTGCCAAAAACAGTAAAAAAAAATTGTATTTTCCACATGTTTCAAATGCTTATATTTATAAATTCTTCCAAAAAGCATAGAAGAACATTTCTTGTTATGTGCCAGGAAGCTCTGTCCTTGGATGTTAAAGTGTCCATATGATTTCCTCATAAGGGGATAATTTTTAAAGGCATTTTCATGCATAAAACCCAGTGTGCAAATGGCTATTCTAAAATTCACCTGGGCTCGATGTGCATAAAAGTAAGTGTGTAACCCAGTTTTGCACATACTTTTATCTACACTGAGGAGAAGTGGTCCAGTGAACAGAGTTGGGGGCCGAGTCAGCACTTCTGTGCATACATTTTGATTTTTAAAAGTATACATGTAAGTGCATATGCATAGGGCCAGATTTTAAACCTTATGCGTGGGCGTAGATTTGTTCGCGCAAGGCAGGCGTAACTTGTGCTCACCAGCACGCCATGCCCCGGCACAGGCCTGTGCCGGAACACTCAACCCCGCCCCCGGACTGCCGCCATGCCCCAGCCATGCCCCAGACCGCCCCTTTTTGCAAGCCCCGGGACATACGCACGTCCCGGGGCTTGCGAGTGCTGCCGAGCCTATTCACCTGAGGCGGCCACTTTACCCTGCCTGTGTGGCCTTTGAAAATCTGCCCCATAGGTTATACCATCCAAATAAGAGATGCAGTTGTACACAAATGAATGTGTATGCATGCTCAGCCAATTACCCAAGTTTTTTTTACATGAACTTGTCTGCAATGTTCATACAGACTTTACCACTATCCAGCTGCTTGAAAATTACCCTCAATTGAATAAAATACGCCTCCATGTACAAGACAAGATTATTAGGCACACATGTTGCAGTTTTCACATGAATAAAATATATCTAGTGGATTTTAAAAGTGCAATGTGTGCCAAAGCTGGAAATACATCTGTGACACAGCCCAGCACTCACCGCGAGGACTTTAAAAACCATGAAGGTATGCGCATATCTCCTGGTAAGCGCACAAATCAGAAAGTTCAATAAAGGGATGGAGCGTGGGTGGGGAATGGGTGAGGAATGGACAGGGCATGGGCAGCCTGAGTCTGTAACATGAAGTGTGTGTAAGTATATATGCGCCCAAGCGTACACCGCGGTCCCCTACCACATAACTTTACTTCTGCTATGGATGGCGTGTAAGTAATAAAATAAAAACTAGGCCAGTCTGCAGGGGTTTAAGGCTCGGGAAAAAGAGCGGCAAGGTAGCTAGGAAGTCGTCTCCTTTACTAGGGTGAATTGGGAATGAACTGGGAAAATGGGTAATTGCTTCAGCGCATGTATCTACTAAAATCCCTCCCACTTACATAGAAACATAGAAACATAGAAACATAGAAATGACGGCAGAAGAAGACCGAATGGCCCATCCAGTCTGCCCAGCAAGCCTCACACATCCTTTCTCTCATTCTTATCTGTTACTCTTAGCTCCTTGTTCTATTCCCCTTCCACCCCCACCATTAATGTAGAGAGCAGTGATGGAGCTGCATGCAAGTGAAATATCTAGCTTGATTAGTTAGGGGTAGTAGGGGCAGTAACTGCCGCGATAAGCAAGCTACACCCATGCTTATTTGTTTTACCTAGACTATGTTGTACAGCTCTTGTTGGTTTTTTTTTACTTCTCCCCTGCTGTAGAAGCAGAGAGCCATGCTGGATATGCATTGAAAGTGAAGTATCAGGCACATTTGGTTTGGGGTAGTAACCGCCGTAACAAGCCAGCTACTCCTCGCTTTGTGATTGCGAATCCTTTTTTTCTTCACCCCTGTTGTTGAAGCTATGCAGGATATGCGTGAAGCATCAGTTTTTTGTTTTTGTTTTATTTTTCCCCCTGCCGTTGTTTGTTGTTTGTTAATTTTTTTTCCCCTGCCGTTGAAGCAGAGAGCTATGCTGGAAATGCGTGATGTATCAGTCTTTCTCCCATGCCGATGCAGCAGAGAACCACGCTGGATATGCATGGAAAGTGAAGCACCAGGCACATTTGGTCCGGGGCAGTAACCGCCGCAACAAGCCAGCTACTCCCCGCGTTTTGAGTGCGAACCCTTTTCCTTCTCCCTTGCCGTTGTAGCAGAGAGCTCTGCTGGATGTGTGAAGTATCAGTTATTCTTCTCCCCTGTCATTGAAGCAGAGAGCTATGCTGTATATGCATTGAAAGTGAAGTATCAGGCATATTTGGTTTGGGGTAGTAACCGCCGTAACAAGCCAGCTACTCCCCTCTTTGTGAGTGCAAATCCTTTTTTCCATTACCTCTTGCTGTTGAAGCTTAGAGCGATGTAGGAGTCACAGTAAGCATGTGTATGTTTATTTAATAAGGGTATTGTGTCAATAGCCATCATTCTGGCGAGTCACCCACTCTTCATTGGCGGCCTCTTGACTTTATGGATCCGCAGTGTTTATCCCACGCCCCTTTGAAGTCTTTCACAGTTCTGGTCTTCACCACTTCCTCCGGAAGGGCATTCCAGGCATCCACCACCCTCTCCGTGAAGAAATACTTCCTGACATTGGTTCTGAATCTTCCTCCCTGGAGCCTCAAATCATGACCCCTGGTTCTGCTGATTATTTTCCTACGGAAGAGGTTTGTTGTTGTTTTTGGATCATTAAAACCTTTCAAGTATCTGAAAGTCTGTATCATATCACCTCTGCTCCTCCTCTCCTCCAGGGTGTACATATTTAGATTCTTCAATCTCTCCTCGTACGTCATCCTATGAAGATCCTCCACCTTCCTGGTCGCCCTTCTCTGTACCGCTTCCATCTTGTCTTTGTCTTTTTGTAGATATGGTCTCCAGAACTGAACACAGTACTCCAGGTGAGGCCTCACCAAGGACCTGTACAAGGGAATAATCACTTCCCTTTTCTTACTCGATATTCCTCTCTCTATGCAGCCCAGCATTCTTCTGGCTTTTGCTATCGCCTTGTCGCATTGTTTTGCTGTCTTCACATCATTAGACACTATCACCCCAAGGTCCCTCTCCTGCTCCGTGCACATCAGCCTTTCCCCCCCCATCGAGTACAGTTCATTCGGATTTCCACTCCCCATATGCATGACTTTGCACTTCTTGGCATTGAATCTCAGCTGCCATATCTTAGACCACTCTTCCAGTTTCCTTAGATCCCGTCTCATTCTCTCCACTCCTTCCGGCGTGTCCACTCTGTTGCAGATCTTAGTGTCATCCGCAAAAAGACAAACCTTACCTTCTATCCCGTCCGCAATGTCGCTCACAAAGATATTGAACAGGACCGGTCCCAACACCGATCCTTGCGGCACACCACTTAAAACCGCTCTCTCTTCAGAGAAGGCTCCATTTACCATCACACATTGTTTTCTGTCCGTCAACCAATTTGCAATCCAGGTCACCACCTCGGCACTCACTCCCAAGCTTCTCGTTTTATTCACCAGTCTCCTGTGCGGAACCGTATCAAAAGCTTTGCTGAAATCCAAGTAGATGACATCTAGTGCTCTTCCTTGATCCAATTCCTTGGTTACCCAGTCAAAAAAGTCAATCAAATTTGTCTGACAGGATCTTCCCCTGGTGAATCCATGCTGCCTCTGGTCCATCAATTCTCCAGACTGTAGATAGTTCACTATTCTCTCTTTCAGCAGTGACTCCATTACTTTTCCCACCACCGAAGTGAGGCTAACCGGTCTGTAGTTGCCTGCCTCTTCCCTGTTCCCACTCTTGTGAAGCGGGACCACCACCGCTCTTCTCCAATCACTCGGCACCACTCCCGTTTCTAGGGATCTATTGAACAGGTCACACAGCGGACCCGCCAGAACATCTCTGAGCTCCCTCAATATCCTTGGATGAATCCCATCAGGCCCCATGGCTTTGTCCACTTTCAGGTTCTTTAGTTCTTCCCACACATTTTCTACTGTAAAAGGATTTTCATCTATTCCCCTTCCCTCCAGTTTCTTGTTGTTTAGAGATGGTCCTTCTCCAGGGTCTTCTTTAGTGAACACAGAGCTGAAGTATTTGTTTAATATTTCTGCCATTTCTTCGTCTCTCTCTACACATTGATCATTACCACCTTTCAATTTCACTATACCACTTTGGACCTTTCTCTTTTCGCTGATGTATCTGCAAAATGTTTTGTCACCATTTTTTATCTCCTTGGCAATCCTCTCTTCCGCTTACGCGACTGAGGCAGCATTTGCGCCCACATGCATACGTCAATATAACATCATGCGCACATGCATGCATGCAAAGCTGATTTTCTGTTATAAAATTGCGCGTTTGTTATAAAATTGCCACATCCATGTGCCTGAGCCAGCAAACACGCGCACATGTGCACATTGTATTTTTATAAAAAGGATAGAGAAAGTATGTATTTTCCTACCTTATAAGTATGTGTGTGTACTGAAACAGGTGTATTTTCAAAGCAGAAATACACAGTATGTAATAAACTGAGTGGCTCCCACCACAAAGTTCATAAAATGCTAGCATAAATCTTTGCATGCCCGCTTATACATGCTTTTGGTGACTTATGCATACAACTGAAAATTGGGCTTCATATGTATAATTGTTTTAGTTAATGTACGTTACATCTTTTTTGAACCGTCAAAATGATATGTTTCTTGCTCAGTTCAAAGAGACAAGATGTGTCTCCATCCTAATTTATGTAAGTTACATTATTAAAGAGATCTGATAACTATCCCCTGATTATTCCCATGTAATGAAGTTATGTATCACAGGTTAGTCCCTCCTGATTTGGAACAATTTTCTTTTTATTTTTTGTGCTCCTTTCCCCCTTTGTAAACTATTGGATGCTTTGTGCAATTCCTTTTCTTTACTACAATTTTTGAATATGTATTCTCTTTTTATTTCAAGCTACTCAATGCATGAATTATTCAAAATATAGTTTTAAAAAGGAGCACAAATCAGGAATATTAATTTGTTAAATGTATTATTCTCTAGTTGAGAAGTCCTGAAATAATTATCTGTTTCCTGAGTTTATTTTTGAATTATTATGCTGTTTTTCTTCTTTTTGTGTTTTTTTTTTTAATTATATTATTTTTCCACTGTACATATTTCTATACATAAAACTGTAGGACAGGAAAGTCCTAGTATATTTTACAAACTGGGCAAGTGATCAGTAGTATAATCCTTGGAATTCAAAGTTGAACACTGTCATTTTGTACCTCATTCACCATCAATCATTTCTCTATAAGTATAATATTACCAACAGTAACAATGACTAGAAAACCAGAGTACAGACAGCATCAAAGGCAAGAAATACATTTTGGGTTTTGTCAACTAAACTTTATAAATCCATGTGCATTCATATTCCTGGTAGTAAATAGAATGATTGGACAATGACATAAATCTCATCTCTGATAACTGAAAGGACACCAAAAAATGTACAAAAGATTTTACTGATGGGTGAAGAAACGAAAGGACTCACTGACATTTGAAGCTGGAGAATATGACAGCCAACAGTAAATCTAAAAGGCAAATCCTCCTCTGGGCCTGTAAATGCTAAAAGCTTCACCAAGTATAAACACATGCCATGTTCTAAAGACAGGAGTCTTAAAGGGCAGCTCTGTTAACCATCAGCGGGCATGTTTCATCTCACCACTCATTTCAGGCAAGTTGAAAGGAACTTTTTCTACCTGCCTGCAGCTAGGGGCTGGAACTGTGTAGCATGGGAAATGATGGCCTTGCCCTCTGGTCCTGAAAAAGATAACAAATACAGAGTACTATTCTCAAAATTCCTGTTGCGCCAGCATGCTGCAATATTTAATAGCAAAACTCATAAGATTAGAAAAGAAGCCATATTTTATTTCCAAAGCAATTATTAAGCAAAGACCTTTATCAGTTTCTGCGTAGATCAATTCAAATGACATGGTAACATTGTTTTAAAGTATCAAAACCTGTTAAAATAGGAAAAGTATTTAATCTGTGCAGATCAAATCAGGAAATTATTGTTACAAAGTTTTCTACCTTTTTCAAATCATAATGAGTTATATTCAATCAACTGAGTTAAAAGACATTGCACTCACTTCTCAGCAAAGTGTAATTGATTGTGGGAAAATTTTTTAAATCTCAGTATCTTATCGCATAAATTAATAAGAATATTTGAATTCCTAACATGGTTCAGGGATTTAAAAAACAAATATAATGCCTGTTAACTCAGAGGATGACTAAGGCCTGGATTCACTAATGCCGCGAATCCCGGCGGTAACGGGGGATGGGGGGCGAAGCGGGGGGTGGTCCTGCGCTAGCCGGCAGCGATCGCACCGTGCGATCGCTGCTGGCGTCACGTCAAATAACTACACCATAAAAGGTGTAGTAATTTAGCCGAACGAGGCAGTGATACGGAACCTTACCGTTTCACTGTTCGTGCTGTGTCTGCAGAGTTGGCCCTGGTGCCGCCCCGACTCCTCCTCTTCCGGGGCCGACTCCGCCCCGATGTTGCTTTCGCACATGTGCACTAAGCTTTCTAGCTATCGCACACTTGCACTGGTAGCGCAAGCGTGCAATAGCTTTAGAAAATAACTCCCTAAGACTGCTTCATGTAGATTTATCATTAAAATATTTGCTTGTAGATTTCATTAAAAAAATTATTTCTTTGTTACAGATTGGCATACAAGATTGTATTTCCACGCTGATGGAAGTCTACTTTCAAATCTTTCTGTGGTACAGCATTCGCAACATATAACTTTTGGCGTGATTTACTAATGCTTTTCTCCCATTCTATAATCCCTTTAGATTGTAAGCCCTCTGGAGATAGGGAAATACCTATATAGATACAAGGAGAGAGGAAGAAGGATATAATCCACAACTCCACAAAATGTTTTTTCAAAAATTCTTAATATCAACAAATGACAATATCATAAGTCAAGGCTCTATAAATCTTTCATCTGCAGCCTCTCGCCACGCAATTGGCCGCAGGCTGTATTCAGCCTTTAGAGCAATTTTCATTTAATCATTTATTGTCATTTGTTGCTCTGTGTTTAAACAGTTATACTTTATTATATCTATCATTCTTTATTTGGTTTTTCACTTTAATATTAAACGCATCTTTCCCTTAAACTCTACCACCACACACCAAATTTATAAAAGGAATACTTAGCCCAACAAATTCTGTTATATCACCAAGCTATGCTGTTCAAAAATGCTCCCAACATGAATCATGTTTCAACTGAACCTCAGTCTTCTTCAGGGAAATTTCCTTAAATTCGTATAGGCAAAAAATTCTGTAGCCCCGGCCACACATTAGCCGTCTCTAAAAGGATTCGAATATGGCACCTTAGCGTCTCAGATGACATCTGGTAGAATCAAAATCTAAGTAGCAAAATAAATAAATAAATGAAAATGAATAAAATGGACAAATGGAGATTAATGCTAGAATTTTATAGCCTGTGCCGTGGGAACGGCACAGTCTATAAAATACTATATATTTCTGCTTCCAAAGTATGTGTGTATGTTTCCAATGCAAGAAAATGCATACTTTCGCTACCCATTTTATAAGCATACATGTGTATATTTTATGCACAAAATAATAGTAATGCTGCACATGCCCTTCAATACTTTCAGCGGCCACATCGGACACCCCCCAGGCACTCAGAATTAAATACAGATGCCAGTATTTTATAATATATGCATACATACCATTTTAAAAAAATGTATTTGTGTACATACTTGGAATCACCAGTTTGCTAATATCTCTACCAGTTCACCAAGTCCTTCTTCAGTTTACCTAGTCTCTTCATCCTGAACCCTCCCACCCAAAAGCTAAGACAGACTCATTTCTGTGAGTCAATTAGGAAGTGCAAAAGTGTACGAATAAGTACAGTAATGTAATCACACATATCTTTTACAAAATAGCAACTACTACACGAACTTCAGAGTCCTGCCTCAGAATGCTCGTAGGCCACCCCTTTTCATCCCAGTAAAATGTATGAATGAAATAAGAAATAAGTGCATACTCTCGACATTTGTAAAATAGCATATACACTTGTACATGCTAATTATGGAATTATGGGGTAGATTTTATAAATCTGCGTCTGCGCGTACTTTTGTTCGCACACCAGGCGCAAACAAGAGTATGCAGGATTTTAATAGATATGCGTGTAGCCATGCGTATCCATTAAAATCCGGGGTCGGCGCACACAAGGCTGCCCAAAATTGGCAGCCTGCACGTGCCGAGCCGTGCAGCCTGCCTCCATTCCCTCTGCCTCCCCCCACCTTCCCCTCCCTTCCCCTACCTATCCCACCCCCAAGCCCTATCTAAACCCCCCCTACCTCTTGTTGTACAAGTTACGCCTGCCCGAAGCAGGCGTAACTTGTGCGTGCCGGACCAGCCGCCGGCATGCGATTCCCAGGCCCGGGAGCCATTTCAGAGGCCTCGACCACACCCCCGAAATGCCCCAGGACGGAACCATGCCCACGGCCCCGCCCCCAAATGACACGCCACCGCAACACGCTCCACGACATGCCCCCCAGAAAAGCCCCGGGACTTACGCACGTCCCGGGGCTTGTGCGCGCCGCCGAGCCTACTCAACATAGGCTCGGCGCGCGCAGGGGTACTTCAGCTAGCTTGATAAAAATATAATCTACAAAAGAAAACTGATTGACCTAGACTGATTTTGTAACCACCTTTCAGTACAATTTGTTTTGCCACCCAACCCTGACACTCAATCAGACATCGATAGCAAATTCATAAACTAGTCGAACACAGTGTCCAACTCCTACAACACTTTTGCCCCCCAAAAATGTTGTCAGACTCGTTCAAGTGACCTCGCCCCCTGGTATACTACAGAATTACACCACTTAAAGACAAAACTACACCGCCTTGAGTGGCGATGCTGCAAGAATCCTATCCCAGAACGAAAAAATGCTTATTATACTTGTCTCAACCATTACAAAAAGCAAATAACCACCAGTAAGAAAACATATCATGCAAAAAGAATTTCTGCTGCCAAAAGTAATAGTAACATTTTATTGAACATTGTGAAATCCCTGATAACAACAAAAAACAACCAATCGGATCACCTAGCAACCTCTTTTTGCAACAACATTGCAAACCATTTTAAAGATAAAATTTCAACTTTTTCATGAAAATTTAACCATTTGCCAATCCCACACATCACCCAAGCTTCCCCTTCCTATTCCTGGACTGAATTCTCCACCATTTTAACAGGGTCAACAATTCAAATCCTTTCGAAAATAAAAATCTCAAACAGTCCGTTTAACCCTTATCCCGGTAAATTACAAGGTGACGTCCGTGAATCTTTAGCACCATCATTAACTCATTTAAATAATTCATTGCTAACAACTGGAATCTTCCTGACTTCATTCAAAAAAACATCAGTTCTCCCCATTCCCAAGAAAAAAACACCTGATGTTAACCTCCTAAATAACTACCACCCTATTGCATCCCTCACTATCCCTGCGAAATTAATCAAATCTGTCGTTCTACACCAACTAAATGAATACATCGAAGACAATAATATTTTACACCAAAGCAAAACGGCTTTAGGAAAGGTCACAGCACTGAAACCCTACTCTTTCATCCTTTGCCTCCATATTTCGAGGCTTCGATTCCAAAATAGATTACATTCTCATACTCCTCGACATCTCCGCTGCTTTCGATACCCTAAACCATGAAAATCTTTTCAATAATCTTCAAAATATTGGTATTACTGGTAAAGTCCTTGATTGGTTCAGATCCTTTCTACATCACTGCCCACAACAAATCAGTCTCAAACAATTCTTCTCTGACCTGTATTACACTGACTGTGGAGTACCACAAGGATCCGCACTCTCCGCTATCCTGTTTAATATATATCTTCTCCCACTATGTCAACTTCTATCAAGTTTCAACATAAACTACAAAATCTACGCAGATGACATTCAATTCATCCTCCCTTATGACTCATCATGGAAACACACCTTCTCATTAGCCACAATCTACCTACAAACAATAAATATTTGGCTAATGCACAATCGTCTCACCCTCAATGCAGAAAAAAATGAATTATACACCTGTCCACTATTCCAAACTCTTCACGTGCAACTTTCACTGAACTTGTCTTTAACAAATGTCATATACCCATACGCAGTCATGCTCGCAACCTAGGTGTTCACATTGATTCCAAGCTATCCATGTCCACAAATATTCTATCTATTACAAATTCATCATTTTACAAAATTCACTTTTACTCAAGAACCTCAAACCACTGCTATTTCCTGCTGACCTTCGATATGTGCTTCAATCTCTTATCCTGACAAGCCTCAACTATTGTAATTCATTATATATAGGCCTCCCTGACTATGCAGTACAGCCACTTCAACTAATTCAAAACTGTGCTGCTAGACTCCTTACCCACACCCCCCTGTAGAAACCACATCCTCATGCAACTTCACTGGCTACCCATTTGCCAGTGAATCCAATATAAAATTTTAATGATAATCTATACTTTGTTAAACAATAATTCATCTATATGGTTATGCTCCACTCTCCGAATTTATCAACCTCCTCTTCATCTACGCTCTGCCGACAAAAATCTCCTTCAAATTCCCACAGCAAAAACTGCCAGACTGAATTTAACATGCAGCTATGCTTTCTCAGTCGCCAGACCGAAAATATGGAACTCTCTACCCAATCACATTCAACAACTCAGCACAAAACATGACTTCAAAAAAGCCTTAAAATCATACTTATTCTCACAAGCCTTTCCTAGCTCATAACATCAACCTAACAAGTTAAAAAGTGTCATTCACCTTTATTTATTCAGAGTCTGTATTTCGTGTTTAGTATTCAAGCACTTTTATTTTTGTTTTCATACCTTGTTTGATTATTATGTATGTTCCTTTTAATTGTAATCTGCCTAGTTCTACTTTGTGTGAGTGCATGCAGTATATAAAAACCTTTTAAATAAATAAATAAATGTTAATAATGTGAATTTTGTAAGCCAGGTAGTCTTCTTGTATGGGATTACTTCCATCCCATTCCAAATCTGCCCTGACTTTACTCACTGCCTTGAATGACAGAGGAAGTATGAGACTATGGGCCTTATTTTCTAAGGCTATTGCAGGCTTGCGCTAACAGCGCACGCCTGCACTACTTACATCGGGGCGGAGTCGGCCCCGGAAGAGGAGGAGTCAGGGTGTCACCGGGGCCGACTCTGCGAGGACGGTGTGGACAGCAAAAAGGTAAGGTAAGGAGCCTTTTCGCTGCCTATTTTGTGCCCAATAACTACACCTACTACTACTACCGTGCACAATAACTACACCTACTACTACTACCCCCCCCCCCCCCCCATTTTATCCCCCCGCCCCCTGTGACCACCGGATTTTCTAAGTTCTGCGAACTTATAAAATCCAGCCCTAAGATACCTTGGGCCTTCACTTGCTACTAATTGGAGGGGTTCGGTATTTATAATCTCACTCTCTGTGCCACTGAGCCCAGACACTGCAGGGGCAATACTCCTGCTGAGGGCTTCAGTCTGTGGTTCTCCAGCACAAGTGAACACCTAGAACATTCATTAGATTTTGCTTTTGGGTGATGACTAGATCTCCTTCAATCCCAGAAAATGTGAATATTGCCTCTGCAGCATCCCTAACTCCTATCAAGCAGGGGAGTTAGACCCTCAAAATCAAACGCAGGTCTCTTGCCTAGTAATGCTTCTCTGATAATATTGTTCTTAATGCTGACTGTCGTCAAGAACAGAGAACAGACTTCATTATATATTCTTTATATTTTAATGCATAAATTAATAAAAAGCATTGATTATCATTTGCCTTCTCTTTTCAAATAACATTTTTAATGATGTTCTTCTCCTTTAAAATAACAGGGTCTAAACTTGATGAATCTTGGCTGTGCTAGATATCAAATATCCAAGGGAGAAAACGTATTTATTGAACTAATTAGCTCATATCTCAACATTTTGATGAACTTTTGAACTTTTGAAAGATTAGTTTTTTTATTTTTAAATAGCCTTGCATTTGTTTATCATAACTTGCTTGACTTGCAATTTTGCTTCCTTTAATCAGTGGAAACTTTACACTGAGCATGTTAAACTATTCAGAATTAATCTTAAAAATACCTTCTTTTGTGACATTGTTCCTTTAGTTCAGCTTTGACTGCCTCCATCCTTCATATATACCTACAGGTTTATCAGCTGGCTCCATTTTTTTTTCAGTACAGGCTGATCCAATCCTGGTTTTACTCCCATTGCATGCACATGTGAACCAGTTCCTGCACGGAGACTTCTTGTGGCCGAATGGGATTGTGTAGTTGTGCCAGCAAGGGTTAGTTGTTAATTACACAGAAATATGGTTTATCATAAAATATTATACAAATAACTTCAGCAATATAACAAAAAAAATCTATTTTTATTTCTATCACACCGTTTATCTCAAGCAACTTACTTTAAGAACATAAGAGCATAAGAAATAAATAATAATGAAAAATCAGATGTAGAAATCTATTATATAATTCTAGTCTTCTTTTTTACTTTTTTTCATTTATTAAATAATCATGAACTGATCTCAATCAAAAGAATACATCACATTTCTACTTTCAACCTTAGACATTTTAGATAAGTATTTGCATATATGTATTACTTTCAAACTATTTCTTTTGTGAGTACTGATACTTTGTATAAACTTTTATTTTCTTTAGAAATGAAGACAGTCTCTAAAGTATTGATGATGTCCTGATAAGTATCCTTTTTCTTTGTTTTCCATTTTTTTCTTATACTCGTTATTCTTTCTCTTTTTCTTTCTGGAATAGTATTGATTAGAGTAATGGCCTTACCCCGATGGGCTCAAGCGTGACCTGCGCTTGAGCCCATCGGGGTAAGGCCATTACTTTCGCCCTACCTCCGTGGGCCCCCGCACCAACCACATGGGATCGCTGACCGACCGACCATATCACTGCGAAGGCGCGCCGCTTACCTCACTCCGGCGCGACCGGCCAAGATTTAAAGCTTCGGCGTGCTCCCAGGCGCCGCGCGCCGAAGGAGCGTGACAAAGGGGCCTGCCCCTTTGTGCGCCCCTTCATGCAGCCCCGAAGGACATCGCGGAATTCCATTGAAATTTACCTCTTCAACCACTTACAACACCCACCGGAACCCCAGCGCTACTGCACAGAAACATCCCAGACGCCCAGCCACCATTGGCATCCTGCATACCACTCTGAGAATACATCTATCTCAGTAAGCACCACTAATAACCATCCAGCCGCCTCCAACTTTATACCCATACTTACCCAGCATTCACCCGACATCATCCCAGACTTCTATACCATACATCAAGACGCCCCCAACATTCTTCCAGACGACTCCAACATTTATCCATACACCTCCAGCATTCATACAGATGCTTCCAGCAAGCATCCAGACGCTTCCAGCAATCATCCAGATGACTCCCACTCATCCAGATGACTCCAGCACTCTTCCAGACAGTTCCAGCACTCATACAGACTTCTCCAACATTCATCCAGACTTCTCCAGCATTCATCCAGACTCCCCCAGCTTTTCATCCAGACCTCCCCAGCATTCTTTCAGACTTCCCCAGCACTCATCCAGACATTATTATTCCAGACACGTTCGCTATCCCGATCATTTACAACCAAAGGAGAAACTTCGTAAAAAACCACACCACTCCCAACTTCATTCAAAAAAGAATTATTCCAATCATGACATCTCCACTGATCCAACTGCTGGGCCTCACGCTACTCTCCTTAACCCTGATCAATGCACAATCACTCTCGAAAAAAACTCATCTCCTCTACGACTATATGGCCATATTCGTTGTATTCGTGGGGAAGCGAAACATATCGCAATTCCCCACGAATACAATGAATCTTCGCCGAATACTGGCAGCCGACAGTCCAAGTGCAGGAGCTTGCTCATGGACCCCCGCTAGACTTTTGGCAAGTCTTGTGGGGGTCAGGAGGGTCCCCCAAGACTTGCCAAAAGCCCTGGCGGTCCAGCAGGGGTCCAGGAGCAATCTCCTGCACTCGGGCCATCGGCTGCCAGTAATCAAAATGGCACCGATAGCCTTTGCCCTTACTATGTCACAGGGGCTACCAGTGCCATTGGTCAGCCCCTGTCACATGGTAGGAGCACAAGATGGCGCCGGCCATCCAGTGCTCCTACCATGTGACAGGATCCGGCCAATGGCACGGATACCCTGTCACATGGTAAGGGCAAAGGGCCATCTGCGCCATTTTGATTAGTGGCAGCCGACGGCCCGGGAGCGGGAGGACGGCCCGGAGCGGGAGATCCTGGTATATCACTCCCGGGACCCCCACTGGACCACCAGGTACCTGTAAAATTTTTTGGGGGGGGTCGGGAGGGTGGGGGAAGCTAAGGGGTTACTTTTAAAGGGTCGGGGTGGGTTTAGGGGTTATTTTTGTGTGCCGTTTTTCCCACCCTCCCCCAAAATGATAAGGGAACCCCCACAATCAATATCGTGGGGTTTTCCTATCGTTTTGGGGGAGCCCCTGATTTCTGACGATTTTGAAAATATCGACGATATTTTCAATCGTCCGAAGCCTGATTCACATCCCTAGTAAATGGAACCTACTCTGAAGAGAGAGTGGTGTTTAGTGGAATTCCACAAGAATCAATGTTGGGACCTATTATGTTCAATATTTTTGTGAGTGACATTGCAGAAGGGATAGAAGGAAAAGTTTGTCTATTTGTGATGATACTAAGATCTGCAATAGAGTGGACACACTGGAAGGAGTAGAGAGAATGAGACGTGATTTAAGGAAGCTTCAACAATGGTCAAAAATATGATAGCTGTTATTCAGTGCCAAGAAATGCAAGTCATGCATCTGGGATGTGGCAATCCAAAACAGCTGTATGTGATGGGGGGGGGGGGGGTTAAAGAGCTGTTGTGCACGGAGCAAGAGAAGGACCTTGTGGTGATAGTGAATAGTGATCTGAAGATGGCAAAGCAATATGACAAGATGATAGCTAAAGGCAGAAGCATGTTGGATTGCATAGGAATAACTAGTGAAAAATAGGAGGAGATAATCCCCTTGTATAGGTCCTTGGTGAGGTCCAAGAAAACAAAGAGGTAGGCGATCTATGATAGCTGTCAGGAAAACAAAAACATAATAGATGCCTCAGTCTTATTTCAGTGTTTATTAGAACAGAGATGTGCTCAATAATTGCCCGACTCAGGCCGAGTTTCGCAGCTCGTTGGCCGCTGCCTCAGGGGCTTGAACACTTCAAATTCTCAGTTGAAATCCACACAGTGAATTTAATCAAACGTTCAGCCAATGTATGATCAATGTTTCGGGTGATGTACCGCACTCAGTTTCACATCTCTGTTCTAATAAACACTGAAATAAGACTGAGGCATCTATTGTGTTTAGGTCCTTGGTGAGGCCTCACCTGGAGTACTGTGTTCAGTTCTGGAGACCATATCTCAAAAGGGACACTACCTTCCTGAAGCTTTTCTATCATGACCCCATGTTCTACAGATTATTTTCCATTGGAAAATCTATCTTGTGTATTATTTATAAAAACATGAGGACAGAGAAAAGAGCATGTAGCCTATCTAGTCTGCCCATCCATACAACTGCTCAGCTCTACAATCTCTACCACACCTTCAGAGATCCTCTGTGCTTGCCCCTTGCTTTCTTGAATTCATATACTGTCTTTGTCTCTATCATTTCCACTGGAAGGCTGTTCCATGTATCTGTAAAAATATATTTCTTTTCGTTATTCCAGTCTAACATCTTTCATCGTCATCTCATGCCTCCTTGTTGTTCAAAATAAATTCACCAATAAGTACACTATTTTAAATTTTCAGTCAAACATATAATATGAAATAAATATCTGTGACCTTCATTCACAAGATGCTGAGTGCACTCACATATCTGAGTGTCTAACATTTGATTTCCATGCATCAATAGATATAATCATTGGTCACACTTAATTTTCTGAAATTTTTAAATTGCAAATAAAAGACACATCGTGACCTTCCGGAGGAAGTGGTGAAGACCAAAACTGTAAAGGACTTCAAAGGGGCGTGGGATAAACACTGTGGATCCATAAAGTCTAGAGGATGTGAATGAAGTGGGTGGCTCATGGGAATGATGGCTACTACCTGGTGATAATACCCTTATTCAATAAACATACACACGGTTAATGCGACTCCAACATTGCTCTAAGCTTCAGCGGCAATGAGGAAATGTGGAAAAAAGGATTTGCATTCACAAAAAAGCGGGGAGGAGCTTGCTTGTTACGATGGTTACTACCCCAAACCAAATAAGCCTGATACTTCACTTTCAATGCATATACAGCATAGCTCTCTGCTTCAATGGCAAGAGATAAAGTTTCAATCACATACAACACCCACACACTAAGTGTATTCCAGTAACCTTACTTGTGTACCAACAAATCAAAGAATGTGGTTAAACTGGTATATGTTTACACATAAATTAATGAAGCCATCAAGTTTTGTAGGCCCCTTACTGATAGTCAGTGATACCCAGAAGACTCTAAAATAGTATAGGGTCGCATAACTTTATTTAATGTACTTTTTTTTTGAATTTTTTGTATATATATTTGATAAAATAGTCTCCAGATATACTTAATGTCCAAATGTGCTGACGAACTCCAGGCTCCGACATCAACTAATATACCATGTTCTAGAAGTGCAATCGCAAATAATTATCATAAACAGATTCCAGCAGAAATACTCATCTCATTTTTACGTCCCAATCCCGACACGATCATGTTTCGGACCCAGCGGGTCCTGCCTCAGGGGAATAACACCTTCACAGCTGCTTCTCTGTAACCACCAACAAGTCCATCATCGTTCCATCAGCAAAAAATGGCTTTTCCTTTATTTTCTGTGGTACATTAAATAAAGTAATGTGACCCTATACTATTTTAGAGTGTGCTGGGTATCACTGACTCTATCAGTAAGGGGCCTACAAAACTTGATGGCTTCATTAATTTATGTGTAAACATATACCAGTTTAGCCACGTTCTTTGAAGAGACATTCCACTGGGAACACTGAGAGGAGAGGATCAACTTGCTGGTGGCTGAAAGGAATCAGTAAGTTTTTGCTTGGGACATTGTCTTTTTTAAAAGTATTGGGGCAAAGTTAACTATTTGGGAATATTATTTAGTGTGTTTGTTTGTTTGTGCCTTTAATAGTCAGAAAGGCAGTGAATAAACAAGTTAGACTGTTTGTATTTTTTAAATAGTAAGTCAATAAGGTAGCAGTAGGTACTGTGTTTATTTTTAAAAGTCTGCAGAACTGAGTGTTCTCCAGACTTTTAAAGAACTGAGTGTTTGTATTTAATACTAACTGAGTGTTTGTATGGAAAAAAAAACAAAAAACAGAAAAAAAACCCCAACCCAAAAAGTAGCCAGAAGCTAGAAATAAGCTAGGAGCAGTGTGTACTAGGGATGTGAATCATGTGCCCGATCGTTTTAACGATCGGGTTCGGCTGGGAGGGGGGGGGAATCTGATCGTTAGAGATGTGAATTGGGATCGGTTCCTTTAAAATTACCCCCTTAGCCTCCCCCACTCTCCCAACCCCCCCCCCCCAAACTTTTTACACATACCTGGTGGTCCAGGGGGGCCGCGGGCAGTGATCTCCCGTTCCCAGGCCATCAGCTGCGCTAAAAGAAATGGCGCCGATGGCCCTTTGCCCTTACCATGTGACAGGGCAAAGGTAACGCCGGCGCCATTATGAATATTGGCAATATGGCCGGAGTGCAGGAGATCGATCCCGGACCCCCATGGGACCCCCAGGGACTTTTGGCCAGCTTGGGGGGGCCTCCTGACCCCCACAAGACTTGCCAAAAGTCCAGCGGGAGTCCGGGAGCAACCTCCTGCACTCGAGCCCTCACAATGTCACAGGGGCCGACCGTCGGCGCAATTTATATTAGTGGCAGCCAAAATGGCGCCGATGGCCCGAGAGCAGGAGATCGCGCCGGGACCCCCCACTGGACCACCAGGTAATTTAAAACATTTTGGGAGGGTTCGGGAGAGTGGGGGATTTGTTTTAAAGGGTCGGGATGGGTTTAGGAGTTGTTTTGGTGTGCCGGTTTTCCCGCCCTCCCCCCTCCCCCGATTTACGATTTTTCACGATAAATCAGGGGAATTTCTATTGTATCGCGACTCTAACGATTTTTGACGATTTAAAAATCCACATCACCCACGATCAGATTTTTCCCCCCCTCTAGCCGAACCCGATCGTTAAGACGATCGGGCACACGATTCACATCTCTAGTGGTTAGTGCAGTTAGTATAGCTGTGTTTAAAAAAGGATTGGATAAGTTCTTGGAGGAGAAGTCCATTACTTGCTATTAAGTTCACTTAGAGAATAGCCACTGCCATTAGCAATGGTAACATGGAATAGACTTAGTTTTTGGGTATTTGCCAGGTTCTTATGGCCTGGATTGGCCACTGTTGGAAACAGGATGCTGGGCTCAATGGACCCTTGGTCTGACCCAGTATGGCATTTTCTTATGTTCTTATGTTTTTAAAGTTTGACACTTAATGCATATCCAGCATAGCTCTCTGCTTCAATGGCAGGGGAGAAAGTTTGACACTTCACGCATATCCAGCATAGCCCTCTGCTTCAACGGCAGGGGAGCAAGACTGATACTTCACTTTCAATGCAAAGCCAGCATGGTTCTCTGCTTCAACGGCAGGGGAGAAAGTTTGACACTTCATGCATATCCAGCATAGCCCTCTGCTTCAGCGCAGGGGAGCAAGACTGATACTTCACTTTCAATGCAAAGCCAGCGTAGCTCTTTGCTTCAACGGCAGGGGAGAAAGGTTCACACTTCACGCATAGCCAGCATGGCTGTCTGCTTCAACGGCAGGGGAGAATGAAGAAACATGGATCTATATTCAGGCAACAACCAACAAGGACTGAATTACATAGTTTGGATAAACAGATAAGCATGGGTGTAGCTTGCTTATTGTGGTGGTTAATACCCCTAACTAATTAAGCTATTTCACTTAGATGCAGTTCCAACGCTGCTCTCTACATTAATGGCAGGGGTGGAAGAGAAATAGAATAAAAAAGGTTACTAAGAGCCATACAGATAAGTATGAGAGAGAAAAAAAAAGTGCGAAAGCTTGCTGGGCAGACTGAATGGGCCGTTTGGTCTTCTTCTGCCGTCATTTCTATGTTTCTATGTTTCAATAAAACTATATTATTTTATATCTCTTTGGAAGTAGGCTTTTGACACTCTGGCAGTGATTTGAATATCTGCATTGGGGCATAAACAAAGGCGAATATTAGTAAAACCGTGCTTATTAACTGATCTTTATCTTACACCAAAGGAAGCAATAGGAAATATGCATTTCTATTGCAGTAACAGCACAACTTCCTAGTGTATGCTGCACATTAAATGACAGTTATAAGCGACTATATGTGTCAACAAACACAAAATGCCAAGGTCTTACCTCACTTACAGGCTGATGCAATATTGGCATGCGTTAAACGGGCGCTCATGATTGAGTGCCCACTCTCTTACTACACACCAATCCATCTCTCCTGGGAGCCTAATTTAATATTTAAATGGGCTGCTGTGGTAAAAAGGAAGCACTGGGAAAAATTTTGCATCCCTAGCACATTCTCAACATTAGGCGCCCAGGAGAGGTAGATGTCAGCAGGTTAGGAAAATGGACGCTCAATTTTACCAGCAACCGTTTTCCTAACCTGTGCACAGCCATGGGTTAGGAAAATGGACATACGTTAATTAAGCATCCATTTTCCTAACTTGACTGCTGGTACACATTTTTTTTAAATTATTTTTTTACGTTTCTCCTTTTTTGTTTCCTCTAATTTAATATCATCATGATATTAAATCAGAGGAACTACAGAAAAGCAGTATTTTCTGTAAACTTTGGGGGCCTCTCAAGAATTAACGCCTGCTCTGGGGCAGGCAATAATTTTTGAGAATAAAAATGTACACTTCGGGCGCACATTTTATTTTTTGCAACGGGGGAGTTAATAGCTAATAGCCTCATCAACATGAATTTACATGTGGTGAGTACTATTTGCTATGCACTCGATTAGACGCACATTTTGGATGCACTAACCCCCATTTTGCATGGGGGGGGGGTTAGAGATGCACATCCAAAACGTATATTGCACAATATACTGGCCACAGGACATGGTATTGCATCAGCCTGTAAATGGTTTGCGCTCTTGTCAGCATCTCAGTCTGGAACAAGCGCCCATGGGCATCGGTGCCATTTATAAAAAGGACTAAAGGCAGGAGATTATCTGGTAATCTTAGATGTTGGCCAGATCAATGTACATCATATCTGTAGGGTGTACCAGTCTATGCACTCATTTAGTCCACGAGAGATTGTGTTTAATTTGTAGATGAGACATTGTTCACAACGACACTGGGGAACTGAAATATCCCCATGCAGGATGGAATCCACATGACTTGTAACTCTGTCCATTGCAAATCCACAAAAGTATGAGTGAATGGTATGCAAAGTCAAAGGTGCTGAGAGATTGCCATCGCCGATGCAAATGCGGTGTTCCAGGCATTTGCAGCAGGAAAAAATTTGTTTCATTTTAAAATTAATTTTGAGTGGATCCTAATTTGTTTCTTTACTTTCAAAACAAAAAGCCTGCGCATTTTCAAAAGCGCCCAGTTATGCGCATACGTGCCGATAATTGTACAAGTGCTGGGCCCTGAAAAAGGGGTGGGCCAGGGGGGCATGGTCTGGGTGGGGAGGGGAGGGGTGGGCAGTGTGGGATGGAGGCTGGCCGGGACAGCAGGCATTAGCCACTGTCCCAGGGAAGTGCGTGCCGGCAGCTGGCCGGGCATTCAAAATCTACTTCTGTTAAATACAATTAAAAAAATACGTACGTTGCTGGGAAAGGTTTAGGGGTGGAGAGGAAAGGGGAAGAGGGAGGGAGTTTAGGTAGGGGGTAGGGAACTGGGGGAGGCTCGATTGCGTCGCTACGTGTAGTTAGCAAAACGTTGCCCCCTTGCAGGTGCCACCAGCACACGCATGCAGCCATCCGATTTTATAGCATGCCTGCGCTGGCATGTGCATGTTATAAAATCGGCATGTCCATGTGTATGCATCGGGAACTGCGCACACATGGCCATGCATGCACTCATTTTAAAATATACCCCATTATTTTTTTAGTTTGATTCATTTTCGTTTGCCAATAAAATCAATGGGAGAAGCATTACAGGTAATTTTCAGCCTATACTGGGCTCCAGAATAGGGATTTTTTAATCAATTGTCTTAAATCTTGCTGGACGAAATCAACAGAAGGGGGAAAGAACTTCAAGGTACCTAAAAAGACTGAGGAGTCTGGAAAGTGGCACCAAATGTGGCATGAATGGCCTATGGTGCCATAAAGAGGCAAAGGGGTACCAGCATTGGCAGGTTTTCACCAAGTCCCTGTAAGAGGAGCAAAGAAGCAGAAAAAAGTGGCAAGAACACCCCAAGGCTCCAAAAGAGGGCACCAGCAACAGTGCCATAAACATCTGATTGCATCAAGTGGCAAACTGGCACCAAAAGTGGCATTAGCATCCTAAGGCAGCATGAAGGGGGAACAAAGAAGAAAAGGTGGCAGAAAACCCTCCAAGCCAGGCACTGATAAAAGGGCCAAGCAGCACAGAGTGGCTTCAGGACTCCAAACCACCATGAGAAGTGCAAAGCAGCCCTCCCCCCCCCCCCCCCCCCCCATCCCAGACTGGCAAGGTGTTAGCTCTGGTGTAAGACAGCAAGGCACAATGGCAAAAAAAACTCCAAAGTATAAGGTCTGGGCATAGAAGCAAGGCTCAGTAGCACAAAGACCCTCTATGCTGCAGGGTGGAATTTCGATTTTCTTGTAGAATGGGTTTGCCAAATTTGAAGGCCATGGAAGGATAAACTTGTTTCTTTTGTCTTTTTTTCACATTTTTGATTTGTAGAGTAAACAGCACAGTGGAAACAACAGAAATGAACAGGGTGTGAAAACCATGCTGGGATCATTTTTGAGAGATTAGAATAAGACAAAAAAACGTAATATAGGTGGCGGCGAGGAGAAATTCTTTCCAAATTTTATCACATCATTTTCTGAGGAAAAGCAAACACCTCAGTAAAACAAAAAACAAGGAAAATCAAACAACTTGGAGGCACCTGTCACACCGAGCAGCAGATGGTAGTTAGCCCATAAGCCGCTGTCAAGTTGGCACAGCCTATTTTGTGTGAAGGCACAGAATAGGTCTTGGCAGGTGGCAGCCGAATTACCCCAGCCAAAGATCTTCTGCTTATCTAATCATCTCTCCCTTAGGTTGAGTATTCAGATTCTGGCAGCCAGCAGGACTTACAGTATAGATTGCGGTATGGTCCTGAAGCCAAGGCTAGCTGAGAGTGAAGTGTGGTCGAGATTTGGTCCAAGGCTTAAGCAAGCTGCGGAAAAGGCATGGTCAGTTTCCATTTCAAGGTCTAGGCAGGCTGAAGAAAAGGCATGGTCAGTTTTCATTCTGAGGTTGAGACAGGCTAAGGACAAGGCATGGTCAGGTCTAACAGCACCAATACCCACACTCATACATATTAATAGACAGGAATAGCAGGTAGATGAGCAGTAGCACCAAGGTTCCATGCTGGTATCAGGGGCATGGCAGTGAGGATTGTGCCATCAAGACCCCCATGCTAGTACTAAAGGTATGGCAGAGAGAAAACAGGCAGGAGGTCCCCTATGCTGGTACTAGGGGTATGGCAGAGAGAGACAGGCAGCAGGTGCCCTATGCTGGTATTAGGAGTATACTTAAATCACAAACAATTGGCTACACAAATTGTTATATCACCTACACATACAATCAAAAAATGATATAAACATATTACACTATAATATCTTTATGTAAAATACAAATCAGAAATAGAATCTTAAAATTTAAAATTTAAAAATATAAAAACCACTCCTTCTTTACAGGATACACCCGTAATCATTCAATCGAGACACTCACAACATTCCATACTCAAACATAGTCATAAAATACTTTTATCCCAAAATGTTTCACTTCACAAAGCTTCTTCAGGGGAAATACATTTACAATTCTTGGGAGACATCTGAATATTCTCTATAGAAGATATCAAATAGAGGTTTCAAGATACAAGTTCACATTCCATTCACTGATGTCATTTCATGTCAGAATCAAAACCAATCTGTTGTGTCTGTCAGTTCCCGACGCCTTCTCTCTGCCCTCCTTACCTCTTTGGCGCCTCCCTCTTCATCCGCGGGAAGATTGGCTGCCGCGGGGTCCTTCTGCCGAAGTCCTCCGGCGTCCCCGGACCGGCTAGATGCTGCAACCTGCCATGTTTTCTGGAAGTCTAGGGGCGTGCGCGCGGCACGGCCCCAATTGAAGTACCGGCGATGGCGCGAACCTCAGGGGCGTCCCCCTGAGATGACGTCACCAGCGGCGGATATATAAGGTCTTAGAATTTGCTAACAGATTGAGTTAGCAAGGATTGGGTTACTCTACTTAAGCTACTCTGCCTCCTCGGACTTACCAGGGGTACCCGCTCCTCAGGGGCCTCTCGCTCTCCTTTCTTTTTCAGGTGACAGTCTGGAACCGGTACTCGCTCCTCGAGGGCCCTCGTTCCCAGACTTGCTCCGTATTCTCTTCTGCCTGGAAGTCATCATTGCCAACTAAATCAGTGAGTTACCATCGCTCTCTCAGAGCTTTCCCTGGAACCAGGTACTCGCTCCTTGAGGGCCTATACATTCCAGCTCCTGGGCTTCAATGAGACATTGTGTGAGTGTTACCATCAGGTTCGGTACATGAACTCTGCATACCCTACCTACTCACTATATTTCAGTTTCTCTACAGCTCAGCCTCCAGGGATCGCTGTTCTAGTATCTGAGGGACTACAGCCCAGCCGGGCATTCCAGGTCACTACTGCCACCTCTGGTGGTTCAGTATACTGTCTAATAAAAGAACTAGTGTGTGTCTGTCTCCTAATTCTGAGTCTGACCGGTGGTCCCTCTGGGATCTTCCCTCAGGGGCATGGTCATCTGCCACTGGTCCAAGGATCGACCAACAACTCTCCTAAATAACAACAGATTGCTAACTCCCTAGCAGACTGCTAACTCCTAACACAATCACAGCATGGTTCTCAAAGCAAAGCTATCTCAAATCTTCATACTTCATCAGGACATTAATAATGCCATTTTCAAAAAACAAATATAAAATATCAGCAAATTGTGTAACACAGCTATGGTCTCTACGTCTACGTTCATAAAAAAGCAAATTTATTTACAACATAGTAGGGATGAAATCACATGTACAAAGACAAATTTCAAAAAACAATCTCGCCATTTTAACATTAGGGGTTACTTTATTATAATCTTCATATATAGTGTAGACCCTTGGGGGGTTGAATCACTCAATAATTCATCTATAACATACCAAATACATAAAGCAAAATGAATAATCACAAAATTTCTTCAACAAAACAAACTGAAAAGAAAGAAAAACTGAAACTTACCAAGTATTGTCACAAGCTCAAAACCAATGAACAGATATCGCTGGAAAATGCCATCATTTTTCAAAAAGATCATGAATATTTATTTATTTATTTAACATTTTTATATACCGCAATTCATGTAGCAAAGTTACATATCATTTCGGTTTACATAATAACAATAACAGGCTTGTAAGAATGCAATTACATTAAAACAGGGAGTGAACTAGGATAAGAGTGAACAGGGTAAAACCATAGCTTATAAAATCATAATTATATTGTGAGTCTTTTGAGTGATTGGCAATAGCTCTGGGTGAGAAATTGGGTTAATAAATTTTATGGACTATGGATCATTTATTTGTGATGAGGAAAAGAGATGGAGTGTTATTCTAATATGTAAACAGGTTAATAGACTGGTGGGTAGTCTGACGGATTGTTAATAGGCTGGTGGGTAGTCTGACGGATTGTAGAGTAAGGTAAGAGTGATTGCTTGGCGTTAATTGAATGCTTGCTCAAATAACCAGGTTTTGAGTCTCTTTTTGAAAGTGTTCGGGCATTGTTCTTGCCGTAGTTCTGGTGGTAGGGAGTTCCATTCTGCGAGGCCCGCTGTAGATAGAGCTCGTTTGTTTAGAGAGGTTTTGATGGGTGGAGCGAAGAGGGAGTCTCTATAGGCTGCTCTTACCGGTCTGGAGGATGTGTGAAGTTGGAAAGGTATATTGAGGTCCAGAGGGATGAGGTTGTGCATGGATTTGTGTATGATGGTCAGCACTTTGTAGGTGATTCTGTACTTAATTGGGAGCCAGTGTAGGTTCTTTAAGACGGGTGTAATATGTTCTCTTTTATTGGTCTTAGTCAGGATCCTGGCTGATGCGTTTTGGAGCATTTGTAAGGGTTTAATGGTATTAGTCGGGAGGCCGAGTAGAAGAGAATTACAGTAGTCGATTTTTGAGAAGATAATTGCCTGGAGAACTGTACAATAGTCTTGGAGGAGTGGTCTGATCCGTTTTAGGGTTTGTAGTTTAAAGAAGCCTTCCTTGGTGGTGTTATTAATGAATCTTTTTAGGTTTAATTTATTGTCTAAGATGACTCTGAGATTTCGGACTTGAGCGGAAAAGGATGGTTGACTGGATTGCGAGTTGGACATGGTAGCTTTACCGTCTTGTGAAATGAGGAGTATTTCCGTCTTGTTGGTATTGAGAATTAGGTTAAGGCTCATTAGCAGGTTGTTGATGGATTGGAGACAGTTGTTCCAGAATTCTAGGGTATGTTGTAGTGAGACGGTGATTGGTAGGAAAATTTGCACATCGTCTGCATAGATGTAGTGTGTTAGTTTTAGCTTAGAGAGGAGCTAGCAGAGCGGTAGAAGATAAATGTTGAAAACGGTGGGGGATAAGGAAGAGCCTTGAGCGACTCCCAGAGAGGCACAGACTGGGTGTGATTCATAATTATTGACTTTGACCTTGTAGAATCTGTTGTGTAAGAAAGACTTGAACCAGTTAAGGGCCGTACCTTTGATTCCGATGTCGGCTAGTCTGTCTATGAGTATTGCGTGGTTCACCATGTCGAATGCGGCTGATAGATCGAGGAGGATGAGCACGCCGGGTTGTTTTTTATCAAGGTTCCAGAGAATGGTGTCTGTTAAAGAGATTAATAGTGATTCGGTGTTTCGTGCTTTTCGAAAACCGAACTGAGAGGGGGCTAGTATATTGTTATCATCCAGGTATTCCGAGAGTTGTTTATTAACTATTTTTTCTAGAATTTGGAGATGAAGGGGAGTTTAGCGATTGGGCGATAGTTGGCTGGGTCGTCTGGGGACAGGTTGGGTTTTTTCAGTAGTGGTTTCAGAATTGCAAGTTTCAGGGTGTCTGGAACTACTCCTTGTATTAGTGAGTAATTGATCAAGTCAGAGATCGGTTTGGCGATGGTTTTCGAGATAGAGATAAGTAAGTTTGGGGGGATCGCATCTGTAGGGTGCGAGGCAGGTTTGATCTTCTTTATGATGGTTTCAATCTCTAATGTTGATGTCAGATCAAAGGTTTCCAGGCTTGAGTTCTGTGGATTATATGTGGGGTGATCTGGTCGAGGAAGAGGGATGTTCTTGGCTTTTAAAGGTCTGATCAGATCGGAGATTTTTTTGTAGAATATTTATGTAATATTTATGTATTTTTTTGTAGAATATTTATGTGACCAATCATGACTAGCTATATCCACAATGTGTAAAGAGAACCTAATATGAAAGAAGATCACATGTATTCTATGTAACCAATCAGGGCCAGGTATACTGATTTTACAATAAGCCCCAATGCATTCATATACAATGAACCCATTCTATTTTTTCATTTAGTCCTCTAGGAATAATTGAATGAAAACTAAAAGTTTGCCACTGTACAGTGCGCAATAAAATTTTGTTAATATCACAGCCTCGATATCTATCAATCTGCCTAATCACAAAAAACTGCAGATCCACAACAGAATCTCAAACTCTAGCCAATTTCCTATCAAATGTGTTTCCACTACCTTATTATCAGGCCGATACAGTACCGGCATTTGGATGCGCGTTTTGACGTGCTAGCTTTACACCTTATTCAGTAAGGGGTAATAGCGCATCGAAAACGCGTGTCCAACCCCCGAGACTAATAGCGCCCGCAACATGCAAATGCATGTTGATGGCCCTATTAGTCATTCCTGCGTGATACAGTAAGTAAAATGTGCAGCCAAGCCGCACCTGAAGGTATGTTCTCCCTAATAAATCTCAGAGGACAACTACTAAAATGTAAAAGACCATTACAGTCAGCTAATTTCCTAAACAATTCTGTGAACAGGGCACCTTCAACTAAAAACTGCTTTTCTGTGCAATATTAAGTCGGAGGCCCCAAAAGTTAAAAAAAAATTTTTAATGGGCCCGGGGCTCGCGGGTTGAAAACCGGATGCTCAATTTTGCCGGCTTCCAGTTTTTGGACCCGTGGCTGTCAGCGGGTTTGAGAATCGACGCCGGCAAAATTGAGCGTCAGCTGTCAAACTCGCTGACAGCCGCCGCTTCCGTCAAAAAAGAGGCGCTAGGGACACGCTAGTGTCCCTAGCACCTCTTTTTACTGCGGGCCCTAATTTAAATAAATTAAGTTACTGAATCGCGTGCACAGGAGAGTGGCCTGTGCGCGCACCGGGAGAGCGGGCGGCGCTCGCCCGCTCTCTCACGTGGTTTACTGTATCAGCCCGTATGTCTTCTACTGCAATTTTCAATTATCTAATGACTTATCTTTCTGATAGTTTTTCCCACATATAACAATCCACATAGGCATTTTATAACATTATCTAATGATAGTTTTTCCCACATATAACAATCCACATAGGCATTTTATAACATTTTATAACATCAAGCGCATCAAACGTAAGTGTGTCCTGCACTTTCACTCCTCTCAATCAATGGACATAACAGTATCTGCAATTCATAAACTATGCTATTTAAATGCCTACCTACCATGTTCAATTGCTTTTAGTTTGTTATTTTGCATTAAGCCATTCACCTGGTTCACTCTTATCAACTGCTTTCAGCTGTTAAATTTACATCTTACATACTCCTGCTACACCACGATAATTTGTTTAAGTTGCCTTAATCTGTTCTTTTGCAGTACGCTGCATGCATCTGCAGTAACCTGCTACAATTGCTGTAAAACTGTTTAAAATTGCACTCTGTTTAATTGCACTCTGTTTAATTGCATTCTGTGCCCACATTTCACAATCTGCATTCTGTGCCCACATTTCACAATTTGTTTAATTGCATTCTGTGCCAACACTTCAAAATTTGTCCTCCTCTCCACCTGTCCTCACTCCCCCCCCCAAAAAAAATGTGTTTCCCTACTATACCTATCATACACCATCCCAACCGGCGAATCCTACGCCAAGTACACCCTCACCTCCTAACCCAACAAAAATCCCTAATCCCCATCATGACTTCCCCCATCACACAACTCCTAGGCCTAGCCACGCTCGCCATCTCCCTCTTCAATGCACAATCCATTCTTAAAAAAGCCCCCATACTCCAAGATTTGCTCACTGACACCAACCCTGATATCTGTGCGATCACAGAATCCTGGTTAAAAAAGTCTGACCATGTTTTTATCAACCAACTCCCCACACAGTCATACGACATTTTCTCAATCCCAAGGCCTAAAAAAAGAGGAGGAGGCTTACTCCTAGCTACCAAGAAACACCTCAACCTTAAGCTACAAACCATCTCCCCCCCACCAAGACTTGAAATTGGCCTACTTAAATCGAAATCCCTGCAGATATGCCTTATCTACGCCCCTCCTGGAATACTCGAACAGGACCCATCCCCCTTCATCGAATACATCACTGAAAACATAAAACCAGATATACCCGCAGTAATTCTCGGAGACTTCAATCTCCATATTGACACCCTCCCCGCAACGCCTGCCTGTGAAACCCTACTCGTCACCTTAAACGCCCTGGGTTTCAGACAACTTATCTCCAAGCCTACACACAAAGCTGGTCACACACTCGACCTCCTTTTCGTAAATACAGACATCATAGTACCACACGCACCCACCACCACCCCCATCCCCTGGTCCGACCACTTTCTCATCAATGCCCACCTTACTATCAACACCAACACACCGATCTCAAATCCACTAAAAAAGAAAACGATCTCCTTCCGTAAACCATGTCCTTCTGAGCAACTCTCCCTAGCATTCAACAATATTAGTGAATATCTCGACCTCACCAATCCAGATACTGCTCTACAGTCCTGGGATAAGTCCATCTCCGACATCGCTAATGCCCTCTGCCCCACCATCCACAAAACCATAACACCGACACGCACTGAAAAAAAAAAACCATGGTACACAAATGAACTAAGAACACTAAAGCAAGAGCTCCGATCCAAGGAACGCACCTGGCGTAAACAACCCACACCCTCCCTCAATATGGCTTACAAGCATACTTTGCATACATACCGGCAAGCTATTCTCCTCGCCAAACGTGATTATTATGCAGCCAAAATCCATAACTACACTTTCAACCCCAACGCCTTATTCTCCTTCGTTTCAGATCTCACAAAATCCCCCTTTCCCTCCCCCCAAGATGAAAACAGCTTAGAGAAATGTGAGAAGCTTGCCGACTATTTTAAAAATAAAATCTCCAAAATCTTAACTCGGCTCCCATCCAACCCTGCCCCTACAGACCCACTACCTTTCCACAATGGAGGTACCCTCAGCTCCCTTGACCTCACCTCCTTGAAGGAAATTGAATCCATACTAAAAAAGATGCGGCCAGCCACCCACACCGCAGACACCATCCCATCAAAAATCCTCCTTACCATTCCTACCGCCATTGCAAAACCAATAGCAGACATTATAAATTGCTCCATCACCACCGGCAAAGTTCCCGACCCCCTTAAGCTTGCTATTGTAAAGCCCCTACTAAAAAAACCCACCCTTGACCACAATGATCCTGCAAACTACAGACCCATATCGAATCTACCTTTTATCTCCAAAATCATGGAGAAGGTGGTCAACACCCAACTCACAGAATTCCTAGAAGAAAACAATATTTTACACCCTTCCCAATATGGCTTCCGCCAAGACCGAAGCACCGAAAAACTCCTACTCGCCATAACAGATACCATCCTTAAGGGCATGGACCACAGCCAATCCTACATCCTTGCCCTCCTAGATATCTCAGCCGCATTTGATACTGTGAACCATCAAATCCTAGTATCACGCTTATCCGAGATAGGCATATCAAACACAGCCCTATCGTGGTTCTCCTCATACCTAGATCATAGAATGTACTTAGTCAAACTCGATGACTTCGAATCCGCTCACATTCCCCTCACGCAGGGCGTCCCACAAGGCTCCTCCCTATCATCCACCCTCTTCAATATTTACTTACTCCCACTCTGCCACTTACTCTCTAAACTAGGACTGAAATTCTTCCTATACGCAGATGACGTACAAATTTTGATTCCCATTCGAAAATCCCTCAACGAAACCCTGCAGTACTGGGAAACTTGTCTGACCTCCATCAACTCACTCCTCTCCAATCTCCACCTTGCACTCAACACCTCCAAAACTGAAATCCTTATCCTAACAAATCAATCTTCCGACTCGATCCACCATACGATCCAAAACGCCTCACAAGCTCAATCACTACCACATAGCGTCAGAGACTTAGGAGTTTACCTAGACAACCAACTAAATTTGAAATCCCACATTAAATCACTGCTAAAAGGAGGCTTCTTTAAACTCCAAACCCTCAAAAAACTGAAGCCCCTCCTTCACGCCCATGATTTCCGCACCGTCATGCAAACCACCATGTTATCCAAACTCGATTATTGCAACGCCCTTTTCCTAGGCCTCCCAGCCTCTACTACTAAACCTCTTCAAATCCTCCAAAATGCCATGGCACGTATCCTAACAAACACAAGAAAATCCGATCATATCACTCCCATACTACAAAATCTCCACTGGCTCCCCATTGCATTCCGTTCCCAATACAAAACACTTACCATCCTACATAACACTCTATACAAAAACAGCTCCCCCTGGCTTGAAGATATGCCTCAATTCCGACAATCGAACCGCCCCACCAGAAACGCCCTCGCCGGCACCCTCCAAACCCCCCTCACTCAAAATTGGGCACCTCACCGCCACCAGGGAAAGAGCCTTCTCTATCGCAGGCCCCTCCCTCTGGAACTCCCTCCCGGCCAAACTCCGACTAGAACCATCCCTGAGCCACTTCAAAAAAGGAATAAAAACATGGCTGTTTAAACAGGCCTACCCCAACTCCTCTCAACCCTAGGCCTCCCACGCATACAGGAACCTGCATTCTCCATACAGCCCTTCCCACCTTTCCCACCCTGGTAACCCTTCCAGCACACCCCATGCTCCCCCTAACCCCCCCCCTCCACTCCCCCCCCCCCCGCCTCTTAGCCTCTTCAGCCTCCCCCCCCCGCCTTCTTTACCATATCAATCTCTCCTTTACCTTTACCTCCCCTCTCGCATATTTTCTCCCCCCCTTTCCCTCTCCCCTCACCCCTCCCCCCAACGTTGTAAATAAGTTCACATATGTAATATGTAATTTTAAACCCATATCTTTCCAATTAAGTTATCCATGCTTGCTTTCTCTTTTCTCTCGTTCTTCGCTTTTTACCTTGTTCCTTTTATCCAATTATTATCCAATTCTCCCAGTTAAACCCCCCTTGTTCAATGTAATTTCCTTTCTCAGTTAATTGTGAACCGACATGATGTGTCCTACGAATGCCGGTATATAAATGTTAAATAAATAAATAAATATACTACTGCAGTGCATTTACAAGAAGTGGCTGACTTCAAATCATCACCTTACCCAAAATTGGATGGATGAATGAAGAAAGAGTCATAGATAAATGACAAACAGAACAATGAGAGCATGGTTGGTGACCAGAGGAAGATTCATTTGAAGATTCATTTGAACACAAATACTCCCGCATATCCGAATGGACTAATATATTTCTGATGTTCTGTGGACACCTGAAGGAAAAGACCAGTATCTCTTCAAATTCTTTAAAGCCCTTCAATAAATGGCAATATTTGTTGACAATCTCAATAACTCCACCGACTTGATTACAATACATCAATATACACACCAAAGGGATAGAAGTGAGTCATTCACATGGGGTTAATAAAAGTTTCCTGTTCATATATCATGCTCATTTATAAATCCATCAGATAATCCTATAGGGATATCCCTGCTCTAAAAATTGATTACATAATTCCTTGGCATGTTTACCATAATCCACAATTGATGAACTAATCCTCCTTAAATGAAAACATTGGCCTGAAGGTATGTTTCCCTAATAAATCTCGGATGACAACTACTAAAATATAAAAGACCATTACAGTCAGTTAATTTCCTAAACAATTCAGTGAACAGGGCACCTTCAACTAGATGTACCATCATATCCAGAAATGAAATATGTGTCTCACTCACATTACAAGTAAAATGCAAGTTCACATCACACTGATTTAATTAAAGATAAAATGCATCTAATTCAGATCATGTACCCTGCCAAATTTTAAAAAATATCATAAATATAGCAGAGCCATTTAACCAAATGAATGGAATAAACTGAGTTGTAAACGCATTTTTCTTCAAAACAAGAAACATATGGACAAGCGATATTGGGGGACTTCATGGCCCCCATTGGTATCCCATGAATCTGTTAATAGAAATTGCCTTTAAATGAAAAATAATTTTGAATGAGACCAATCTCAGCCAATTCGATTAGAAAAGAAGGAACCCACAGATTTGTTCTTGCATTAAAATAAGATTTAATCATACCCAAAGCTGCATCCTGAGGATTATTTGAATATAATGACACAACATCGAAAGATATCAAGAAATGTAAATCATTCTTCTCAGATAGCTCTTGTATCAGCTGTGATGAATCTCTCACAAAGGACCGTGATTCAGTCAGAAAAGGACACAAAAGTGATCCACAAAAAATAAAAAAGAGCCAGGCCAATCCTGGAAACAATGGGTCTACCCAGAATTCCCCTGAAGAAGCTTTGTGAAGCAAACCATGCTGAGATAAAAGTTTTTTACAATTGTGTGTAACATTGATTAGTATATTTGAGTGTGGTATGTTGTGAGTGTCTTGGATGAATGATTGTGGCTGTATCTTGTCAGCAGGTCCCCTATGCTTATACTAAGGGTATAGCAGAATGACATGAGGCATAAGTCCCCTATGCTGGTACCAGAGGTTTGGCAGAGAGTCAGGAAGTAGAAGGTCCCCTATGCTGTCACTAGAAGTATGGCAGGCAAGAAGAGAGGTAAAAACAATAAGAGTCCTGGGACAGTAAATGATGGTCATGGCAGAAGTTGGTGGCAGGCAAAGTGCCAAAAAAGCCATCTTGCCTCTCACACGAGAATTCTGGAAACCCAAGCAAAGGGACATTGCATTTTAAAAATATGAGCATTTCCTTTAACTGTGGTGACAACCTGGAGCAATGAAGGCTCACAATGTCTCCTGTAACTGAAAAGACACGTTCACTGGGAACACTGATTAATGGGCAAAACAGATACCATTGTGCCACTTTGGCTAGGTCTGGCCAGATTGAGGACTTATGTGCCCAATATGCAAGCACATCTCTGTCAGGGTCCTCTATAGGTTCTGTTAGATAATGTGAAGCAGATATTTGTACAGAGTTATCCTTTGCTTGGGAGGGAGGCTGAAATCCTTTCCAGCCAGATGCCTTTTTTCTAGCCTGTGCCAGGAAAGATGCTTCTTTGCAAGCAAAATGGCTATGGCATATTATAATGGGGAAGGATGTGCTAACTGCCTTGGTGCTGCTCCTGCTTGCACTACTCTCTGATGTGGCCTCTGTTCCCTCTTGTCTTACACCTCTACTTTTCTCCTCCTGACAGATCAATTGTTCCAGCATCTGTTTCATTTGTGTGAGACATTCTGACACTGGAGCAATATTCCCTTTTCCCCAGGGATCAAGCAATCTAGTAAGCTTGTACATGTTGTTTTCCGTCAAAGGTATCAGCCTCTCCTGTAAGATGCTGCAAACAGTTTAAAACTTACAACACCTCTGCTTTAATTCTGACATCTTGATGGTAACCTTTTGCATCAAACAATTAACAAGAGATCATCCAAAGTGGCACCTCTAGAACGCATGTCTTCTGTGATATCCTTGAAGAGTTTCAGGATACATACCAGCTGCCTCATCACTGCCCAATCATGATGTACTGGGCACAATTCACACCTATCCCTATCTCCTGAGACAGAGTATGAATGGTTGTCTGCTGCTCCACTAACTTCTCCTACTAATAAGGATCAATATACTGGGTTAAACCAAGATCACATACTAATAAACTCCCCAGTGTGTCTAGACTATATCTCAAATAATATTGCCGTGTACGCCCTTATTAAAAATTTGTATGTATAATACTAAAAAAAGTTTTTTGAATGGATAGTGGAAGTTTCATATAATATTGAACAGGCACCCACCGGGTTGCCTCGCAATACTCCTTTTTGTAATCATAAACTGACCACCTCCACCCTGTTTTTTAATTCTTTTTATATATTATGGTGAAAGCTCCGACAATAAAATTTGTTCTTATATGCTATATGTATTTCATGTTATTTATCTTGTGCCAGACTGCATATTTCCAAGACAAAATATCTAACCTCCTAAAGCGATTGACCCCTAACAACACTTCCCTCACTAATTCAACACAGCCACGAAACAAAGGAATCTCCTTTGAATCATTCGAACCCATCACGGCCTCTGAGATCCATATGTTACTTAAGAAAATGAAACCTTCCTCCCACCCCTTTGACCAAATACCAACCAAACTCCTCCTACTAATACCGGACAAAACACTGGCGGACATAATCAACCGCTCTTTATCCCGAGGACTGTTTCCAGAGGACCTTAAACTAGCTTCTCTTAAACCGCTTCTAAAGAAACTGAATCTAGACCCCAAGGACCCCAATAACTACTGCCCAATCTCCAATCTCCCATTCATTGCCAAGATCATGGAAAAGCTTGTCAACACAACTCTCCAACTACATTGAAGATCACAAAATACTGTATCCCTCCCAATATGGATTCCGTAAAGCTCTAAGCACGGAAACTCTACTCATATCCCTGACAGACCACATCATGGGTCTCGACAAAGGCCAATCCTTTCTACTTATTCTCCTAGATCTCTCGGCTGCCTTCGACACCGTTGACAACGCCATCCTCCTCAATCAACTGTCAAACATAGGAATAACAGGCTCCGTACTATTCTGGTTCAAAACATTCCTCAGCAATAGAGGCTATAAGGTCAAAATCCAAAATAAAGAATCATCCCGCTATACCTCGTCTTTAGGAGTACCGCAAGGTTCCTCACTTTCCCCTACGCTCTTTAACATTTACCTTCTCCCGCTCTGCCAACTGCTTACCCGCTTGAATCTAACACATTTCCTATACGCCGACGACATGCAAATCTTGATTCCCATTAAAGAATCCATCTCTAAAACACTTGAATTTTTTGACATTTGCCTGCGAGAGATCAATCTCCTTCTTACTAGTCTAAATCTGATATTAAATACAGCCAAGACAGAACTTCTTTTCATCTCCCCAGAAAATAGTAACGTCTCTCTGTGTCTTCCAACCAACCTTCTTACCACCCAAACAAGGGACTTAGGAGTTATTATTGACAACCATCTCAACTTAAAATCCTTCATCAAACAAACACCAAAAGACGGCTTCTATAAACTACAGGTTCTGAAGAGAATCAAACCTCTCCTTCACCTGCGAGACTTCAGAAGGGTACTTCAAGCAGTAATTTTTTCTAAGATAGACTATTGTAACTCTATCTTACTTGGACTCCCTTCCGCATCCATCAAACCCCTTCAGATGCTCCAGAACTCGGCTGCGAGAATTCTGACTAACACGAAGAGAAGAGATCACATATCCCCCATTCTGAAGAACTTACACTGGCTGCCAATACACTTTAGAATTATCCACAAATCCATTACCATGATCTACAAAGCTATCCAACACCATGCTATGCTTGACCTACAAATCCCACTCAGATGACACACCTCCACTAGACCCATCAGAGAAGCTTATAAAGGATCACTTCTCATCCCTCAAACCAAAGCTACTCACCATTTAACTTTTAGAGACCGAGCATTCTCCACAGCCAGACCATCAATACGGAATTCTATTCCCCCGGATCTGAGACAAGAACCATGCCTACCCACTTTCAGAAAAAGGCTTAAGACTTGGCTGTTTAAGCAAGCCTTCCCAGATTCCGTCTGAATGACAACTACATCCTCTAAGAGACTTCACAATATAATGTAAATATTTATTCCTTAACTGATCATTTTTCTTGCTCCAATTCTTTCCCACAGTTAGTCTTTACCCTGTTCTAATGTAACTTTATGACCTTCGCACTTGTTAATGTTCTGTTATTTGATGCACTCCCCTTGTTATATGTAAACCAGCATGATGTGATTTTTAATCACGAATGCCGGTATAGAAAAACTTTAAATAAATAAATAAATAAATAAATAAATAAATAAATAAATCTTGCGTCTTAAATGCCGCCAGAGTAAAAATACTTAGCTTGAAGCTGTTTCCTATGTGTTTCAATGTCTGATGTTTGATACAATGGATCTGAAATCCCCAACCTGTACAGGTTTCGGATGACTACCTTCTTCAGGGGTATTTACTCGACAATATCCAAAGTTGGATATTATAACACAGTTCAAAGTATTATCTTTGCGATTGTATCTATGCGGTGCATTTAGCCTCCTCTATGTGTCTCAATGGTGGTTGGCGCTCACCTCCCTTCCTCATTCGCTATTTATGGTCACATGGAGATTCTGGAAAAACCTGTCATCGTTTATCACGTTAGAGACATCCAATCCATTTGGTCATTCAGACCGCCTGGTTGCTCTGTGCTTAACTTGAAAATCCATGATTGTTCCGGTAGTTAAGGGTAGTGAAATTATTTCCACTCCTTTCACCAATGCTATCTATGACAGTCCATTTCAATTGATTGAAAGTGTGTTTATGCTCGATGCAATGAAGCACTATAGGTGCTGTCATAGTGGCTGTATTTAAACGAGAACGATGCACGATGATTCTTTGTCTAACAGTCCTGCTTGTGCGACCCATATATACTTTGGGACAAGGGCATATTATAATATAGATCACTGATTTTGATGAACAACCCATGTCATTTTTTCTCCTTAATTTATATCCTGTCACAGGGTGGACCCAAATTGTGCCCTCCAAAGTTATATCACAAACTGAACACCGGCCATACTTCTTATGCGTTCCAATAGATTCTAAAATTGCATCTCTAGATTGTGAATGTACGACATTGTCACGAATGTTACAGCCTCTTTTTGTAGCTATAACAGGCATCTCATTAAAGATACCATGTAATGCAAAGACATGCCAGTGCTTTTTTATTGAAGTAATAATGGCTGTCGTTGACGTACTTTGAAGTAAAACACACTAACTTCTCCCACATCAGTTATGTGTGTCCTTCCTGCCAAACCTGCCTTATCTGATAGCTGTTAGACCTCAGTCATAGAACATCCTTCATAACCAGCTGCAGAATGTGTGTAAAACATTGGATTCCCTCTAAGACCCCATCTTGTAGTGCATTCACAATTATTAGTGCCATTGTCCGTCACAAAGAAATAAGCATTTGACCTCCTAGCTCTCCTGTCTAGCTATCAATCCTCCAGCATCTGTCTTATGGCTGATAGAATATTTGCAGAGGTATGAGTCTCATCCATTGACTGAGTGTGCAGCAATGCCCACCTGCACCCTGTTCCTCCATCCTTGCTACAGCTGCTGCCTATCCCTACTTCTGTCAGATCCCACCAGTGTGCATTCAGAGAGAAAATAGGAGTTCATAGCATCCATGGAGGTCCAGATATTAGTGGTGAAATGCATGCTACTCCCCTCTGTTTTAGCCAGCAGTGTCTGGGTGAGACGGCACTGTTTGTACAGGCTGGAGATGACTGCCCTACCAAAGGTTGACCTGGAGGGGACTTTATAATGTGGGCATGCCAGTTTTATATATAACACAGAAAACCTTCATTCTCTACTAGCTGCAGGGGCTGGCTATCAAGGGCAATCATTTCAGCAAAGCTCCTTGTTATAACTTTGGCTGCTACTTGTCTCCTGCCCCAGGACGTTCCTATTGAAACTCACCCCATTTCTTCCATCAAATGTTGTCGCTTCTGACACTTGGCAGGAAACTGCTGGCCTGTCACCTGACTGCTGGAAAGGGTCGAGGGCTTTTTTCTGCCACTTTCCACTGACTGGAAGAACAGGTTCCAGAACTACTACCATGACTTCCACCCTCCCTAGATACCAGTACTAAGGGGTGCTGCTTCTGTAAGTGATAATGCATGCCAGTTAAGTGCCCCATTTGTTTCCCACGACTTACGTCCTTTGCACATTGCTTGCACTTTCCAAAACACGGGTCATCCCTTATTTTCCATCTGGGTAGGTGTCCTTTCCTTCAGCAAACTGGTTGAGCCTCCCATGGTGGTATAAATTGTGCACTCAAGGCTTTCCCAGTGTCAGGCATAGCAAAAATCCAACCGGATAGTCCAGCGTCTTCCTGAACACACAGCCCTGTATCCTCCTCCCATACTTGTTGGAGATCTGGATGGAGTCTCCAGGTTCTTACTTGATTCTGTTAGTTCTTCTGAAAGATAACTCCACAGGTTGAAAAGTCTGAGGGCAGGAACCTGCTGATCCAGCCAAGCTCCCAATGAGGAGGGGTAGCCAAAAAACCTCCTCACAGCAAAAGAAATACTCTTTTTTCTACAAAACCTTCCTAGACTGGACTTCTGCTGTTACAAGTGCTTGCCAGATTCATGGGAAGAATGGGCTCCCTGGTCTTCAGCCTCTGCACTCTGAATCCAGCCAGTGAGGATGACCTTCATCAAAGGAACAGAGTGAAATACAGTCCCTTCTGAGGTAGAGTTCTTCCAGTCTTCACGCACCTCATACATCCAAGCCTGTCAAGGTGCTTGCCACATTCAGGGAGTGAATGGGCTTACTGGTCTTCAGTCATGGAGTGCAAGTTCCAAAAGGATTCAGGCCAAAAAAATATCCTTACTGTAACTAAATACATAGAATCCCCCACAGGTTGTGCTCAGTGAATCCCCCTCCAAAAAGGGAAACTGGTGAGGCAGGGAGGCCTTACCAGAAAGGGACAAAATCTACATCCTAACTCTCTAGTATCTACTCTGCACTGACTGTAGCACACCTTAAAATGTGAAATGGCTGGTTATAAAAGGCATGAGCAACCAATTCCGGCTCTCCGAGGTGGAATGAGGGCAAGAGGAGATTGATAGCTCAAGATGTTTAAGAAAAGAGAAATGGAACTAAGGCATACAGTGATGGACTGGGGGAGGTCCAGTCACAGACACAGTTACATTTACATCTTCTGTTTTTACTTTCCCTATCCCTGATATGATTGTTTTTATGTCACTGGGGATGTGAAAATTACAACAATGATTTAATATTTTGCAGTGCACAGTGCCCAGAGAAACTGCTGCATTAAGTGTCACATTGTCTGCTCTACACTACTTCTATGACACAATTTCATCTGAAACTAATGAACATGTATTATTCAGCACAGCGTTCCATTAGCTTTCGTCTAGCATTCCGTTAGTTTTTGTCTTGACTGCTGCCATATATTTATATCTCGACCAATGTCTTATCTGTTGAAACATATGACTGGTGTAAATATGCAGTTCTTTGAATGCTATGATATATATATTAACCACATCAGGAGCAACGGAGGACCCCATCACCACCTCATGTTTTTTGTGATAAAACTGGGTGGCAAATGCAAAATAATTTTCAAACAAGACTAAACATGCTAGTTCCAACAGAAATGAGATCAGCATACATTGAGGAAATGTGCATTGCTCTAGTATGGTTTCAATATATGATAAAGCCACTAATTGCGGAACATTAGTATATAAGGATTCAACATCCATACTTACCAAAAAGAAATGCGATGAGGTTACTTCTATACTGCATAACTTTCTCAAAATGTGAAAGAAGCCTTGAACTTAAGATCTTGCTGTCTTTACTTCTGGCTGTAGAAAAATGTTCACGAAAATTGCTAAAGGCTCCAAAGAGCATCCAAAGAGGTCTAGGATATTGCAGTTTTCTTTAATCAAGATAAGTGTCTTTTATTAGCAATTTAACATTTTTTTTAAAATGAAGAGTGACTATGATCAATTGACACATAGAAACCAAACATTAGACACTCAGATAAGTGAGTGCAGTCAGTGTCTTGAGGACGAAGATCACAGATAATTATTTCATAATATATATTTGACTAAAAATGTAAAATAGCAGTGTGTTTATCAGCGAATTTGTTATTTTGTGTGTTACTAATATTCACCAGCTGGGTTTCTTGATTAAGCCCTTGTTGTTCAAAGCACCTTACACCCTAGTTCCAGAGCCTTTCAGCATTTAAAAGTCTGTATCATATGCCACTCTCTTCTCCTCTAGGGCATATATATATTTAAATACTCAGGTCTCATCTCATTATGTCTTCTGTTGCAGATCCTGCACCATTTTGGTTGCTCTTTCTTTTGACTGCCTTGATTATATCTCTTATCATTTTTGAGACGCGGCCTCCAGAACTAAACACAACAACAACCTGTACAGAGACATCACCACCTCTTTTTTTTCCTCTTATGCATTTCATTAAATTAATAATCATCCTTTTACTAATTCATGCTACAAATCTAAAGAAAGGATCTATGTGGTCTCAGAAGCTCAGACAGAGCAACATAGTTTGACAATTTTTATGTTGGTCCAATGAATGGAATCACAGCCTTCAAAGAATCCAATTCATGCTGTAAAAGCAAATTCATTGGGGGATTAAAAAATGCCAGCCCCCAGTTTATTAGAAAAGAGAAGGGTATTGGCAAGAAAAGGAGGATTGTTTAACTGCTGAATGCATCACTGCTAAGCTAATGCAAATTAATTTAATTTGCTATGGCTGTATGACAATACTGAGAAGGTGCAGTCAAGTCACACAAAGTCCTTTTTGATTGTTTCTGACCTGGTAATTTGAGCTGAATTTCCTCATAATGGTGCCTTTTTCACACAGCAGGAACTTTTGAATCCCTTACCTGTAAACCCAGGGATGCCTACAGGGATTTTTTTCTTTTCTTTCTCTTTCCTTTCTTGTGCTTGTGAAAAAAAAAATAATAAAATGGGCCTGTTAATTCTTTTCTCTGAAAGAAGGATTGGCTGTCATACCCAAAGGTGGCATGTTAATTATAACTGACACAATTCATGCTTGGAAACCTGATCACTAAAGATATTTGCACAGCATCCTGCTTTTTATTCTGCACTATGAAAAAAAAAAAACATTTTTTCTAAATCTCTGTAAAAAAAAAAAAATTCAATATGTTTTTAACCAAATCATGTTCTTTAGTTTTCATGCTTTTTTCCTATCATGTACAATTGGAAAGATGAATGCAAAATTATTCTCTCACTTGTTCACTTCATATCCTATTTTATTTATAATTCTTTGCATTGTATTCACAGATTTTTAGGTTTACAAATTGAGAGAATGATAAATGGTTGCTGGTTTGTTTGAATACCTCATACCACACTTGTCTAATCGAGTTTATGTATCAAGAAAGGTTTACCAGTTGGATCAATTTTTAAGTGACCTGCTACAGTTTGACAGGCAGAAATTATATTAAAGGATTTAATCTGCTAAACTGATTGGTGCACACACACTTTCCATCAGGGAAAGGTGTGCAGCTGAGGACCTGGAGAGTTCAAGACCCTACTTCTGCCACCATAGCTCACTATGGCTTTTGGCAAGTCATTTCATCTCCCATTGCTCTTAAGTTCCCACCTAAAAGGTAAGCTCTTCAGGGAAGGGATTCATTGCATCTATATGCAATTTCTTGTTTGATGCTATAAAAATGCTGAAATGCAGTGCTGTTACTGGCAGCACAAATACTGTTCATTGATATCAGTTTATTTTCCCTGTATATGTTAAAGGCAAATATTCAACTTTCTCTTGAGGTCTTACAATTAGAAGTGTACTCTTGTGAAGATTTGATGACCTTCGGAGTGAGGAAACTCACCCAAAGATGAGATTTGTGCAATGAGAGAGTCCATCAAGCTAGGTTGAGAGAACATTGCACAAATCTCATCTTTGGGTGAGTTTTCTCACTCCGAAGGTCATCAAATCTTCATAAGAGGGCACTGTTCTGTTCATACATCGCACTCTGCATGTCAAAGTGGTCCCTAACCCCTACACTAATACCTAAACCTCACCTTGAGTAGCTAGATGGGCCTCCTATTGAGGTATAAATACCTACCTAGTATGAGGCCTTATAGCTAGGTTTGTCTCTCTCTCTCTCTCTTTTTCTCCCTCTCTCTCTCTAAAATACTGAAAACAGTACAAAGTACAATAAAGCCATAGCACACAGCTTAACACAAATGAAAAAAAAAGGGGTAGTTAAAGCTGTGTGATATGGCTTTGCAAATTGTGAAGCTGGCCCACTTGGCCAGAAATTCCTCCCCTTTTCCTAATTTGCATCGCACCATGCATTATGGTGTTTTCGCATGCGTTAAAGGTGCTTTTCGCATGCGAAAATGCCTTAAATCATGCGAAAATGCCATATAGCACTTTGATAAATGACCCCCATAGTTTGCAACTGGGGGAGGGAGTTCCAAAGACCGAAGGGGGTGGATGCAATAGAAATTTTTAAGTGAAGACAGGAAAAGGTTTCATGGAGGGGTTGGACAGTCGGCGCAGTAAGTAGTATTTCAGGAGTGCTGGGCTAGATATTTCAATTTACAAGTGGATGGGAGCTGTGAGTGATTTTCTTTTTTTGTTTTTTACTGATACAGCATTACTTACCTTGATATCTTTTAAAGATATCCTGAGAAGTAGCAAGATATCCAGCCACACAAGGCCGGATAACTTTAAAATCTAACCAGCTATATTCAAACGTCAGGTTTTCAAGTTAGCCAGCTACATGTAGCCAGATAACTTTAAACAAGTATATTCAGTGGCATGTTTTTCCCATTGAATATACAGGACAAGTTATCTGGATAACATTTACTGGATAACTTGTTCACTAAATGGACAACTGAATATTAGCCTCAATACTACTATATCCTTGCTTCCTAGCATCCTACTGAGGATCTTTAGTGGATGGCCATTCAGTCCTCATTGACATTGACATTCAGCTCTCTGCCCATAGGCGCTCTGCCCAACTGCTGCTTCCATGATTCAAAGTGGTACATGTGTAAATAACAGCATGTATACTTGTACATGAAGTACGTGTGAACTTCAAATTTTCAAGACTGCTCACATACGCACGTATATTCACCTTCATGCACACGGATATATATATGAAAAAGAGGCAGTACAGGGGCATTCCAGGAAGAGGCCAACACGTGCATAAATTGCTATTTTATTAGACTTATGCATGTATATATGCAAATCTACTCACATAGTTTTATACCTGCTAATTAACTGACATAAGTGATATTAAACATGGTTATTATATAGTATTGATTGGGTAGAAAAATACATTGCATGTATTTTTGCATAAGCATAATTACATGCATATGTTGCAAGGTAAAAATATGCATATTTTATAATATCCGCATATGTGGTACACGCAGGTTATAAAATACTATGATAAAACTACGCGCAGCCATAAATGTGCATATCTACCGTCGCATGGAGTTGTTTGAATGTTATCCTCCCTGTTTAGATCTCCGAGTTTGAGATTTGCCTATACTCCTGCAATCTTTTCACATGAAAAAACATCACGGGAATACAGGCAGATCAAACTCACAGAGCTGCATGGAGGCATAGAAATGCCATTAGTTGGGTAGGGAGCTAATGGATGGAGAGCTCGACAGCATAGTCAGTGAGACACTGATGATGGATATTTCTATGGCTGCAGATAAAGCTATAGGTGGTCATATTTAAGAAACTTTGACATAGACTATTAAGCTGAATCAGAGCTGACTCTTCAATAGAACAGCACTGGATCATTTTCTTTATTAACCTGGGCAGCGCCACCAAGGATTTAGAATAATTAAGCCGCAGCTTTTATTATTAATATCAGCAAGGTTACAGCAATTTCCTAGGTACCCAAGCAATAACATTTCTAATTAACAGGAGGGTGTACACCCCTGCATGGCAAAGGCAGGCAGTGCAACACTTCTGGACTCCAGGACTCACCGCTGCCAAGCAAAACCCTTCCTTGCGAGAGATGCTAACTCATTGTTGGTGCTCCGGTCAGTCCGCTACACACAAGCAAGGTGACAACCCACTTGTATAGGGCATCTGGCCTGCCCATCAAACCGGGGCCCCTTGGCCCTGACGGCAGACAGTCCTAGTATCTAGGTACTTATACTGGTGACTCTGTGCATTGCCTCCTTTCAGCAAGTAACCCCCCCTTTTGGCTCAGGTACCCCCCCTCCCCCCCGCCAAAGGGCCCAGGTAGCCAAAGGCTACCTGGGATCCTCCCCTATACCACTGCAGCTCAACTCCAGTCAGAATAGCACCCGGCAAATGGCTAATCTTAAGGCATTTAAGAATAGATCCTGAGCCATGTCTGACAGGTACACACCGTCTTTCTGCTTCACTCTATGCACATCCACTTATGTCTTCCATGAATGCCTCCTTTATGCTCTACAAAGTTCCCAATCTGCTATTCAGTTTGCCTATCCAGCACCCCCATAGCTGCTCATCCTGGAATCGGTGATGAGGGATGACTTCGGATCACATGAGTTTCATACCAAGCATCAGCGCCAAAATTAATACTATGTCATTCCTGATGTTATTGAGTAGGAACAAGCCTGGAATAACCCACAGATCATTGCCTCCTAGGTGTATCAAGAGTACCTCGAGTGGGGATGATCTGATCAGCAGTTGCTGCAGGAGTGGGATGAGCTGGTCCCAGCGCATACCACTTCTGCCCAACCAATGCACTGTCACATAATTTGGTACCAAACCTAAGTGTGGACATGAGCACTTCTTTCGGCATGGTACTCCCACCCAGAAGGTTAATGAATGTCCTGCAATCCACATCATTGTTCATTGCTGGTTGGGACCTTTAAAGACAAAGCATAGATATTGTGGGTAAACTGAAACGTACAAATTTACTTAATCCAATATTGCTTAACCCCTTTCAGGATGTGAAAACACAATACAATAGGCTCACTGACAAATTTATTCGGGGTGGACCGGAAAGGGGTTAAAGGTTTGGGATCTGATTACACTGTCTAATGTTGGTTAGGTAGGCGATGTATTGCCCCACCCAGAAAAAGAGATGCGGAAGCACTGGACACTGCACCTATCCTAAATGAGTGCGTGCCAAATTGATCAGCCTGTAAGCTGGCTGCCTCTAAGGCCCATTTAAGAATGGTACTGAATTGGTTCTTTCTCAGAGGCAAGGAGTTCGTGTGCACTAGGAATTGCACTGTTCCTTTCGCCCTGATGACTGCATAACGTGCGGCATTCGCAATTGGGCAAGTAGGGAGCCCCCCACTGCAGCCAGCTTGATCACTGCACCATGACCTGAATGCTCAGTTCTTGACCTTCTGATTTGGATAATTAACTTCCTATCAGAAAACAAAACAAGACTTCAGAAGCATACAGGTCGGAGATATCATGCCGGCAGCTAGCAGCCACCACTAGCTCACTTACTCTGAGTGCAGCAAAAAATGCAATGGTGAAGGCTGAACAGAATAGAACTAATTCATAATTGCTGGCTACAATCCCCGGCAATGTGTGCCATAGCAAAAGCAGGTGATTGTCCAAGATCTGTCTTCTGTCATAGGGGACTGTAGGCTTAGACCTAGCCCAACCGGCCAACACTCTCTTAACAGTGAAGTCCTTGACGAGGTTGGGCCAGTCCTATGCCCTTGCAAAGAATGAGAAGCCTGCAAGGTTTGCCTGCACCGAACCCCTGGACGGTCCATCTTGTCGGTGCTGCACAACATAGTCTATAATCTGAAGTGATGACACGGGTCCTTGTCGCCGACCTGAGGCGCTCAAGAATCACATGACGGTGTTGAAACCCTTCACATAAGATTGCCCTGTTGATGGAGCGATAGATTCCTGCAGCAAGTCAAATGCATCCTCGCTCTAATGATCCAAAGGTGTTTCAGCACTGGTGACCCCGACTTCTCGGCATATGCTTCCAACCTCCAGAACTCTTTCCACTTGCAACGAGAAAGATAGTCAGCTAACTCATTGCACAGACCAGGATGTGTCTCACTTGCGCCAACACATTTAGCTGTAAACAGTTCGGATACCATGGCGCATTTTGCAGATTGTTGATTGATGACCTGGACTACAGCCATGTTGTCATACCAGAATACCACCCTCCTATTCACTAAGCACTCATTCCAAATTTGCAGGGAATTCCAAATTTGCAGGGAATAGCTCTAGAAAGGTGATACTGGATATGACACCCGACTAAGTCCACTCCACCAGCCACATTTCTGCACACCATGCCCCTTGGCAATATAGGCCAAAGGCCATGCCCCCAGAAGTGGCAGAGAACAGTTGAAGGTCAGCACTGGATACTAGAAGGGGTAACCAGACTTCAGTGCCATTAAAGTCAGCCAAGAACCATTCCCAAATTGTCAAATCCTCTTGTATTGCACGTGTGACCCCCAGCCTGTGGTGTCTCTTCTTAATTGTTAAGAATGCCAATATCAACCTGCGTAGGAATGCTCATCCCATGGGAATGACCCTACATGCAAAAGCTAGGCTCCCAATAAGAAACTGCATAGCTGCTAAGGTCATCTTGTGCCAGAAGCTCGTGGTGCACACAAGTGAGGACAGCTTATGGACTTTGTTGGCCAGGAGCCTGGACACCATGAGGGTAGAGTCCAACTCGATGCTGAGAAATGTCAATGTTGTGGTTCGCAGCTCCAGTTTGTCCGTGGCCATCAGAATCCCGAATGTGCATGCAAGACTCTGAAAGCCATCAAATAGTGCAGAGCACACACTCAAGCCATGGGGGCCGACAAAGAGAATGTTGTCCACATAGTGCACTATGCTTATCAGACTCATGCAGTGAGACAGCTCCCAATGCAAGAAGGTGCTAAAGATCTCAAAGTAGGCACATGAGATGGAACAACCCATCGGCATGCATTTGTAAAATAAAATGCACCTTTGAAAGAAAAACCTAGCAAGTGAAAGCTTTCTGGGTGCACTGAGAGGAGCCAAAAAGCAGATTCTGTGTCTGCCTTTGCCATGTGCCCTCTCCGCATAATCTGAGAATGTCCAGTACACTATCAAATGACACATACTTCACTATGCATGATTCCTGCGGGATGACAACATTAACAGAACCGCCAGATGGGTAAGATAAATTGTGGATTAACCTAAATTTACCCGCCAAAGGCAAAAGCTTCATACAGGAAAAAGGTGGATGCGGGCACGGGTCTGCTATCCTACCTAATTTTGACTTTGCTGCCAACGTTCCCTTCACTACGGGAGCCATCCTGGATGCAGAGTGTGTTCTTGCATGGGGTGGCAACAGAGGGACCACAGTAAGGTATCCTTGCCATCTTTGAAGCCGTCACACAGGGATAGAATCTTAAACTTTTCTCCAGCATGGACCACTGCACCAGGGTAGGGGCCCTGTTCCATAAACTATATTCCACTTCCATTCTGTCCCTTTTTGGGGCATCTTGTGGCCCAGTGACCTGTGGCACAGGAAGTACAGATATGCTTGAACTTGCAATCCTGTTCAAACAGCCTCCTTTGTTTTATTGCCAGCATGCTTTTCCAACATTATTCCCTAAATGCCCCTGCCCTTGGACATTGCTTTGGCCACAAAAAGGTCGGGAGCTCACAGGCACCTCCAAATTCCTCCCTGTCACATTAGTCAACCATAACTCCACGTCATGTGAACCCCATGTCATAGCTGGCTTGTCAGCTATTCGCTCTCTGAACCGCTCATCATAATTGAGCCAAGCAAATCCCTCATACTCTGAATGAGCACTGACAATCATGTCTAGATATGACCACATGGCAAAGTGCTGTGAGAGAACAGCTCTGCCAACTATTGACTCCAGCCAAACAAAGGAATGGACCCATTTGTTAATGTTCCTGATGTCCTTTTTCCCACTGGCTGGCGGGTCATGTCACCTGCGCCCCTTACGAGAGCTGTCCCCTCTCCTGCACCCCTCCAGTAAACTAAAAATGGCCACATATTATGATGTTTGATGTGCTGACACAAAGAACAAGGAACACTCTGCCACAGCTGTTTAATAATGCTTAGGGCTGGGCAACCCCACACCAACAGTTACAACCTTCAGTGCTCTGCACCATTGAAGAGCCACGTGAAGCAGAAGATGATGCAGAGGAGGAACTGCAGCTGCTAGATGTGTCAGAACCCCTAGAGTGTCTTCTACCTCTGAGCTTTTGCTTATGCCCCTGTCCCTTCACCTTTACCACTACAGGGGCAGCCTCTGAGGATCCTTCCCCCTCCACAATAGTCAAATTATCATTAAACTCACCCACTGGCAATTGTGCAGTTACTGATGGTTCGGCTGTAGATTCTGGAGCTGCCTCTGCGAACAAGGCTACCTCTGCATTCAGCGAAGCTCTAAACGACCAGTCCTGCTCGGCTCCGGGCGCAGCTTTCATGCTTGATGCAGTTACCGTTGCGACTTGCATCATCTGCGAGTCTGGCAAGAGGTGGCTTGACTCCATAAGTGTGTGCGGAGCTGAGTAGGCTACCTGAGGAGTCAAAGCGAAAGTTCATGGACTCTAGTTTGTTATTGTAGCTGTTATTTGTGTTACTGTTTAAATTGTTATATGTAAAGCCTGTTGCTAATTTATTGTTTATCTGTAAACCGAGGTGATGTATAACTATACGTACCGCGGTATAAAAGAACCTATAAATAAATAAAATAAATAAATAAAAATAGTTTGTGACAGCCACAGGAACTACATGGCCACCCAAGGGCTGGGCTTGCCACTGCTCCCAAACTGCCAGCCCTGTGTGGAGGGTGTATGATAAAACCCAGGATTACTAGGACCAGCCCATGGTTGCCATCCCGAGGGCACAATGTCAGCAGGCCTCCAAAATGGCACCTGGCCACTAAGCAGAGAGATAGGGATGGTAGGATAGCTCCCACTGCCGTGCCCCGGTCTGTCTCTCCCCCCACTGCGTCATCCACATCCGGCTGCACCCCACCAACGGCCAGAGCATCCACGTAGACATGTGCTGTGCTTCTAACACCCCCCCCCCCCCAAAAAAAAAATCTGGCCTCTGCGCCTTCCTTGTTTTCCAACCTTTTTGGGGGGCCCGGGGACTCTGTACCCCTAATTCCTCGGGGGGGGGGGGGGGGTTGTACAGCATTGGCGTCTGACGAGATTGGGCAGTGAGCTTGTGGCCTCAGGGAGCAGGTATATTGTATAAATGAGGCAGCCATAAAAAGGCTTTGCCTAGCAGGCTTTGTTTTTGGGGGGTTTTTTATGTTTCCTATGAGCCAAAATTGTAATGCTTGCCCATAGCTTATGGTCGCCGGTGAGGTAGCACTCATCAATTGAATACCCTTGCCCTTGGGTCAGAAGGAGGAATGAGCGCACCAACGAGGAGACGTCCGTACGACGCAGGGAGCCTGAGCTAGAAATCATATACATCAATTTCTGGTCACTCTAGGTTTCTGTAATATATACAGGGATTAGCTATGATACTCTTATTAAATTATACCAAACAGAAACTGACAGGACAACATATAATCAACAACAGTTTTTAAAGAATGTATTCTTGGGTTAGACCAGAAAAATGTATTATTTTATACTAATTTTTATTAAGGTACTGGAAAATACCACTGCATCTTTGAAGGTGGTCAACACACAATAAAAGGGCCATGCACTGTTTAATGCAGCCCTTTCAACACAAAACAATTATGCATCTCAGTGTACAAAATTGTGGTAAAACCAGCAGGGAAAGTGAGTTATCCTGACAATTTTACCATCCATTAGTACATAGACCATAAGGAGGGTAAACCAGAGGAGGAACTTAAGAGTGGATCTACAGAAAGTACAAGACCTTTAGTGCTTGGCAGAATCACATCAATACCAAATAAATGAAACTGAATCATCAGTAAGCCAAGGCAGTGGTCAAAAGGAAGATCCACAACATGAAGAATAGATGGTGGGAAGACAAGGGAAAGGATAGAAATAGTCAGAAGTGAGGCTGGAATCCCCTTTAAGCCTTGATGAGCTGAGGAAAGCCATCAAGCAGATGAATAGTAATACATCCAGAGCTGATGAAATCCCCACTGAAATTTTCCAGAAGCGGGGAGAGGAGCTCACATAACCATTTCATCCTTATCTCGAAGAGCCAGAATGTTGAGGAAATCCCAGGTGATCATAGGGATGTCATGATTATGACAATCTTCAAGAAAGGAGACAAGTCCAACAATAGAAACTGCAGAGAGATCATCTTGCTATCATCATAGAAAACATCATTGTGAGAACCAAGGATTCAAAATTTCCTCCAGGACTTACTCGCCAGGAATAAAATATACTCCTCATATACTTCCACCTCCAAACAATTTGTTTTCAGTAGAGGGGACACTAGGAGTACATGATGACTGAATTTCTTACCTCGTGAATATACTCCCCACTCTGCAGGCTTCTCACTCTACTTCTTTATTCTTCACCCTACACTGGTACAGTCATTTCTCTCCTCCTCACCTCTGTCCCAGTCCTCTCACTCTCCTCTCTCTTCTATCCCTCTTCCCCATCCCTCTCATGTCTCCCTCTGCCCTATTTTCTTCCTCTCTTTCTCCACCCTCTCTTCAGCCTTCTCAGTCTCCTTCTCTCTGACCTCCTTGTCACCCAGATGCTGTCTCCCAGGTTCTGAACAGGGCTGAAGAAGCTTTCTTCACTATCTTCTGGACCCCAATCAAGGTAAAGATACCATCTCTGATATTACCTCCTCCTGAGCTCCGATGGGGCTAATGGGGCCATCTCACCAGCCAAGAAAATCCACTCACTCCAGGCAATTGGCAAATGTATTTTCAAAACCCTGGTGAGAACCCTGCTGAACAGTCTCCTTCCAAGGATCTTGATGTAGATTAAGGCCATCAAGAAGCCCAACTGGTATGATCTTCTTCACTACTGGTCAACTGTAAAAGAAAGACATTCATTTACTCTAGGACTTCTATCATTTCACATTTCCCACTTTGCAAATTTTTCTGGCAGCCCCCATTTCACATTTGCTAATTCACCCATTACTGCTAGCAGATGTTAAAATCAGTTTAATGCAGATTAGTACATTGTCTCTCTGCTCTTCAGACTTAGGGTGAGCATTGTGAGACAGCAAAAGTGGTCCTTAATTTCCCAGAGGACAGACTCATGCTGACTCTGACTCTTCTTACATACGACTTTATTTTCCACAAGCAAATTGTCTGATATAAATGGCCTACCTTCAGCCACATTCATATTCAGCATTTACCTTCAGTATTTACATTTTTGCAGGAGTTGCCTTTCCTGGAGATCTGGGGCCTGTCTGTTCCCCGCTGGGCCCTTATTAGATGCCTGGTCCAGCACTGGTTAAGGAGTGCTTCCAAAGGAAGCATTTTTCAGTCAATTAAACTGTGAAATTTGTTGCCAGTGTTTGTGGAAAAGTTAGGTTTTTAATACATTTTGGACAAGTTTCTGGATCACAGGTCTATTGACAACTATTAACTGGATTGAAAAACAGGGAAAGAATACTTCCATTAGGATCTGTTGGGTACTACTTCCAAGCAACTCAGATTGGTCTCTGTCAGATGCTGAACTTGATGGGGCTGACCCACTATGGCATTTCATATGTTCTTAGGTTCTTAAATTTATCTCTACTGCATTGCCATGGTAAATTTCAGAGGTACAATAAACAGCCCACTCACCTGGAAGGCACCTGACAGATCCACCCCTCTCTCTCCCTTCCACCAACCCTGGAAGGCACACAACAAAAACCTAATATACCATGCAGTGCATGTTAAAACCAGCAGCTAATATGATTTATCTGACAGTTTTAACACAACTTAATATAGAGAGCCCTAGATGTGAACATTTTGTGATGGCTGAAACTTCCGCCCCTCCTCCCAAATTTGCTTCCATGGCATCCCTAGCACCTGGTGGTCCAACAAGCAGAAGCTGGGCTTAAGAACTGAACTCAGTTATTTATTTATTAGGTTTTATTATTTATTAGGTTTTATATACTGTCACTAAGACAAGACATCGTAATGGTTCACAACATAGTAAATGACAAAATAAGAACAATCAATGATACCAAGACAAATAAAATCAAAACAAACTTCTTCTAAAATCAAAACGATTGGAGATGGTGATAAAAGTACATATTAAAGATATGGCCTAAAAAAATATATTCCATGATTCCAACAGTAATTTAAAAAATTCAAGAGATAATAATGTTATAAAATAATAATAACTCTAATAAAACATGGAAAACAGGCCTAATAATGAACTAAAAAAAATAAAAGCATAGGTAAAAATAAAAATAAAATTATCATTAGAAACAAACAGAAACAGGCTAAAACAGTAAAAAGCATAAAAAAGGAATAGGAGCATAAAGCACGATAATCTCAAGCTGTATATACCTCACTAAAAAGCCAAGTTTTTAAATCACGCTTAAACTTTTTAAAATTGGTCTCAAGTCTTAAAATGGTTGGTAGTGTGTTCCAGATTTTTGGTCCTGCCAATGATAATGCTCTCTCCCTCACTTGGTTCAAGTGTGCAGAGTATACAGAGGGTAAAGATAGCAAGCCCTTATTTGCTGAACGTAGATTTCTTGGTGGGACATGCAATCTAATAACTGTATTTAACCAGTCTACCTGTTCACCATATATCAGACTGTGCAGAATGCAGAGTGTTTTAAATTTAACCCGAGATTCAATGGGTAACCAGTGTAGTTCAATTAAAGTAGGAGTAATATGGTCAGATCTCTTTTTGCCAGTTAAGCTTCTTGCTGCAGCATTTTGAAGGACTTGAAGTGGACGAATGGAAGAGGCAGGGAGACCTAAAAATATCCAGCATGGCAGCATGCACCACTGCTACTGAGCCACTGGGAAACATTTGCTTTCAAGTCTGACTGAGTCAAGTGAATGCCAGCTGGAACGTTAGCAGAATCACACTAATATTCTTGGAAAGCAGAGTTGGGGGTCATAAGTTATTTCTCTGCATCACACAGTTGAATATTTGCTTTTAGGAAAGAAAGAGATTCCAAATCATTGAATATCTCCGGATATTCAGCCCTCTAAGGTCCATCAGAATTTGGCAGCTTTGAACTGCTTGTGTTTTTTACCATAAAATGTTTGTAACATTGTCACTGTTCACAGCCTCCATGGCCATCACAGCATCAGTGTGTTGGTTAGTAACCTTACTGATGCATCTTTTGCATTTTCTCCACTAGTGTGTATTTTCTAAAGCATAGTATGTAAAACCACATTAGCAGCAAATGCTTATAAAAATAAAGAAAACCTCACCTTTTAGATGTATTCAAATCTAAAACCTTTTTGATAGGTGGATACAAAGAACTGACAGGCAGGTGTTTATACTTTGCAAAGCCAACTACAGAGACCCAAATATGATATATGCCCTTATTTTAAAGTATATTGTTCATTTAAATACCTTATTGGCGTCAGTATGTATGCGTGTGTCTATATGAGGGTGCAGTTACTTAAGAGAACCCATCAGTTTTAACTGAATCAATATGGTGGTCATGCTAAGACTGGCCGCAAACATGCAAAGTCTGTGTGCAATTTTTACCCACAAACTTTGCACCAGTTTTCAAAGCGAAAGCACACCAGTGCTTTCACTTTCAAAAATTATCTCAGAAAAACCTCTCGCACACACTTTTATGCCTACTAATTTATGCGGACAGGTGTGCAGAGAAAAAATACACACATAATTTTGAAAATAGAAAAGTATGGTGGGGAGGTTCGGGGCAGATCAATATGGTACCTAAGGGCAGTAGCTTTCAGTGAAGTTAGTTTACCTTTGTTTTTTCCCTTATTTGTTGATTTTCTTAATACCTGATAATTGAAAGAAGGAGGAAAGGCCGACCGAGAACTTTCTCTGCATCCCTAGTGTAGCTACTGCGATGGATCTGATTGATTCATTCATTGAACGCTGAGGAGTGGATGGTGGGGAATGGTCATTAGGAAAATCTTGCCTTCATCTTCCCTAGACCACTCTGAATCTCACATTGAAAGAGCCTCTGTTAAAGCCAGTAGGAGAACCCCTGTCCTGCACAGCCCCTGGGCAGTTGATGTTGGGTGATGTTATCGACCAATGCCTGGATAAAGAGACCCCAGCATCATAGTTTCAGCAATTTTACTATGATTTCTTCAGAATAAATAAATGTCCAATCAAGTAAATAAACTGTTCCAAGTTACATCTGTACTCACACTGGTTTCTTTCACTGAACTCTGTTACTCTCTTTTTCTGAGTAGGTATCCTTTGATTAGACTCCTGGGATAGGGCTTACTCCTCCTGGATTGAGTGGATAAATTGCCCCAGTTGGGCAGGGAAATCCTAGATGTAAGGGGATCCCTTTAGTCTTGAAAAATCCTATGTGAGGTCCACAAGGGAACAGATTCTTCAACCCAGTCTGTGTCCTGTGTCCCAAAGGATAGAGATCCATTTGTGGGGCACCTAAGATCTTGTCTCTTCTCTCTGTTGCCTAGTACTCTGGATTCCTCCTGATGGACCTCCCTTGGGGAAAGGTCTGATGCTGAAAACCAAACTGTGTGAGTAAAATCTAACTTCAGTGTGAGGAAGGGTGGTAGAATTTCCTCACAACAAAAAAGGCAAAACACTTTTAAAGTCCAAAATTACTCTGAGGGGATGATTCTCCTCTGAACCTTTCCTGTCAGTAAAATAGATGAAGCAGATTGTCCTGCCCCTGGCCACCAGATCTGGGGATGTCTGTCCTCACGTACCATGTGCTCACCTCAGTCAAAAATACAAAAATCCTTAACTGCTAATACAAGTGACTTTAACATAACTGGACCCCACAGTTACAGACTGAGGGGACTGGGAGGATGACAGTTTTCTCCCAGAAATAGAGAAAGGGGGAAGACAGGAAGTGGATTTGGGGAAAGGTATTGTTGCGCTGGAGGTGGACCCTTGGCCTGGTGCAGGATTGGTACGGCCCTCCGGTTGGACCCAGAGAGCACCTGCCACCAGGAGGCGGAGCACACGAGGAGACAGAGGCTAACTGGAGCTTCACCAATAACAGTCCGGGGTTTCCGCAGGTTGATCCCTTGGGTACCTGGACCTCCTGGACTTAGGTGGGCCTCCGATGGTCTCCCGGAGAGGTAACGGAGGGGTGTGCCCACCACGAGCAAGGGTGCATGGCTGATGCCAGGAGGAAAGGCTAGACCTGAACTGGAAGATCTGTAGACCTCAGGGAGGTAACAGTTCAGGAAGGTTCTCCGGGCAAGGCAGACGGCACCTGCGGGTCTAGTCAGGTGGAAGCCGCAAGTTGATTCCAAGCTGATTGGTCTGGTAGTCACAGCAAGCCAGAAGAGAGAGTCCGAGTGAAGCGCAAGGGTCAGAGCCAGAGTATCAGTCCAGAAGTGGTCAGCCAAAGCAGGGGTCAATACCAAGGTCAGTCCGAGCGTAGTCAAGGCAAGCGAGGGTCAGTTCCAGGCAGAAGACAAGAGGATGGTCAGACAGGCAGTGGTCAGTTCCAGGCAGCAGACAAGAGAATGGTCAGGCAGGCAGTGGTCAGTTCCAGGCAGCAGGCAAGAGAATGGTCAGGCAGGCAGAGGTCAGTACCAGAGATCAGTCCGAGAAGGTACTAACTGAGAAGCATACAGGAACACTCGGAGTCTCAGGCACAAGGAGACGCTGGAATAAGGAGATGCTGGAACAAGCAGACACTGGAACACAGGATAAGGCAAACTACTACACCAACGGTGTCGACCCGATTGGCAAGGCGAGGTCCTGGGGACAGGGCCTCACTATTTATAGTCAGGTTGAGTGATGTCATCATTTCGCGTCCGGATCGGGATTCCCATGCTTGGCCCTTTAAATACGAGACATCGGCCATGTGCGTGCCTAGAGGCGGGGCCAAGGCGGCTGAAGACGCGGAGCCCCAGCAGGAGCTCCGCTGCGAGGCCCGTAGCGAGGAGGAAGTTGAGGCAGGCCACGGTAAGCGTTGGGGTTGCCGGGAGCTGGCAGCAGTGGCGAGGCCGGCACTGGTTGAGGGCAGTGCGAGGTGATCAGGTCTGGTCGTGGCACCCACGCGGTTGGGATGCGCAACAAATATAAGGGGTTCTATTATATCCATGTTGAGTTTAAGATGGTTGAGGGACATTCAGGCAGCAAAGTCAGACAAGCAGGACATTCAGGTAGAAAACTCAGACAAGTAGGCTGAGATTTGGGATTGTATTCCTGATGACATTTCTGTAATTTTGGAATCATAGCATAAAGATAGTATTGAAAGTCATAAGAGATCATGAAAGTCAAAAGAGATCAGATCATCAAGAGAATTAGTTTACAGATGTAGTCGGGTTCCTGTTTGAGTTGTTAGCTGCATCCGGGGAGCTATTTTTACCACAATTCATCCGGAAGGCAGTGGGGAAGTTAAACCTCCAGGGTCCAAGGTGTATCTAAGGAAAACTCTACCTCTCCAAGCCTCTGTACACTGGGGTGCCACTTAGGTGCAGGGGTAATACAATAACCACTGACAAATAACACAGGTACTAGAAGCAAAAATAAAGGACAGAGTTCACTTTGGTGTTCAAAGTAAAAGTTTACTTGCAGAAAAAATAAACTGCATCAAACTGCATAAAAATCATAATAGTCAAAACTGCAGGTTCTGAGTCCCTGTTGCACCACCATCCAGGCTTAATGATCTCTTCCCACTGGAGAGCTGGGTGCTAGGCAGCTCCAGCATAAACTAGGAAAATAGAAAGTACTAAAATCCAAAAATAGAGTCCACGATTATCACAATCTCTACAAATCTCCTTGCCCTTGCTTTTGTATTGCAGCATGGACTTAAAGAAGCGACTCAGCCTTTCCAAATATGGGGGAACCCTACCTTCCAGACTGGTCAATTAAAAGTCCAAAAATCTTCTTAAAATCTAAAACAGAATCCTTCTCTTTCAATCAAAACCCCAAGGGGTGAGGCAATGACCATTCACAAAATTCCACTCCCACTTCTCTCCCTCTCTTCTCCAAGACTGAGGGGCCTAGACAGTGATCTCCACAACTCCACACCCTCTCTCTTCCAGTATAGCCTGCCCTCTGACTCCGAGCATGCTCATGGGGATATCTGTATCCCACACAAGCCTCTCACAAAAAGGTGGGGTTACTGCAAGGGGAAAGTCCAAAAATGCAAACATCACTCCCACTGCCCATAGCTGGAAGAACTGGTGGGGATTGAAATAGTGGCAGTCATAGCCCCCATCACAAGGAGAAAAGCAAAAATGGCCCTGGACAGATCCTTGATGCAGACCAGTCACGGGTGGAATGGTGGTAGAGAAGGATCCACCGCAGAAAACACTAACAGGCCGATGCAATACAGATGCACTAAAACTGGCCATCCAAACGGGGCGCCTGTTTTCCTAATGAGTGCCCATCCACCGCCCTGGGTGCATGATGCAGTAGACAAATGAGCCGCTGCATTATAAAGGAGGCACTATGGGGAATTATGCATCCCTAGCACCTCCCCAGCATTGGGCACTCAGGAGAAGTGGCTGTGCGTGGTTTGGGAAAACAGACGTTCAATTTTTACGAGTGTCCATTTCCTAACCTGTTATCTGAGTGTCCATTTTTAAAACCTGACCGCTGGCAAGATATTTATTATTATTATTATTAGTAGTAGTAGTAGTAGTATTTTTACCTCACTCCTTTTTTTTGGTTCCTCCAACTTAATATCACTATGATATTAAGTCAGAGGAACTACAAAAAAGCAGTATTTTCTGCTTTTCTATTTTTAGGAGCTCCTCAAGACTTAATGCCTGCTCCAGGGCAGGCGTTAATTTTTAAGAGTAAAAATGTGTGCATCGCATGCACATTTATTTTTTACGTAAGTGGGTAGTAGCTAATAGCCTCATCAACATGAATTTACATGTGATGAGCGCTATTAGCTACACACTGGTTTGGATGTGCATTTTGGACATGCTAATCCCCTTATTGCATAAGGGGTTATGGACACGTGTTCAAAATGCACGTCCAAGCGCTCGTTAATCTGTGTGCTAGGCTCAGCGCACAATATGCATCGACCTCTAAAAGTGTAATGGGTCAGGTAAGTGAGGACAAAGTATCAAAGAGTAGATGATAATCTATCTTGTCAAAAGCAGCAAATAGATCAAAGAGGATAAGGCTTGAGTAAAGATCTTTGGTTTTAACCATAAACAGGCCATTGGAGACTTTGGCAAGGGCTTTTTCAGAGGACTGTAGAGAGTGAAAACCAGACTGGAATAGATCAAGAATGGCTTGAGAAGAAAGACAATCAAGACAACAAAGATGAACAGCACATTCAAGTAGTTGGAAGCAAAAGAGAGGAGGGACATGGGAGGATAGTTAATGAGGAAGGTAGGCTCCAGTGAGGGGCTCTTGAGGAGTGGTGTGATTACAACATGTTTAAAGGCTGTGGGACCAGTTATAGTGGAAACTGATAGATTGAAGATGGAAGGGATGACTGCAGGGGAAATAGAGCTGTAGAGCTGGGTAGGAATAGGGTCAGAGGAACAAGTAGAGAGTTTTGAGAAGGAGAGAAGATGGACAGTCTTCTCCACTGTGATTTTAAGAAAAGGAGGAGAGGGTAGCAGAAAGCAGGGGAAAAATAGAGGAATTAAGTGAGGGGGAAGAAGGTAGAGGTAGCCTGGTTGAATTTGAGACTAGTTTTGTGAACCTTGTCATGGACATAGCCTCTGTTTAAGCCAGTATAGGTCAGGGCCCTGCCCCTTTTAGATGTTCCGACACTTCTTCAGTGTCTCCAGATTAAGATGTCAAATTAAAACAAAATCTAGGGCCTTTCCGGGGTAATTGAAACTGGTTTGTCATGGAACTAGTCAGCCAAAGTCTGGGCAGAAAATAAAATGAGGGTGGGAGGTGAAGGCACTTTGAGGAATGAACTGAGTGTGGGAAAGAGATGTTAGGAGTTGGATGCGAGAGAGGTTTTAAAATGAATACAATAGTCTTGTTTGGCAAGTGAAATAGCAGTCTGCAGAGCAGGCAGAGGAATGTACAAAGTGAATTCTGAGGGTAAGCCAAGCCTAAGGTTTGCTGTGCCTTACAGGATGTGTAAGGGGGGGGGGGGGGGGCGCAACAATGTCTAAAGCAGAGGAGAGCATCAACTGATTCAGAAATGTAGTGGAGGTGAGGGAAGCTGAGACAGTAGTGGAGAAGATATAACGGTCAACAATCTGGAGATTCCTGAAGGTGCTGATGATGACTGAATGAGGCTATGGGGGAGGGTGGTTTAATGTGAAGGTTACCAGATGATGGTCTGAGAGGGGAAAAACAAAGGAGGAGAAATCTGAGCAACAGCAGTTGGAAGAAAGGACTAGGTCAAGACAATGGACATGCTTGTGAATAGGGGCAACAGAGCAGAGATCAAATGATGAGGTTAAGGCAAAATATTTTGATGTATAAGAATCAGAAGGGTCATCATTTTGGAGGTTAAAGTCCTCATGTATAACACTGGTAAACAAAGTATTTGTTTCCTTCAGGCCTTTTAGTGTTCCAAATAGACTTTTTGATGCTGATCACAGATATTACTTCGAAATCTGTACATCATGTAACGTTTTTGAGAAATGACCAATTTTGTGTTACAATAATTGTGAAATTTTAAAACATAATCTCGTGCACATATATTTTATTGCTGGACAATAGTTTTTAAGATTTTTAAAATTCATGTCATATTTTTGACGGCCATAAGCAATGTAACATGTAAAAGAGACTAACTTTTTTAAAATACAGGAAGAAACTCTGCCTGATCATACCAGAACTTGCTTGGGCAAGCCCTAGTTTGGCTGCAAGATTCCAACTTGTTTCCATGAAGACACAGCCTTAGAAAAGCAGCAGCAATGAGTAGTCTCCTGTGCAACATCTGTGTTAATGAGCAAATCGTATCGCTAAAACTGTCGAGTGGATAGCCTTCAAGAATGTCGTTTGTAACTTTATAGGCAACTATAAGGCAGCAGACTGTGTCAAACAGGTTGAAAATCTGCTTCAGGCATACAAATTGATGAAGTACAACATGTCATTGAAGATACATTTTCTTCATTCCCACTTGGAATTCTTCCCAGACAACCTTGGCACTGTGAGTGACGAACATGGTGAAAGGTTTCATCAAGACATTGTCAAAATGGAGAAATGGTATCAAGGCAAGTGGAACCCCTCCATGCTGGGTGACTATTGTTGGACTTTCATCCATGAAGCGTCAGAGAGTGATTACAAACAAAAACCTGCAGTGAAACATTTTTAGTTTTGTTTTCTGGTGCCAACATTGCCATTATAGCTTATGCCGCTACAGATACGTAACAATGCTTAATGTATATCGCACTTTTCTGGCAAATTGTACTTGATACAGACATAATAAATGCATATTTGTATTCAGCTTGTTAAAATCTACTTGTTTCACCGAAGGTTGTGGAGGAAACAAAATGTTCCCAGACATTTGTTTACCAGTGTAATGGAAGGGGGAGATGGTTCAAGAAAGAAAGAAAGCCAGGAATCAAAATGAGTGAGAAAGGAGGAAGGTATTTATCAGGGGTCTATAAATGTCACTACTTAGAAAGGTAGCGGGGTGAATAGACGAATGGAATGGGCCTCAATGGAAGAAAATGAATGGGACTTGAGGTGGAAGAAGTGCTTGTAACCTACAGGAGGGGAAGAGCAGAAATCCAGTAGCATAAGTGAGACATTTATGGAAAAAAGGTAACCTCAATGACAGAGAACAGAAACTGAAGCAGAGTTCTCAAGGGAAAGCCAAGTCTCAGTCAAGGCAAGAAGATGATGGGTATGAGAGATAAAGCTTGTTGGAAATAGAGCAGGCATTTCACAGGGATCATGCAAAAGGAGAGGGAGGTAGGAGGAGAATAGGTATAAAATGAGTGGGGAAACAATTTGATATTCACAGATGGGTGAAAGTTGTCTTAGAGGGCCAGGATTGGGATTGATATCCCCAGCAGGAGGAAGAGCAGGAAAATACAGAGAAGAAAGGTGGAGGTGTGATGACTGCAACAAGGATGTGATGCTGTCAGGTACAGTGGACATGTCTGGATGACAGGAAGAAAACTTTGAAGCTCAAGAGCAGTGGACAGGAAAGAGGAAATAATGGCAAGTGAGGTAAAAATTGGGAAGAATGGAACAGTAGACCTGAAGTTAGTAGCTATTTGCAGCAGGGAATAAGACTGGGTTGGATTAGCATCAAGAAGAGTAGATGTAAAGGAGCTATAGGAAATTAAGAGAAGGAAAAATCTATCGACCAAAGACAATGCAATGGCATGAATCTCCTGGCCATCTGGTGGAAGCCCATGGGGGTTGGAGGCAGTTGGAAGAAGTAAGCTGATGGGCTGTAATCTCTCAATTATCTAGCTAGCAGCTCCAGGAGTGCAGAGTGGGAAAAGCTGAAGCTTAAGGCAACTGGAAGAAGTAAACAGATGGGCTGCAACCTCATGTTCTTAACTGTGATTTTGTGGTGCAGTTTGTTCACTGCTTTACACGGTTACTATTGGGGAAGTGGTATGTAAATGATTTTATTTTAAATAAATACATGTGCTTGCTTTTTATAAATATTATATGTTTTCTTTTTTTATAGACCTATCCCTAGATTCATCAACATGCTATAAATACTGCAGGCCTTATGCTTGTGATAAGAAAAGAGGTGTGTTAACATAGTTCAGTAAACTTGTTGCAGCCTGTGGTATGAGATAGAGTGACTATCTATAAGGCAGTCATAGTAGTCAAGTATTTATATCTCTATAGGAGGGCCAGCTAATAGCTCGAGGTGAGGTGGTGGTGGTTTAGGCTTTAGGGGCCAGTTTTTCATGCAGAGAGAGAAGTATGAACAGCACATTACACCTCAGTGAAGATTTGACATCATTTGGAGTGAGGAAAGTCTCACAAAGATTACATTTCTACTATGTTCTCTTGGCCTAGCTTGATGGACTTTATAACAGGGTACCATCAAGCTAGGGCGAGATAATATAGTACACAATTTCATCTTTGTGAGACTCTAAATGACCTCAAATCTTCACCAAAGTGTACTGTGCTGTTTGTACGTCTCTCGATGCATGAAAAACTGGCCCTTGAACCCTAAACCACCACCAACACCTCACCTCAAGCTATTAGCTGCCCCTCTTATAGGCATATAAATAGTTGCAATAGTTGCATATTGCAAAGGCCTCCCCAGAGGGCCTCTCTCTCTTTTTCTCTCTCCTCTCTCTCCAGCCCCAAAATGCAGTTTAAAAAATGTATCACGAATTGAGTTACAGCCATTTCGATCACATCTCACAGCTTACCACAAGGAAAAAAGGTGTAGTTTTTTCCAATGTTAAAACTGTGCGATAGCATGCGTTATGCTATTGCACAGTGCAATATTGCCCTTCATTTTCATAAATCAGGCCCAATCTCCTCCCTAATCCTGCCCCTTCCCAAAATTTGCGTGCAATAAAGCCATAACGCATTTTGATGAATAACCTTGTAAGTTAAGTATGAGCATGACTGATGGGTATGAGTAATGGAATACACATGCATGTTTACAGTGTTGTACAAGAACTATTTGTGTGTGAAAGAAGATGTAAGGATGAGGTAGACTTGAAAGGAAAGGGCATGTGAGTTGAGAGTGTTAGGAAGGATGATTGTGTAGCATGTAGGATCTGGCAAAGAACTTTTGAAATGATAAGTGCCATGATCTGGAGAAAAAACAGTTTCTTTGATAGCAGCAAAAAAGGCTTTTGATATGGCACACCTTGTGCTCTCTGTCCTGACAACTTTTCTATATTCCATATAAATAGAATATGAAAGAATTAAAGGACAGAAAATGACATTGCCCACCTCCCATGATTTTCTATGGGAACAAAAGAAATTAATTCTGACAAAGGTGATGCTATGGAACATAATGGAAGCTATGCATTAATAAAAATGGGAGACAATTGTTGTATAAAAATTATATTGATTATTAAAAGGGTAGAAATCAAATATTAATTTAAAAAATATCATTTGCAAAATACATTAATTAAATATACATTTCAGATGCCCATAAATCAAAAAAGTAAAAAAAAAAAGGTACATACCCATCCTATTTAAACAAATCTATACATCCTAATCGACCCATCCTAATCGACCCATCTATATATTGGGAACAACACTCATGAAATCAAATAAAGAAAGTTAAAGCAAGATTAGATTTTACTGTTTTTACATTTTTTCTTGTATATCAATTATTCTTGATGTAACTTATACTGAAAGAAATCAACATAGATGTCACAATATACAAAAAACCATATTCTTTAAGCACTTCCATAGTATTGGTATACATAGTACATGTCAAAGAGCCATAGTCCATTTTTCATTTGAACAAGCAAAGCGCTTGAAGGAGTGGTCCACAATCACATGAAGTAATAATAGGAATAAGTTCCACTTTTAAAGATCTGAAGCCTAAAAGCTACTTGTTCCTCTATCAGTTCTGAAGCTCAAACACTGCTAATTCTTCGACAAAGATCTTTGTTTCATCAGTGAGTGTGACTGGTTTCATCAGGAGGAAGAGAAAGACAACATGGAACCAGCACATCAATTCTGACAATCAATGCTTTAACTGAGTATGTATATATATGAAAATACCCCTTTTTAAAAAAAAACAAAACTCCACACATACGTAGGTTTAGTCACTGAGGATTAAAACTGAGAATGATTCAGATGGCAATTTGAAAGAAACCAATTTCTGAGGTTTTCTTCGGTTTTGAAATTGAGACAAATCTTCACCCGACAAATCACTGGAAGCAGTATAAAGGTATGAGGTTTCGTAGTGGATCTATTTTTGTCCATCCAAGGATATACATAACCTCAGGTATAATTGTTTTCATCCCTATAGAATTTACAAATCTTGGAGGCTTTTAAATCTTTCCAGAATCTATCATAGACTCATTATATGCAAATAGTTGTGTTGTGAACATGTCTATAGGGGAGTTAGTTTTCAGATTTGTCTATTTGAGTCTCTAATTCAATTTTTAAACTACTGCTGAAGCATTAGCTATATCATAATCAGCATCATTATTTTCCCATGTGGTACAGTCTATGTGGAAGCTATCACAATTTTTGCTGGGTCAATAATATGACATGGCAGATCTGGGCAATTCTCAGCATCAAAGGAGTGTGATAGAGAGTCTGCACATTGGTTCTTTTCTGCAGGATGGTAGGGCAACTCGAAGTGAAACAGGTTAAAAAATAATGAACATCAAGCTTGCTGGGAATTCAATTGTTGGGCTTGAGATAAATACTTCAAGTTTTTATAGTTAGTGAATATAGTCACTGAATGTCTGGCCCCTTCCAACAGGTAGTACCACTCTTCGAAGGCTAGTTTAATGGCCAACAATTCTTGGCCCACAATGGTGTAGTTCTTTTCAGCAGGTGAAAACTTCCTGGAGAAGTATGTGCAGGTCACCAGCATCCCATGATTATTAATTTACAAAAGGACAGCCCTCACTCCGAGAGTGGAGGTATCTACCTCTAAGATAAATGGCTTGGTGGGGTCTGGATGTTGCAGACATGGGTCCCACGTAAATTCTTGTTTTAGTTGCTAGAATGTCTGCACTGCTTCTTCAATCCAATTATGAGAGTGTACCCCCTTTCTAGTAAGGGCTGTGAACAGTGCCGCCAATGAAGAGTATCCATGAATGAACTGGCAGTAATAGTTGGTGTGAACATTGGCAAAACCCAAAAATCGCTGCACGGTCTTGAGTTCCACTGGTTGGGGTCAGTCCAAGATGGATTTCAACTTGCCAGGGTCCATGCAAAGCCCAGTCGGAAATAATGTAGCCCAGAAAGGTCAGCTCCACTTGTTTGAATTAACATTTCTTCAACTTGGTATAAAATGGGTGCTCCCACAGTTATGTAAGATCTGTCTCACATGTACCCAGAGCTGTTTCAACATCTTCAAGAAAACAAGGATAACATCTAGATAGACAACATGAGAGTGAAGGAGGTCCCAGGGGCATTACATAATCTGAAGGGCATAACCAAATATTCATAGTGGCCATCTCTGGTGTTAAAGGAGGTCTTCCACTCATCGCCCTCCCAGATATGGATTGAATTGTATGCCCCCCTCAAGTTCAGCTTACTGAAAATTTGAGCTCTTCTGAGCCGATCAAAAAGTTCCATGATGAGCAGTAACGGGCAGCAATTTTTTTTTAGTAATCACATTAAGGCCTCAGTAGTCTATACAAGGGTGAAGGGAACAATCTTTCTTCCCCATGAAGAAAAATCCAGTCCCTGCAGGGGAGGAGGATGGACGAATAAAGCCTCTCTCCAGTTATCTTGGACACATTGTTATATGGCCTCAGTCTCTGAGGCAGACAGTGGATAGACTCTTCCCTGTGGTGGCATCTTCCCCACGATGAGGTCAATTGGGCATTCATAGACCCGATGTAGGGGCAAAACCTCATCCTGTTTTTTACTGAAGACATCCGTGAAATACAAATAGGGTGATGGTAGGCCAGACAACATTGGCGTGACGTGGCAGAGCTCGAAGGTAGGAGGCTGAACTCTGGTCAAACATCGTTCATGACAGGTGGCACTCCATCTTGCCAACTGTAACAACCCCCAGTCAATCTGGGACCTATGTTGAATCAGCCAAGGTAGGCCTAGGATCATTTCATTAACTGCCTTAGGCAAGATATACAGGCGAATGAGTTACTGATGGAGGAGACCAGTGTAGAGCGGGGTCGTGTTCCTGGTAACTCATCCCGGCAGGGGTTCCTCAGATACAGAAGACATGGCAAGCGCCATCTTCAAGAGCTTTATAGGAATGCCATGTTGGCGTACCAATACCTCATCAATGAAATGTTCAGGAAGGCGGGAAGATGTTTTTTGGCATTGTCAAGGGCAAGACACAACAGTAATAGAATCTGGGGAGAGATACAATGTCAATCTAGGGTGGCCTCTCCTATCAACCCAAGGCATGAGAGTTTCCTAGCTCAATGGATCACTTGACTGTGAAATGTCCAGGTCCAGTGCAATATAAGCACAGATTGAGGCGCCTGCATTTCTGGCATTCCTCTGGAAAGAGGCATAGGTGATCCACCTGCATGGGCTCTTCAGGTGGGTCCCAAGGTTCCGCTACCCTGAGTGGAGTTACTGGACTCTGGAACTGGGGTGTGTGCCAGTCATTTGGGGCATCAGGCCTGACCTTGTACCTTAGCCCACTCCTGGAATCGAAGATCCAGCCAGATAGCCAGTCTGATAAGGTCCTCCAGAGTACTCGGTGTATCCCATCTGGCCATCTCATTCTTAATGGGCTCTGATAAGCCATACTGGAAAATAGAGATTAAGCTATCATCTCACCACTGAAGCTTTGAAGCCAAAGTCCTGAAGTGTATGGCATATTCTTCAATGGTCTGGATCCCTGAAAGATCTGCAGTAGTTCTGAGGTTGCCGATGAGGCCTGCCCAAGCTTGTCCAAAATGAGACAGACATCCCTGAGAAATCCGGCCACATCTTCCAAGACTGGGTTTTCTTGTTCCCAAAAGCAAGAGCTCCAGGCCAATGCAGAATCTCCCAGTAAAGACAGAATAAATGTTACCTTGGCCTTGTCTTTAGGGAAGAGCGCTACTTGAAGGGTGAAGTGCATCTGGCACTGGTTAATGAACCCTGTGATAATGAGACAGAGGGGGGTAGGTGAAGTACAGGTGAGGTAGGAGAGGCTGATGCCAGCAGAAGCACTGCTGCCAGAGGTACAGGAGGAGTTGAGAGAGTGTCCATCTGGACATTGAGCATTTCTAGGACCACTGTTATTTGATCCAGGACATTCTGCAGCTGCTGCATTCATTGGGCCATGCTAGAAATGGCTTATAGGGCAGCCAGGTCCCCCGAGTCCTTGGCTTCAGCAAACTGTTAGGGAAGTGGACATGCTTGTGCTGTGGTGTGGTTGGCACGGCCGGACGAGCAAGCCTGTACAGCCCACACCAACAGCTGGCAGAAGTACCCCAAGTGAGACTGGCTGCAGCTTTGCCTATACCAACCATCTCCCCCACAGGTTGAGCCCTTGGGTTCTGATGGCCAACAGGTCTTAGGAGGGCCCCTGGGAAATATCAAGAGAGAGAGAGTCCAAGTCCCGGTCAAGGAAAGCAACAGACAGCGAGATACAGTAAACAGGCCAGAGGTCGGAGCAGGTAGCAAACAAGCATAGGTCAGGTCCAAAGCAAAGGGTCAGGTCCAGGAGGCAATCAGGTGGCTCAGAAAACAAGCCAAGGTTAAACCAGGAAGTCAAGCTAAGGGAGACAGGGTGAGACAATGGCAAGGACAGGAACAGATCACAATACTAAGTGCCAGGACTGAACAGGGAAGAAAGACCATAATACAACAGGAAACAGGAACACAAATAAACAGGAACACTGGCAGACAATGCAGAGAGAAGCAACATGCGCTGAGGCGCAGATCACTCAGGAGACCTATTTTTGAGGCAAGGAGTGCAGAGCAGAGTGGATTTAAATGCCTGGAGGCTGGTAATGTCATACTAGAGTGACTCCTCATTTTCCCACCTCAGAGCATTTATTATATTCATCCATTGCCAGGTCCCCACTATATGCACATAATGGCATTCTGCCAGGAAGAAGTGGCATGACACCATTTCCAGGTCCCCACTGTATGCACGTAATGGCGGCATTCTGCCGGGAAGATGTAGCATTACACTGGTAGGTCAATCGGCTGGGAGGGAGCAGCTGGGGACCATGGGTTCTAACGCATATCTTCCTATTCAAAATATATCTCTTAATATTACACTCAAGATCACCTCTGCCTAAAAGCAAATAAATAACAACACCTTTTAGCTATAGTTTATCTTCTATAGGTTATAATATGATTAATAGCCCCTTGAGGCAACTCATGATGAGTGAAGCACAGCACATGTTGAAGATAGTTCTCTTTTTTTGAGAGTTATAAATGATATTTTCCAACATGTATTACAGTATATGGGTCAATATTAGAATGTATGCACCTATGATTTTTTAAATCTTTTTAGTAAATGTTTTACGGAAAGAATATCTTTTTATTTATCGAGTTTTATATACCGTTGTTCGGTTTTGCCATCTTTTGATTAATATTTTGGTTGCTGTCCTTTTGATAATGTACATGATGGAAGCTGCACAGCTCCAGTAGACGTAGGACCCACTTATTCTTGTCCTTAGCAGGAGTAAATATATTCTGGTTTGAGGTTTCTGGGTTGGCAAATGAAAGGTGCCTAAATGTGTGTATATAGAACCCCTTTTGGGGTCGTTTATGGGTGGCGAATAGGCCATTAATAGAGCATCTATGGTAGTTCAGACTCCTGAATACTACTAATACTACTTATTTTTTGAGTTGGTGCCAAATTTTATTGTCCACTAAGAATAACCACTTGAGTAGATCGTTGTACAACAGTTGCCGTTTGAGAACATCCTAAATATATGACAATATTTGGAGGTCAGAAGGATAGGGCTAAATCAATCCTGCATATGGTACAAATTTTAAAAGGAGGGGGCTCATCATATGTTGCTACTTTAAAGTCTAACCAGATTTACTTTGAGTAAACTTCGATCCCCAAAAACAAAATGATACAAAAAAGTCATACAAGACAGTTAAAAAAAAACAAACCCTTAAATCCAAAATCAAATTATGCAAATGAAAATCTAACCCTCATGAAGATTAGGTGGTCAAAATTCCCTTAAAAGACCCTATTCCAGCATTGTAACCTGTAACATGTTACAAGAATTAGAACTACCATGGGTAGAAGGGAGTGGGGGAGATTAGGGTAACACACTTCACTTTTTTGTTTTTCTTAATTGCTCTTTACCATCCATTCTGTGTTATATCACAAAGAGAAAGTCAATATCCTAGAAGGAATTACTGAATAAGATCCTTTCAACCTAATATTCTGAATTATGCCACTAGAAGATACCAATAGATTGCAAAGCAAATGAAATCCTGCAATCTAATGCTATTGCCTGCCCTGGTGAATAACCTGATATTTGTAAACACAGCAGGATAATGTGAAAGATAAGGTATCAGACATACTGTAAACCAAAGAAAACCCCAGACAACTACCTTTAGTCAAATAGCTTTGAAACATAGCAAATATTTACCTCCCTAATGGTATCATTTGCATGCAAAGAAAGGACAGTAATGCTCGACCACAGGTACATTGTGTATAGTGGGAAGTTTAGCACTTCAGTTGGTCAAAAAACTCTTTGTTTTCCTGCAGGTACTTTATATATTGTAAATGCAATTTGCTCAAATAGTTTGGAACATTTCAGTTTATAAAAATGGACCATGAAATAGAACTAAACTATAATATGAGTATAAATATAATGCATGTATTTATTATGTGGAAGTCAGTCTTTGTAACTTGGTCCTACCTGATTGTGTTTAAAAGACCCGAGTAGTCGCCTTGAAAGCATTTAACCCACAAAGAATCAACACCTCCACCCAGGGCTCTACCATCACTGCCCTCAGCAGCAGCTTCTGATAAGGTGGAAGTGGCTGCTGGAAAATTTCTAAGCAGGGCTTCTTTGGCAAAAAAAAAAAAATATATCCATGAGTACGGAAAGACTGTCACTGGATAAGATGACCAGCAAGCTAGTCAAGGGGGGGGGGGGGGGGAGGAGGAACCACTCCAATGACTCAGCCGGCCAAGGCTGAGGGGCCGAAGAGGCATTGCCTCTGATTATGTGGTTAGCCCATCTGCTCAGGCAGAGCAACTTGTGTATCTAAAACAAAGCCTGCTCCCCATACTGTCTCAGGCCATCTTCATCTGCTCTTTCTCCCCTTCTCAGCTTATTTTCCCCAATGCTTTCTCTCTCCCTAGCTCCTCTCCCCCACACAATATCTTCCCTAATACACAGTCTTCTCCAAACCCATTCCAGTAGTCTCAACCGCCACTCACCTCTCCCGCTAGTTAGCCTTCATTATCCTGTCATCACCCTATCCCCTCCAAGTCAGCGTCCCCCAGTTTATTAATCCCCCTCACCTTCTCTGGAAACGTGCTGCCATTGGTACCTCAAGAACAGCTGTTCTGCTTTATTCCAGGGTGAAGCAGCTCTTAGTGAGTTTAGCCATGTGATGCTGAACTCCTGCACTGTTCTTATAGGACTGTGATAAAAGCACAGAATTCAGGCACCGTATAGCTTAAACTCATTGAGATCCATGTGGTGCCATAAAAAATCAGTTCAGGAGGTGGCAACAGCAGCAGGCCCCCCCACAAAAATGAGTGTGTATTAGGGGAAGAGAGTCAGGAAGCCACACTATACAGTCAATGAGATCCACCAGTGCCAGCCCTTGGTTAGTCCCCGTTGGGCGGTCACCCGGGGCACCATGAGCTGAACGGCACCCAGGATACTGCTGGTCTGGAGCACTGAAGAAAATGAAGAGCCGATGAGGAGCTGATTTTTGCCCTTGCTCCATTTGCTCTAGTGCCAGCCATAGGAACTACCATTGTCTTCCAGTCCTTACTGAAGAACACTGCTCTAGAGGTTATTGTAGGGAGTTTTGAAGCATAACAAACCCTCAGCATCTCCCTTGGAGCATTTCTCCTAGGACAGGTGCTTCTATTAGGAAAACTAGGCAGTCGCATAGAGCACCACACCTTGGGGCAACAAAATTGTGGAAGAAAGCCCAAAGCTACCACTGGAGGCCATCCTCCTGAAGAGCACAAGAGCTATCGCCAATAGGTTGGGGTGAATGGTGCAAAACCAATGGTTGCCTAGGGCACCTAATACCCTTGTTCCAACCCTTCCCCACAGGCATTATGCAGCAATCTCCCTTACTGACTCTCTCCCATCTGGGCAATAGGCAAAGCTTTAAAGGTTCCCAATCTGCTCCCTAATTAGAGAACTGCTTTTACCTGGCCATGGTCAGTTAGTAGGAGAGAAGAGAAGCATTAGCAGAGGTCTGCAGCAGCAATATCTTCAGCCTCTTCCTAACCAGGAGATATTTTTCAATGTGTATATACAGTATATGGGTCAATATTAGAATGTATGCACCTATGATTTTTTAAAAAATCTTTTTAGTAAATGTTTTACGGAAAGAATCTCTTTTGATTAATATTTTGGTTGCTACCCTTTTGATAATGTACATGATGGAAGTTGCACAGCTCCAGCAGACCTAGGACCCACTTATTCTTGTCCTAAGCAGGAGTAAATATATTCAGGTTTGAGGTTTCTGGGTTAGCAAATGAAAAGTGAATAAATATGTGATTAAAGAACCCCTTTTGGGATGGTTTTTGGGTGGCGAGTAGGACATTAATAGAGCATCTATAGTAGTTCTGAATACTACTAATTTATTTTTTGAGTTGGTGCCAAATTTTATTGTCCACTAAGAATAACATTTGAGTAGATCGTTTTACAACCTTTTACCTGATTAGCATTAGTCTATCAATCCTAGGATTTTATACAGTGGCTTTGCAAACTACTAGCTGCTTATTGGAAAATCTAGCCTAGATTACAAGAAAATGTTTTAATCTGGTGTAAAATGTTTTTGTACCCTGTTATACTAAATTACAAAAGTTCTGTCAGATTCATCACTTTTGCCCAATCTTCTGCTAAATCAAGACTGATGGAATTTCCTAGCAAAACGAGAAAATCCAAAAATTGTTAACAAATCAAGCACTTTCTCTTTTTAATTCACCAGGGTAATTTTAAAAAGAATTTACATACTTAAAATTCAATTTTACACATGTAAATACACTTTATCTACATAAGTGGGCTTTTGAAAATTGCTACAATAGATGACATTGAATTGTCTATAGGATATTCACGTATAAGTGCATTTTACATATGTAAATGGAGTTGCATTTGCTGCTCGAGGCTTCACTCACCCCTGACACAACTGCCAGTCACAGCAGAGGGAAATGCTATAACCCAAGAAAGAGATCTAGGCGTCATAATGGATAACACATTGAAATCATCGGTTCAGTGTGCTGCGGCAGTCAAAAAAGCAAACAGATTGTTGGGAATTATTAGAAAGGGAATGGTGAATAAAACGGAAAATGTCATAATGCCTCTGTATCGCTCCATGGTGAGACCGCACCTTGAATACTGTGTACAATTCTGGTCGCCGCATCTCAAAAAAGTTATAATTGCGATGGAGAAGGTACAGAGAAGGGCTACCAAAATGATAAGGGGAATGGAACAGCTCCCCTATGAGGAAAGACTAAAGAGGTTAGGACTTTTCAGCTTGGAGAAGAGACGGCTGAGGGGGGATATGATAGAGGTGTTTAAAATCATGAGAGGTCTAGAACGGGTAGATGTGAATTGGTTATTTACTCTTTCGGATAATAGAAAGACTAGGGGGTTCTCCATGAAGTTAGCATGGGGCACATTTAAAACTAATCGGAGAATGTTCTTTTTTACTCAACGCACAATTAAACTCTGGAATTTGTTGCCAGAGGATGTGGTTCGTGCAGTTAGTGTAGCTGGGTTTAAAAAAGGATTGGATAAGTTCTTGGAGGAGAAGTCCATTACCTGCTATTAAGTTCACTTAGAGAATAGCCACTGCCATTAGCAACGGTAACATGGAATAGACTTAGTTTTTGGGTTCTTGCCAGGTTCTTATGGCCTGGATTGGCCACTGTTGGAAACAGGATGCTGGGCTTGATGGACCCTTGGTCTGACCCAGTATGGCATTTTCTTATGTTCTTATGTTCTTATTCCTGCCTTTGTTCCTGCAGCAGGGCTGCTGCAGATGTTCATATTCTTTGCTGCCTGGATGCCGCCAATGCTAACTCTTTCATATGACCTGGAAACGCTGCTACCTTGCTACTCCTGCCCTCATTGCAGCTCCTGCATCTGATGTCTTCCTAGGCACGAGCTCCTGTTCATAATTTAAAGGGCTCATGGTGGGAAAAGCTCCATGGCCCTTTCTGATGATGTCATTCCTGCAGCCCTATAAAAGGGCTTCTCTACCAGTCCCTTGCTGCCTTTGCAAGGAGTTGCTTTGTCCTGGAGTTCCTGTTCCAGTCTTCCCTCCTGGAGTTCCCATTCTAGTCCCTGCTTCTTGAAGGTCTTCTTGTTCTTCATTTGGAACTCCACCATGCTCTTCATTCCTTATTCCTGTTCTCTCGTCGGTCCCTATCTTCAGCTTCCTTAGTCCTGAGTCCAAGACCAGTGCCTTCTTCTAAGTTCCAAGTCTTCTGAGTCTTCACCTTGTCCAAGTCTCTTGAGATTTCCTTGGAGCCCTGCACCCAAAATCCTGTGAGCACATGGACTGTAACCAGCCCACGGCAGACTGTGTAGGTTTTATTGCTGCCCAAGTCCTGGGGCCAAGTTTCCCACATCTTCATCTAGTCAAGTACCTGAGCTTCCTCATGTGTCAACGCGTGGTCCACGACCAGCCAAGGCGGCTACATAAATTCCTGAATCCAAGTTCCTGCAGGAGTGCCAACCTCATGGTCTGCAACCAGCTCACTATGGTGCCTTGTACTACAAGGCCTGCTTCCAAGTCCATCTTTGCTGGGTCAAGTCCTCAGAGGCCATCCTTGTTCTGATATTCTGGTTTCCTAGCTTGGTCTCAGCCAGCAGATCTCCATGTTCCTTGTTCACAAGCCATCATAGTAAACACTTTAAAAGCATCATTGTTTATAAGTATCCATGGTAACGATCCTTCAGTGACGGAGCCACGTTTGACGTCATCACGCGCAAAAAGCGCGGGCTTTTTAAAGGGTAAGGAGATCAGGGTTTCCTCTGTCCCGTTTTCATTGAAATAGAGTTGGAGACGTGCGGGTCCAGCATAAAGGTTCGCGTTGCTGTTTCACCTAAAGTTAAGTAACCTTTTCTATTTGAGAATTTCAAATGTTTGACTTACGTTTTCTTTAATTATCAGCATCTGTCCTGACAACCTTTCTCTAAAATACTCCTGAAGAAGCGATTGACATATTGCGAAACACTGGCCGCTGTCGGGCTTATTCTTCAATTTCAGTTTCGGGGAACAGATGAAGTTTATTTTGAATGGACATCATTAATATCTTTAAATCCTTGAGATTTTCATATAATATAACATCTCACCGCAAATGACGAGTGGTCCGGACGGCAAGTTGCTTCACTGCCGTTGTCTGGCTTGCTGATGTGGTATCATTTCAAAACATTTTTTTGATAACATTTTTTGATAATAATTTTTTTACTACAGCACAGAGAATTAATATACTTAGTCTTTCTGTTGTGTGGACTATGTAATTTCAGCCATCCATCTCACAAACAGACAGGGAAAAGCATCCATACATGCTTATTACCACATCTGAGCAGCAGAACTTCTTATGCTACTGCTGCAGAACATTAGAAAATAGTAAACAGTCCCATGTCCCCAGAAAAAATTAAACAGAATTCCAGAAACCCTCTTTGCTCCAGTATCTCTTGCCAAGAAAAAGAAAAAAGAGCAATGCAGATTAGCACAGATCACCATGGCTAACAGACAAACTAAACTATCTTGCAGTGTCTAAGTATTTCCATATGCAAATCCTTATATTACATGCAAACCTGCACATAAATGAATATATCAAGCATGAAGGGAGTATACAAAGAAACAACATGACATAATGAGAAAGGTATTTTCATATAAATAATATGACACGGAGAAATTGATTCTGCACTCATGAATTTCAAGATTTTCAGTCTTAAGCAAAGTACACATAGGAAATATACTACATGATTTAGACATTTTGGGATTATATGCACTAAAGATGATGTAGGGTCTGATTCACCAAGGCTTTGCCCCTATTCTGGGAATCATTTTCAAAAGAATTTCCACCCATAAACCCAGGGCTGCGCACATAAATCTGGAGTCAGTCCAGATGTGTCTACTGAAATAGTCAGTGATCTTCATTGTAAATTGTAAAGGAACAGATTTAAGATCTAAACATGCATATCCTAGAGAGAATGCAAGACAGTAGAGATATGATAGAGACATTTAAATACATTAAAGGTACAAATGCTCAGTAGATGGGTCTCTTTCAAAGGAAAGTAGTCTCTGAAGTGAAGAAGGGTCATGGGATAACAGTGAAAGGAGGAGACTGAGGAGTAATCTAAGGAAGCATTTCTTTACAGAAAGGGTGGTAGATGTATGAAACAGCCTCCTAGTGAAGGTAATGCAGACAGTATGAAAGCATGGGACAAGCAAACCAGATCTCTGAGTGGTAAGAACTAGGGATGTGAATCGGGCTTCGGACGATTGAAAATATCGGATGATATTTTCAAAATCGTCAGAAATCAGGGGCTCCCCCAAAACGATAGGAAAACCCCACGATATTGATCATGGGGATTCTCTTATCATTTTGGGGGAGGGCGGGAAAAACGGCACACAAAAATAACCCCTAAACCCACCCCGACCCTTTAAAACTAATCCCTTAGCTTCCCCCACCTTCCCGACCCCCAAAAAAACTTTTTACAGGTACCTGGTGGTCCAGTGGGGGTCCCTGGAGCGATCTCCCACTCCCTGGCCGTCGGCTGCCACTAATCAAAATGGCGCCGATGGCCCTTTGCCCTTACCATGTGACAGGGTATCCGTGCCATTGGCCGGACCCTGTCACATGGTAGGAGCACTGGATGGCCGGTGCCATCTTGTGCTCCTACCATGTGACAGGAGCTGACCAATGGCACCAGTAGCCCCTGTGACATAGTAAGGGCAAAGGCTATCGGCGCCATTTTGAATACTGGCAGCCGACAGTCTGAGTGCAGGAGGTCGCTCCCGGACCTCCGCTGGACTTTTGGAAAGTCTTGTGGGGGTCAGGAGTGTCCCCCAAGACTTTCCAAAAGCCCCTGGTGGTCCAGCGGGGGTCCAGGAGTGATCTCCTGCACTCGGGCCATCGGCAGCCAGTATTCAAAATGGCGCCGATAGCCTTTGCCCTTACTATGTCACAAGGGCTACCGGTGCCATTGGTCAGCCCCTGTCACATGGTAGGAGCACAAGATGGCGCCGGCCATCCAGTGCTCCTACCATGTGACAGGGTCTGGCCAATGGCACGGATACCCTGTCACATGGTAAGGGCAAAGGGCCATCGGCGCCATTTTGATTAGTGGCAGCCGACGGCCCGGGAGTGGGAGATCGCTCCAGGGACCCCCACTGGACCACCAGGTACCTGTCAAAAGTTTTTGGGGGGATCGGGAGGGTGGGGGAAGCTAAGGGATTAGTTTTAAAGGGTCGGGGTGGGTTTTTTGTTTATCGGCTCGGGTGCAGCCGATAAACAAAACCGCGATCGACCCGATGAAAAAAAAAACACATGTGAATCGGAACCGGAATCCGAACCGATTCCGGTTCCGATTCACATCTCTAGTAAGAACTGTAGAGCTGAGTTGTGTCAATGGGAAGACTAGACAGGCTGCATGGTCTTTTTGTGCATCATGTTACTATGTTACTAACTTACATGCATGCAAATTGAGGTTAGTTATCCAAAATCATTCAATCTGTTTGGTCATCAGTTGCAAACTATATCTTGCAACCACTGTTCCCTATAAGTTGCCCTCGTGCTCGGCCGCATACAACCTTTTCATGGCTGCGCACTGCTTTTACTACCCCGTGCAGGGATCGCATCAAGTGAGAATAAATCAAAGCCCGGCCAAATCCGATCACTGGCATTACACCTTCTTCCAGTCGCCAGGAGTTTATTCAAATGTCATTTCCTGCTGCCTCAGGGCCAATCTCAGAGCTCCGCGGTAGCAAGAGATGATGTTCGGATAAATGCGAGTTCTGCTGCAGTCCACCTCTCAACTCGGCTCTGTGGCACTGAAGAGAAAGGATGCAGTGGTTCACAGCAGACCCCCATCCTGCCAGTGGCTGAAGTTGAGGCCCAAGCCCTGTATGTGTGTGTGTGTGTGTGTGTAGGGGGGGGGGGGGGGGTGACTGCTTATATGTGTGTGGATGACTGCTTGTGTATGTGTGTGTCTGGGTATGTGCGCATATGTGTGGGTGGGTGGGTGGATGAGTACCTGGGTAGGTGAGATCCCTTGTGTGTTTGTGTGTGTGTGTGTGTGTGTGTGTGTGTGTGTGTGTGTGTGAGGCTGTGTATGTGGGGTGGGTAGGAGAGAGGCTGTGTGTGTGTTTGGCTGGGTGAGATCCTGTGGGTGGGGCTGTATGTGTGACTGCCTGTGTGTGGATGTCTGCCTATGTGTGTGTTGGGGAGAGGGTAAGAGCCTGTGGGTGAGTGAGAGCCTAGGGGTGTGTTTGTAGATGGATGAGAGGCTGTGTATGTGGAAGTGGGATTTGAGAGCCTGTATGTGGGGGGCAGTGGGGGGCTGGGTGAGAGCCTTTGTGTGTGACTGCCAATGTGTAGCTATGGATGGACGAAGGAAGGGAAGAAGACAGGTGGAGAAAGAAAAAAAAGGGACCCTAGAAAAGGAACTGAGAAAGGAAATGTGGAAAAACAATCAGGACAACCAATTAGAAAAATAAGATCAGACAACAAAGGAAAAAAAATATTATTTTGAATTGTTAGTGTCTAGCATATGTTATCTTTGGGAATGTGCTTTATGTATTTGTATTTTGTTGTTTAAGAACATAAGAACATGCCATACTGGGTCAGACCAAGGGTCCAACAAGCCCAGCATCCTGTTTCTAACAGTGGCCAATCCAGGCCATAAGAACCTGGCAAGTACCCAAAAACTAAGTCTATTCCATGCTACTGTTGCTAGTAATAGCAGTGGCTATTTTCTAAGTTAATTAATAGCAGGTAATGGACTTCTCCTCCAAGAACTTATCCAATCCTTTTTTAAACCCAGCTACAATAACTGCAATGACCACATCCCCTGGCAACAAATTCTAGAGTTTAATTGTGTGTTGAGTGAAAAAGAACTTTCACCGATTAGTTTTAAATGTGCTACATGCTAACTTCATGGAATGCCCCCTAGTCCTTCTATTATCCGAAAGAGTAAATAAACGATTCACATCTACCCGTTCTAGACCTCTCATGATTTTAAACACCTCCATCATATACCTCTTAGCTATCTCTTCTCCAAGCTGAACAATCCTAACCTCTTTAGTCTTTCCTCATAGGGATCTATTCCATCCCCTTTATCATTTTGGTCGCCCTTCTCTGTACCTTCTCCATTGCAACTATATCTTTTTTGAGATGCGATGACCAGAATTATACACAGTTCATAAGGTGCGGTCTCATCATGGAGAGATAGAGGCATTATGGCATTTTCCATATTATTCACCATTCCCTTTCTAATAATTCCCACAGCACACTGAACTGATGATTTCAATGTGTTATCCACTATGACGCCTAGATCTAGCATGGGTTATTTTTCCCTATATGTATCACCTTCCACTTATCCACATTAAATTTCATCTGCCATTTGGATGCCCAATTTTCCAGTCTCAAAGTGGCCCCTAACCCCTACACTAATACCTAAACCTCACCTCGAGTGACTAGGTAGGCCTCATATAGAGGTACAAATACCTACCTATTAAGTGGACATTATGGCTAATCTCTCTCTCTCTCTCTCTCTTTCTTTCCTTGTAGAAGGGCCTTGATAGCTATGCTGGATCTCCAGCAGCTTAAAATGGTCCCCCCAGTGGTTGTATGTAGGAAATACAACAATTCTGGCACTTATCACAAAAATGTTATCACAGTTTGCACTAATACCTATGCAAAGCACTAAGATAGCACACTTTGCAATAAACTGCCTATTAGATTGTAAGCCCTCTGGGGATAGGGAGATACAAAAAAATCCTATTTTCTTCTGTTGGATCCTTCTTCCAATTTTTGGATGAAGATCTTTTGGCTAAAATAGCCTCTTTCACCTCACCTTTTAACCATGCCGGTAATCGTTTTGCCTTACTTCCACCTTTCTCAATATGTGGAATACATCTGGACTGTGCTTCTAGGATGGTATTTTTTAACAATGTCCATGCCTCTTGCACACTTTTTACCTTTGTAGCTGCTGCTTTCAGTTTTTTTCTAACAATTTTTCTCATTTTCTCAAAATTTCCCTTTTGAAAGTTTAGCACTAGAGTTGTGGATTTGCTTACTGTATCCCTTCCATTCATTAATTCAAATTTGATCATATTATGATCACTTTTGACAAGCGGCCCCACCACCGTTAGCTCTCTCACCAAATCCTGTGCTCCACTGAGAATTAGATCTAAAATTGCTCCCTCTCTCATCGGTTCCTGAACCAATTGCTCCTTAAAGCTGCATTTATTCCATCCAGGAACTTTTATCTCTCTAGCGTGACCCGATGATACATTTACCCAGTCAATATTGGGGTAATTGAAATCTCCCATTATTACCGCACTACCAATTTGGTTAGCTTCCCTAATTTCTCTTAGCATTTCACTGGCCGTCTCACCATCTTGACCAGGTGGACGGTAGTATACCCCTATCACTATAGTCTTCCCCTACACACAAGGGATTTCTACCCATAAAGATTCTTCCATATGCTACTGTTCAGATTTTGGTGCCTCGGGCTTTCCATTTTATTTTTGACCGCATATTTCTATTTCTAATTTGTAGTCCCATATTCTGTATTTCTGCTGGCATGTAGTTTTTTCTGTAAGGCTTTGTTTTGTTAACCCCAGTAGGTGGTATATTAGTGTTCATGGTATAATATTTGCATTGATGCCATCTCATAGATAAGGCTGCTGTTTTTTTGAGGGTGTTTGTGTTGCTTCAACGTGTTTGGCAGTGAAGGTTTGCAGTTACTGAGATGACTGTGTGTTTGTAGAAGAGGAGAATTGAATGAGTGTGTCTGCACATGAGTCTGGGGAGTGAATGAGAAGAATGAGAGTGAGTGTATGTGTGTGTGTGTGTGTGTGTATGTTTGTGAGAATGAGCATGTATGCATGTGAAAGAGTATGAGTGAATATGCAAGTGTGTTAGTGTGTGTGTATATGTGAGAAGGTTTGTGTGCATGCTGCACCAATGTTCCCTCTCAGGATTGGGTTACTGTGAGCATAAAATTGATAGGCTTTTTGCATCAAAGAATGTAGTTCTCACTGGGGAGTGAAACCAACAATTTTTGCTCAGGAGCAAAATTTTTGCACACAGCAACTCAGTCATTACAGGGAACATTGCATGCAACACTTGATCGTGACTTCCGCAGACATGTCTGGGAGCAGTTCAATTTTCCAAAAATCTGAATAGTGATCAATTATCAATAGAAACTCTTTCCCAGCATAGTTGAATAAGGTCCATACTAACAATTTCCCAAGGCCATGTTAGTATGTCACACAATATTTATTTATTTATTCCAAATTTTTATTGCCCTATCACAAGGTCTCAGAGTGATGTACAGTTTCTAAAACAAACTCAAGAGAAAGAAAAACTATAAACGCACAGTATAAAATCAAAACATAAAATATACATAGAAACAAAAACCAGGAAAATATAAAATAAATTAAATTAAGCCTGTATAAAAAGCTACACCTTATATATCTTTCTAAACTGCATCACTAAACCTACCTCCCAAAGGGTCAGAGGTAAGGAATTCCATATAAAGGGAGAAAATGACCTTTCTTTACATCTCTATCAATCTCAGTCTGCCTGGGATTTCTAAAAGAAGTTTTTCAGCAGAATGCAGTTGTTTTATTGGATAGTGATTTAAAAGCAATAATTGTGTGATCATAATGTTTCCTTTTTCTGCATGTGTGCATATTTGTTGAAGGTAGAACAACTGCTGACAAAATCAGTATATTAGGCCAGTTTAGGGTATCTCATACTTGTCTCTAACATGCCTCCCCAACAATGTGGCTGGAATGTAAGCATCTCTGATTGCAGTGATTTTAGCAAAATTATCCTTGGTCCTTTTTATAGAATGCCATTATGTAGGCTGATTTCAGCCCTAAATGGCCAATATTCCCTTATGGTAGCTGGTACTTCTCCTTTTTTGGTCATCCATTCAGGACCACTGTTGCGTGTCCCACCCACGGCAGGTCCGCAACCGGGCCTACTTAACGCTGGCGCCCGGCTCCTGGACCCGGCCTGTCCTCACTGGTGGCCATAAGCAGCCGGCTGCACTCCCGCACCCCTGTTGCCTCTTCAGCTGTTCCTAACTCCTCTGAAGACCTCCCCAGCTCCCGGCGGGTCTCCCCACGTGTGCCGCAGGGAGATGATGCCATTCAGCGTCCTGCCTCTCCTAGGCGCTCGCGCACTTTGCAGGCATTTAAAGGGGCCGCGGCGTAAAACCAACCTGCGGCTCCGGATGATGACATCATCGAGCCCTGCTACTTAAGGCAGGGCCCGCCACTCATTCCTTGCTTTGGCAACAGGTCTCCACGCTTGTTGTGTGCTTGTTGCTCATCCTAGTTCCTGACTTCATTCCTGGTTCCTGTTCCTGACTTCGTTCCTGGTCCTCGTTCCTGATTCCATTCCTAGTTACTCCCTAGCCTTACTCAGACTGACTGCTGGCTTTGACCCTTGCTTCGTTGACCACGCTCAGGGCTGACTACTGGCTTTGACCCTTACTTCGTTGGACCACGCTCTGGACTGACTACTGGCTTTGACCCTTGCTTTATTGGAACTCTGCACCTTGACTAGCTCTGCCACCTGCCCCAGCTCCAGCCTGTTCCCGACTATGCCTTCGGTATCTCCCCGGACTGGGCCCTCTCAGGCTCCAGCCTTCTACTACCCGGGCATCACCCGTTCTTGTTCCTGGCACGTCCTTGGCACCCGGGCCTCTGGATCCCTGCCTCGTCTGGACCTGCTTTGGTCCCTCCAATACTTCTGCTGGTCCCTGGATACCTGCTACAACATCCCCAGGGAGTCGTCTGATGGAGGCCCGCCTAAGACCAGCTGGCCCCGGCACCCAAGGGCTCAACCTGCGGGGAATGTGGGCTGGTATTGGCGAAGTTCCAGTCGGCCTGTGTCTCCTAGTCTGCTTTGCCTCCTGACGCTGGGGACCTGTGGGGCTTGCCCTACGGGTAGCATCAACCCCACCTTAGGCCAAAGGTCCACCACAAGCGCAACAACCACAAACGTCAGTGCCTGCAAGCTCTCATCTCTTGCAATGTGCTGTGATATTTGGATAATCTGCTTGATTGATTTGTGTAATGTCCATTTGCTTGAGTTGCACCCAGGAAATCCTGAAATGTCCAGGTCCTGCACTGGACTGAGCATCCTGTCCTGCTTTAGTTCATTTTGGGTTTTTTTGTAGGGGGGTTTTTTTTTTCATTTTTGAGTAATTTTGGGGGGTTTTTAGTGCATACTGTATTGAACTTGTGCACACTGAATCACAAAAGGTCTTTCAATTTGCTGACCATCTTACATCCTACAACTTTGTAGTACTTTGTAGTACTTCAACACAGATGCATCTATGACCAAACACTTTATTTCCTGCACTGTCTGCTCATGCTTCGAAATCTAGTACTAAATGACATCCTTGTCCAGAAGTCTTCTCAAGAGCTCACATTCCACTGACAGGCATGGCATGAATTTTGCTAGATAAGTCACAAATCCAATGAAGTTCTGCACATGTGTTATGACTGTCGGTCGCAGATGGCCGTGACCCACTCAACTCATGTCATGTGTTGCCCTGCTCTCCTCTCCAGGTCAACTCGTGGCTGGAGCTAGCCACTTCCACCGCATATCTCCGGGTTTTCAAGATTCCTCGTGGCGGCCGGGACGCTGCCAACCACCACGCCAACTCTGGGCCTTCCTAGGCATGTGTGCCATCAGGTCTATAAAGGCCCAATGGCGGTAACCTCAGGGGCATCCCCAACTGATGATATCACAAGGTTGGGATTCATAAGCACTGCCCTTGACCCATGCTAGTCGACTTGGCAACGAGTTCCTTCACCTATTGGTGTTTGCTCCTGTCTCCTAGACCATGGTTCCTGCCTTGATTCTACCTGTGACTCTGGACTCTGGCTTGAGTACCCGCTCCTCGGGGGCCTGCTTGCGTTCCAGTTGGAGACCTAGTCTCCAGGCTTCCCCACTCCTCGGGGTAGCTCCTACGCCTCACAGAGGTCCTGCCTGCTGGCTTCCCTGCTCCTTGGGGATTGCTCCTCGAACTACCTTACTGCCTTGGAGACTCTACCTTGTGCTGCCTCGCTCCTCAGGGCAGTGCCTATGCCAGTGTCTGTACTCTGCACTCCCCCGCTCCTCGGGGCAGTGCCTACGTTCTACACCAGAGACTGTACTTGCGCTCCCCGCTCCTCGGGGCAGTCCCTACGTTCTACACCAGAGACTGTACTCTGTGCCTCCCTGCTCCTCGGGGCAGTGCCTACGATCTACACCAGAGACTGTACTCTGCGCCTCCCCGCTCCTCGGGGCAGTGCCTACGTTCTACACCAGAGACTGTACTCTGCGCCTCCCCGTTCCTTGGGGCAGTGCCTATGTTCTACACCAGAGACTGTACTCTGCGCCTCCCCATTCCTTGGGGCAGTGCCTACGTTCTAAACCAGAGACTGTTCTTGCGCTTCCCGCTCCTTGGGGCAGTGCCTACGTTTCTCTACCAGAGATTCCACCGTGCACTAACTTTAGATCTTCCTACAGTGCAGCCAGATTTAGACAGTTAGGTTCACTGACTGACTTTGAATATCAGAGTTAGCCGGTTAAGCTAACCGGCTAACTCCACTCCTCTCAGGAACACCTACCACCCACCCCAGGAACGCCCCCAACAAATCCAGCTAAAATCTAGCTGGATAAAGAGTTATCCAACTGGAATTTAGCCAGATAGGTTGCTGAATATCTATCCCCAGATATTCTTCCCTGATTTCATCTTTTTGAATACCTTTGTTTGTACTTTTTGAATGCTGCTCTTTTTTTCCTTTATTTTTCCAGCCTCTTTGTTGAACCATATCTATTTCCTTTTCCTCATACTTTTATTTGCTTTTGTTACATAAAAATTTGTTGCCTTTATCATAGCTCCTTTTAATTTGACTCACTCTTGTTCCACTTCACCCCTCTTATCCCTTTGTTTTAACCCCTGGACAACCCCCATTTTACCAAAATCTGTGTTTCTGAAATCCAGAACTTTGATCTTTGTGTGCCTTCTCTCTGTCTTGGCTGCTTTATTAGATCATACCATCTGATGATCTCTGGTGCTCAGTGGAACACCTACTCAGACCTTAGAGATACTATTTCCATTTGTAAGAACCATGTCCAGTATCGCTCCTCCCCTCATGCATTCCATCACCATTTGTCTGAGCAGAGCCCCTTGAAGGACATCCACCATCTGTCAACTTCTTACAGATTTTGTAGCAGAGATACTCCAATAAATGTCTGGTAGATTACAATCTCTAATGAGCAACATTTTTCATTTTTGGAAGTCTTCAACCAGATCTCTATCTCGTTCTTCTGTCTGTGTTGAAAGCCTGTAGACTACACCAGTATAACTGGAAATGCCACCATCTTTTTTTTAAGACAGCCCACAGGGCTTCTTTCTTCCCCCATGCCTTTTGCATTTCAATTATTTATTATATAAAGAGCAACTCCTCTCCCTTTCTTGTCATCTCTACCTTTCATTAACAGGTTATAGCCTTGTATGGCCATATCCCATTCATGAGACTCATTGAACCATTTCTCTGTAATTGCAACAATATCCAAGTTCACTTCCACCATTAGAGCCTGCAGATCTGGAACTTTATTGCCCAGACTATGAGCATTTGTGCTCATAATTTTCCAGCTTTTCTCCCTTGGCTCACTGATTTTCCTGGACACGTTTTCTGCCTTTTTTTCTCAACAGTAGACTGTAGAGCTGGTTTATTTTGTTAATTTCTCCTCCCATTTCATTAGTTTTTATTTGTTAGAGGTGACATTATGTTATGTTTATTGGTGTTTGGGTGGATCCTTGGACACTGTGGCAGCTGACCACACCCATGGGGGCAGTCCCGTGAGGGACCACGGTGTCAGGCTAGACTCTGGACACACACAAACTCAGATTGAATCTTTATTTAAACAGTTTTGGAAACCACCAGAGGTGGCAGTAGTGAGTAGTAGATGTTGAGCCCGGCTGGGCAAGTATACCACAGGACCCTGGAACAGTGGATCCTCTGCTTGGCTGTGCTGTAGTGGAAAGAGACTGAGAGTTATGAGTACACAGTGAGAAATATACAGAGTCCCAGGTAGAATAGGTGAAGCTCTGAGACAGGGAGAGCAGGCCCTCGAGGAGCGAGTACCTGATCCCTTAGAGCTGGGAGTCTCAGTGGTATTGTATTCACACAGTGGTTCCACTAGACGAGAGATCTGGCACTGGAACAGAGGACAGGCCCTCGTGGAGTGAGTACCTGTTTACAGGGAAGCAGTACTGTGGAATAGATGGTAGTTGTACTCACAGATGGATACTGTTAGTGAAGTCTTCCAAGTAGAGAAGATTGTAGATGCAGGCAGCGACTCAGGGAACATGGGCCCTCGAGGAGCGAGTACCGGTTTCCTGATAGCACCTGAAAGAAGCAGAAGAGGCCCCCGAGGAGCGGGTACCCCATTAGCAGCAAGAGTTCCAGAGAACGCTGGAGTGGCAGAGCAGCTTTGGTACGGAGAGTGAATCCCATCCGTAGAATCCGAGTTGTTGCTAACTCGATTAGCTAGCAAAAGAGGTAGGCTTAAATATCTGGGCAGTGTGATGTCATCTCAGGGGGACGCCCCTGAGGTTTGTGCCAATGAGGAAATAAAGATGAGGGCAGCGTGCGCGTGCGCACCCTATTGTACCTTGGAGGAGCATGGCGGGAAGCAGCACCAGAGCCAGTCTGGGGATGCCGGAGAGGTTGGCAGACAGACGCCGCAGCAGCCAGTAGTCTGAGGTGAGCAGGAGGAGCCGCAAGAAGAGTAAGGTAGGCTGGGTGAAGCCCTCGCAGACCAACAGTTGCAACACATTTCAATTTCATTGGCTTCTTTCTGCCACCCCTCCCCATCTCCTAATTTAAACATCTGATGACATATGCTTTAAATTTCTCACTTAGATTCCATTTTCTTGCTACAGACTTATATAGGCCATCTTTACCTTATAGTCTTTTACTGTTCCATAAACTAACTCAGCCTCCAATATATCAAAATCCCTCTTCTTTATACTAGTTCTTGAGTCATGTGCTGAATTTATCTATATGAATTAGCCTTTCCTTTTCCTTTCCATGAACAGATAGCAATTTTGAAAAGGCAATGTCATGTGCCCAACCTGCTTCCCAGTGTAACGTGTGGCAGTGTGTGGGTTCCTCCCGTGGACCCCATACTCACCTACTCGGCTGGCCAACTGCATTCCGCTGTGGCATGGCAAGGCGCTGATACTTCCCTCGGCAACACACTCACATGACACTATCATCCACCAGTAGGCGATGCCAGCAGCTTCCATAGGGTGTGCATGCTGATGTCACAGGATTTAAGGGGCCCACAGCAGGAAAGCCCCCACAGCATTCTTAGATGAAATCACCATGCCTGCCCTAGAAAAGGTTTGCCTAGATGTCTGCTCAGTGCCTCAACTACAGATCCCATTACTCTGAGTAGAGCGTGTTGCTTCAGCATCTCGTCTTCAGTTCCAGCATCTTTTCGTCAGTCCCAGCCTCATCTTCAGTTCCAGCCTTGACTTCAGCTCCTAGAAGATATTTCACTACTATATGTCCCTCAAAATTAGTCCCAAGTCAGTTTCTTTGACAGAGGAGCAGAAGGAGCTTTTGCTATGTTGTTTGATAGACTGGGGGGGTTGTGTGTGATGTTTTTTTCTTTTCATATACCACTTAAGTTTCCATTTCTGGAGCACTTTCATTTTCCACTGTAGAAGAGGCATTTTGTCTGGGTATCATTTGAGAGACAGGGTTTCTCTATATCACATCTTACTCTTTCAGATCCCACAGTAATCCATTTATTTTCTGGGTTTCTGAATCCTCTGTTGGAGTGAAGGCAAATATTCTAGATGCAGCACAGTAGGGGAGAGAGGGTGTCTCTATATGCCTTTCCTTTCAAATACATTTTCGGTTTCCTTTTCTGGAGCATCTTAATTTTCCAGTATGGAAAAGGCATTTTGTATGGATATTGTTTGAGAAATAGGGTTCCTCTAGTCACATATCTGACCCTTTCAGATCATACTGCAATACATTTCTTCATGTGTTTCAGAATCCTCTGTAGAAGCAGAAGCAGATATACTGGATGCTGAACAGTTGGATAGAGTGAGAATTTCTGTGTCACAGATCTGACACTTCCATGACATTTACAAGTCACCCAGAGTCTACATGACAGGATTGTAGTATATTATTTAATCTGAGATTCACAAATTATTTGTGTACTAATGTTTGAATAATGTCTGAGCATTCCTTTGAGAAGGTCACATCACTACAAAGCAAGTCTGCATCATCTGACTCTGATATCTTGATACCGTACAAAGAGGTTTCGACCAGAATACCTCCTATCTGTTGATTCTGTTGGATATATCAGCGGCGTTTGACACCATCAATCATGAAGTACTTATTTCTAGATTGAGCGAAGTGGGTCTTCAAGACAAAACATTAGATTGGTTTAAACCATTTCTGGCCAATAGATCATACGTTGTTAAATTGGGAACAGCTGAATCCGAGGTAATTGATCTTCATACTGGAGTCCCTCAGGGTTCTTCCCTCTCACCAACTTTATTTAATATTTATATGGCCCCATTATGTAGATTCTTAGCGGGTCTGGGGCTGGTACACTATGTTTTTGCGGACGATATCCAGATATTGATACCCATAAAAGATTCTTTGTCAGCTACATTGAAACTCTGGGATGTCTATTATCAATCAATAAACCAACTTCTTACGCATATGTCATTAGCGCTAAACAATTCAAAAACCGAAATACTCTTTATCGGTAACAAGGTAACAGAGAAAGTAGAAAAGGACATCCTTAACTGTCTCCCTTTATATAAAATTCAATCTGAGGTAAGAGATTTAGGGTGTATGCTAGACTCTGAGCTTAAAATGAAATCTTCTGTGAAGGCTATCCTAAAAGACGGTTTTCACAAATTAAGAGTGTTAAGGAGATTAAAACCACTATTGCACTCAAATGATTTCCGGATTGTAGTCCAGGCATTAATTCTACCCAAGTTAGATTATTGTAATGCCCTATGGTTGGGTTTGCCCTCATCGACTATCCGTCCGCTGCAATTGTTGCAGAATGCCGCTGCACGGCTAATATCTGACACAAAAAAATTTGATCATGTTTCCCCAGTTCTGATGGGTTTACATTGGTTGCCGGTTCAGTTCCGTATACAATACAAGTGCCTAACTTTAATACATAAAGCAATATATGGCACGAATTCGGAATGGCTGAATGCCTCCTTACGTATCCATGTCCCATCACGAAATTTGAGGTCCCTTGGGCAGGCCTTGTTGACCATTCCATCGCCCAAGCTGGCTCACCTTAGTTCAGTGAGAGAGAGGTCCTTATCTTTAGCAGGGCCAAAAATGTGGAATTCCTTACCCGCTGAGATTCGGACAGAGGAGGACATTAACAGCTTTAGGAAGCAGATAAAAACCTGGCTATTCGAACAGGCTTTTAGCCTGAATAGTTGACCCCGTTTTCCATAGTAGTACAGAGACACTAGGAGAGGAGGGAGAAGAGAGTCTAAGAGGGAAGGAGGGGAGATGGGTGGGTGGAGGGGAGGAGGGTAGATGGATGGGTGGAGGGAAGGGGGGTACCTGGGAAGATGTGGCAGAATTGTTGGGATTTGAAAGGGTTTAGTTTAATATATTTTTAGTCAGCTAGCTTTTGGTTTTAATGTATTTTAGTCATGTACCATGTTTTGTTTTTAGTATATATGTGTTTGAAGGTTGCTACTGCAACTTCAATCAATGTAAACCGCCTTGAAATGAACTTGAAAGCCGGTATATAAGATTGAATAAATAAAATAAATAAATAAATAAATATCTCCTCCAACTTAAGCAGTTTACTCACCATGTTTCACCTTTTACTCGATAGACACACTCTTACAAAATGGTTTGGGCTACCACAAGGCTTCCATGCTTTTCTACATCCTGGACATTGTTCTCTTTGTTGCTAATGGACATTGCCACAATATCTAGATGCTGCACATTTTTTGCAGGTGCTTTGCTCTTTACTTGTTGTGGTAACCATCCATGCTTTGCTGATACTTTTCTGTTGCATTAACACTGTCAGCCTGATGGTTCTGTTCCATAGTTCTTATTTGCAAGCTAGTAAGCTCATCGGTGAAATATATTTCCATAGTTGTATTCAAATTTAAGTCTGATTCTCTCAGAAGATGGCTAACATGTGTTAAGATCCTGCCCGCAGCTGGACCCGTGGGCAGTTCCCTACCTTTTTCGCAGCAGGCCACCACCGATGCCATCCTCCATGGCTGTCTCCTGTCCCTCGTGGCAGGCTGAGCCACCCGATGCCTCCTTCCTTCGTGGCTGGAGCTGCTGCTGGGGTCCATGAGCAGCAGGGAAGCCATCTCAGCCAGTGCCTGCCTGTCCATCTTCTTCACAGAAGGGAGCTGCTTCCTGTCAGGCCTTCCATGCGGCAGGGATGCCGCTGATGTCTTCAGCCTTTCAGCTTCACCATAGGCATGGGCACGCGCCTCTCTTTGATATTTAAAGGGCCAATGGCAGGAAAAGCCCCACGGCCCTCAGAGATGACATCATCAGTCTTCGCCTGCTTCAGCCCTATAAAAGGGCCCTGATTCAGTTCTTCAGGGCCTTCAGATCCAGTCTTCACAGTGTCTGTGGTGTTCTTCGGATCCAGGACCTCCATGATCTTCCTGTGCCTTGATGGATCTTCGTTCCTTGTTCTTTGTGTTCCTGAACTTCATCTCCATGATGTTCCTGGTCTTGTCCCTTGTCGGAGCTCCCTCATCACCTATCTCATGTTCCTGATGTTCCAGGTATCCAGTTCTCCAGATATCCTGATGTCTGTGTCCTGAGGTGCCATGTGCCATGTTCCAGATGTCCGATGTTCCTGTCCTGACTCCATTCGTCTCTTCTTCAGCTCTTTGTCCAGTTCCCAGGTTCTTCGTCTGTCACATTTCCTGGCATGCCACCATTGTGGTCCGAGACAAGCCCATGGGGGGCTGTGTAGGGCACCTCGTGGTACAAGGCCTTCTTTTCATCTGCAGCGCATGCCTCCAGAAGACTCCTATTTTTAATGCCTTGCTCCTGAGAATCCTGAGTCTTGAATCCTGTCGTGGTCTTCGGAGCTCCTTGTGCCTGCTTCCGTCCATGCCCAAGACTCTGCCAGAACCTGCTTTGCTCCAGCGTGGTCCGCCACAGGCGGCTGTGAGGGCATGCCCCCGGTGCAGGCCTCTACTGAATCTTTGTCATGTTCCAGTCTCAAGTTCCATGTCTTCACCCGGAGTCTGCTTCACATTCAGTGTGGTCCACGTCCAGCCATGCGCAGCTATGTAGGGCGTGCTGCGATGCTGTTCTCACCCAGTATTTTCACCTGACTCCTGAATCCTTGCCTGAAACCTCTGAGCAACCTGAATCCTTGTCCGAGTCTTCTGAGTAACCTGAATCCTTGTCCGAGTCTCTTGAGTATCCAAGTCTTCGTCTGAGTCTCCTGAGTATCCAAGTCTACGTCTGAATCCTCCAAGTATTCCGAGTCTTCATCTGAGTCTTCTTGTTCCTACCCTCAGCCTCCGTCTGGCCTCACGCACTCATCGTTCCCAAGTGATGGATCCAGAAGGGCTATCGAGTGACCGGAGGGCTACTCTCGAGACCAGCATTGCATTGCTGGGTCTCAGTGCGTGTAGGTCCAGTGGAGGGCTGTGCCTGCCTTGTTCCTGTTCCAGATATTCCTCGCCTTGTCTTCAGTCCAGCCTTGCTCCTGCTCACCTCTCGCGGTGTGTCTTGGGGCTCCTCCCTGAGCTGTGCCATGATCCAAGGACTCACATCCTCACTTGAGGAAATGAACCAAAATAAAAATGAAACACAAAACCCACCCACCCCCACAAAAAAAAACATATTTGGGGGTCTGCACACCCCTATTGTATAATGGTTGAGGTTGCTTTTGTCTCTACTGTTGGTGCCAGTCTGTAAGTTTCATAAAAGTTTGATGGAAAACCCCCAGTGTTAGCCAGAAATAGGATGCATTGCTTTCTCCATGACTTTAATGGTAACAAATGACATAACTTGTGAAACAAAATGGATGAAATGATAGAAGATGTCAAAGAAAATGTAAAATTGACACAAGGCAAAAGTTTATTCTGTGTATGGCCCTAGACAGGACTCAGAGTATCAACATTAGAACTTACAGCACTGAAGTGAAAGTCATGACTGAAACAACTGCTGGCAGCTTTCCCTTTCTTTCTGGTCATGAATGGAGTAGGAGTGAATAGGCAAGCACCAGTTGCCACACTAAGAACGTAATAAGAAAGAAGAACTCAGATATTGGCAGACACCATTTATGTATCTCATCCAACCTCCAGATATTTTGAAGAGTTGAAGGAGATGGCCTTGGGGTCTTTTTGGATAGCCTAAGAGGTATGATATTCAGATGTCAACAGAAGAGCTGGACATTTCTTGCTTGTGATAACTTCCTTGCTTGGCATATCTGCAGCTTAAATGGGGCCCAGAGAAAGATTCTGTAGAGGATAGTGGGAGATGTAGCAATACTGATTCTCCTAAAATATTATATGACCTAAGAATGAATAAAGATCTGTAAAAGAAGAAGGCAATGCAAAAGCTGAATTCTGAGCTTCCTTAAAACCTATTATGGCCATGCCAGCTGAATTCTGAGGGAATCATAGACTTTCCAACCCTAGTAGAAATAGACTAATCCAGAACTCTGGAAGAATTAGAGATCATTTTTCAGGTATTATGTTCCTGAAATGTATTTATCTACAAGGAGACAAAATCTAGGCAACCAAATGGCCATGATCTGCCTAGGAGGTAGAAGTGTCTCAGAGTGTTTCTGCCATCAACAGAAATCAGCCTTCATTTTCTTGTCTCAGTTTGTTAGGGCATAATGGCTTTATTAAAATTATTTATTAAAATTATTAAAATTGCTTTCCATTCCTAGGTAGTAAAGGAGAAATAAAAATATTGCCCTGCCCTGTCCCACTGGAGTTTCATATCTTGTCATTCAACTGAGTCTCCTGAATGAAAACATTTTGAATTTAATACCTCTTTAAAGTTGAGAGAATATTGTATGTTTTGATAGGTGAGAAGATGTTGTCCACATTCCATGTCATAATATTAAAGCACTTCAACCCCTCTAACATGGGGACACGAGACCTTCGTTCCTCCAACCTCACCTCCTACTCCCTTGCAAATAATACCACATAACAACTGTATGGTGATAAACAAAAGGCCGCAGTTTATTGAACTTAACCCGAGCCAACATCTTAACATAAATGCAAATAACCTCCCCTCCCCCACCACCTCCGCCGCATCCCAATCTTCACTTACACCGCGGCCCGGTGGTAAGCAAGCATTCTCCCCCTCTTTCCCCCTACTTACCCCGCCGCGTCATCAGCGAGGGTAAGCTTGCGGCCTGAGCATCGGCCCCCCCCCCTTGCTCTTTAGGCCTTCCCGTGTAGCGGCTCCAAGCTACACAGGCATTCCTCCCCCCCCCTCCGAACAGTCCATAACAAAATCAGAAAACTCAATACAACATATGGCTCGGGTTTTCCGCCACCAACAAAGACCTGGTTACAGGCTTTGTGCCCCCACTGCGGCCCCAAAACCTAGCTGTTGGCGAAGCCCATCTTCCAAGGCATTATTAAAAAGGTCAATACCAACGTCCGAAAGGTGAACCCCATCACCCAGAAAATAACCCCCCAAAAGCTCCCAAGACCACTGATGCCTTATCCAAAAGCCGCCCTCCCGGAGCAGCCATTTGCCAATTTGGCGATTCAATTTTTTAACGCCATGACGCCATAACGGCTCCTCATGGTGCTTCAGACGAATAATCATGTCTGACCAACCGAATTTGGTGTGGGGCAATCGATTCAGAAGGGACGCCAAATCCTTGCGCATGAGTTTAATTAATTCACGGCAAGTCAGCGTGCCGACGTCGTTCCCGCCCAAATGAATGATAATCCATCGAGGGACACCCCAGCGAGCGAGAGAGCCTTGTAAGATGTCACATAAGTCTCCCCAGCGCATCCCCCCTTTTCCAATCCAACGCACTCGGACGTGCCGGTGATCAATGTGCAAATTGTCGCCAGAAGGCCGCTTCTTCGCCCGGTGATAGGCACGGTGAACAAAGGAATGACCCACGATCCAGGCACATTCCGCGCTCGGCACCTCCCAGACCCGATCTGCAAAACAAACAACCCCAGTTAATAAGCAGCCCGGGAACACAGCAGCCTGTTAGGTTCGCACGTAAGCTCGAAACACCTCAGACTTCCACCGCCCCAACGCCTTGATCCCGGCCGCGGACCAGCCCATTTCCGCCGCAGTGGTAGCCGCACCAATGCGAAAGGAATGCGACGTGTAGCGGCTCGCCTCCCACCCGACACTTCGCACCACTCTGCGCAAAATCGTGACAAACTGATACCGAGTGAGGGGGGAGCCGTCCGCGTGAACTAGGAAATGGCCCGCCACTAAAGGCCGTACCGCCACATATGCTAGCGCCAAACGCACCGGACACACCCTCCCGCACGCCGCCTGGATCAAGGAAATCCAGGCACCTTTGCCCCGCTGGTCCGTTTTGGATAGGCGAATCCGAAGTGTCACGCGTGCGGCATGTACGCACACATCCCCAACCAGCAGACCCGTCAGCCCAATGTCCCCTTTAGACTTCGCGACTAATTCCCCCAGGCGAAGGGCACCGAAGAAGGCCCAGGAAAAAGCCAAACGAAATAACAGCCGCTCAAACGCAGAACCGCAAACCCCTCGCAAGCCGGTGGCCAACACGATGAGATCCCCGTACCTAATCGGTCGTCGTTTGTCTGGGCGGACTCCCACCCCCTTTCCCCAGCCTGCCAGGATTTTCGTAATTAAAAAACTACGCAAAGGATTCGCAAAACCCTCCAGCTTACGGAAAAAAGCAAAGCCGGCCAAATGACTCCGTACTGACGCCAGGGAACACCCCGCGCCTCTCGCCCACAGGATGAACTGGACAACCGCCGAATCTGGCACCTGCCCCCCTGCCCACCCCATAGAGAATAAAAAACGCTGCACAGTATCATTCCCTGCCACGTAAGATCTCCAGGTCGCCGGGGCCACGGAACGCTGGATCAAGGTGCTGATGTCGTCACGCCCAGATTCCACAAGTGGGCAGGGACTTGCTCGCCTATCCGTTCTGCATGAGGCGCCACCTCCCGGAAGGTGTCCCACTTAAAACGAGAGAGAGCATCCGCTATGAGATTAACTGACCCAGGGACATGGCGCGCACGCAAACTAACATTTAACTGTAGGCATAATAAGACCATGACTCTCAAGAGAGCAGAAACTTTAGGACACTTAGCAGACTGTTTGTTTACAACCTGGACGACTGCTAAATTATCACACCACCACACAATATGTCGATTAGCCAAGTCCTGCCCCCAGAGGGTAAATGCCACAATGATCTGAAATAGTTCCAGGAAGGTAATGTTCTTCACCATACCCCCGGCGACCCAGGAGGCCGGCCAAGGCTCGGCACACCAACGGCCACCAAAGTATATGCCTAAACCAGCCGCCCCCGCTGCGTCCGAATACAAGTCCAGTTGCTCGGTGGAGACTTCCGGCTCCCTCATAATGCAGACACCATTAAAGGAGTGCAAGAAGGTCTCCCACATCACCAATTCCTCCTTAACCGGCCTCGACACCCGAATGAAATGATGAGCGGACCGAATTCCCGCCGTCCGTGCCGACAGGCGACGAATGAACGCGCGCCCCATGGGGATCACACGACACGCAAAATTTAAGGAACCGATCAATGATTGCATCTGCCGCAGGGTAACCTTAACAGCTCCCTTAACCGTGCTGACCAGTGACCGCAGCTGTTGCACCTTAGGCAGCGGCAAGCGACAAACCATAGCCACGGTATCCAATTCGATGCCCAGAAAAGTCAGCTGGGTTGCAGGACCTTCCGTCTTGTCCTGCGCGATAGGGACGCCAAAACACGCAGCCGTACGTAGAAAACCACATAACTGCTGCTGACAGGCGTCTGAGCCGCCCGGGCCCACAAAGAAAAAATTGTCTAAATAATGCAGCGAATCCGCACATCCGTTATGACGAATAGCAGCCCAATGTATGAATGTGCTGAAGGCCTCGAAAAAAGCGCACGACACCGCGCAGCCCATCGGCAAGCAACGATCAATGAAGTAACCACCCTCAAAGTAAAAGCCCAACAACGGAAAACAAGACGGATGGATGGGCAGCAAACGAAATGCGGATTCAATATCCGCTTTCGCCATCAAAGCTGCAGGCCCTGCTTTACGCACTAACGCCACTGCCTCATCAAAGGATGCATACTTCACAGCGCATGCGGCCTTCGGGATAAAATCGTTAACGGACCCCCCCGCTGGATGGGACAGATTCAGAATCAGACGAAATTTGCCCTCGACCTTCTTGGGGATGACAGCCAACGGGGATAAGTGCAACCGCTCGAACGGCTTTCCCACGAAAGGGCCAACGATTCTTCCCAACCCGAGTTCTTCCTGTAATTTATACGTGGCCACGTGGGCCAAACGATAAACAGACCTAGAATTTCTAGCCCTGCCCCCTTGCCCCGGACCCTGATAGGGAATACGGAAACCTTCATTAAACCCATCCCACAATAGAGCAGCAGCCGCCTTATCCGGATAATCGCGCAAACCCTCGCGCAAGGCAGGCAACAGAATAGGGGAGTCCGCCTTGCACATCAACAAGTGCCTATTTGGGTCCCTTGGGGACCCCTCCACCCGCTCCTTGCGAGCACTTAAGGGCAGAGTGAGCTCCCCCGCAAGTAGCGCAGGCATGCCGGAACTTACATTGCGGAAACAAACAAGTGAGTTTGTTGTAGCGCCAACAAACGTCCGTCGCCCCACCCGCGCCTTTGTAGCCAGTCCCCGCAGCTCGCGGTCCACCGGAACGAAAGGAATGCCCACTACCTCCTACGGCAAGCGACGCACCCCCCGAAACGGGGGCCCCGCCACCTAGTGGACTAGGCCGAACCGATCCTGCGCTCTTGTTGGTCATCTGTGTCAACCACAGATGGATGTCCTGGGAACCCCAGGACATATACTGATTCCCTGCCATCTTGTCCCGGAACTTTTCATCGTAGTTGAGCCATGCCCAACCATCATAGTCCCGGAACGCACCCAGAATGCTGTCCGCATAGGACAGCAAAGCCGCATACTGGGAGGAATCGAAGTGACTAACTACGCTGGCTAATCGGAGAAAACCCCGCGTCCAATTAACTATGTTCTTAGCTATGCGCGGGCCCGCACCACTTTTGCGAAGGCGTTTTTTCGCCTTCTTAGATGACTTCTTCCCTCCCCGTCTTCCCTCAAGGAGCTTAAAGATATTAACGAATTTCCTCTTCCGAATACGCCTAACCAAGCGAGTAGGGACCTCTTCCCACAATTCTGAAAGGGATGCAGAAGCTGTGGGACCCACCCCGTAATTGGGCCCTTCCCCTAGAACCGCCCTCTTACTCGGCCTATCGTCGCCAGTATCGTCAGTAGCACTAGAAGCCGAAGTTGAAGAACTAACACTGCACGCCTCCCGAGACCTCCGCCTCGACCCCTTACTACGCCCGCCCTCCCGCGACGGCGCATCCTTACCTGGCTCAGCGAGCGCTCTGAAAGTGTCGACGGTCCGCGAAGCCGTGGGCTCCTTGCCCCGGGGAGTCGCCTGCTCGCCTCCGCCGTCCTTTCTCGGCCTAGGCTCAGACGGGGCTCCAGCACCTAAAGCTTCCTGGTTCCGCTCCTGGTTCCGCCAGGCATCACGGCTGGATGGGCCAGGGAGATCCCCATCGTCGGGCTCTGTGAAAAAACCCCGCATAGCGCTAAACCCGCCCCTAGCCTCCCCATGCAGCGCATTTGCCTCGGCACCAGCGTGCCTGAAATGAACAGGGTGCCTGGGCACACCTGAAGAGCCTCCGGCCGGGCCAGGCCCTGCCGGCAAAAATGGTGCACCCGACGACGTGGCGGCCCCTGTCTGCCACCCTCCGAAGCTCGGACGACCCTGCCCGCTGCTGTCGCTGGGTCCCTGGACGAATTGGTACCCCGAGCTGGCTAAATGACGCAAAACATCTGCGATTAACGCCGCCGTGACACCTGTGCCATACTCGGGGGCAGGAGTGGAGGGGTGAGGAAGGTGGGGGGGGGGGGGTGCCACGGGGGGGGGGCACGCCAGCCTCTGGGGAGAATAGCTGGGGGCGGCTCCGGAAGGCCCCGATGAACTGTGCGTCTGCGCCTGCCCGGCTGACCTGCGCGGGGACGGGCCGGGGCAGGGGGAGGCGGTACGTCATGAAAAGCCTCTGCCAGGGCTAGCACAGGCTGCCCGGCCTGCAGGGGAGGAACTGTGCGTCTGCGCCTGGCCGGCTGACCCACGCGGGGACGGGCCGGGGCAGGGGGAGGCGGTAAGTCCTGAAAAGCCTGAGCCAGGGCTAGCACAGGCTGCCCGGCCTGAAGGGGAGTATCAGAGCGGGGCTCCACACCCGCAGGAGAGGGAGGGGAGGGGGGTGCAGGGCACACGCCACTAGGGCACGCCGGAGCCGGGCCAAAAGGGGGCGGGGCAAACCGCGTGGTGGAGGCAGAGGCAAGGCCGAAATGAGAGCCGGGGCTGAACGGAGGGGGGGGGGCTGTCCGGCTCCGGGCCGCTTTCCCCTGAGTCAACCAGCGAGGGAGCAGGCACAAGCGGCGCCTGGAGGGCGGAAGGGGGGTCGCACAATGGGGGAGCCGCGGGAGCAGGAGAGGGGGCGAAGGGCGCAACGGGACTCACCGCATGAGAAATCTCCAGGTCGCGAGGGGGGGAGGCCGCCTCCGCGGCCCGCCGCCGACTGGGCCCAGTCACCGGCGCCGAAGAACGTGTGGGCCGGGACCTCGGTTTTGGCGCCGATTGCGCCTTTGAACGCCACATGATGCCCTGTGAAAACGCCGACGAAAGCGGAGAAGAGGACGTAAGCAAGCGCCCCGGTCAGTTCGGAATCAGGCACGCAGCAAAGAGAAAACCCTCTGCTCTGCACGCTGCCTGAGCCTCAACTGACTGGCTCGCTACACTGTCCCCTTTCTGTTTTACCCCTACCCCAATGGCTATGCAGCATTCAAATTTGCTGCACCGCCATTGGTGCCCTTCCAACTACTCCTCCTCACCCCCCCCCCCCCCCTTTTCTCCCTCCCCTGCTCGCCCCGTCCGAGGCTCGTGCCCATGTTATGGGCGGCAACCCCGGACAAGCCCGGATCGCCTCCTCATAGCTGTAAATGAAATTTCCGAGAAAAGACTTAAGTACTTCTGTTGTCTCCCAGCCAAGACACTGGCTTTACCAGATTTACATTGCCCAAGTGCAAGTCCACAGAAGGCAGGTGAACACCAATACAAGACTGCAGTACGCACTTGACACCAAAACCACAGAAATCCAGCAACACGGTAATAAGCTTTGAACAAACTCCACTTATTGTCTACTTCATCCTGATGAGGTAGGACGCCATAACAGCGGCGCATGGTGCGTCTGGTGCTCAAAGGCAAGTTGCATCTTCAACAAAGTTCAAATCTGATGGCACCTGCTGGGGGGTGGGGGCTCTCAGAATGAAGTATCAGAAAGTGAGTTTGTATAATAATTACTAATTGCAAGTCTGAGCTAAGGGTACAGAATCCCTATTATGCTAGTCGCCTTGACTACGTCCTCTGGTAACAAATTCCATAACGTGATTGTGCATTGAGTGAAAAGATACTTTTAGACTTATTTCAGTTCGAAAGTAATCTGTGCATTTCTTCTCTTTTTCTGTTTCTTCCTTTCTTGTCTAGATTCTCCCTTCTCTGATTTTATGACCGATTCATTATTTTGGTGTATATCTTTCTTGTTTCTCCTTGGATGGCAGAGAATGTTGAAGACTACTTTTGGCAAAACATTGCAATGTCTGGAGAAAAATATGTTCCTGCAAGTTTGTATTTCCTATATGTCCAAATCTTCAGTGCATATGAATAAAGATATAGAGTTCTGACAGCCAGTGAAGTTCATCAGGGTGTTGTTTCCTCTTGCAAAGTTAGAATCTTTGGAAGATATGAAACGGCATAATGAGAAATGTGCTTAAATACAGCTATAATCTAATTATAAGATGCGTCTGTGAGTGATACCAGAGACACCAGTGAACATATGATCAAATATGTGGCTCAGCCCACGAGTTCCATTCATATTTTGTCCGTTATTATTCCCCTGCATACAGAAAGATGCTCAAGGATTGACTTTCAAATGGTTTAACTGACTAACTTCAGGGTTTAGCCAGTTACTTTTCTGCTTTTAAAATCCCCCTCCCCCCTCACATACACACACGCACACACACGCTCCTAAAAACACAAGCCAAGCAAATGTAGCTAGGCAAAATAAAAGGCAGCTCCAGGGGCAGGCTTATAACTTACCCACAGATTTTCAGTACTAACCTGCTATGTATAGGCAGCCAACCCCAGTCACACAAATAGCTCATTAGACTTAGACAATTTTCAAGTGAAAATCTAGGCTGTTAAGTTCTGCTGAAAAATTTCCTAAAGCTAACCAGCTAAAATTAACCTGTTATCTTAGTGGGTCTTAGAAAAGTGAGCTGCCACAGTGTACATTTATTTATTTTTAACCCCACTCCCCCCAGTGTGCGTGTCCTGCACAGATGTGGCATAAAAGTATTGCTAATGCTATCTTCTTAGGGGAAGGAACCCTGACTAGCTTGTTTCTGTGTCCCTTTCCCCAGGGTGTGGATCCTTTGGCTTAGGGGGAATGAGTTCCTTTCGGGTCCCACTGCAGGAGTGGCTGACATCCTTTTGGGTATTCCCTGGGAGGGGGGGGGGGGGGTCACTTCTCTACCTGTGTGCTGTGTGCCAAATGAATACACTGGATGCACTAAATTAGTGTCCAAACGTAAGTTTACTGAATGAAATAGATGCAGATGGCACAATAAGTATGTTTCCAGCACCACAATCTTTTCTCAATTACAGTTTCCACCTCTATCTATGCAGGAATCTTTCAAAAGGCAGGGGATCCTACCACCCTCCTGGATTAGGTGAGATGGAGGTCCTGATGGGCAGGGCAACCTTTAAGTTGGGCAGGCAAACCCCGTCCACGGATGGCCAAAAATCATGTCCTTGCAAAGAGAGTAAACTTTTCTCTCTCTCAAGGGGCTGAAGATTCCTAAAGGGCATCCTCTAGAATCTTTACAGTTCTGTTACTCACTGTTAGCAGGTTCTTCCACTTCGTTAGATTCATCTGAGTTTCTTACTCTCATTGGCACAACTTATGGGAGGGATCCCTGGATGCAGGTTTTCTTACCCTGCTCCACTGCAGGTAGGAAGTGTAGCCAAGCAATCTTCCTCCTGGATGTCTAACTCAATAATCTTTCCCTTAACCAAGGATAACACTGGAGTTTCCCTTGCAACAGGTCACTACCTCCAATGGGCAGGTCTTCCCTATCCCTGGGCATCTCAAACACAGGGTTCCCCATTCCCTGAATCCAGGAAAGGCCCAGGTGTCCAGCAAGGCTCCTAACAAGAAAAAGGTCAAAATCCTCAAAACAACTCGGAGGAGTATCCACATCAGCCAGGGTGTAGACTGGCAGGACTACCCTCCTGACCCTGTCAGGATTCCTAAGCTGGGTTAGCCTGTCCCCACTGACTGGGCCTGACTATCCTAACTATCCAAAAACTATACTAGACTGCCTCCATTCCAGTCTCCTCAAAGGGAAGGGCTGGATTTGAATGGGTACTCTCCCTATCCACTAACCTATAGGGGTGTGCATTCGTTTTGAACTTATATGTAAAACGCTACTTTTTTTTTTTTTTTACTTAAAAAAGTGATGAGGCGAAAATGATCGGATTTCCAACTTATTCAACATAGCTATGTTGAATACGTTGGAAATCGCGATCGTTGATCCTAAATAAAAATTTAAACCCCTCACCCTCCTTAATCCCCCCCAAGACTTAGCAAAACTCCCTGGTGGTCCAGCGGGGAGTCAGGAAGCCATTCCTCTATTCCTTTGCGAGGAGCACGTGACGTCCGCGTCACGTCGGAGTGATGCGGCCGTCACGTCGGAGTGACGCGGCCATCACGTGGTCCACCGCGGTTCCGCTCCCGGACCCCTCGTTGGACACAAACGGAACTTTTGGCCAGCTTGGGGGGGCCTCCTGACCTCCCCAAGCTGGCCAAAAGTTCCGTTTGTGTCCAACGAGGGGTCCGGGAGCGGAACCGCGGTGGACCACGTGACGGCCGCGTCACTCCGACATGACGCGGACGTCACGTGCTCCTCGCAAAGGAATAGAGGAATGGCTTCCTGACTCCCCGCTGGACCACCAGGGAATTTTGGTAAGTCTTGGGGGGGGATTAAGGAGGGTGAGGGGTTAAAATTTTTATTTAGGGAACCGGTGCACGTATGGACATAGACTCAACTTATGGAATTCTCCATATGTCCATATTGACCGAAATTGACCCCCCTTTTCGACTTATGGACTTATGAACATAAACTTTTTGTCTGCACATCCCTACTAACCTATTCTTCCTAGTGGTTTCCTGGGCATGCTGGTGGTAACCAAAGAATGGTTCTCGGTTACATATTTATTCCCAGATTTATCTGAGCTGTGATGGTTGACATGGTCATTATAAAAAAAAAAAAAAAAAAAGCTGTTAAAATATTTCAGATAGTTTATGCCATGCCTTTCAACTCACTAACATTTCATGCAATTTTTGTTCCACTAAGTATTTGTGAGAAGCATCCATGTCCCATTTTTGCTATGTAATGAGGTCATGCTAGGCAGGGAATCAAAATGTAAATCAATATAATAATTTTTTCAGACATGTCTTACACTGCTGAATTTGATGGTTCAGACATTTCAGTATGGCCTAAAATCCAGAATTAGCAATTAGTGAGAAAAAAAAATAAGACTCCTTACTTTCCTGTGGCAAATTCACTGAAGGCGAGGTGCTTCCCAGATAGTGGTCCATTTTCCTTTGGTTGAGTTTCCTTGTAGTTTTCAATTCCTTCTCCTTCTGCTATTCACGCATAGGCTGAAGGGGCAAAGCCTGCACTCTCTGCTAAATAGCTATGTCATTGTGCAGAGTGAGCGAGGGGAAGCAGAAGGTATGATTGTACAGGTTTAGCACATGTAATGCTTACACAATCTCAGTCAGGTTCAAAGAGATTGAAAGGTTCCTGCAGCAGAATATACTTCAGTACCTACTGATGGGAGCTAATATGTACATGCCACGCTGAATACATAGCAGGTTAGTTGATTATTACTTATTTATTTAACTTGATTGACTGCCATTCCATTCAATATTATCAAAGCGGTTTACAGTACATTAGCTCAATAATGAAATACAGTTAACTTTAAAATCAGAGAGAAAAGTAAAACAAAAGAACATAAAATTACAAGACTATAAAATAATGAAACTAACATCAAATAAGAACAATAATCATTTGAAAAAAATATTCAATGATTTTTTTAAAATGTTCCTACAGACCATGTTTATTTCAAATGCTCATCTGCATTTGCTGATTGTCTCATTGATATACTGGGATGTTCCATATTGCTTGCCAGGTTGTTAAATAAAAAGTTTAAAAAAATAATTCAATAGGAATCAAATTAGATTAAGAAGTTAACAAATACAGGCTCAAGTTGAGTATGATTTAGGGCCTGATTCATTAAGGCTTTTCTCCCATTTTTTGTCTATGGGAAAACAAAACTTTAATGAATCAGACCCTTAGCATTGAGACATGTCTGCACCTCTTTCCCAAAGATATTGCCTTCATTCAGATGGGTTTCATGGATTACCTAGTAATATAAAAACAGTTCTTCTTTATTTTGTTCTGTACTCTTCAATACCTTCTGTATGGACTTGTACTTGGTTAATATTGCTTTCCTACTGCATGGATTACAGCACTTGCTGGATGCTGCTTGGATCTAAAGCCATTGCTAACTTCTGCTTGTTTCCTCAGTTTACCTTTATATCAGTTCAAATGAAAGGGGTATTTCAACACATCTGCAAGCAATCTTTATAGACACAGTGATTCATAAACCTCAATTTCACATGAATTTCCTACAGGTCCCCCCTGTTCCTTAAGACCACATGAGTTTCCCCACAAAAATCTTTGGTTTGTTTCCAAAGTTTATCTCACGATCTCTGTTGTCCTCTGGGTGAAGTAGCTTTGTTAAAACTCAATCACTGTGAGCTGTTAGGTCAAACAGCCAATGCCAATTCCCTGCATGGGAATCAAGGTCCTTCATAGCATTAATTTTTTTTTTGTTCTAAGTTCTTTCAAAAGCACTGCTGTTAAAGCAGGAACAAAAAATGTGTCTTTTCATCTGAAGAGATGGAAATAACATAATGGAAACTCCCCACAAATAGAATTACGACAAAACCTAGTTTTGTGGAATAATTGCCCTTCATTAAAAAATGTATGTGTATACAGAAATATGGAAATGAGTGTATTGGTGATTCTTGCAGTCATATATTGAAAATGAAAACTGCAAACAGAAAACACTGCAAACAGAAAACCATGCCAAAAAGTATATTCATTACCACCTTTAACACCTGAGCACAAAGCAGAAATTAGCATACTTTTGCAAAATGCTCACAAGATTCACCATTAAGATGTTTCTTTGTTAATTTAGAAAATAAAATGCACTGAATGAACTATAAGTTGAAACCGTGTGTTTTAATTTAGCAGGGCGCAATTTCCTCCGTGCGCTTGGCCTTCACTTTTCTTGCCACACTGGGAAGGCCCGATCAGTTATTTCCAGAACTATAGTACCATATGTGCTCACCTACTAGAAATGAATGCTCCTGCAACAAATAACTCATGCTAGCACTCAAGACATTGAAAAAAAAAAAAAAAAAGCACTCAATGTGACCCAGAAATAGCCCCAGCCAGTTTCTTGCTTAGGATATCGCTTTCAGCACTGCAGAGCCCGTTGCCAGGCATCAGAGGCAAGACTGAGTTTTTCACATCCTGAGACCAGGATTTAATGGAATCTTACCTGTCAACCTGTCAGACCAAAAGATATCTTTACCTGAGGCTGCTGGCCCTTGGATTCAGTATGAGCAGGCCATTCACACAGCCTTTCCGTTTTCGTGCAAGGGCCTGTAATCTTTACCTCGACTCAGAACACCTTTCAAGTCCCTGAGAAGTGCTTAGGGGGTAATGCGACATTAAAAAACAGAAAACTTTTCTCTTCTCTGGCTTTCCTGTCATAGTGCCAGTATCTAAGTGTGCAAAATTCTGGCAGTCTTTAACACTTTGATATAGGTTTCCCAGGCTTCAAAAGGACAGGTAAACAATGGGCTTGTGACTCCAGGGTAGCCAAGAGTCTATTAGGTAGCTCATCTTCTTTGTGTTTCTGGCACTAGTTTAAATGTTTTGCTGGGTGGAGGGGATGTTTGAGAAAGAAGTAGCCTTGTTAGTGGTTTCTGAGACTGCAGGTTTGCTGCCTCAGGGCATTTTCTGGTTCACACAGGTTTGGTACTATATTTTCTACAGGTAAAACAGAGGACAGACAGTTCTTCATCAAAGATTTCTGACTTGTGGTTTAAAAATAAAGATGCAGAAAGAGACATCTAATAGTTTTAAAGTCCTTGAAAGGGATTTTTTTTTTCAGACACTGTAGCTAGTGAATGAAGTACAACCTTAAAATGGTAGGTATTTCATTTAGGTTTAATTGTTTTGGTCTTTTGAGTTTATTAATTCAACAGATCCTGTTTTTTTCACAGATGTCTCATATTCTGTGTTTATAACAAAAGTCCTTTGAAAAGAGAAAGCTGTATCTTTAATTTTAAAAAACCCATCAGTTACAAACTTTTTATCTGAGGTGAGATGATTGGCATGGTCATTAAAAAAAAATCTGTTAAAATATTTCAGATAGTTTATGCTATGCCTTTCAACTGACTAACATTTCATGCAATTTGTGTTCCATTAAGAATTTGTGAGAAGCTAGTATGTCCCGTTTTTGCAGTATACATGACCAGAATTCCATGTTTCATGTAGGCTTCTCATCAAGATCAGTCAGGAACATGGGTGACTGACAAGAGAATAAGGAGTTTAGGCATTAAACTTTAGTATACTTATTAAGGTCCTTGTGTACAATATAGCAAGCTATGCAACATGGCCTTAGTGCGCATGATAAAATGATCTGGAAAGGTGATATTATAAGCATGCTAAAATTAACATGTCTGCACATGAAGGAGCATCATATGCAAATGAGGGTTTAGTGTTAGCAAAATAAATAATGTATTCACACACTCCATACTATTTACCAAGATTTGCTAACTGCATGCTGTTTAATGCCTACCTCAGACCAAATGATAACTTTCTAACTTGCATATTTTGAGAGGGTTTATCTGAACTGAACTGAATTTCTACATTTAGAACAAAAAAACATTGAGATCATACAAACTCCAATTCTGCTAAAAAATAATCAGAAGGTTGAGCTAGCCGAGAAGGTATGGAACATCAGTGTAATAATTGACACGGAACTCAGCCTGAAACAACATGTATCACTGTAAGTAAAAGAAGGTTACACCAAACTAATGGTCCTCAGGAGGCTAAAACTGTTACTAACACCAACAAACTTTCGAACAGTATTACAAGCACTAATTGTTGCTAGCATGGACTACTGCAACACACTGTTTTTGGGATTACCATACACAACAATAAGACCACTCCAAATTTTATAAAACTCAGCCACAAGAATACTTACTGATAAAAGGAAAAGTGATCACATCACTGAAACACTAGATGAATTACACTGGCTACCCATAGAACAAAGAGTACATTACAAAACACTATGCACACAATACACAAATTAATTAATGAAGAAAAAGCTGAGTGGCTGAACACAGCACTGCGCGTGCATGTCCCACAGAGAAATCTTAGATCGACCAACAAAGCCCTCCTAACAATCCCGTCAGTTAGGACAGCAAGACTGACCCAAGTTAGAGAGTGGGCCCTATCCTTAGCAGGACCAACACTATGGAACACCATGCCCTCGAGATTAGACTGCAGAAAAATTTCAAACTTTTTTAAAAACGTTTAAAAACCTGGCTTTTCAAACAAACGTTTTACAAAGAAAACGGAGAATAGAAAAAAATAATAAAGCCGGCAGCAGAACATCAGCTCACAGCATGTAGTTAAAATATGAGCACATATTGTTATTTTTATTATTTCACCGCTAATTTTAAAGAAATATACAGTACAAAAGTATTATACATGTAAGGTAAATCTTTCCATGTATAAATGGACAAGTTTCATGACATTCATCAAATATTCTTTATTATGTAACTATGTAACCGGAATTTACTGGTACTTTGTTAAATAGTATTACCCAATTTAACTCTAACTTTACTTTACGTGCCTATCTCTAAACCATTGTGATGGTATATACTTAACGACGGTATAGAAAAGATTTTAAATAAATAAATAAATAAATCTACCTGTAAAAGGATTTAAAATGAAGACCATGACAGTAAAACTGTACTCATAAGTCCTTTTGGGTAAATTCAATTAACCAACTTTTCTTTGCCAAACCAAAAAACACATTTTTTTTTATTGAATTCTTCCACATAAACATTCATAACAGAAATACATCTTTACAAACAAAACAGTGACACAACACAGTGTATAAGGCATAGAGATTTCCTACTGCTGTGTAAATGGACAGACTTCAAGGTACTGGCATGATTATCAGGATCATTGCTGTCATTGCTGTGGTTGATCTGGGCAATGACCACTGGAGACATTCACAGACTTGACTTGGACAGCAGTTTTTAGTGTGTTGGTGGGGTTATCCCTATACCCTGGCTAGTCACAAAAGCAGAGGCTTCCTTTCAGGGAGGCTCCCCCAAAGGGTACGTGATTAGCCAGTACTGCCCCCCCCTCCCCCCAAGTTTCTCCCCTGCAATATTAAAAGAAAGACATGGAGCAGAGGGAAAGATTCACAGAGAGAAGAAGGTGACAGAAGACACAGCAACGCGTGTTAGAATCTGATCTCCATTTTCCTTCTCACTCCAAGTTATTGATTCCTTGTTATATGTAACTGCTTTTCTGCACTATTGTTCAAATTGTAAAGTTTTATTATAACTGCACCCCTGTTTCTTGTGAACCAGCATGATGGGACTACTGTCTTGAATGTTGGTATATAAAAAACTTAAATAAATAAAAATAAATAAAATAAAAATAAAAGCGTCTTTCGTTACACAAGGCAAATATATTTCAAAGCAATTAGTTTCCAGTAGGGATGTGCAATAATTTTGTGTCATTTTTTAAAATGAAACAAAAGAAAAACAATAACATGTTGTTTACTTTTTGTTGCATTTTGTTTTGCTATGGCTCCATCACAGCCACCATTTTAAATAAAATCCTTTGCCACCTAATTACACAAAAGCCCCCCAAGGATTCCTTATACACTCTGCCCTTCCCCCCTTCTCCCCTCCCCCTCCCCCCTCCCCCCTCCCCAGAACCCTCCTCCCAGCCTACCTGCAATGATAAATGTCCAAAGAGGGGCAAAAATGAATCCCCAGTTGCACTTGTCATGTCCCATATGTATCAGCTTGGTTGTTTTGCTGCTACTATGTCTACCTGCCATGCACCTGATGTACCACTTTAGGGGTCCTGCTGCCAATATGTCTAAGACCCAAATAAATGACTGGAACTTACATGCCTAGAAAATAGTATGCCCATACCTAATGGGAACATTTTTTTACCACGACCATGTAAAATCTTATTTCCTCATTTAGGGTTGGATTTTCTTTCGTCGCACGCCTTCCTGAATCGCGCGAAAACGGGGGGCAAGGGGGGGAGGGGCGAAGCGAGGGGCGGGCCTTCGAAAGCCGGCAGCGATCGCACCACCGTGGTGTTATCGCTGCCGGCTTTCGCACCCAATAGTGCCATCATAAAAGTCCCTTTTCGCGTGCGATAGGGTTAGAAAATAACCCCCTTAGATAGCATTTTAACATGCAATTAAAATTTTTTTTTTTTGCTAAACCTTTTTAGTATGAGTTTTATTGCAGAGACCCTTAGGTATTCAAATACCTGATTTGTCAGAATATCTTCGGCAGGAACCCAGGCAGGAGTCCAGAAGGCTGAGTAGAATTTCTGGAAGAATTTCCCAGAATCCTTATTGTGTCAGAAGAGGAACTAATTAACTCATGGCTTTAACTATACTGATCAATCAGAGATGTTCCCCCTGCTGAACCAAGGAGGTAAATTTCTGTATCTTCCTGCATACCTGAAAGGGATGGGCATCTGGGAGAAATGAAAGAGGAAATTAGACGAAATTTCCTATCTCATTTCATTTCTTTGTCAAAGTGAAACAATTGAAAATACAACAAAATTTCATTGGTTTTCATGTTCTTTTTTAAATTAAAATTGACTATTGGGCCTAGGAGGCTGGGTCTCGACATCTGGGCCTAGGCCAGGGCCTGGGAGCTACTCTTCTTCATCTTCTTTCTTTGGCACTTGAAAGCCAAATGATACCATCCACTGGGGTCAGGCCAGAGTTAATTGCCAGGTTCTTGTGGCCTGGTTTTGGCCTCTGTTGGAAACAGGATGCTGGGCTTGATGGACCCTTGGTCTGACCCAGCATGGCATGTTCTTATGCTCTGATGTATACAATCCTCAGCCTTGCGTAGGCTTAGTCCACAGTAGGTCTCTGCAATCTCTTCCTATGGCGTATGCAATGCCCCGAATTTGGCTTGGGCCTAGGCCTCAGCATTGGATTCCTCCTGGACCTGGGAGTTGGGGAAGATCCTGGCCCTGGCATTTTTTCAGATTGACGAGATGGGTGGGGGGCTTGGGAGACCTTGGGTGGCCCAGTTTCTTTTTTTTTTTTTAATGTTTATTTCATTTTTTTAACAAAATAAATTAAATAAACATTTGACAAAACAAAATTTGTGGAAAATCAAACCCCCAAAAACAAAATGAAAAATGAAACAAAAATGTTCTTTGTCCCATCACTGATACCTGGTACCAGGGAAAAGTTACTAGCTGGCTTGCTTTGGATCAAACAAGTAGCATGGTTCCTCTAGTAAGCTCCCTCACTCCTGGTCTCCAAGGCCAGCCATTCAAACTCTGCCAAGCCTTACACTTCTCCAAGAAATTCAAGTTCTACTATGGGTCTGAGTCACTAAAGATTGCTGGCAGAATGCATGCTAAATCAGTTTTCCATGCACAATTAAAAGTTTTCCGCCTTGGAGATCAATTTTCAAAAGGTTTAGGCGACAAACTTTCAGAGTCAGGTTCCTAATGTTGCCCATTTGAAAAGGGACTAGGACTGAGATTCTAAATTTGTAACCAAGTTTCACTTAGGTGCATAAAATCCGGAGTTTAAAAAGTGGGTGGGGCTAGGACAAGGAAGCACTCAGCACTGATATCCACGGGTAAGCACCTCAACTAAAAAGCCTACATTTAGGGAAGTGAATAGCAGGACTAAATTTGGATCCCTAAGTTACACATTTTCATCTTAAAAAAATAGCATCCTAATTTTGGCTGAAATTTTGTTGAACTTTAGGGATCTAAAAAGAAGGTCTCCACATCAGACATTTAGCATCCCTTGAATATCAGCCTGTTAGCATGCAATTAAGATGTCCACTGATGCTTCAATCTGTGAACAATAAATCCCACCATCTAGGTGCATGCTAAGAAGCAAGAGTATGTAAATAAATGCAGTTATCAGCCTTGTATCTAAGCCAAAAAAAAGTGTAACACCCACTTCAGGGCAAATGTTAAAACACTGATTTCACATGCTATGAAAGCCAGCAGCAGCCTATACACAGTTTATATGAAAACTGGAGGCATTTTGACTAATGCAGCATGAAATGCTGCAGCAAGCAAGAAGAAATGGACAGAGAGGAGCAGGAGAGATAGAAAGAAGAGAAGGAGAAAGAGAAGAGGAGAAGAGGAGAAGAGGAGGGAGGAGAGGGAGAGAGAAGGAAAGAAGAAGGGGAAAAATAGAGGAGAGGTGAGACATTGGAGGAAAGCAAGAAGGCAGCCTTATCCCTAGATTTTCAGGCCTTGGTCAAACCTCTGCTACAACACTGGGGTTCATCTCCTCTAAAGCCAATCCTAGCTGCTTATGTTGCACTTGCCCTTTCTAACTCATCAGATAGTTCCTGTCTCCACAGGTGTTTTCTGTTTGTTTACTGTTATAATATAAGAACATAAGAAGTGGCCTTATTGGGTCAGATCAAGGATCCATCAAGCCCACTAACCTGTTTCTAACAGGCTACAAGTACCTGGCAAGATCCTAAACAGTAGATTCCATGCTGCTATCGCAGAGTGATAAGTAGTGGCTATTTCTTAAGTCTGCTTGGTTAATAACAGTTTATTGACTTATCCAGAATTTGACCAAACCTTTTTTAAAACTAGCTACATTAACTGCCTTAGCTATATCCTTCGGTAATGAATTCCAGAGCTTAATTGTGCATTGAGTGAAAAAGAAATTACATACTGTTCTCTTGCTTTCACAGTGTTCTGCTTCTACAGCAGCCTTTCTGTTTCTGTTTACTAGTTTTATCTTCATGCTTTTATTCAGCATAGTTTCTTTTTGTCTGTTACACTGCCAACTGTTGATCAACCTGCATGAACAGAGTTTCTGCTGTATTCAGTGCAGCTGGCTCTAAAGGGTTAAACTCTGGCTTGGAAACAGAGGATTATGGGTGTTTTTCTTTGTATTTTTCAGTCAGCTCTGTCCTGTTTGCCTTGTATGATGCAGCGAATCTGCAAAATAATCCTTATTTTACTTGTCTTTAAATCAGATTGCATGGGTCACTGTTATCTCCAGTTTATGCACAGTAGACTTTGTTAATTATTTTACCTGTTAATAAAGTTTGGAGTTGAAGAAGCAGCCTCCTCTGTCTGCAAGTGAAGACCAAATTAAATTATCTTTTTAAGTTGCACATCGGAAATGCATAACAGAGACAGAATAAGGTCATTGTGGGGTGGAAGAAAAAGTCAAAGGTCCCACTGGAGGTGGAAGGAGGAGATGCCAGGACACGGTTGGGATGATGAAGTGAATAAATGGCAGGCGGGGTGGGACTTGGTGTACAGCAACCTAGCACCCAGCAGGTGGCAAGGTACAGAACACAAGAGGAGAATAGTAAGAGAGATAGCAAGATGGAAGAGAGAGAGACTCCTCTCCCTTGCATACTCCCTCATCCATCACCTCTCTTATCTACCATCAATTCTCTGAGAGAAAGTTCCTTCCCTTAACAATCTGCCTTCACAGGCAGCTACATGCTATTCATAGTATGATGCAAAGTTGGGTGGCACCATATTAAATTTGCTCTAGCTTCATAGGGATAAATAAAGAAAACCCCAGCATCATGTGACCAAAATCTTGCACCACTATGTCAGCTCAGTTTTAGGGGCAGAATAGTAATTACTATAAATGTCTACAAAATGTCAATACTTCAATAATAAAAAAAACCCTAGCCCACAGTTCTGGGAGTACTAAACAATAATTAAAATACATATAAAGAACACACCAATAAAAGAATGCTGTCATTTGGATTTCCCTTGTATATTTTTTGTACTCTACACAGTAGTATGGATCAGAGAAGTCACAGGGGACCAAATTTAGTGGTGCCTAGAGAGGATTGGGAAAAGAGGATAGGAGAAATACCTCATTCATCCCATGAGAGATATAAGAGAATTGTAACCTGAGAAGTCTGCTGTGGAATTTCTGGAAAGAAGAAAGTGCCCTGATATTGAGAAAAATATCTTGTAAAAGTGATTCAGAGATGAGTTCAACTAGAAGCTCATCTAAGAGGATAGATTTACTTGAAAGAAGTAGTTTCTTTACCAAGCAGGTACTGGAAGGTTCCCAGGGAAAAAGGATCCCTACCCACAGTGAGCTGACTGCTTGGATATTTTCTGAACTTTTTTGTGGAAAGACACATTTTATTTTTATGCAAACTATTTTTGGACTTGTTTATTTCCCTGCCACATGTTACAGTAAAGAATTTTATTTTTATCAACAGCAAGGACAAGTGTTGTTTTTTGTGATTTTTCAAGAAATGATATGCAGGAAAAACCCAGTGTGAAGAAAAAACCCTAAGGGCCTTAAAAGACTATATTCTTTCCCCTTTGGGAATACCAGGAGGTCATAGGGCCATGCTAGGCCAGTGACCCTCCCCATGTGCCCCTGTGCCCAAAAGCTGACCAAAAGTATGCATATCCTTGCCCTGGCTTTGCCCTCTGAAATGCCTACTCATTATACACATAAAAGTATGTGGAAAGCCGGGTTGTATGCATACGTTTACAGGCATTGTGCTTGGGACTATTTTGTTACAGCCATTTAAGTGCCTAAAACAGGGTTTTATGTGCATAAATGGCTTTTAATATTTCCTAAATAGTTTTAGCATGGAAAAGACAGTCTTTTAAAAAGGGGGAAGGTTATTAAAATTATTTGGGCAGTTTTGTCTTATATCCTCAAAGAAAAGAATTTAATCAAGATTAGAGATGTGATTTGGCTGAAACCTTTGGTTCGGCCTTCATTATGGGTCCGCCATGGGAAATTTTGTTTTCCCATGGCTCGGGCCAATTTTATTTCGGCTGCCCCAAAATGAAAAACTGAAACCCACCCCAACCCTTCAAATCTAATTAATTACAACCCCTCCCCCCAAAAAATAACTTGCTGAAAGTCCCTGGTGGACCAGTGGGGGTCCCAGGAGCGATCTCTCGCTCTCGGGCCGTCGGCTGCCAGTAATCAAAATGGTGCCGATGGCCCTTTGCCCTTACCATGTGACAGGGGCTATCAGTGCCATTGGCCGGCCTCTGTCACATGGTAGGAGCATGGCTGGTGCCATCTTAAAAAATGGCGCAGGCCATCCATTGCTCCTACCATGTGAAAGGGACCGAACAATGGCACCGGTAGCCCCTGTCTCATGGTAAGGGCAACGAGCCACCGGTGCCATTTTGATTAGTGGCAGCTGATGGCGCGAGAGGGGGAGATCTCTCCTGGGACCCCGCTGGACCACCAGGGACTTTTGGCAAGTCTTGGGGGGGGGGGGGGTCGGGTAAGTCTTGTGGGGTCAGAAGGGTAGGGGATTGCAATTAATTAAATTTGAAGGGTTGGGGTGGGTTTGGGGTTGGGTTTTTTTGTGTGCCCTTTCTCCTCCCCCCAAAATGATAAGAAAACCACACAAAATGTTGTGGGTTTTCCTAACGTTTTGTCGGCCCCCCCCCCGAAAAGCAACGAAATAGGAAATATCGTCTTTATTTCCTATTTCATTGCAAACGAATGCACATCCCTAATCAAGATAGCTTTGCTGATTCCCCAAACCCTGAGATAGTTTTATCAGTACCAAAGAACATAAGAAATTGCCATATTGGGTCAGACAAAGGGTCTATCAAGCCCAGCATCTTGTTTCCAACAGTGGCCAATCCAGGCTACAAGTATCTAGCAAATACCCAAACACTAAGTAGATCCCATGCTACTGATGCCAGTAATAACAGTGGCTATTCTCCAAGTCAACTTGATTAATAGCAGATAATGGACTTCTCCTCCAAGAACTTATCCAAACCATTTTTAAACCCAGCTATACTAAGTGCACTAACCACATCCTCTGGCAACAAATTCCAGAGCTTAATTGTTAGTTTTAAATGTGCTATTTGCTAACTTCATGGAGTGCCCTCTAGTCCTTCTATTATCTGAAAGAGTAAATAACCGATTCACATTTACCCATTCTAGACCTCTCATGATTTTAAAGACTTCTCTCATATCCCCCCTCAGCTATCTGTTCTCTAAGCTGAACAGCCCTAACCTCTTTAGCCTTTCCTCATAGGGAAGCTGTTCCATCCTCTTTATCATTTTGGTCACCCTTTATAACTTCTCCAGTGCAATTATATCTTTTTTGTGATGCGGCAACCAGAATTGTACACAGTACTCAGGCGCAGTCTCACTATGGAGTGATACAGAGGCATTATGACATTTTCCATTTTATTCATCATTCCCTTCCTAATAATTCCTAATATTCTGTTTGCTTTTTTGACTGCCGCAGTACACTGAACCGATGATTTCAATGTATTAATCACTATGATGCCTAGATCTCTTTCCTGGGTGGTAGCTCCTAATATGGGTGATAGCTCCTAATATGTGTAACTACCGCATAGGTTATTTTTCCCTATATGTATCACCTTGTACTTGTCCACATTAAATGTCATCTGCCATTTGTATGCCCAATCTTCCAGTCTCTCAAGGTCCTCTTGCAATTTATCACAATCTGCTTGTGATTTAACTCAGAATAATTTTGTATCATCTGCAAATTTGATTACCTGACTCATCATATTTCTTTCCAGATCATTTATAAATATATGGAAAAGCACTAGTCCAAGTACAGATCCCTCAGGCACTCCACTGTTTACCCTTTTCCGCTGAGAAGATTGACTATTTATTACTACTCCCTGTTTCCTATCTTTTAACCAGTTTGCAATCCACAAAAGGACATCGCCTCCTATCCCATGATATTTTAGTTTTCTTAGAAGTACCTCATGAGGGACTTTGTCAAATGCCTTCTGAAAATCCAAATGTACTACATCTACTGGTTCACCTATATCAACATGTTTATTAAACCCTACAGAAAATGAAGCAGATTTGTGAGGCAAGATTTCCCTTGGGTAAATCCATGCATACTGCGTTCCATTAAACCATGTCTTTCTATACACTCTGTGATTTTGATCTTTAGAACAGTTTCCACTATTTTCCCAGCACTGAAGTCAGGATCACTGGTCTATAGTTTCTTGACTCACCCATGGAGCTTTTTTTAAATATCAGGCTTACATTGGCCTCCCTCCAGTGTTTGGGTACAATGAATGGTTTTAAGATAGGTTACAAATTTTAACTAATAGATATGAAATTTCATTTTTTAGTTCCTTCAGAACCCTGGGGTGTAAACTATCCAGTCCAGGTGATTTGCTACTCTTTAGTTTTTCAATCTGCCCTACTACATCATCCAAGTTCACAGTGATTTGGTTCAGTTCATCTGACTTTTCACCCTTGAAAACCATCTCTGGAACTGGTATTTCCCCAACATCCTCATTAGTGAACACAGAAGCAATGGCGTTATCTTCCCTAAGAGCCCTTTAACCTCTCAGGTTTCTGGCTTCGGATATATTTTAAATTGTTTTTATTAATGGTTTTTGCCTCTACAGCTAACTTCATTTCAAATTCTTTCTTAGCCTCCCTTATCAATGTTTTACTGTTATGATCCTTATTGCCAAGTGGCCTCACCACCATTATCTCTTTCACCAAATCCTGTGTTTCACTAAGAATTAAATCTAAAATAGCTCCCTCTCTCGTTGGTTCCTGAACCAATTGTTCCATGAAGCAGTCATTTATTCTATCCAGGAACTTTATGGGGTAGATTTTATAAATTTGCGCGAGGGCGTACTTTTGTTCGCGCACCAGGCGCGAACAAAAGTATGCTGGATTTTATAAGATACACACGTAGCCGCACGTATCTTATAAAATCCGGGGTTGGCGCGCGCAAGGGGGTGCACATTTGTGCAACCTGCGCACGCCGAGCCCGGCGCGCGTTGCCTGTTCCCTCTGAGGCCGCTCCGAAATCGGAGCGGCCTCGGAGGGAACTTTCCTTCGCCCTCCCCCCACGTTCCCCTCCCTTCCCCTACCTAACCCATCCCCCCGGCCCTATCTAAACCCCTCCCCTACCTTCGTTGCCAGATTTACGCTCCCAGTTGCCAGATTGGCTCCCAGTCTGGCATGTTTATACATGGATGACTTTGAAACTACACATATTTATCCGTCAGACTGGTCGCAATTTATCCATCTTTGGCTGCGCTACATCGATGATGTTTTTGTCATTTGGACGGGCTCTGACGTTCAGTTTTTTATGTTTTTGGATTGGGTCAACTCCTTAAACTTGAATATCCAGTTTAACTTCAGTATCCACCCCACGCAGATAGCTTTTTTAGACATCTCAATTTCCTGGGTAGGAGATCATTTTGAGACAACGTTGTTCCGCAAGGCAACTGATCGCAATACTTTGTTATCCTATAATAGTTGTCACCCTAGAGCTCTTCGAGATAATATTCCCACAGGCCAATTTTTTAGGCTACGCCGTTTATGCTCCACCCGAGCTGAATTTATTTTTCAAGCTCAGACTATGACAGCCCGTTTTTTAGACCGCGGTTACCCAGCACGGGTAATAAAAAGAGCATTTAAACGGGCTCTGTACACACATCGGGAATGGTTGTTTTCAGTCCCCTCTGGATCAGAGGACACGGTGAACAATTGTATTCTTCCTTTTTCCGTGGTAGGAAGAATGTTAGTGAAGATGATACGTCGTCACTGGTCCGCCCTATCACTCACAGATTTATTTCAGGGTCACCTGCGGTTTAACTTCAAGAGAGGGAGAAATTTACGGGATCGGCCGGTTCATACGGCTGCCTCTTTTTCAGCTTCTCGGCCCAGTGCGAGCGGCTTGCACAGACCTTGTGGACACTGCACAATGTGTAGTCACAGCGAGACTTCGTCAGAGTTTGTACACCCTATGACTGGACGTGTGTTTAAACTTTTTTCTCCATCTGACTGCACAACAAGAGGGGTTATTTATGTTATCAAATGCCCCTGCGCCCTCCTTTATATTGGAAAAACCTCCCGTATGATTAAGACATGAATGATAGAACATTGCTCCAACATCAGGTCCCTTACAGTGGATGAGCCCCTGGTCACTCATTGGCTACAATCTGGCCATTCCATCTCTCCTTCCTGGTGCTAGAAGTGGTCCCGCGCCCCGGTCGGGGAGGGGACTTCCCTGGCATACTGGGTCGGAGGGAGCAGCGATGGATTTTTACTCTTGATACTGTCTTTCCCAAAGGACTTAATAAAGACATAGAATGGCACCTGTTCTATTGAGAGAATAGTTCTGTCAGCAGTCGCATCTCGCGAGAAGTCACCTTTCGCGCCTTTTCTGTGTTTTAAATGGCTGTCAACCCTGAGGGTGCTTGCACTCCGGAGATTAACTTTAAAGGTATGTGACCGTTCTGTTATGTTTCACCGTAGCCTTTTTGTTTCCACCACTTACCTACCTTGTTACACTGTTATATTGTAGATTGACACTGTACATTGGTCCCTCCCGATGCAACAAGTGCGAAACACGGGACCGTGTCGGGGGACTTCAAGAGATTTGTGTTATCACTGATGGAGTTGCAGTATTGAACTTTTGCTACTTTGCAACTTTTGGAATAAATATAACGTTTTCTACTATTGAGTGGAAGTGAGGATTTTTTCCTGCACCATTGCACCTGAGTATTTGCATATGTGCACGGTTCATGCTTCTTTGGATTATCGGGTACTTGAAATGTCCCATTAATACTGCACTGCTAAATTGGCTAGCTTCCCTGATTTCTCTTAGCATTTCATCATCTGTCTGATCTCTCCTTTAGGAACTAACAAGAGTTGCGCTGCTGAGGCAGCGTACTGCCTTAGACGTCTGCCAGTCTCCAGACAGTATTTGAATATTTTCAGATATCTGCCCTCCAGAAGTCAAAATACTTTAGGTGAAGAATCGAGCCCAACTCTATACATTTTATATGTGTGATGGTAAAATACTTTTAACGTTGAAATAGAAATGTTGGCCATATGTTCAATGATGTGATTGCAAGAAGCTTAAGCATCAAATAGTCTGGCATGTGTTTCCTGGCTGATGTTTGTCCCTTGCAACTATTTTCATTGGGTATACGTGTCTCAAACATGTACTCAGCAATATTCTGTCCCTGAAAGAAAGGAGTCTGTACATTTTTGTAAATGAAAAACAGTAGCCTGTATAGTTAGTTCTCCATGTTGACAGAAATCATAGTGATGCATATGTCTTCTCAGGGCATCCTATGGTGACACATCAGCTCCAACATAATGGTGTCATTATTCACCAGCACAAAATTGACACTTGGGGAATTTATTATATTTTTCTTTGCTTCTGGTGCCTGAAAGGCTTTGCAACTGTCTCTTCATAGGTCCTGTCATAGATGTTGATGTATTTTCCTCCTCCACGGGCAGGTTTTACTGTGGAAACTGATACAACTTCACAATGGAATTTCTAGATGAATTATTCATGTATTGTATACTTTCTACACACAGGGACTTGGAAAAAGTCCATCCTGTTCAATAAATGGCACCTATAGTCCATTTTAACAAAGTATTTTCCTTTAGTTTAAACTTTTTCTGTTAGTACCTTTGTGATCGCAATGTTTGTGGCAAAAAGTATCACTATCATTCTTTTGCTAGACTTTTCACTAGGTTTCACATTAATTTACAAATAAATGTTCCAGACATAGTGATGAAACTGATACATCCTTGAGACAATAAACCATATGGACCAAATTCTCATCCGCTCAACTACTGCACACATTTTTTTATTCAAAATCCTGCAGACCATTACATGTTCAATGATTTATTGGCCAATTCCTGAAATATCTCCATATTTGTTATTGTAGACAGAATGGGCTCCTGCTAATGCCAATACCATCTGTGGAGATGAGTTTTTAATTGAAAAGAGAGAGTCAGATGAACACATCATTGCCCCCTGAGAAAAGATTAATGAAATGAAAACATATCACACTGCTGTAATACCTGGAGAAGCAATAAGGAAGCAGCAAGAGACATTATAGTGAATGTTGTGGGCGAATAACTAACATTGCATAGCCAGTTCAAGTCAGAATAAAGACTTGCATTCATAATTTTATAACATATTACCAGTGTGTCTGTTTAGAGATCAAACTCTTACTTCAATCACTAAAGAACACAACTGGATTTGAAAAAATGTTTAGATAGATAGATAGATAGACAGATAGATAGATGTGTGTGTGTATGTGTGTGTGTGTGTGTGTGTAATCCTACTTCTCCAGGATATATAAAATGATGAGAAGTACTGTCCCTGAATGGAGGACAGACTCTCAAATGTATTTAGTGGGTTACAAATTATAAGCAATGCAGCTGGTGAATTGGACCAGGATGGAAGCAGCAAAGGTATCTCACTTTCCCCTGACTTGTCAGGGGGAGTATCAGCTCTTCTCCCCTCTATGAATCCAATCCCTATAGCTATCCATTAGTGCTAGCACAAATAAAACCTTGAAAACAGAATCACACCACAATCACATAAAACCAAAACTCTCAACTTTATTTCTGGTTTTACAGCCAGTCACTGTGTACATTTTAGTATAGCATTTCAGCACTGAATACTCAGAATTCATGGGATACACAGATTAATGTCCACAATAATACACTATATGGTATCTAAAGGGTTAAAGTACCAATTTCTCAATCTTTACTTGAACAGTAATTAAAACATTCTCCTTGTGAGGCAGTGCCCCTAGTGTTCCCCTATTTACCTGTGCAGGACCACACTAGATGCCTGGTCCACCTTAAAATCCTTAAGGAGAGTATGCTTTATGGGCTAGATTTTTTAAAAATACGCATGCGTGTCCATGTGCACTCGCTACCTGCATGACACATGGACGCACAATTTTATAACATGCTCAAGCCAGGGCACACATGTTATAAAATCGGCGGCGGAGCACACAAGGTGGGGGTTGATTTTGGCAACATTTGCGCGGCGACGCATTGGGGCCTTCCTCAGTTCCCTCTCAGCCCGCTCCAATTTAGGAGCAGACTAGGAGGGAACTTTCCTACCCCCTACCCTAACCTCCCTTCCCCTTCCCCTCTCTTCCCCACCCTCTAAAACCCATTTTTAAATTTTTGTACCTTTTGTTTTGCAAGTTACTTCAGGGCCCAAACTAAAGTAACTTGCGTGCGCCAGAAGCTGGCCAGCGTGCGAGGCTCCAGGACAGCGAGGAACGGTGCTGTCCCGGGCCGCCCCGCTCTGCCTCCCGGATCACCCCGCTCTGTCCCCCCAAACTGCCCCTTCACAGAGGCCTAGGTCTTGTGCAAATATCTTGGGTTACACGCACGGCTGGGCCTCTTCTAAAATGCGCACATTGTGCACAAGGCCCAGCCGCATATGTATCCCCCATTTTTTACACGCAGGAAGTATTTAAAATCTAGTCTTATGGGTGGAATCCTGCGGGGCAGGTGGGGCTCAAAGGGCATAATCAGAAACTGAGGAATAAGAGCTGGGATCCAGGTGAGGTTAACCAGACTGGGCTGGGGTCTCCAGAAGGAAGGCAACCCCTGTAAAGTAACACTGATCAAACACTGAGCTGTGCCGAAGCAGAACTGTGAGTACTGAGGGAAACAGTACTGAAACTCTGAGTAATTGAGTACACTGTCTGAAGGTAAAAAGCAGTCTACTGTGGTGTATATGAGAAGCTATAATAAAGCTATTGTGTTTTAAGAAAGGCTGAAGTCAGACTGAATTTATGCCTCCAAGCCTTTGGGAATTACTGCTTGTTCCCATATATAGTGTCATGTATTTCTAAAGCTTTGCACAGAAAAATAAACCACAACCTCCTGAGAGTGTCTGTTGGGAGTACAGAGAGTTCTGAAGAGGACCTATGGTTCTAAATGTAGTACAAAACACAGGGGCCCCATGACTCTAAAACAAAGTACAGAGCATGGGGTAGATTGTGAAAGGGTGTAGCTCAGTAGCTGCACTGAAGAAAAAAAAAGTTTAAACATGTCAGGTAGAGAGGAATCTGTGAGTGGGCCTGGTTGCAGGGACAGCCAGGAAGTGGTAGGTTTGTACCAGCTAATGGGAGAAGCCTGACTGAAGGTAAATAGGGATTAAAAGTGATTTAGTTATTGCTGGTTATGCAGGCTTTTTGGTACTTTTTTTTAGCCTTGAAAACAGAAAAGAGAAAAGAACACTGGTGCAGCAGGGATGTCCTGAACAGGGTGTGGGCCTGAAAAAGCTGTCAGAGTGGGCTGTGAGTGTGGTGAATGGAAATGGGGCGGGGCCTTCTTTCAGTGAGCAAGCCACTCTGCAGGGAAGGTGTGCAGCCACAAGAAAACCTGGAGTAGAGCAGTCAGGGTACTGCAGCAACCAGGGAAGCAAGAGCAGCCAGAGAGCTGGAAGAAAAAACAGCATGTATTTCTGTGTAGTGGGAGTTCCCAAGAGCTCGGTCAGAGGGTGGACCTGAGTCTTGAAGTTTGGCAGCTGGAAAGGCCAGTCAGGGGAATTGAGCGAGGGAACACACTCCCAAGAGTCCAGGCCAGGCAAGAGAGAGAATGCTTAGACTGGCTGGACATGAAGTACCAAAGCTCATGGAGGAACTGGAGGAGTGGCTGGCAGAGGTATCCGGTGAGGTGACTGGATCATGACCATAGTCTGAGATTAGCACTACGGGTAGTCCTGAGGAAGACCCTGTAGGGTGACCAAACACTACTGGGAGTTCAAGTCTGCTCCTGTGAGAAGCCCCGACAAAGGAGCTTTGAAGAACCCTGAGAAAGGGGTCACAGAGAGCCCTGGAGAGGGCAACACACTCTGCCCAGGAGGAGGCAGTGTGTAGAGGAATTGGAAGTTAGCCTTAAAGGAGGTCCTGAGGAAGACCACATAGGATGCCCAAACACTACTTGGACTCGAGAGCCAATTCCTGTGAGAAGTCTAGAGAGAGAAGGCAGAGAAAGGCATGCAACAAATGCTATGGTGAGCCCAGAGGGTAGTGCTGCAAAGACCCAGTGAGGAAGAGCCAATGTCTAATGTGGGCAAGTGGCCAGAGTGTACAGTGGTGGATACTGTGGAGATCCCAGTGGAAAGCCCTGCAGAATTTAAGATGAGGAAACCATGGAGATCCCAGAGGGCGGTGCTGTGAAGATCCTGGAAGAAGAGTCCATGGAAAGCCCAGAGGATGGTACTATGGTGCCTCCACCAACTGAGGATACAGAGAAGCTAAGGAGGGGCTCTATATTAGAGATACCAGATGCCAGGAAGCAGGCACAGCAGGTTATAGAGGAACCAGCACTGGTGTTCCCAGTTGGTCCATACATTTCAGCTGGGGTGGAACTTGAACCCGGAGCCAGCAAAGGACTTAGTTAAGGACTGGATATGAGTACTGTGTGAATGGCAACTTAGTGGTAGTCGTGAAGCTGTTGAAACTAACCATAAGAGATGGGGGTGAGCATGTCACTAGGTCCTTGTTCCCAAGCATAGCTGTTGGGAAGACAGAGGAAGGAGAATGGGATGCCTTGGACTCTTCTGGATGGGATCCAGGAGGAAGTAGGGATGCTTAGCCTGATGGGTCCAAGCTGAAATGAGGAGTATGTGAGGCAGTGCTCCTAGTGTTCTCCTATTTACCTGTGCAGGACCAGGCTAGACCTTAAATTTCTTAAGGAGAGTATGCTCTATGGGCGGAATCCTGCGGGGCAGGTGGGGCTCAGAGGGCATAACCAGAAACTGGGAAATAAGAGCCGGGATCCAGGTGGGGATAACCAGACTAGGCTGGGGTTTCCAGAAGGAAGGCAGCTCCCGTAAAGTCACATTGTCCAAACAATGAGCTGTGCCGAAGCAGAACTGTGAGTACTGAGGGAAGCAATACTGAAACTGTGAGTAATTGAGTACACTGTCTGAAAACAAAGGCAGTCTATTGTTATGTATGTGTGAAGCTGTAATAAAGCTATTGTGTTTTAAGAAAGGCTGAATTCAGACAGAATTTATGCCTCCAGGCCTGTGGAATCACTGTTCGTTCCCACACTCCCATACCACTCATGAACAGAAATCAGATCATTTCATTCCTATTATTTTCCTCATCTTTCATCACCTCTTCTGGGACATAGAATGTATATCACCAAATACACCTATGGTCACTCATACAGTACCATGACCTGTTTCCTCCATATGGGACCTCTCTCTTAGACAATGTACAAGATTTTCCAGTTTCCTCCACATTCTAGTTCTTGCTCCCATTGGGGTTCCCCTCATCTCAGACCACCCCATCATCTCCTCCTCCTCCAGATACTCTCTTGCTCAGATCTCATCCATTTCTCAAGGAGACGATTTTTCCTTAAAGGGAAAGCCACTGCAGGGTCCTCTTTATATTGGAGGGGGGTCCAGGGCCATTGGCTGGCTACTCTAGGGCAACTACATCCTGGAGGTCCCTGTCTTCCAAACTTTAACCCAAAAAGGGAACTCCCAGTAAAGTAACCAAGGCTTTATATTTTTCCCAGGACACCTCCCAACCAATCAAGAACACTCATTACTTTTAATGGAACACCACACCACACCACTCAGAACACCATACTCAGATGCATTACAATATCCCAGCAACCACATTGCATTAATTCAACATTATGCCAGCTGCTTTCCAGTGGTCACTCCACAATAATGCAGCTTCAAATATCCAAATATCTTTCCATTACCATCAGGTAACAGAAACTTCTGGGTCTCACCCAAAATATCTGGTACTACTAAAAATGAAAAGGGCACATATTTGAGGTTCTCCCCCATTCCACCCTATATATATATATATATATATTTATTTTTTAACCATGAAATTGAGATGGTGTATTAGTACCGTGGCTTTCCCCAGTGCTCTCCATTACTCAGTGTATTCACTCAGGGTGGTCAGAGATTGTAGCACATGTTGCCTCTTCCAGTAGCATGCTTATCTTTTAGCCTTTAAACGCACCATTTTCAAATACAGCGCATTTGCAAAAGGACCCGATAGATACCATATTTTGTCTGGAAGATAGAATCGTTGGGAAGAAGTAAATTCATCTGAATATAAGCATCTCTTTAACAATGATGTTGGAGTTTGCATGAAAGGATATAAGTAAATTCAATAACAAAAGGTTTTATTGTGCTGCCAGTCAGCGCGGGTATTCACACGGCTACAATGAGCTCTTCATAACTCTCCCCTGATGAAGCCTTTCATTAGGTGAAACTTAGGCCTTTGTTGGGAAGAAAAAAAGAACATTTACAAGAAAACATTTCAAGAACTTTAAGTTGTTGCTTAATGGTGTTGTTTAATCCTAATAACATGCAAGAGGAATAGTGAGAATTGTTTATAGAAAATCAGAAGAGCAATGCTGGTACAATATGGTGTGGATTTGTTGATTTTTTAAGTGGGTTGTAGTATGATTGGTATGAATGCATTATGAATGGTTTTTAATAGAGTGATGGTCTAATGGCATGTGAAATATATTTATAAGAAATTTAATAAAAGCATTTTATTTGAAAAATTCATTTGAAAGTAATATAAAAAATGTTGGGGGAGGTGCAATACTCTTTATGTACAGGGGCAGTTCAAGGCAATCTGCTGCCTGAGACAAGGGATGAGATAATATGCCACTTCCCCCAGAAACGGTGTGGTATAGGTTAAATCAATATGAGGGACCAATTGAGATGGGCGTCACCTTTGGAGTTTGGCCCTTTCGGTGATTTGAAATGCTGGGAAAGGGAAGATATAGAGGTCAGGGTTCCCAGAGGAATGACAGTGTAGCAGTGATAACATTTCTAGAGAGCTGGCAACCCTGTCACACTTCTGGGAACCCCATGACCTGATTCCCCCCCCCCCCCCCCCTCCCTAACATATGTCCCCCTGGGGATGTGTGAGACAGGTGAATAGTGGAAGTCTGTGTATGTGGCATAATCTCTGATGGCTCAGTAAGTTTTAGGTACCTTAGGTAAACCGTATAACCCTCCTCATACACAGTTAAAAATTATACATTTATTTTAAAATGTCTTGATTGAAAAAGGGAGATCCCTGATTGAAAAAGGGAGATTTTACATGAAAAAGGACATTCAAAGAACAGTTTTCTGAACTAAAAATATCACTTGCAACATGATTATTATATTTACATGCACTGCTGAGGTGCCAACCAGAAAACCCTGCTAAAAAAGATATTGGGACCCCATATGATATTAGGTTTATTATAAAGAATGTTGAGTGTGGGCTTAGCCCTCAGAAAGCCATGAATAAATGAAATAATTAAAATATAATAAGCTCCCCATACCAAAACAGCACTGACTGTCAGCATTCAAACAGTAACAGCCCTACCTATGAAAAGCAACACTTCAAATATTACACAAGGTCCTAAAACACCACTATACCTCCTATTCAGAAAACAGTAAGCCAGGCTGCTCTACAGCCTTACATAGAAAGTTAACACTAGAAAAATATCTCATCTCAGTCAAAAATGCAGAATACAGATAGACCCTCACCAAATACAGAATAAAGAGATCATAAAGTATAAATAGAAACATGCAGGCAAAAATCTAACAGGAAACAATAAGCTAGACTCTGTATGCACTGCAACAGTGCAAAAACAGAAATATCACCATTCATCATAAAACAAAATCAAGAAATATAAAATATCAATAATCCCCTACTAAACCATACTAATAAAACAAATATTTCAAAACAGCAAACAAATAGAATAGCATTGATAAAAAAAATTCCCCAAAATCAATAAAATATTTCAAAACAGCAAATACATCAAATAGCACCCAATAATTAAAACTAATAAGGAAAACAATAATTCCCACTCTCCATACCTGGGAACTTTTGATTTCTGGGGCACCTTAAGACTAATGTGCATTAGTAATGGGAGAGGGAAGCACACAAACTTTCTCCTCTCTCTCTCTCTCTCTCTCGCATATACACACATTCTCTAACATTTACATGTTCTTTCACACACACTCACTCTCTCACATGCATAATCACTCACACGCACATAATCACGCTCTCTCTCTCTCTCTCTCTCTCAATCACATGCTCTCTTACATATACATGATCTCTCTCACACACTTGCTCACTCACATACACGCTCACACATATTTGCTTATAGACTCGCTCTTCCTCTCCGGAACACACAAGTGGCAGCAGCCTCCACCTTAATCCCATGCAGCCAACAGGACTTCTCCTCTTACTTCCCATGGTGTAGGCCGAATCTGATTCTACTCCTTTCTTCCAGCCACATGCGTCAGTTCTGTTCCTGCTACATATGGCAGTGACTACACCACCTCTTTCCCACCCATGCAGGCCCACACAATATAACTTCGTCTTTTGGGCTTTCATGGGCAGTTAAAAACAAGGAGGATCAATGCGGTCATTGAATTGCTGCACCACCGGCCCTGCACTCTCTCCCATTTACACCCCCTAAAGACTTGTCCCCTCTCTACTTAACACCCTTTTCCCTTCTTTTCTTCTCACATCCCTCTTCCACTTCATTTACAACCCTCCTCTTTCCTTCCCTCTCCTTTCACTCATACCCCCTTCCATTCTCTCTCTTAGTCACTCACCCCGTTCCCTTCCTACTCACATGTGTACCCTCTCACTAACTTCCCTTCCCTCTCACTCATCCTCTCCTTTCCTTCTCTTCCCCTTACTCATACCCTTCATTCTCATTCACTCCTTCCCTCTCAGTCACTTGACTCCTTTCCCTTCCTATCAACCACCTCCCTTCCATTACCTCTCATATTCCCTCCTATCCCTTGTCTCCCTTTTGACTCACTCCTACCTCTATCCCTTCCCTCACACTCCACCGCCACCAGGCCTTCTTCTTAATCCTGCTGATGGGGTGTGGAAACTCTGCCAGAAAGTCATCATCCAGCATCACATGTGGGTGTTCTTGCCAGCAGGATGCAAGACCCCTGCAAGCACACAAAAACATGACGGCAGAAAAAGACCATACGGCCCATCAGGTCAGCCCATCCGTCCAATTAATTTAGCATTATAATTTCCATCACCTCCTTAGGGATCCCCTGTATTTATCCCATGCTTTCTTGAATTCAGATACTGTTTTTGTCTCCACCGCTTCTAGTGGTACTGCCACACAGGTCTTCCTCCACCAGCACATCATCAATGTGCGGCTGCTGTATGGGACATCTTGCACTGCCTGAATGCAGGATTCAAAAAGCAAAGGAAGGTGGTCACCCCAGGAATGTTTTGGTAGGCACTTACTGCTGTCACAAAAATTTGCTGCCTGAGGCGGCTACTTCATTGCATCTAATTATAGAACTGTGTGTATGTAGATAGATAGATGTAAATGTGTCCTCAAAGAGTTCCCTACTATGTACATCATAGTTTTCACAAAGATCAGAGAGAGTAGCAGTGTACAGTGTTCCCTGACACTTCCCAGTGGGGGGTGTCTTATAAAAGAATGTGTTTAATAAAACTCATAAGCCCTCTTTGGCTCGTAACTCTTTCATCCAATTTTATATCCTAGAAAGGTAGCAGAGGCTCAAGGTCAGACCTCTCAGGTCTTCAAGGAAGAGAGAGATTTTCTTGGGGTCCAAGGAGAATCCTAAGATTCAGAGCCAATAGAGATGAAGAATAGTGAAAGGGGAGTCAGTCCCATACTCCTTGCATTTCACTGAAGATTTGCTGTAAAGTTGAAATGAGGATTTCTGATTAGCGTCAGCACAAGGACTCCCACGACTGCCAGCCTGGGAGATCTGCTTTCAGAGCTGCTGCTTAGAAGGAATCAACAGAAACTCATCTGTTCAGGAGAGAGTTTCCAGTTTGTTCACTGGACTATAGAGATCTACACACCAGAAAGTAGATAGCGAAAATGGGGAGAGCTAGTTGGTAATGGAGTGGAAAAAATCCAAGTATGTGACGATTTTGCAGTGACTGACTTTTCTGGCTTGTGTACTGCCTTTTGTTTTCTGTATAAATTGCACTATTCATCAGTGTGCACTCTACCAAATGTATTAATTTGCACCAACATTCCAGTAAAGGTTTATTTTCTTGATCAACACTAGACCATTTGGCAGTGTTTTACTTTTGCTGGAAGTGTCAAAAGTCCTTCTAACAGCCTAAGGGCCTTGAAAGACTTTACTTTTACCAGCTTTCAAGAAAAAACCCAAGGGACATGGGGTGCCGACTTGCCAGTGTTGCCGCACTCATCCCAAATGTGCCCCAAAGTTGTAATAGCCAGAATAGCCTTATGTAAGAACATAAGGACATAAGAAATTGCCAAACTAGGTCAGACCAAGCCCAGCATACTGTTTCCAACAGTGGCCAATCCAGGCTACAAGTACCTGGCAAGTAACCAAAAACTAAGTATATCCCATGCTACTGATGCTAGTAATAGCAGTGGCTATTTTCTAAGTCAACTTGATTAATAGCAAGTAATGGACTTCTCCTCCAAGAACGTATCCAAATATTTTTTAAACCCAGCTACACTGCACTAACCACATCCCCTGGCAACAAATTCCATAGTTTAATTGTGCATTGAGGGAAAAAGAATTTTCTCTGATTTGTTTTAAATGTGCTACTTGCTAACTTCATGGAGTGCCCTCTAGTCCTTCTATTATTTGAAAGAGTAAATAACTGATTCACATTTACCTATTGTGAAGGCTCACCGCCCGTGCTGACCTGGGTGCCGCTCCGCTGCCTCCAGCTCAGGCCCCTCGCAAGTCCTGGATATCCCTGGAGTCCCTCAGTCACACAGGACTCCCTAGGTTCAGGTCTCCGCTGGCCCTGGTTTTGCGGGGCTTCTGGGCTCTCTTTGAATGGAGTGGGGTTGAAGCAGTCCCCCAATCCCCAAAGATAACACAGAGAGAGAGAGAGGTTCCTCAAAGCAATTTTATAAAGCAAAGTAGCTGAATCTGTTACATTGGCTCCGTCCCCTCAGGAGCTGAACAAATTACCCTGCCCCTGCTCTCCAGCAGTCTAACCCCTTAACACATGTGCTGGAGCAAAGGTACTGTTTGAGCCCCCCCCGGCTCTCCAGTTCACCAGCAAACACCCCTGCCCTAACTTCCTTTAGGGTACAGGTTATCTGTTTCCCTTTTCTGGCTAGGCTGTACCCATGAGACAGCTGGAGGATTCCTCTCCCCCAGAACCTACCTCCATTTCCTTCTCTTTGCTTCCTGGCACTGGCTTTTTCTGGCCACTGCCGCTACCTAGGCACGCCCTCTTCCTCTAGCTCCCTAGGCTCACCTGTGTGACTCATTAGTGTCAGAGTCTGCCACCTGCTCTCCTCCAGGCTCTCCCTACAGGTCAGGTGGTGGTTCTAGGAACCTGGGATTTGTAGTTTCCGCCTTCCCCTGCTGGCTGGCTCTAGTATTACTAGCCGCCTTATGGTATCTTATCCATTCCTGCCCCCGGCAGCGCTGCACTCCATCACACTATTCTATACCTCTCATGATTTTAAAGACCTCTATCATATCTCCCCTCAGCCGTCTCTTCTCCAAGCTGAACAGCCCTAACCTGTTTAGTCTTTCCTGATAGGGGAACTGTTCCATCCCCTTTATCATTTTGCTCACCCTTCTCTGTATCTCCTCCATCGCAACTATATCTTTTTTGAGATGCGGCAACCAGAATTGTACACAGTATTCAAGGTGCGTTCTCACCATGGAGTGATACAGAGGGATTGTGACATTTTCTGTTTTATTAACCATTCCCTTACTAATAATTCCTAAAATTCTGTTTGCTTTTTTGACTGCCGCAGCACACTGAGCCGACAATTTCAATGTATTATCCACTATGACACCTAGATCTCTTTCCTGGGAGGTAGCTCCTAATATGGAACCCAACATTGTGTAATTATAGCATGGGTTATTTTTCCCTATATGCATCACCTTGCACTTGTCCACATTAAATTTCATCTGCCATTTGGATGCCCAATTTTCAAGTCCCTCAAGGTCCTCTTGCAATTTATTACAATCTGCTTGTGATTTAACTACTCTGAACAATTTTGTATCATCTGCAAATTTGATTACCTCACTCGTCGTATTTCTTTCCAGATCATTTATAAATATATTGAAAAGCACGGGTCCCAGTACAGATCCCTGAGGCCCTCCACTGCCCACCCTCCTTCCCTGAGAAAATTGCCCATTTAATCCTACTCTCTGTTTCCTGTCTTTTAACCAGTTTGTAATCCATGAAAGGACCTTGCCACCTATCCTATGACTTTTTAATTTTCTTATAAGCCTCTCATGTCAATGCCTTCTGAAAATCCAAATACAATACATATATCGGTTCACCATTATCCACATGTTTATTAAACCCTTCAAAAAAGTGAAGCAGATTTGTGAGGCAAGACTTGCCTTGGGTAAAGCCATGCCGACTTTGTTCCATTAAACCATGTCTTTCTATATGTGCTGTGATTTTGATCTTTAGAACACTTTCTACTATTTTTCCAGGCACTGAAGTCAGGCTAACTGGTCTGTAGCTTCCTGGATTGCCTCTGGAGCCATTTTTAAATATTGGGGTTACATTAGCCACCCTCCAGTCTTCAGGAAAAATGGATAATTTTAATGATAGGTTACACATTTTAACTAATAGATCTGAAATTTCATGTTTTAGTTCTTTCAGAACCCAGGGCTATATACCAATTGGTCCAGGAGATTTACTACTCTTCAGTTTGTCAATCAGGCCTACCACAACTTTTGGGTTCACCGTGATTTGGTTCAGTCCATCTGAATCATTACCCATGAAAACCTTCTCCAGAACGGGTATCTCCCCAACATCTTCTTCAGTAAACACCGAAGCAAAGAAATCATTTAATCTTTCTGCGATGGACTTATCTTCTCTAAGTGCCCCTTTCATCCCTCGATCATCTAACAGTCCAACTGACTCCCTCGCATTTATATATATATATATATATATATTAAGATCCCTTGAAATGTCACCAGGTTGGAACATTCACGAGTACTTTCCACAATGTGCCCCCTCTCCTCTGTGACACCAGCATTCCCCTCCCCCAACCTGAGCACTCTCCCCTCTTCCTCACCAACCTCAATTCTAAATGGGTATTTGTCTATCTTTCCTTCCCTCCTCTTCCCTCTCTCCCTCTCTCTCTTACCCCTAATCCCCTTACCTATCTTCTTCCTTTCCCCTCTTCTGTTGTATAATGTTTTTCATCTTATTGATTGCTTGTCTGTTTCATCTCAAGCTGTTCCATGTTAGTGCATGCTATTTGCATACCGCCTCCTTGCAGCCATCAAGGAAACAATGCTGGCAGACAAGCAAATGATATTTCTACATCTGTATATATAGAGTTTATAAGGATATATAATATGCTTGCAGTCTGTCTTAGATGGTAATCTTCTGCCTGCCTGCAGTTCAGCCACTGGGCATGTGTGCACAGGGAGATGTGCTCATGCATATCGTCTCTGGTGGCTGTGCAGGCTGGAAGGAGGTACAGACTTTGCTAGTGGCCAGTGGAAGGTGGAGGGTACTATCATGTGGACCAGACAAATGGCCTGCCCTTGTCCTGCCAGCCACATGAATGGAAGGTGGTGGCCAGATAGCATGCATGAAGAAAGACAGAAGGGGCTGCTGCTATTGGCCTCACAGCTACGCGGATGGATGCCAGTGACCGACGCAGGGCAATGGATAGAAGTAGGAGGGAGTGAAACAGGACAGTGGTAAGGTCAGGTTGAGGAAGGCAGTGGTCAAGAGTGTGTGTGCATCAGACTGGAAGAAGAGACGAGGAATGCAGAATGATGGGTTCAGGCTTGAAAGGGGTGATGCTGATTAACCTGGGAGAGTGATGGAGGGAAAGGAAAGGGAGCAGCAAGAGAAGAGTGTTGGAACACAATAGCCTTTTCACCTCAAATGTTTTGTGGGTTTCTGCTAATAGAAATATAGAAATATGATGGCAAAAAAAGACCATATGGCCTGTCTAGTCTGCTCATCCACACAACTGCTCAGGTCTACAATCCCTACCATTCCTTCAGAGAACCCCTGTGCTTGTCCTATTCTTTCTTGAATTCAGATACTGCTTGTCTCCACCACCTTCACTGTGAGGCTGTTACATGCATCCACCACCCCTTCTGTAAATAAGTATTTCTTTAGATTCCTCCTGAGACTTCCCCTTTCGCCCTCATCCCATGACCCCTCATCCCATAGCTTCATTTCCATTGAAAGAGGCCCACTTCCTGTGCACCCCCCCCCCCCCCATGCTGCCTTTTCTCTAGGGAACACATGTTTAGATATTTAAGTCTGGCCCATATGCTTTAGAAGGAAGACCACTGACCATTTATCCCTTTGAAGACGCAGTCTCCAGATAAAATAGATACTAGATGAAATCCACAACACATTTGAGAGCTTAAACAGTTTACAAATATGGAGCAAGGACACAAAGTCTCTCATTCCTTTTTAAATCCAGTTCAGCTATGCAGCTATCAGAAGCTATCACTATATTTAAAAGATACTAAGTGAAAAGAATTGTGGTCTCAATCCAGTTTTCAATGGGTCTGCACCCACATTACTAAAACCAACAGCTCACTGCAATGAGGCAACCTGAAAGCTGAATTCATATCTCACCCCTATGCTAGTTTTCAGACCACATTTGATGAAATCTGACAAAGCCCTATCTTGACATGGTGATCTGCCTTCCACCTGTTTCAGGGGGTCAGCCCACTGTGACACCTCCTCCTCCCCACTGACATCCTCTGAAGGAGGTACTTAAGGAAACCCTTCTGTGAGTTGCTGCTGAAAGGACAAACCTAAGAGGGTCAACCCCTTGGGATTTCCTTCAGGAACGACTGGGAGGATTGGGGGAATGGGATTTCATAGTCTTTGATTTAGTGGTTGGGTTTGTAGATAGTATGTAATGGTGAATTTATTGTTTAATATTAATTACTATTGTTATGTCAATTATGTGAGCAGCAGATTCACCGCTCTGCCTTCCTAATGAAAGTGGGACAGGTTCAAGCTGTGTTTCCTGACTATTAATGTACTTATGTTTTTGTTATTTGTGAGGCAAGACTTGCCTTGGGTAAAGCCATGCCGACTTTGTTCCATTAAACCATGCCTTTCTATATGTTCTGTGATTTTGATCTTTAGAACACTTTCCACTATTTTTCGGCACTGAAGTCAGGCTAACTGGTCTGTAGTTTCCTGGATCGTCCCTGGAGCCATTTTTAAATATTGGGGTTACATTAGCCACCCTCCAGTGATTATTAAATCACCCCCACCCCCCCATGCTGCCTTTTCTCTAGGGAACACATGTTTAGATATTTAAGTCTGGCCCATATGCTTTAGAAGGAAGACCACTGACCATTTATCCCTTTGAAGACGCAGTCTCCAGATAAAATAGATACTAGATGAAATCCTCAACACATATGAGAGCTTAAATAGTTTACAAATATGGAGCAAGGACACAAAGTCTCTCATTCCTTTTTAAATCCAGTTCAGCTATGCAGCTATCAGAAGCTATCGCTATTTAAAAGATACTAAGTGAAAAGAATTGTGGTCTCAATCCAGTTTTCAATGGGTCTGCACCCACATTACTAAAACCACTGCAATGAGGCAACCTGAAAGCTGAATTAATATCTCACCCCTATGCTAGTTTTCAGAACAGCTGTGAGTTGATCTTTGTTCAGAAAGGCAGTATATAAATATAACATAACATAGAAAGATTATATTACCTCACCATAGTTTTACTATTATATTGAGCAGCATCTCAAAATGGATTTCAATATTTTTCTGGCACTTCCTACATTTTATGGGTCATTTTAAGAGGCCTCAATTTCCCGTTGATATTCTGTTGTTCTGTAGGGTGTTGAGATTTTACTGTCTCTTATAGCCATTCTCCCCAGTGAGTATTGTTTCAGGACAGAAAGAAGCAGTCCTTTCTGTTCCTGGCATTAACATGTAAAAATATTTTACAATATAACAATATTTTTCAGCTCTTCTTTCTACTCAGACAGTTAAGGTGATATGTTTCCAAGTTCTTAAACTTTTCTATATCAGTTGCTATCCTAAAATAATTAGGAGTGGATTTTTAAAAGGTTTAACCAGCTAATTTCAGAAGTTACCCAGTTAAACCTCTGCTTTTGAATATTTTCCCCCACTGACTGGTTACATTTAACCACTTACATTACTAAGGTGGGCATATTTAGCCAATCAAAAAAGGGCAGCTCCAGGAACATTCCTAGATCAGGATTACGACTTTAGCCAATTAGCACAGATTTTCAGCACAGGAATGGTAATTTTCTGCCCCCTACAAACTTTAGCTAGTACATGTGTACAGATATTCCCAGGAAGTTATACCTGTTTCCAGGTGTAACTTTTTTGCATGTACATTTACATTCATCCTTTGAAAATTAACAAAAGGCTTGTAAATGCTTCCCTACCCCAAACTCACCCCCTGGAATGCCTCTTATGAAGGTAGAAAAAGTATGCACCTTTTGAGTTACGTGTGTAATCCCCCCACACACACACACACAAAACCCTCCACTCAGAAGGTTTTCAAAGGCTTATTTGTTGCGTGTCCCATCCGCGCTAGGTCTGCGCCCGGGCCTGCTCACCTTGCTCCTGCACTAGCGGGTCCCAGGCTGTCCTCTCCCGCTTCCGCTGCCAGCATCGCCCATCCACGGTGTTCCGCGGCGGCATCTCCTAGGCCCTCCACATTGGGCCTAGCTCCACGCCGGGGTGCAGCGTCCTCTCCAGCGCCAGCCCCACCCCTAGGTGCGCGTGCATGGACCGCCCGGCCCTTTTAAGGGCCAAGGGCGGGAACCAGCTCAGCGGTGCAGCCTGATGACGTCACCTGACTAAGTATAAAAGTGAGGCCCTGTCCCCCAGGACCTCGTCTTGACAATCGGGTCGACACCATGGGGTAGTAAGCTTGCCTGTCCTGTGTTCCAAGTGTCTCCTTGTTCCAGCATCTCCTCATTCCAGCATTCCCATTTTCCTGAGTCTCCGTGTGTTCCTATATCCTTACTCAGGTATTACCTCTTCGGACTGATCTCTGGTACTGCCTGGAACTGAACTCTACCTGCCTGACCATTCTCTTCGTCTGCTGCCTGGAACCAACTCTCGCTTGCCTTAACTATGCTCGAAATGACCTTGGTATTTCATCCCTGCTTTGTCTGACCACTCTGGACTGATACTCTGGCTCTGACCCTTGCGCCTCACTCTCTTCTGGCCTACTGTGGCAACCAGACCAACCTGCTTGGAATCCACCCATGGCCTTAAGAACATAAGAACATGCCATACTGGGTCAGACCAAGGGTCCATCAAGCCCAGCATCCTGTTTCCAACAGTGGCCAATCCAGGCCATAAAAACCTGGCAAGTACCCAAAAACTAAGTCTATTCCATGTTACCATTGCTAGTAATAGCAGTGGCTAATTTCTAAGTCAACTTAATTAATAGCAGGTAATGGACTTCTCCTCCAAGAACTTATCCAATCCTTTTTTAAACACAGCTATACTAACTGCACTAATCACATCCTCTGGCAACAAATTCCAGAGTTTAATTGTGCATTGAGTGAAAAATAATTTCTCCGGTTAGTTTTAAATGTGCCACAGGCTAACTTCATGGAATGCCCCCTAGTCTTTCTATTATTCGAAAGCGTAAATAGCCAATTCACATCTACCCGTTCTAGACCTCTCATGATTTTAAACACCTCTATCATATCCCCCCTCAGCCATCTCTTCTCCAAGCTGAAAAGTCCTAACTTCTTTAGTCTTTACTCATAGGGGAGCTATTCCATTCCCCTTATCATTTTGGTAGCCCTTCTCTGCGCCTTCTCCATTGCAATTATATATTTTTTGAGATGCGGCGACCAGAATTTTACACAGTATTCAAGGTGCAGTCTCACCATGGAGTGATACAGAGGCATTATGACATTTTCCGTTTTATTGACCATTCCCTTTCTAATAATTTCCAACATTCTGTTTGTTATTAATAACATTTGTTATTTGCAAAGCTCCAGCTAGCCTCTGTCTCCTCACGTGCTCCACCTCCTGGTGGCAGGCGCTCTCTGGGTCTGACCAGAGGGCAATACCAATCCTTCACCAGGCCAGTGGTTCACTTCCAGCGCAACAGGTTGCCAAGGCCATGGAGTTGGCGGAGTCTCCTGCCTTGCAGGCCATCCCTGGTCTGGCCACTTGTGTCCGAGAACAACAACATATTTTGGAAGCATTGGCCTCTTCCGTGGAAAAGATACGTTCTCAAATGGAGGAATCTGCCATGTCCAATCCAGGGGCCATGCCCATACCTTGCCCTCATGGGCACCACTGGCCCTCCCAGCTCCACCCCATTTCAATGGGGATCCTCGCCTCTGTCGAGGCTTCATAAACCAATGTCATATGCAGTTCTCACTGCAACCCTCGCTTTTTCCCGATGAAGCAACTAAGATTACGTTCATCCTTTCATGTCTTGAAGGGAAGGCACTGGCCTTGGCTTCCCCGCTCTGGTAGTGTTCTGACGCAATTCTTTACCAGCTCCCTCAGTTCATTTCCGTCTTCTGATGCACCTTCGAGGACCCAGGCCAACAGGCGGTTGCTGGCCACCACCTACTCCACCTCCGTTAAGGCTCTCACTTGTTCGTTGAATAAACAGTGTTTAGAACTCTAGCAACTGGGTTGGGTTGGGTTGGCAAGAAGACTGCTTGCGGGCATTTTATCTCGAGGGACTGCTCCTGCCCTTAAGAATGAACTAGCCGCCCGTGAGATTCTACCGACCAGGGAGACTTGATCTCTCTGGTCGGTAGAATCAACTACCGCCTTCGACAACGGCATCAGGAGGTAAAGGTCCTTCGACCTCCTGTCCTACAACCACCCCGTTCTGCGAGTCCTCAGTTGAAGGCCTTACCAGAGGCCCCTCAACTTCCCGAGGAGCCTATGCAGATCAACCGCAGCCACCTGACTCCAGAGGAATGTCTCTGACGCAGAAAATCTGGTCTCTGCTTATATTGCGGCATTCCTGGACACCTTTTTCAGACTTTCCCTGTGCATCCGGGAAACTCCAAAGCCTGAGCCCGGCGGGGGTCCCGATCTTGGGCGCTACAGTTTCTGACCCTCCATTGTTGCTGCCAATCTCCCTTCTTAGGGAGTCACATTCATTCACCACCACTGCCCTCATGGACACTGGGACAAGTGGAAATTTCATTATGGAAGAAATTGTCAAGCTCCTTCAGATACCAGTCCAACCACTGGAAATACCACTGCATATCGTCTCCATTCAAAGATAACCTCTCCCTGATCAGATCACTCACCATACCATGGCCATTCGCCTCACAGTTGGGACCCTCCATGATGAGGAGATCTCCCTCCTAATCTAGAAACGATCAACACACCCCGTAGTCCTTGGACTTCCTTGGCTTCAGTTACACAAACCCCACTTCAACTGGCAATCCCTGAAACCCACCCAGTGGGGCTCTCAATGTCAAACTCACTGTTTACAGCAAGTGTCTCCATCTGTGACAGTTTTAAGCTCTACAACCCTTCCTGGGGTACCTGTTCCATACTCAGAATTTAAAGATGTGTTCTCCAAACAAAACGCCGATATTCTACCTCCACTCTGGAAGTTTAACTGCCCCATAGAACTCCTACCTGGAACCATGCCTCCCAAGGGCAGAACCTATCCTCTTTCACTCCCAGAAACCCAAGCGATGTCAACATATATCAAAGAAAATTTGACCAAAGGGTTCATAAGACACTCTACTTCCCTGACAGGTGCCAGATTCTTCTTTGTAAAGAATAAGGATGGCAGTCTAAGACCATGCATAGACTACAGAGGTTTGAACGCAGTAACCCGTAAAGACCGGTACCCACTGCCACTGATTAGTGAACTATTCGACCACCTACAGGGTGTATAAATCCTTACTAAATTAGATCTATGGGGGGCATATAACCTAGTACGGATTCAACCAGAAGACATCTGGAAAACTGCCTTCAACACGAGACTGTCACTACGAGAACATAGTAATGCTCTTCGGGCTTTACAATGCCCCTGCAGTCTTCCAGTGGCTAATGAACGAGATTTTCCGGGACCTTTTGTACTCATTTGTCATAGTGTATCTAGATGATATATTAATCATCTCCAAAGACCTGAAATCTCATCATTCCCATGTTCAAACAGTCCTCCAAAGCCTTAGAGACCATCATCTCTATGCTAAGTTAGAGAAGTGCATTTTTGAGCAATCCAGTTTCCCATTCCTAGGTTACATCATCTCCAGCCGAGGGTTCACCATGGATCCTGACAAACTCCAGGGTATTTGAGATTGGCCTCAACCAGTGGGACTCCGAGCCCTACAAAGATTCCTTGGATTCACAAATTACTATCGAAACTTCATCGCCAGTTACTCCACATTGGCCACTCCACTCACCGCTATGACAAGGAAGGGATGTGATCTTTGAGTCTGGAGCCCCAAGGCCCAATCAGCCTTTCACATCTTGAAAGAGGCCTTCTATACAGGCCTGTGTCTACATCACCCGGATCCTAACTGCCCCTTTATAGTCGAAGTCGACGCATCCGCCATTCGAGCAGGAGAGGTATTGAGTCAATACTCTACCAAAGGAACCCTAGTTTCATGTTCTTTCTATTCACATAAATTCTCCTCCACTGAACAGAATTATATCATAGAGGACCACAAACTCCTAGCAGTGAAACTTGCCCTCCAGGAATGGTGTCCCTGGCTTGAAGGGGCGCAGCAGAAATTCACAATATTCACCGACCATAAAAATCTGGAACACCTAAAAGAGGCCCAATTCCTTAACCCAAGACAAGCCCGCTGCGCCCTGTTCTTTGAGTGCTTCATCTTCGAGCTCCACTATCACCCAGCGGCGAAAAACCTCTGTGCAGATGCACTCTCTCACTCCGTCAAGCCAGAGGACACATCTGAGACTCCTAGACACATCATTGATCCAGCTTGCATATCAATAGCAGTCACCACCTTGGTACCAGCTGGGAAGACGGTGGTCCCCTGCCATCTTCGTGAATGCGTGCTCCGTTAGGCTCACAATTCCAAGCTAGCCGGTCACCCCAGCTGAGCCCGAACTCTCGAAATGCTCCAAAGGCACTATTGGTGGCCTGGTATGACCAAAGACTCCCGAGAAAATGTGGACTCCTGTCCAGTTACGCACAGTAAAAACAATCTACTGGCCACCCATGGGGGCTTCTTCAACCACTTCCTGCGCCTACTGAACCCTGGTCAAGTCTCTTCACAGATTTCATTGGGGATCTGCCTCCTTCAAAAGGAAATACGGTAATCTAGGTCATCATTGACCGCTTCTCAAAAATGGCCCACTTCGTCCTCTTACCTGGACTCCCATTGGCTCCAGAGCTAGCCCGACTCTTCTTAACCCACGTATTTCATTTACATGGTCTACCACAAGAAATCGTCTCTGATCGTGGCCCTCAATTTGCCACTAAATATTGGAGGTCTCTCTGTAAAAAGTTCAATATTATGTTAAACTTAACATCAGCCTATCATTCGCAAGCCAATGGCCAGGCCGAGAGGACTAATTGCTCATTGAAAACCTTCCTGCGATCCTATGTCAACGACCAGCAAGATGACTGGGCTGACCTCCTGCCATGGGCAGAACTATCCCATAACACCCATATCACCTCTGCCACGGAAGTTTCACCTTTTGCCGTAGTCTTTGGCCATCAACCGCGGCTACCACTGCCGGTTCCACTCAATATTCCCTCACCTGCAGCACAATCTACAGCACAAACCATACGCTGGCTCTGGAACCAGGTAAAGGATCAGCTCTGCCAAGCAGCTGAAGGGGCCAAGAGCATCACAGACGCCCATCGTCGGAATGCACCTCAATTCCTGCCTGGGCGAAAGGTCTGGTTGAGTACCAAACACATCCAACTATGGCTGCCTTCCCAATGGCTAGCCTCTAAGTTCATCAGCCCATTCCCAGTCCTTCGACGCATAGAGGCAGTCACCTACTAACTGCGACTTCCACCAACCTTGGGAATCCACAACACGTTTCACGTGTCACTCCTCAAGCCCCTCGTGCTCTCGTGGCCCTCCAGAAGTCCACCAGCTCCACCTCAAGTCACCGCTGAACCCAATGCCATCAGGCAGGTAAGGGAGGTCCTCGACGTCTGTCAGTGCCGAGGCAGATGGGAGTACCTCCTAGCCTGGGAAGGGTTTAGGGCTGAAGAAAATTCGTGGGAACCATCCCACCATATCTTAGATAAAGACCTGCTGAGAAACTTCCACCAGGATCACCCCGATAAACCCCGACCAAGAAGGGGGAGGCCTAGAGGGAGGGGTACTGTTGCATGTCCCGACCATGCTTGGTCTGCGCCCGGGCCTCTCACCTTGCTCCTGCAGTAGCGGGTCCCGGGCCATCATTCTCTCGCTGCTGCTGCCAGCACTGCCCATCCAAGGTGTTCCAAGACGGCCTAGCGCATGCCGGGACGCGATATCCTCTCCAGCGCTGGCCCTGCCTCTAGGCGCATGCATGACTGCCCGGCCCTTTAAAGAGCCAAGGGCGTGAACCAGCTCCACGGCGCAGCCCGATGACGTTAATTGACAGTATAAAAGCGAGGCCCTGTTCCCCAGGACCTCGCCTTGGCAATCGAATTGACACCGTGGTGTAGTAAGCTTCCCTCTCCTGTGTTCCAAGTGTCTCCTTGTTCCAGCTTCTCCTTGTACCAGCATCTCCTCATTCCAGCGTTCCCCTGTTCCTGAGTCTCCATGTGTTCCTGTATCCTTACCCAGGTATTACCTCTTTGGACTGATCTCTGGTACTGACCACTGCCTGCCTGACCATTCTCTTGCCTGCTGCCTGGAACTGACCACTGCCTGTCTGACCATTCTCTTGTCTGCTGCCTGTAACTGACCACTGCCTGCCTGACCATTCTCTTCGTCTACTGCCTGGAACTGACCTCTGCCTGCCTGACCATTCTCTTCATCTGCTGCCTGGAACAGACCCTTGCTTGCATTGACTACGCTCAGACTGACCTTGATATTTGACCCCTGCTTTGGCTGACCACTCTGGACTGATACTCTGGCTCTGACCCTTGTGCCTCATTCGGACACTTTCTTCTGGCCTACTGTGGCTACCAGACCAACCTGCTTGGAATCCACCCGCGGCCTTCACCTGACTAGACCCACAGGCGCTGTCTGCCTTGCCCGGAGAACCTTCCTGAACTGTTACCTCCCTGAGGTCTCCTGAGCTTCCAGTTCGGATCTGGTCCATTCCCTCTGCATCAGCCACGCACCCTTGCTCATTGTGGGCACACCCTCCGCTACCTCTCCGGGAGACCATCTGAAGCCCACCTAAGTCCAGGCGGTCCAGGTACCCAAGGGTTCAACCTGCGGAAACCCCGGACTGTTATTGGCGAAGCTCCAGCTAGCCTCTGTCTCCTCGTGTGCTCTGCCTCCTGGTGGCAGGCGCTCTCTGGGTCCAACCAGAGGGCCATACCAATCCTGCACCAGGCTAAGGGTCCACCTCCATCGCAACATATTTATGTGCATAAACCAGTGTTTATGTGCATAAGTCCTTTTGAAAATTACCTCCTAAAAAGCTAAGTTTAGGCAGGCAATGTCAAACACCAAATAGCAGTTCTAAATCTAGCTAGTCAAATTTTGACCAGATAGAGTTAAGTAAATATTCAGCTGAAAACTCAGTTGATTAGATTCAGCTGAAATTTTGATACTCAGCAGCATTTTAAAAATTGACCTCTTAATGCAGGAGTTGCCAACTCCATTTCTCATGAGCCACAAACAGGTCCAGTTTTCAGAATACCTATAATGAATATGCATGAGATAGTTTTGCATGCACTGCCTCCATTGCATGCAACTATATCTCATGCACATTCATTACAGATATCCTGAAACCCAGGCCTGTTTGTTCCTCCAACTACGTGCAGGTTGCTCACATATAATGAACCATAGGTTTGGAAGTTTTATGGGAAGTTTTATGATGGAAAGGTTGAGCACTTATCCTATTGTGTGTTTAATGTGCCCTTGTGGTAGAAGTCCAATTGGAGAATAGGATGGCAGATAATGTGTGCCTTTCATGGGTAGCACAGATTCACTTTGGCACTTTCACACTCTCTGGTACAAATTTGGAGACTCTGAGATAATGTATATCAAGTAATTTATTGCTGATTTGTATAGATAAATCTGTTTTTTATTATATGCTTGATTATTGCCAAGTTCAACAAGGCTTGTGTTTGCCTTTCAGTGCAAGGTCTACACTCCTCAGCAGTTGAAAGCTGCTTATAATCACAGCTTTGACTTTTAAATATTACAAAATATTCCTTCCAGCAGAAGGCCCTCAAATGCTGAAAAAAATTCTATGGGCCTAATATTTCTTGTGGGTTGGTTAATGTAGTGTTTAAATATCCATATTCTTTAATGTCCATTTTATCCATAGAATGTTCATTAAAGAAACTTACAGGGTAATTTAGCAAATTGTGTTAGGCTATCTTGCGTGTTAGGGCCCTAACATGAATAACGCCATAATGCATATGATAAATAACACATCGGGAGATGTGTATGCAAATTTGAAAAGTTTAGTCAAGTAGGAGGAGTTTATGAAAATGAAGGGTGCTTAATGTTGCGAGATTTAACACCAGAAATAACTACACCTTTGTTCCTGGCGTTATGTCTGCAAAGATATGCAATAAATATCACAAATCCTGGAGAGAGAGAGAGAGAGAGAGAGAGAGAGAGAGATACCTACTGTGCTGTTTGTACCTCTAACTGTGCATGTACAATTGCCCCCCCCCCTCAAAACCTAGGCCACCACCAAAACCTCACCCTGAGTTACTACTTGCCCCTCTTACAGTGGTATAAATAGTTTGTTTACTTATATACACACATTACAAAGAGTCTCTCTCTCTCTCTCTCTCCATCTCTCTCTTTCTTTCCTCATGATGTGAAAACAACACAGGTGTGATAAATTGAATATGCATTGTGGTATCTGGAAAATTACCCTAGCTGTGCTCCTTTTTTTTTTTTATGATAGGTGCTATTCTCACAAAATGTATAGCAAAATGATGAATCTAGGTGTTTTGAGTTTAAATTGTCCATTATTCCATGAATTTTAAGAGACTTAAGTGGTAGGCCAGAATAGAAATATCCATAAGGGAGGTTTATAGTAGACAAATAGGATAATCTCCTGAAGAATATCCTAGTTCCTATCACTAATCTATATATAATTTCTTCACCCAGCTCTAATCATAACAAAAGCCCTTGTTGCTAAGATGTTCACCTTCTGAACCTTATTTTATTGCTTTGTAAACTCCTTCTGTCAAGTCAGTCCAACAGATTAGCATAATGTCTGAAAGACCTAAAAGGGGGTAAGAGTTTTTTGTTTAATGTATAATTACTCTTTGGATAAATGGAAGATTTAGTTTCCAGTGTAGTCAGTGCTGCATCTTTTATAATCATCATAGTGTAGTGCTATATATTATTAGCAGTATTAGTGATGCAGTAAACTGGAGCCTTCATAACTTATGATACTTTTAAAAATATCAACCAAAACAATGTTGTATTACAGTGTAATTCTTTGAGACCTCACCCAGGGGACTTACAGGTGTTCTTTAGATAGTCACCGAGGTGACCATCAAGGGAAGGGGTTGATGGAGCTGCCAGGGGAAATCAAATATGTGGAGGTGTCCTGCAGCTGTGTGAATGTGTGTATTGGGGGGAGAGGTAATCAGGGAAGTGGGTTCCTGGGGATGGTGACAGATAAGTGGTTAGAGTGCCAATTTGGCATGCTAGCCCATTAGTACTATCCCCCTGGAGAAACTATTGTTCAGCAAGCTGGTCATGCAAAATGTTGCTCCTTTTTGCACAATTTAGCGAATAATGGTGTTGTCCATCAACACCATTTCACTAGCTCCCATAAGTTAATTATGTGTCATTGATGTGAAACAAGACTAATCCTTAACCCAAGAATGAGACCACAAATAATGTAGGTAAAATCTGCAATTGATGAAGTTGTGTATCTAATTCTTCTTCTCTCAATTTTTTCCTTTTGAGCTTGTATTCATTTGGTTTCCAAGCTTTGCAGATCAAATGAAAAAGTTATCTCCATCTGACCCAGTTTATTTCTGTTGCAGATTTTAAAGTTGTATTAATAGTGTCCTTGAATCTGAGGCATGATCTTTCCTGTGATCTGTGTCCCTTTTTCTGTTGACCATAAAACACAAATTTGGGAATTCTGGTGTCCTCCATCCTAATGGAATGGCCTATCTGCCAAAGCTGAGCTTTCCCTAGCACTCCCTTCACAGTAGAAATTTAGTACCTTTGGACATCCTGTCTTCCTACTTTTTATTGCTAATGGAATTGTTCAAGTTGCCTGAGGTGTCTGTGATATAGCACCCAGGATTCACATCTATATAGCAATGTAGTGTTGTGACCTCGGTAGAAGTGTGGACCCTTGACCTGTGCTGGGGTTGGCACTACCAGGGAGGAAGGCCTACCACGGGTCCCCAGCAACAGGAGGCGAGGCAGATGGAAGGCAGGGGCCAGCTAGTGCTTCACCAATACCAATCCCGTTCCCTGCAGGTTGAGCCTTTGGGTGCCGAGACCAGCTGGGCTTAGGTGGGCCCCTGTGGAGATGCGGAAAGTAGACGAGACAGGTTCTGGTCGTAAATAAAGGTGAAACAAGGGGTAATTTCGGTAGCACTGTCAATCCCCTATGGGAAAGGGGAAAGAGACCAGTATCTAGACTTCAGCTTATGCTTATAAATCTTTAGTCAATGAGTTAGCTGCTACTGCACAGTCATCTGCAAACAATAACTCCCTGATTCCACCACCTTAGAGCAAGCCTATAGCAGTCTCAGATTGAACAAACCTCTACTTGATTGTGACTAGATGTAAATATCCTGATCCATATCCTGGAAATATCATGGAAAAGACAATAGAGAAGAGTGTTGGGGTCAGTTGTGCCATTTCAGACTGAGAAGAGATCAGAGGATTCACCGCATTCAGACACCTTGGCCAGCAATCCTTCATGGACAGACCTGATGATAGAAACAAACTTCACTGGGCAGTCAAGTTTCTGAAGGATTTTCCATAGGCCATTTTGGGTAATTGTATTGAAGACCACTGTTGAGTCTATAAAGACTATATATAGATCTCAATTTTGCTCAAAGAACTTTTCCCTGAATCTGCCTGACTGAGAACACTATGTGTATGGTTCCTTGGCTAGGTCTAAATTTTCACTATGATTCTTGGAAGATGCTATCCATGAGTTGTGTCTTGCATCTGTGGACCCTTGGGCTGAGGCAGGATTGGCACAACCTACAGGGAAGAGCCCTTCATGTTCCTACCATTGGCAGGTAGACCCAGGCAAAGCAGAGTCCCAGCGGAACCTTTGCCTATACCAGATCTTGTTCCACTCAAGTTGATCCTTTGGATGCCGAGGCTGGCAGGTCTTAGGTGGGGTCTCTACTGATGGTAGATGAGGTGGTCCTTGGATAGCTGGGTCATAGGCAGGTGGAGGTCATATAAGTCCAAGCTCCGGGTGATGGTCAGAGGCAGGTTACGGTCAAGAGAATCCAAGGTCAGGCCAAGGTCAGAGGCAGGCAGCAGTCAGAAGAATCCGAGATCAGGCTGAGGTCAGAGGCAGGCAGGAGAATCCGAGATCAGGCTGAGGTCAAACCAGGTATCTGTCAAGGGGAAAAGAGGGATGGATAGGCAGGGAAGGCAGGCAAGGAGAAAAACAGGTGAGCAATGTGGAAAAAGATGAAAATAGAAGGCAAGACTGGAACTGAAGACAAGGCACTGGAACTGAAGACAAGACCTTGAGAGTTACATGCTCTACTTCAGGGATAGGTGGACTTGTTGCTGAGGCAGTTATAGGCCTAACTGAATGAGGTTATCAAGAAGCACTGTAGGGCTTTTCCTGCCATGGGCCATTTAAATATAGCAGTATCAGGCGTGAGAACGCCTCAGGAGGAGCGCAGCAGGAGGGAGTTGGCAGCGTCCTGCCGTGAGGTGAGCTGGCAGCAAATCATGTTCAAGTCTTCTGTGCTTTCATCTAAGTTCCAAGTCATGTCCATGCCTTCTGAGTCACTTTGTCTGTCCGACGCACAAACCATTCCCAAACTACAGGTCCAAAAGAGCTATCAGCTACACTAGAGACCAGCATTGATGGGTCTCACTCCTGTGCATGCAGGTTCAATGAAGCCTCCTAGTCTCCAAGTATTCCAAGTCTCCAACTGTTCAAGTGTTTCAGAGCTTCTGTTCAGCCCATGCCAGAAATACTTGCCTCCCATGGCACATACTTTGGATCATCTCTGGGGTTGTGGTGTGGTCCAAAGACTCATTCTCTCCCCAGCGATCAGACCTTGTGCCTGCTCACAAAACTGAATCATGGTGTTAGCAATTGCAAGTTGATTTTCATGCATTTAAGTAAATGTAAGAGATCATTTGAGTTGGCTTTGCCATTGCCAAGGTGCCCCAACACTCTGTTCTATGAAGCTACATCACAGCCAAATCTGGGATTAAAGTCACTCATGAGTATCAATTTATCTTTATGAGTAACATCCTTTATGCCAGCTCCTCATAAAACTTAACCAAATCGCTACTTAGTTCTAATATTTATCTAAGGTATTTGCTGAAGCCTTTTTTTGCATTTTTCTTTAATCAAAAACCAAAAAGATATTCGCTTGTCTGTTAATTTCCCCGGTGCTTAAACAAGCCTCTGTCTAACACTCTTCCTGACAGCGTTATGCATATGGATAAACCCTGAGGAAGACATTGGATGTCGAAACTTGCGCAAGTCGGGATTATTCGAGACATTTTAAAGCTAAGTACAAATTATTCCATTTCTGTCGGTTTGGAGTATTAATAGTAGTATCTTTACACGAAGAAAACACGGACATAAGATAAACAAAAAATAAAAAAAGAATAAAGGAGGAAATTTACTGATGCCTATCTCTAAAAATGTTTTTTAAAACAATACATTTGAAATAAAAATATGGAGGTTGGAGGGTGTGTTGATGATTAAAATGATAAGGCACCAAGGTGCGGTTGCCGGATAATAAATATATGAAACCATCCCCGTCCTTCTAAAAAAAAATTTTTCCGGTGTAGAATCCGGTTCCAGAGCTGGATTTTGAGTAAGGCTTCAGCAAATACCTTAGATAAATATTAGAACCAAGTGGCGATTTGGTTAAGTATTAGTTATACACTTTTATTTATTTATTTAAAAAATTTTCTATATTGTCGTTAAGTTAAATACCATCACAACGGTTTACAGAAGGGCACGATAAAGAGAAATATGGGTGGTATAGATTACACTTGGTGGGAATCTCTGTTTTGGAATAGCTCCTCATAAAAAGCATCCTTGAAATCATCAGTAAGAATCTTGGTTATTACAAATGCCCTGAGTTTGGCATGCCTACCTATGAAGATGTTTATGCAGATAGACATTAATCTGATATTGATTTATTTTTTAAATGTATCCAAATTACATACTAGAGATGTACAAATGGCAGATTTTCTTGGTTCACTTTAGGTTCTCTGTCCAGTAGAATATGTAGCCTATACCAACTTACTCTGTGCTGCTATGTCAATATTGCATTTCTTGAGCATCCTTCCTAGTAAGGTAGTCCACCCCTCTGGTCTTGAATCATTGTTGATCAGTGTGTGCACATTCCATATGAAAAGTTTATATTGTGTTTCTATTTTCCACTACATTACTGGATGGCCAGCCTGGAGCAGTAACCTAGTAGGCTATGGAGAAAGCAGGCAATTTTTAGGGTTCCTTTTAAGAACCTGGCCCATTTGTGGAGAGCACTACTATCCTTGAAAAGGGATGTTCAGTCGCTCATGCAAGATCCAATTGCCACATCTTCTCCAATCTGTAGCAAGTGGACTACCTGTGTGCAAGTTTGTGACTAGAGACTGCCAGAAGCATCCTCAGTCTGCCCCCATTACCACTTGCCTATTGACATAGGACTTAAAGGATGTAGAACTGTGCTTAATCATTTTATGTTGCTGAATAGCCAGAATATGAATGAATTAGCCTGAGAGAAGTTTATAAAGTTCTAGTTCCACTCTGTCATCCATACTCACCATGTGCTGATTGGTGCAAAAGTTCAGTAGTGCACACACATAGATGCAGATTTTATGTTGGAGTAGGTGGCAACCCAAGATTCAGGAGCATTTGACCCATAGCTGGGGCATGGTTGCTAAAATGCCAGGGCATATTCACACAATAATGGGTCTGCATATGTTTTCTCTGGGGTCAATGCTACTCTGAGATCACAAGCATTTTAACCTGAAGCTGCAAGATCCCTCCCTGTTATCTGTGTATTGCCATGAAAAGGACCCAAAGGAGACCTGAAGATGGAATGGTTGTATACTGGTAAGGAAGAATTACACATTCAGCTTCCTCTTTTGCATAACAGCAACTAGCCAGCAGCAGATGTACTGCTGCACTAGATGCATTGCACTCACCCTATGGCTATGGCCATCAACATGCTAATAAAGACTGTAAGCAAATTTAAGTTTTGGTAGATCTTTTTGCCCAAATATTTAATTTTCTGCAACTTGTGGGAGGGGAAATAATTCCCCAGGAAAAATTTGTGCAACTAAACCATGTGCAGAAAACACTATAAATCTTTCACCTAATGCTTAAAAATTTAGCACTTTCTGCAGAGGTTTTTTGCATGAACAATTTTTTTTTCACTGGATTATTTTTTTATGTCTTCCTATAGTTGCAGAAAATTAAATCCATGAACAAAATTCTGCAAGCAAACTGCCTTGTAAGATATTTGAACTTTGTAAGCCTACTTCTGCCTAGAATCTAGCCCTGTGTACAAAGTTCTAATCAGACAACTGCACAAATGCTTTATCATCAAAGCTAAATTTAGTTTTATGCTCCCTGTTTTAAACAATTGCATTGCTTGAATATTTTACATGGACTCAGTTTCCATATTTCTTATGATTCAAATCTAGAGTTCACAGATTCCTGGCTTCTTACCATACGCTGTGCATTGTTATTTTTATCAGAAATGTATGATGATTAAATATTTCCATCTTCAACTTCTTTAACAGTCAGGTTGTATTCAAACTTCTCCAGTTCATTTAATGTGAAATTTAGATTTCTCTTAGACATGCAAAGTCTCTCCGTATCTGCTTTGAAAATCTCTTACCAAAACAGAAACTGTATTATTGGGACAATTACTAAAAACAAAACTTCAGCTACCATAATTAGGCTGCTTCCTCTTTAGACATCCAGTCCCGCGCCAGAGGAAGAAGGGCTGGTTTGTTCTTTTGCTACAGATTAAGCTGTCAATTTGCAAGGCCAAAACGTTTGTAACAATCTTTAATTTGTTTTTTTCCTTTTACTCAATGAATAGAAATATCTCTATGGGGAGAATATGATTACAGAAACAGAGTCGACTGGACTATGTCCTTTCAAATTATACCAAGAACATTTTTTAAGTGCAATAAAAAAGATTCTCTCAAATACAAAAGGAAATATGAAAATAATAAAATAAAGGGAAATGTACCTAGTACCATGACTGGTAGTCAGTATCTTGCATATTTTTGGGAAAATGGTAATGCTCAATTTACTAGTTAACCACTACAAAGAGTGAGAAATTAAAAGCCGGTTTTTGACAATTTCATATATGATTGATACCCTTTGTTTTTTCTCAGGGATTCCCCTCCCCACCCTATGTTTAGACACCCCACTCCCCCTCTATACAGCCCAAACTACAGAGACAGTCCTCAGCCACATTTCCTAGACTGCGGTTCCTTCCAGAATCTGGGAAACATCCATCCTGAATCTTACTGAAAGTGGTCAGCCTTGTGCTAGATCTTCAGAAGTATGCTGATTACTATTTCTGCAGTGGTTCAAGACCTTGCTGGCCCAATGACCAGCAATCAGATCAGGGACTCCAATCTAGGTTTCCCACATGCAGATAAAATAGGAGCAGCTTATTTTCACCCTTAGCTAACCATATTATTGATATCTATTTCAAAACTTTAATTTTCTTTGTTTTTTCATTTTCTTTATTTTGTGACTCACTTTTCCAAATCCCAAAATGAGGCACAATAAGACTAAGGGCATATTTATAATAAATAAATAACATTGAAAATATATTGAAATACAATTCAATAAGCCCATCATAAAATAGAACAAAGAATACATGTAAATAGCAATCTTTTAAAATACAGAAAATCCTGACGTTCACAGGGAAGAATTATAAACAAAAATTACAAAACGGCAGCAGATATCTCATGAATTAAAAACTAGGATAGAACCATGTATTCAGTTGTCTTGAAAGCTTATTAATTCCATAATCATTCCACATACAGAATCAAAGATCCTTTTGTGTGCACGAATAGAGGAGCAAGGCTGAGAAGAATTTGGGCCTCCTGACCCACGGAACTCAAAAGACCTTCAGATTTTTTGGAGAGTTGATTTACAGTTTGAGAGTTCTGGGGACTTGGACTTTGTTAAGAATTTTCAGCTTAGTGATATTTCATCTTTTGACCAGTGTATGCTGGAACTGCCCTCCATTTACCTTCCTCTTCAACATGGAAAGTGGTGCAGGAGAAAGGAGACCAGTAAGGAGATCTAAAATGGACAAGGAAACTATGGGTTTTCTCACTTTCATATTTTTGATGCTGTTCTAATTTTTACTATTTTGGCCTGGATACTTATCTTTAAACTGAAGTAAACTATCTTTATTTCAAACACCAAGCAGGATTCTCTTTGATTTATTTTTCTGCTTTGCCCTTGCTGTATTGTTGGAGAGTGGGCTGACTGCTATTGGATATTTTTGTTAATAGTCTCTTCTTTAGTCTTATTCTGGGTTTTCCTACACTTGGGGGTAGATTTTCAAAGGGGTACGCGCGCAAGATACGCGCATACCCCCCGAAAACCTACCCAACCCCCCCTGCGCACACCGAACCTATTTTGCATAGGCTCAGCGGCGCGCGCAAGCCCCAGGACACGCGTAAGTCCCGGGGCTTTGCAAAGGGGGCATGTCGGGGGCGTGTCGGGTGGGCGGCACAATTTTTGGGGCGGGGCAGGAGGCGTGTCGGGGGCGCGACGCCGGGCCGGGGGCATGGTCGGGGCCTCCGGACCAGCCCCCGAGTTGGGTGATGGCGCGCCAGCAGCCCGCTGGCGCGCGCAGATTTACACCTGCTTTCGGCAGGCGTAAATCTGCAAACAAAGGTAGGGGGGGGTTTAGATAAGGCCGGGGGGGTCGGTTAGGTAGGGGAAGGGAGGGGAAGGTGAGGGAACGCAGAAGGAAAGTTCCCTCCGAGGCCGCTCCGATTTCGGAGCGGCCTCGGAGGGAACGGAGGCAGGCTGCGCGGCTCGGCGCGCACAGGCTGCCGATTTTGCACAGCCTTGCGCACGCCGACCCCAGATTTTATAAGATACACGCGGCTACGCGCGTATCTTATAAAATCTAGGGTACTTTTCTTCGCGCCGGTGGAGCGAACAAAAGTACGCATGTGCGTATGTTTTGAAGATCTACCTCTTGGTGAGCATCATTCAGCTACAATACGAGCCAACAAACTTAAGAATTATAGACCACACCAGGGGCCCTGGAAGATAACTTCCTCCCTAGTAGACTAGAACCCCAGCATCGTAGCACTCCTGGATGATGTTCACAGCACAAATGTTATCCGAAAATTACAATGTTATCCGAAATTACAATGTTAATCACCGTTATTGTTGCTCCTCTGATTTAACTGTAGATCATTGCTGCAAAAGTTATCTTGAAGTTACCAATGCTAATCATTGTTATTATTGTTCATCTGATTCAAATGTAGTATGTTGTTGTAAATGTAAACCGGAGTGAAGGCCAACACCAATACTTCGGTATATAAAAAACTTACAAATAAGTAAATAAATAAAATAAATGGGGGACCGGCTACAGGTAGAGGACAATTGATGTGAAGCAAGGGAAGGCTGACAGGGGCACCATTTTTCTCTTGGGTAGTTTCAGTGGTGGCTGAGGAGACAACTGAAGTGGCAATCTCCACTAATTCATGCACTCATGGCCTCGTATTCCCTCCTCTCCCATCATGGCTGGACCCTAGACTGATGGTGATCTTCAAGTGGCAGCAGCATTAGTAATGAAAGTCAGAATGGGGCCTGCAAGCAATTATAAGTTCACAAGCCCCGCAGCAGCCCCAATCCCTCCTCACACAGGGCTTCCTGTTGCTACAGTCATGCAAGGGTAGAGCCATAATAGGGCTTGGGCTCAAAGGCCCCATGCTGACTTCCACTACTACTGCTACTGCTTAGGCACTTGTGAACCCAGCTGAAGGTTTAATATTCCATTTTGGGTCCTGTCTCACAGGTTGGGAAGCCCTGACATAGAGTGTCTAAGACACCAATAGTACCTCAGTCCCATGGTCCTTCCATAAACCACTCTGGAAGGGTCCAAGAACATCATGCTGCTCCAGGAAGTCCTTCAAATGCTGGAGAAACTATTTCTCAATCAGTTTAGCCAATGAAGAATGATTAAAGATTGAATGATAATTTGATATCTCCAGAGAAGATTTAGCAGAATTCTTTTTTAGCAGTGGTCAAATGATAACCCTTTCTAATGTTTCTGGCATTTTGGTTTACTTTATTTAGTGCTTGATTGCCTTTCTTTGTATTATAATTAAAGCAATTTACAAAAAAAAAAGATATGAACTAATTAAGCATAATGATAAAACTGTTGCGCATCCCGGCCACGTCCACTCCATGGCCGGCCCTGCTCACCTCACTCTCCCATCCACGAGCTCCAGGCTCTCCTCTGCAGCTGCCGCAGTCAGCTTGCGACGTCCCCAGCTCCCCTGCTCGCAGTCTCCCGTGCAGGCCTCACAGCGGAGCTCCCGTCGGGGCTCTGCATTATTGGCGTCCTCGGCCCCACCCCTAGGTGAGTGCGCGGCTGACCTGCAGTTCTTTATAGGGCCAACGGTGGGAAAACCCTCAGGGACACCTCACGATGTCGTCATGTAGGCAGGTTACTTAAGGCGAGGTCCTACTTCCTCTTCCTCCCTTGGCAATTGGGTCATACACTCCGGTGTAGTTTGTTTGCTTGTTACAGTGTCTCCTGTTCCAGTGTCTCCTGTTCCAGCATCTCCTTTTCCTTCGTCTCTCCATTCCTGGTAGTACCCTTCGGACTGATCTCACGGTACTGACCTTTGCTTGTTCCTGAACTCGTCTGACTGCTGCCAGTAACCAATCTCTGCCTGTCCACTGATCACGTCTGACCACTGCCTGGAACCGACCTCTGCCTGTCCACTGACCACATCTGACTGCTGCCTGGAACTGACCTCTGCCTGTCTACCGACCATGTCTGACCGCTGCCTGGAACTTGACCTTTGCCTGACCTGACTACTCCCGGACTGACTACAGGTACTGACCCCTGCTTCAGCTGACCATTCTGGACTGATACTCTGTTCTTGATCCTCGCTATCCACTCGGACACTCTATTCTGTCCTCCTGCGACCTCTGGACATTCTTGCTTGGACATCGACCGCTCACCTTTGTTCGTGGTGGGCACTCCCCTGTGCTTCCTCTCTAGGACGTCTTGCAAGGCCCAACTAAGACCAGGCGGCCCGGTTACCCAAGGGCTCAACCTGCAGAAACCCTGGGTTGCTATTGACGAAGCTCCAGTTAGCCTCTGTCTCCTCCTGTGCTCCACCTCCTGGTGGCAGGCGCTCTCCGGGTCCAACTGGAGGGCCGTACCAATCCTGCACCAGGCCAAGGGTCCACCTCCAGCGCAACAAAAACATAGCACTTGTGAACATATATATAACATACAGAATTTTTAAACTTTAACATAAAGTTACAAAGATAAAAATACCAGCCATAACGTACAGAACTTTTAAACTTTAAAATAAAGTTACAATGATAAAAATATCACCCAAAACAGACAAGGACATTAAAATATAAAACTGAACCGATAGGTACAGAAAATAAAAGAAAATTAATGGGATGAGATGTACATGATGATACCATGATAAAAATACTACCCAGAATAGATAATGGCCATTAAAGTATAAAAACGGAATTGATAGATATAAGAACATGAATGTACAATGTGTTTAACAGCGACAAGCAAAAAAATAATAAAATGTCAGGACCTCAGAGTGAGAGTAACATAAGAATAAGAATAATAAGAGCAATCACTAAAGGTTTTCAGGAAAAGAGATTTTAAGAGCTCTCCTGAATTTTGCAGTCTTTCTCAGTGTAAAGGCTAAGAAGCAGCAAATTCCAGAGTGAGAATCTCTTCTCACTTGTCACTTCAGGTTTTGTTTCCTTAATGGAAAGAAGGGTTGGGAGGAGCAGAGATTCCTACTGGGAGATAAAGAACAAGTAAATTTGAAAGATATGACAGGGTGCCCCAACGGAGTGCCTTAATGCAAAGGCATTCAATTTTAAACTGAATATGTGAGGAACTGGTAACCAAGAAGCTCATTTAACTGTGGTCACATGATCAAATATTTTCTTTCTGAAATTATCCTTGGCAGCGGTATTCTGAACAAGTTTGATTTGAAGAAAGAGCATGATAGAGTGCATTGCAATAGTCTAGACAGCTAAGAACAAGTGAGTAGGTAAGGGTTTTAAGGTCATCCAAATCTAAAGGATATAAGTCTATGAATAAGTCTATGAATAAGTCATAGAGAGAAGTAACAGCATTGGATGAGGAAGAAAGAGAGTTGAGAATCAAACATGACTCCCAATATGGTGATTGATTCCTTCAGAATTATTAAGGATCCAGCCATCTTAGGAGAAGGGAGGCTGTGAAGATCTGTGTTCCTAGCAAACCATATGGCCTCTGACTTGGCTGAGTTGCCTTTTAACTAAGGTATTTAGCCAGTTGGCAACTTCCATTAGGCAATGATTACATTTTTCCAGAGGATCTGTTGATTTGAGATCAATGCTGGCAACAATCTAATTATCGTCAGCAAAGAAATAATTACTGAAACCAAGGCTATGGATAAGTGTGGCAAGTGGAGAAATAAGTTAAAAAGGGTTGATGAAAGTACTGAACCCTGGGAGATATCACAAGACAGGGCATCAGGCTGCGACAAAACAACAGCACACTTAGTATGTTCTGTGTTCAAGAAAGGATTTGAACTATTGAAGAGGAGTATCACATAAACCATTCTCAGCCAGCCCAGTTAAACAAAAGCTGATGATCGACTGTGTCAAATGAGTCACTCATATCAAGCAAAACTACAAGAGCTGATCTACCTTTGGTTAGTGCGGTGAGGGCTGATTCTGTGCTGTGACTCCTATGGTAACCTGATTGCTTAGAGTGGAGGACCAGGGCTTTTTCCAGAAAGGAAGAAAGCTGATTTAAAACTATCTTCTCCAAACTTTTAGAGAGTGTAGGGAGGTTAGGGATGGGCCTATACTTTGCTAAGTAATCTGCACGCAGATTGTGCTTCTTAAGATCTAGATGAACCTTGGCCTGAGCTGGAATTTATAATTTTGGCCAGGTAAGGAAAAACACCTAGATTAGGGTTTTTCACAAATTTATAAAGATAGAGGGTCAAGATATAAGGAGGAAGCTTGCATCTGACTGAGTAGTAAGTGTAGGCCTGCAGGGATAATTAACTTTGTTAAAGGCAGAGAATTTACTGGTAGTAATTGAAGAGTGCCTGGGGAGGGAATGAGTGGAGGGAATGTGAAGTGGGAGGGTGAAAGTTACTACTTCTCTCAGTGAAGTATTTATTTATTTGTATGTATTTATTTATTTAATAGCTTTTTTATACCGACATTAAAATACACATCATATCGGTTTACATTTTAACAAAAAAGGTGGAAAGTACAAAGAACAGGGAAGGGAAGGGGGAGGCGGACAACTAGTAAATAATATGCTGGAAGCTCGGGAACAGCGAGCTTAGCAAAAAACTGCAACTAAACAAGGTGGGAAAAAGATAGAGAAAAATGGAACTAACTTTACAAATATACAAAATTTACAAGATTACATGATTCATGGGGTTTACATTGTGTTTGAAAATTAAGAGTAAGGGGACGAGAAGCAAGGAAACAGAGGAGGGAAGGGGAGGGAGGGTCATCGAAATTAATCCGGAAAAGCCTGGTGGAAGAGCCATGTCTTTAGCATTTTTCTGAATTTGAAAGGGCAAGGCTCCAGGCGGAGATTGAGAGGTAGAGTATTCCATTGAGTGGGGCCGGCAATTGAGGAGGCGCGATCCCTTGTGGCTGTAAGTCTGGCTTTCTTAAGTGAGGGGACTTGGAGTGTGCAGTTACGATTTGTTCTGGTGGGGCGGGAGGATTTTGTGATTTGTAGAGGTTCACTGAGCCATGAGGAATTATGTTGGTGGATGGCTTTATGTATAATGGTCAGGGATTTAAACAGGATACGGAATGAGATGGGGAGCCAGTGTAGGTCTTTGTGGGTATTACTGATAATCCTTGCCGTAGCATTTTGTAATATCTGAAGAGGTTTGATGGTGGAGAGGGGGAGGCCAAGGTATAGGGAGTTGCAGTAATCAATTTTAGATGATAAGGTAGCTTGTATTAATAATCTGAGCTAATAGATCAACATATACATCACTAACAGAGCAAATGATTAAAAAAGGGAATGGATCTAATATGCAAATAATTGATTTTAATTGAGAAACCAATTTCAGAATATCTGCCAATAAAACAAGGGAAAAATTGGACTAAACATGTGTAGTCTCTACCAATGCATCCACTGCTAGACATAGCAGCTGACAATTTTAGAGAAGACTAGAGATTAACAACTTTAAAGTGAAAATAAATCTTCACAGTTATATGATTACATTTTGCATTGATATTCCTCTTTAGCACATGCCTGGTGAGACTTCCACCAATGGCATTCAGCTGTTCAAACTTTTCTCTTCTCTAAAGCCAGATTCTGTGAAAATCCAGAAACTCTGAGCTTAAGTTCCCTAAAGAAACCATTCTCTTCCGTGCAGCAACATGAAATGTTTTCAATAACATTAAATCCCAATGGGAAATCAAAGCATTCACTGAGTCTGGTGCTTGCTTTATTAATATCTGAGTCCAATGGGATTTAAACTAGTCCAGATTGACTGAACGTTTAGCTAATTTACCCTGAGAGTTGGAAGAACTAATTCTCAAATCAAATGGCATAAATGAATGATCACACCTTGGAACAAGCTGGACTCTCAGATTCTTGATACAGACAATGCAGGCAGGGGAATCTTGATGAAAAAGTATGTGGCTGACATCATGGGTGTGGATGTTAACCACTTGAGTTATGCCTAGTGTTGACATTGCAACAAGAAATTCATTAACATTAGCTGCAGCACTGTCATCAACCTCTAAATTGAAATTCCCAATTGTAATGACCAGTTTGGAGAAACGCAAAGGATTCAACTGAAAGCAAAGAGGGGCGATATTTAGTGCTACCTAGCCAGATAAGTTAGGACTTATCCAGCTAAGTAGCAACGACTGAATATCCAGTCCTGCTGATTGGCCACCGCTTAGACAGATAACCAGTTTTCCAACTAAATAGTTAGCCAGCTAAGTGGTGGGTGGGGCAAAGGATTTCCAGGGAGGAGCTGATTAGGCAGGTTTTATCTGGCTAACTCAGATATTCAGAATCAGATGGAAACTTATCTGGCTAAGTCTGGTTGGACCATAGGGCTGTCCTAAAATTAGCCAGATATACTTATCCGGCTAACTTTAAGAGTTGGATATATTTAGTGGTGCGGCCGTGCCACTGAATATATGGTTTAAGTTAGCTGGATATGTTTATCCAGCTAACTAGCAGAGCTACACAGTGGCTCAATATCTATCTCAAAGGGTCTAAGCTAAAGGAATCTGATGGTTGATACAGCAAATAAACAGATTAATCAGGTGCTCTAAGTAAAACATCTTGAACATGCTATACTACCAAGTAAATGAAATATCAGATTTTAAAACTACAAGAACACATCCTCATCTCCCTTGCCTACCTGGGATTGCTCCTCAAAAACAAAACCCAGTAAGACATTTGCTGCATGCAGCTCATCTTACAATTGTGCACCAATGGAAATGTAGCCCTTCTAGACGTTGATGAGAATCAAAACTTACCAAGATAGCTGTGTTAAAGAAATTGACCCATATACTCCAGAATAAAATGGAAATGTATAATCAGATATGGGATCACTACTGGAGCTGGCAAGAAATTGATGCAAGCTAAGTATGCCATGTATGAGAAAAATGTTTGTATAATTCGCAGTCTTACTGTTAGCACCGCCGGCCGCGGCAAGCCGCGACCGGGACCGGGTGTCATGGCCGCCAGCCACGGCGGACCGCAACTGAGGCCAGGCCGGCGGGTGCGGAATAAATAGCTTACCCGGGATGCTGGGTATTGTCGAGGGTTCCCGCGGGGGGCAAGCAGCCCTTCCCTCTTCATTCTGGCGGCCGCCGCCATTGCTGGAATCTGCAGCGTGGCTCCGCGGTGATCCGGCTCCTCCCCCTCTGCTCCTAGGAGCCACACGCGCGGCTGATGGGTATTCTTAAAGGAGCCATGACAGGAAGTGTCATGGCTCCCTCTGAAACTCCTCCCCTGGCTTCCTGTACTTAAGGCAAGGGCTGAGCATTCAATCCTTCCCTTGGTATTGAGGTTCCTGCCTGAGTGTGTTCCTGTGTTCCTGGTTCTTCGTTCTTCATCCCGTTCTGCTCCCCTGCTCCGTGGATTGATTCTTGGCTGCTGACTTCTGGACTGGTGGACGTGTCTTCTTCTGGCTTGATCCTGGTACGGCTTTGGAGCCTTTTCCTGCTTAGACCCTGGACTGGACTCGGACCCCGCCTGTGTATCGAACCTCGGACCGGCTTTGGACTCTTCTACGACTCCGTCCTCAGACTGCTACGACCTGCTGGAGGAGCCAGCCATCTGGAACCCATGACCTTCAGGAGGCGCCTGCATCCAGACCTTTCTACAGCCTTCAGAGAAGTCGCCTAAGTCCCAACGGCCGGACCCCTACAGGCTCCTCCTGGGGGGGTTGCGTGCTTCCAGGGTGAAGTCTTCTATCAAGCTCCTCCAGTCCAAGTGGCCTCACCCTTCAATGGTACCTATCTACCTCGAAACAGGGGTCCACTTTCATAACACTTACCCAACCTTTGTTAATAAACTGCACTATACTGTAATTGTTCATGTTTCTTTAAAAAAATGTATATAAATAAAAAGTGTCAAAAACAAAAACAAAACCCAGAGGACACAATTGATAGATTAGTGTGTCTGCATCTGAATGCCATGATTCAGTAATGTGAAATATGCCTAATTGACATTAAGGTCAAGGATTGTAAGACCCTTATTTTGGACTAAGTGGGTATTTATATAAGCAACCCTAAAATCAAGAACCCCTCAATGGTAACTTGGGAGCAACTGATTCCCTGGATGGGGGAAGATTTGACCTCCCTGTTTGGAAGGCCACTATACAACTCTTGCCCTAGTGCTCAGCAGCATATAAAACCCTATCGTAACACATACTGGACAGACATTTGGACCCAAAATATCAGAAAACGAAGAGCAAAAAGTCCTCACAGCAATACCAAACTGCTAGGAATAATCAGAAATAGGATACAGCATGAAGAGGTTGCACACATAAGGAAAGTCCTGCCTAGAATGGAGGAACCTTACTATCTAATCTGGAGAGAACCCTAAATCCCAGAAAGGATCATACAGGATCCCAGGGGGTATTCAAGGGAAGAACAAATTACTTATTGAATGTTTCAATATTCATTTTGGATGCTACACCAAAGAAATGTACCAGATATTGTTCTATTTATTGAACAAATCCCTCAATAACATTGATGTTGTGTTAGAACACTACAACTATGTTCGCCTCTTAAGGGCCCTGAAGCAGATGATGTCTCCTGTTGGAAGAGCCCTGAAGTACAGTGAGCACGTGAGACCTCAGGCAACCCTTGCAAATGACATAAATGAATGATCACCCAGGAGGGGTGCTACAATAGTTTACCATCAGACTTCATGTTCAGCATCTTGTCATCTGGATATTTCTAGGTTCTTTTAATGCTTTCTGGCTCTGCAAGTTTGGCTTTTTTGGCCCCAGCTGCAATTCTCTTAATTTTCTTCAGCTGGCTTAGAATGTCTGAAGATTACATATCATTGCAGTCCTTTTTCAAATGTGTTCTCAATTCCAGTCTAGCCTTCAGTAAGCCCTCTAGAGCTCCCCCCAGAGACAAACTGCTTCAGCTTAAGGAAAGGAATACCTGTTTCCTACACTTCTTCCTCCTCAGTTCAAAGCTGCAAAATTTGAGTGCCTGTCTAATTTTTCAGAAATCACAATCTAATGAGCCAAGTATATATTGCAAATGAAATAATCTATCAAAAAACAAACATGGGTTGCAAAAACAAACTAGCTAAATATCAAAAAAGTATATTAACTTATTGGAATAGGACCATCATATCACCCTTTGGGTTTAGAACATGGTTAATGTTCAAAAGAGACCAATTGGGTCTTGTATAATCATCGGTCCAAATATAACCAGTCCTTGAGAACACTGAGGGCATTCAAAAATGTCTTTTTGGGACCATATGATTTTAAAACATTTTTATTAAACAATTGAAATTGAAAAGTGGCTGATTTAAAAACAGGTCCAATAGTCAGTTTTTGCTGATGAATATTTCTCTAACTATGACATATGAGAGATTCATGCTAATCTGAGCCAATTCAAGTGGCTCTTAAGCCCCTGAGGCAGCTCGTTGAGCGAAACTCGGCCAGAGTCGGGCAAGATTCAATAAAGTCCATTTTATACCGATTCAACTCCTTGTGTTTGTTGCTATCAGCCATCTTGGATCGGTTACCGATGCTTTTGGTTCAGAGTTTTACAAACTACTTTGAGATAAACTATTAGATCCTTTGTTGCAGATGTATAATTTTGCTTTAGAGCGGGGATCCTTTTCTTTTAATGCTAACCAGGTGCTTGTTCCAAAAAAAAAGGTAAAGAGAGTTTTCAAGTTTAGTTATATCGACCTATTTCCCTTATTAATGTGGATAATAAGGTTCTGGCATCCATTCTAGCTGCTAGACTGAGTATGGTTTACCGAATGATGGTATATAAAAACTTGTAAATAAATAAATATAACACTTTTGTAGTCCATTTATGTGCTATTAATATTTCAAGTATGTTAATAATATTTTATATTTATTAGTTCCTTAATTATAATACTTTTTATATGATTTTAGGAATTGAAGATGTACTAGATATTTTATGCCATTGCTGTAAACCGTTATGATGGAATTTACCAAATGACGATATGTAAATAAATAATAAATAAAAACTATTAAGTAAGAGAAGTTTGGAAAATCCATTGTTTCAACACTTTCATGCATATTTTGGAGCCCCTGAAGCAGCTACCGCAAACATGATATCGTGTTGGGCTTAGCGGTATTAGATATACTAAAAGGAACTCCATGCCTGTCGAGATCCACTTGCAAAGAGACATCAAAACCTTCAGAAAACATTTAAAAACATGGTTATTCAAACAAGCATACAACAAAGAGAAAGGTGAGTAGAACACAGGGGTAAAATGGTGACTGGCAAAAACACCCAAACTCAATACCCAACTATACCCGGGTATTTTGCTCCATTTTTAATTTTTTATTATTATCTCTATACTAAATCCGGTTCTATAAATACAGACAAGTTACAACACGCTCTGCTAAGTTTATATAAAGATCTTTGTTACCGTAAAGTCTTGTCACATGTTTAATGATATAATTTTTGTACTATTCCTAATAGTAATATTTGTGCCATTGTAAACTGTTATGATGGTACCCAACTGAATGATGGTATAGAAAAGTCTTAAAATAAATAAATAAATAAATAAAATATATATCTATACAACTTCATAGAAGCATCACTATATTGAATGAAAAAATTATTAAAAAATTTACCTCTAGGACTGGTTATATTTAGACCGGTGATTATAGAAGACCCAATTAGTCTCTTTTGAACATTAACCATGTTCTAAACCCAAAGGGTGGTATGATGGTCCTATTCCAATAAGTTAATATATTTTTTTGATATTTTGCTAATTTAATTTTTCAGAAAGGCTTGCCCCAATGCCTCCTCTCTTACCCCCGAACCTGAAGCCATCGGGTCTAAGTGCTTGACCTGAATTTCAACTATCTTGGAGGGATTTCTGCTTTTCATAGGTTCTACCAACAAAAGATCTGTAAGACTTCAAGAAATAATCCATCAATTCCCTTTCATCTGGAACAATATATCTAATGCCCTAACACTCCGAAAGACTTTTATAAAAGCTTTTACTGAACTTATTTATATGTATTTACAAAGGATATGATTCAGATCTAAACACTCTTTGATGATTCTTGGTATTTCCAAACCTTAGTTAAGGATTTGCACATAATTTATTTGCGTAGGCTATCCTCATGGGAGTGTTTTTCCTTAGTCTATAATATAGGAGCTCTAGGGTGAGCAGCAGCAGGCTTGGAAGAAAAGTTATGAGAGAGACAGCATAGTTGCTAGCCTGCGTTAGTGGAAAGACATTTGTCTCTCCACACAGATATAGTAGATCTATTCTTTTATTTTTCCTATTAAAGTTGGGATTGCTAGCATTTTCTTTTTTTCCCTAATGGAAGAAGGTTAACTTCTTTGCCTATCAACAGGTAGTCTGTCAGGAATCTGTAGTAATTTTAGCTGCCTCTTATTTTTGAGGAGTAGAAGCAATTACAATCTGCATTTTCTGATGCATCTACATTAGCAGGATGATATCCAGTCCTATGAGAGGAGAGGACAGCCATCCTTAGATGCTGCAGAGATAACAAGCACCAGGGTAGAATCTAAAAGCATCTAAGGAACTAGTCTTGGAAGCAAGGGAGGCCATCAGGACACCTGGAACTTTCACTGCTGAGCTGTGTTGTGTATTTTTGCTAGAATTTATCCCTGAGTTGAATTCTAGAAGCAGATTTGTGTTATCTCTAGGGACCTTCAGTTTCAGTTTCTATTTTATTTTTCCTGGGAATTCCAATGTTACAACAAAAAGAATTGATGGAAAAAATAACTTTGTTATAACACACAGGAGAAAAATCAGTGGAAATCTCATTTTTTCCCATTGAATCTTTTGTTGTTATAACACTGAAATTCCCAGTAGAAATAAAATAAAAACTGAAAATGAAGGTTCCTAATTTTTATCTCATACCATTTTTCTATTTGCTTCAGTAAACAGGTGTGAAGATCTTTATTTGAGTGTCTGTAATATTAATCTTTTTGGGCCTAGAAACAATTGTTTTCTGGAAAAATCAGTGGACTGCAGTGTGTTTGTCTGGCTTCAGTGATACCCAAAGCTATGCCTCTTTCCAGAAAAAAGTTTTACACTTACAGTCCTAACTGAGACATCCAGTTGATGTAAGTGTACTTTCTCATGTGCGCCCACACAAACAGGATGTTCTTTATAAAAGTTAAGTCCTTTAACGGAAATCCAGAAGGCTAAACTAACTACATAGTTTTCTGACTTTAATTCCAGACCATTTGTATAAGCCATTCAAGCTTTCTATAACTTCGAAAAGTTTTGTTGCCAGCTTTATTTCATTTCAGTATGCAAAAAAAAAAAAAAACCACATTCTGAGGAAATCCTTTATTTCAACACCAAAGGTTATGCCACTGTAGCTATTTTATTTCCACTGAACAAGACAGCAAGAAAAACAATTAACATCCCTGTAAAGACAGAAAGGAATGATGCTAAAGAAGGGGAAGTATTTCAAGTCTGCACAGCTGAAAGATGGTCTTTGTGTTTTGGGAACTACTGTATCTTTTTTATTCCCAGCCTGGCTACTATAGCTAAAATGTATCCTCTGTCAATTCCTCTAAATCTCCTGTCAGAAACCAGGCACATTTAAAGGTTTAATGTATAGATCTATAGATTTAGATATAGTATGTATTCATGTTTAAATTAATGGACAGCTGGTTGACACAATCATTCATCATGATCACTGGCATTAAAGTCTTTGATTAGGTCTCTGGGGCCTCACTAGATTTTATGGATAGCTTACATGAACAAGAACTGATAGTCTGAAGTTTTCTCCAGTGATTAATGCTGGCTGGCAGGGGTGCACGATTCAGAATCAGGTCAAGATCTGTTCCGTAAACATAAGCTCTCTGGCAAGTTGTTCGAGAGTAAAATAATTTGCCTGAAAAGGTTTTCTAATCAGATACTATGTTGTAAAAAAAAAAAAAAAAGACGAAGAAGAAGAAGAAAGAAAAGGTGGATAAAATCTTAAGGAAGACAGTCACCAACAGTTCACATGTGTAAGCAAATAAATGTCAAATAATGTGCCTCTAAATAAATCAACCTCACCTTTCAGCATAAAAAGGACAAATACCTACAGTACTTGCATGTAATCCACTTTGCAGTGCCTGAAAAGCAGAATATAAATCAATTAAATAAATAAAGTTTCAAAACTATTTATCTGGGTAAATAGGCCATTGGGAAGTTGCCCATGAAATTTTTCAGACATCCCTGAGATTTAGGCACTGTCTTACGATCTTTTCTGTGCTGTTATCTCTGAGCTGCAACTCAGTGCACAGGTAAAAGTACATGTGGGGATCAACAACACGTCTACTTTTCCAGTAGGAAAGGAGGCAACAATGCACCTAGTTTCGCATTTTCAAAACTATGCACAACAAGGGATCTGAAGAAAAAGCAAGCACAAATCTCTGCAGGTACTTTTTCCCCAGGCAGAATTCAGCAAAGTATTAAACATAAAAACTAAAATTAAAAACATGATATATATTAGAGCAATGATCACATCAAGCAGTATATCACCTAAGCCAAGGAGTCAAAAATATTGAGAATCTTTATGTTCCCAGTTGGCCAAAAAAACAAGTTTTCAAATAACAGAAGAATGACATATAATCAGAAGAGGTGTTCAATGTTTGTTTATTAGAAATACTTATATACCACATATTCCATTGATTCTAGTGGTTTACAATATAAGAACATTCATAAAACATACAGCATTGCAACCTATTAGTAAAAATTTGTAACCTATCATTAAAATCATCCATTGTACCTGAAGACTGGAGGATAGCAAATGTAACCCCAATATTTAAAAAAGGCTCCAGGGGCGATCCGGGAAACTACAGACCGGTTAACCTGAATTCAGTGCCAGGAAAAATAGTGGAAAGTGTTCTAAGCATCAAAATCACAGAACAATATAGAAAGACATGGTTTAATGGAACAAAGCATGGCTTTACCCAAGGCAAGTCTTGCTTCACAAATCTGCTTCACTTTTTTAAAGGAGTTAATAAACATGTGGATAAAGGTGAACCGATAGATGTTGGATTTTCAGAAGGCGTTTGACAAAGTTCCTCATGAGAGGCTTCTAGGAAAAGTAAAAAGTCATGGGATAGGTGGCGATGTCATTTCATGGATTACAAACTGGATAAAAGACAGGAAACAGAGAGTAGGAATAAATGGACAATTTTCTCAGTGGAAGGGAGTGGGCAGTGGACTGCCTCAGGGATCTGTATTGGGACCCTTACTTTTCAATATATTTATAAATGATCTGGAAAGAAATACGATGAGTGAGATAATCAAATTTGCAGATGATACAAAATTGTTCAGAGTAGTTAAATCACAAGCAGATTGTGATAAATTGCAGGAAGACCTTGTGAGACTGGAAAATTGGGCATCAAAATGGCAGATGAAATTTAATGTGGATAAGTGTAAGGTGATGCATATAGGGAAAAATAACCCATGCTATAGTTACTCAATGTTAGGTTCCATATAAGGTGCTAAAACCCAAGAAAAAGATCTAGGCGTCATAGTGGATAACACATTGAAATCATCGGTTCAGTGTGCTGCGGCAGTCAAAAAAGCAAACAGAATTTTGGGAATTATTAGAAAGGGAATGGTGAATAAAATGGAAAATGTCATAATGCTTCTGTATCGCTCCATGGTGAGACCGTACCTTGAATACTGTGTGCAATTCTGGTCGCTGCATCTCAAAAAAGATATAATTGCGATGGAGAAGGTACAGAGAAGGGCTACCAAAATGATAAGGGGAATGGAACAGCTCGCCTATGAGGAAAGACTAGAGATTAGGACTTTTCAGCATGAAGAAGAGACGGCTGAGGGGGGATATGATAGAGGTGTTTAAAAATCATGAGAGGTCTAGAATGGGTAGATGTGAATCGGTTATTTACTCTTTCGGATATTAGAAAGACTAGGGGGCACTCCATGAAGTTAGCATGTGGCACATTTAAAACTAATCGGAGAAAGTTCTTTTTTACTCAACGCACAATTAAACTCTGGAATTTGTTGCCAGAGGATGTGGTTAGTGCAGTTAGTATAGCTGTGTTTAAAAAAGGATTGGATAAGTTCTTGGAGGAGAAGTCCATTACCTGCTATTAATTAAGTTGACTTAGAAAATAGCCATTGCTATTACTAGCAACGGTAACATGGAATAGATTTAGTTTTTGGGTACTTGCCAGGTTCTTATGGCCTGGATTGGCCACTGTTGGAAACAGGATGCTGGGCTTGATGGAGCCTTGGTCTGACCCAGTATGGCATATTCTTATGTTCTTATGTTCTTATAAAATATAAAACCATAAAAACAAGAATAAAAGTACACAGCAGTCATCTCCAGACCTAGGGGTAGATTTTTAAAAAATACGTGTGAGAGACCATGTGCACATGCTACCCGGCGTGCGCACATAAACGCGCAATTTTATAACATGAGCTCACCAGTGCGCGCATTTTATAAAATCGGAGGCGACGCGTGCAAGGGGGGTCGAATTTGACAACCTTTACGTGGCGACGCATTGGGGCCTTTCCCACTTCCCTCCAGACCGCTCCAATTAAGGAGCGGATTGGGAGGCAACTTTCCTACCCCCTAGCCTTTCCCCTCTACTGCCCACCCTCTAAAACCTTTTTTTTTTTTTACCTTTTATTTCACAAGTTACTTCAGGGCCCCCGAGGAATGGCGCTGCCCCAGCCCGCCCCTCCCTACCATCGAGACCGCCCCTTCATAGAAGCCTAGCTTTTATGTGCATAACGTGGTTACACACGCGGTCGGGCCTCTTCTAAAATGCACGCAGCGCGTGCAAGGCTCAGCCATGCGCGTGACCCCCATTTTTTACACACAGGGGGTTTTAAAATCTGGCCACTAGTCTCTAATAAAAGTAATAATCACATTTCATAAAAGCCGCAAACTCTGACCTAAACCAATAAAGTAATAAAACCTAGATTACAAGATACAAAATTTGGATATCATCAATGTAGACATAAACCTTCACTCCCAGCCTCCTAACAATATTCCTCATGGGGTGAAGATATCATTTAATCACTTCATTGCCAGTAGAATTGATAGGTTCAGTAACAGCTGACCAATCCTCATTCAGAGCTGAGTTCTGTAGTCACCCACTTTTAGGCACCTAAATTTAGATCACAGCATTACATTTTTGACTGTCAGAAACTGTTGCAAATGAGAGACTTCACAGGCAACACCAGTGGTGGTAGGCCATTCTATTCTTGGCATACCAAAGAAAAATTTCTAGTATAGACCCCCCCCCCCCAAAAAAAAAAAAATCGGGGGTCATTCAGTCTAAGCCTGGTCTGCTGAGAATGGCTTATTTGAATTATAAAATCCTAAAGAGCTACAGATAGATTTATCTCATAGATATCTATTGGACTATTTTTTGCAATGTGCTATATTTCCAAGACTTCCCTGAGATAGATGGTACCTTATGATCATCTGGGCTGATACCTCTGAACTACAACTCAGTTATTCTCATGTCTGCTTGCATGGACCTATGGGAACTCAGGCATAAGGAACTAACTACAACAGCTTCTGTACTAGCAGCACCAACTTGCTGATATATAAGGAATTTTAGCAGCAGACAATAAAAAAGACATCAAAAAGACAAGGAGGCACATATTGCTCATGAGATCAGAGACTGTGTCAGGGAAAATATCCAAGGGTTGTGGTTTGAAGTGGGTCATAATTGAATGTGTATACTATAATTAACAGTATCAATTGCCTGTCACTTGGAAGGTAGCTACCCAAAAGTAGTACGGCATCTCATATGACATTACTGTGTCTGTCTGATGGTAATAAAATAATTTTATAATAGTGAAGAATCTTTGAGGCCGATGTAATAAGACCCGTGGTGAAATCGGTGCTAGTCGTCTATGTGTATTTTTTTTAGCACACGTGGCAAAAGGAGGCACATCTGTGGGTTGTAATAAGGGGACGGCATGTAAATGAGATACATGCAGTAAATCCGTGCAAAACAAATATCTGCACAAATATGCACGCTAAAATGCACTCTGAAGGCCATATGCAATAAACCACGCATAAACCTGCATTAATATGATGACCCGAGATTGATCCTCAATTGAAAGGTGGGGACTGAAGGTGGGTAGAGCAATGTCCATCCCCTTCATGATCCTTCACCGACCACGTGGAAGCTATAATTACAGAGGCCGGTGAGTGGGGGAAATGCAGCAGGGATTTAGAAGGGGCTACAAAAGCATTCAGCATTTCTGCCATGCGCCTGTTCTCTCTCTGACCTCGTTTCTAGCTTCTGCCACTTAATTTTTTGACCTCTAGGCAGGCGCTTACACTTAACTCCTCTAAATCCTGCTTAAAAATAACCCGCACTAACACCAGCGCAGCTCTCTGCATTGCTTATGAATAGTTAATTGCCTCCTTGCATAGCATTAGCATGGACTCGCACTAAACCAGCCGCGGCTTTTTGAGCAGGTTTGTGCATGTGTTTTTTCCACGCTAATGTCATTATTGCATACACATGAAAGATTAGCAGGAAAAACATACATAATACCATGTAGCAAGTCTACTGCAGCTTATTACATTGCTCCCTTTGCGTGGCCCACTTTATTCCTGACCGAATATAACTCTCCAAAGCTAGTCAAAATGTATTAATACAGTTAAAAAAAATCAACCTATAACTTGTTCGTTAGCCTTTATTTTTTTCTTCTAGTTTAGAAAATGAGAATTAGCAGAATTGCATTTCTTCTGCTATTAATGGTATTATTAGTTCTGTCTGGGAGTTCAATAATATAGTGACTACAAAATTGAATTTTGAATGTTTCTGGGTTCCTTTTCCCAGTAAGGAATGCTGAAGGCTATTTCTGAATGCTGAATGCTTTGTGATGTGTTAGGACACAGGAGTCACACTGCCTGTGTCCTAACAAGGAGGCAAGGCAGTCCAGCACCAATGGGTCTAAGGTTTTTAGCAAAAAGAGCTTTCAAACAGAGGGATGATGAACAGAACAGGACATTTGCAGAAGCCTATAAGCAGCAAGGGCTTCTTAGAAAGTTTTAAAGCATCTTCATTTTTGGGAAAAGCTTACATTTTTCAGACTCTATCAGTAAAACTTTTGGCAAAACAAAGATCTTACAGGTTAGCGAAAGACAAACAAGACTTACAGTTTTAAATGCAATCTCCAGGAATTAAAAATTACTCCTCCCAAAGTGTAGGCAAATGCTTTACAAACTGCTCTGGTTAATGACCCTTTGTTCCCAAGCTCCCGCTGTACACCAAGGAGACATATGTAATTGTTGAGATGTCCATCTCTGAAGTCAGAGACATTAAAATTAAGCCTGCTGAGTACTTCAGTCAGCTGCTTGGCTTTTTGGACAAGAAGGGTGCCAATAATCAGCATTTCAGCACACTTTCAGAAACCAAAACAGAAAATGCATCCTCAATTTCTTCGTTCCTTTGCTTACACTTCCCTTTTTTGTTGGAGCTGGTATTTTGTATCCATTCAAAGATCAACCGTTCATACTGCATTTGTCATTCTGCTATTATAGATTTAGGAAGGTCAAGGAACTCTGCTAGGCCGTTCTGACTAATCTTTGTTAGCTCATCCATCTTGTTTTGGAAGTTTAATTACTTTTCAGAAGCCCATTTCTCTTTCTATTCATGCTTGCTGCTTAAGTCAATACTATTGGTTCAAACTATAACCCAGCACTAATGATACAGCATTAAGATGACAAGATACATGTTAACTAGATGTGAGCAGCTGTTCAGACAGCTAACTCTACCTAAAATAGGCTAACCACAGTTGATATGAAGGGAGGGGACTGAATCCATATATCTGTCTTTTAGAAGTTCCAGAATCTTAACCATGACTATCAATTTATTGTATTATCCAATATCCTCTTTGAAAGTTCAGTTATCATCCTGCACCTAGACTGCTATAATGTTTCTCTGTTATCTCCCTCAGTTGCAATTCTTTGAACTCCACCAAATACAAAAAGTTGCTTCTGACTGCCTTTGAATATAATTCATTCCCGCCATGTCTTCACTTACACTGAGTGACTCTAAACCTGCCATGAAAAATATGAAGGTAACTCCATTGATATTAGTCATTGCTGATTTCTTCTGGCTGGCCACACTGGATGTGGATTTATGTGGTTCTTTAGAGGATGCTAGTGTATTCCAGAATCCAATCTAGAGGGACCTTCTTTGCCTTTAGAAGTCTCCTCTGACTTTTCCCAGACCTGTATTCCTACTTCCCACGCTGTATCAGCAAATCAACTAGCACCTGCCTTCCTTTTGTCTATTCTCACAATCCCACAACTGATAGAGCAAGAGCCTTCATGTCTGCAACTCTTGGCAACTGGAAAAACATACCTGTATCTCTCCACCTCATTAACTCCCTTCTCTCTTCACATCTTATCTTAAACCACATCTTTCTCTTTTGTCTTTGTTTTTTATTTCTTGCTCTTCCCTTCTGATCCTTGGTAATTGATAATAAAATTGAATGACTTAATTCATTCAACATGCATTACCATTAAACCTTTAGTTTTTTTATCACAATTTTTAATGAAATCTGTAAAGTGTTTTGGGATCAGGTTTATATGAAAGAGATTATATAACACAGTAATATACTGTACATATGACATTATATTACATAAAGTATCACAAATCCTTTTAAAGGGATAAAAGATACTGTGTAAAATTGAGATCCTTAGATTGCTCACATGATTTACAGATCACATCTGCATTAACACAACATCATACAGTATGGTCTTAGGATGTGGTCATCATTGGACATTGGCTTCTTTCTGTGTGCTGATAGTTTCTGAAAGAATAACCACCTTGAACTTGCACTCCATTGCAGCAACTATGTCACTGGCTTACCACTTTAAATTTACTGTGAGACAATATATAGAAGGGTGCACAGTAGGAGAGGTAGGCAAGAGTACCATAGTTGAATTCAGATATCCCAGAGCACCCCTTTTGCAGAAATATAAGCAGAGAAATCCAGAACGACTTTCAAGAGGCTCTCCTCAGGTAAATAGAAATGGAATCCACTAGGGAGGAGGGGATACTGGATCTTGTATCTACAAACAAAGAAAGTGTTTCCAGTGTCCAGGTAGGTGATCGCCTGAGCTCTAGTGATTCCCAGACAGTATAGTTTAAAGTAAGAGCAAAGTCAGAGATGGGACACACAAAGGTCAAGATCCTGATCTTCAAGACTAACAACTTTGTTATGAATAGGGAATACCTTAGGGAGGCACTGGCAGGGTGGGAAGTTCTTTCTAGTAGAATAGTGAACTAAACTAAAAGGAGATATAGTAAGGGCCAGAAAATCTTATGATAAGAAAGTAATAAAAGTAAGAAGATAAAGAGCCCATTATGGATTTCAGAATGTTAGGGTTTGTGGGGTATGTGGGCCCTGGGCTGAGGTGAGAGATGGTCCCACGGGGAGGAGGGCCCCTTTGAGCCTCACCATCGGGAGGAGAGGTCTGAGCTGCTGGGTGCATAGAACAGCAGGTACTGGAGAGAGAGAGCAGAGAGAGAGAGAGGAGAGAGAGCTGGAAGGACAGAAGGAGCTAGTGAGGATGGCCCCAGGGGGTGGAGCCATGGAGCATCAGTACCAGGTGCTGACGTCAGCTACAGCTTGGAAGTCATTGAGGCTCTGTAGAGAAGTAGAGTAATATTGCCTGCAGAGTGGGGAGTGTACCAGGAAAGTCACACAGACACAGAGGTGACACAGGGCCTGTGAAGTGGGTATACCCAAAGAGGATTCCTTTGTAGAGATGATACAGCAATGGTCTGCAGAGCGGGGTACACTGATGAGGGTTCCTCAGTAGAGATGATATGGCAATGGTCCGCAGAGCGAGATACACCGATGAGGGTTCCTTAGTAGAGATGATACGGTAATGGTCCGCAAGTGGAGTACTCACTGTAGAAGTAGCGATGGTTCCAGAGGAAGCCCCAGGGAATGGGGCAGGCAGCAGTCCTAGGCACAAAGCACTCTGAGGAGTGGATAGCCAGAGACGAGGAAAGGGCCCCCGAGGAGCGGGTACCTGAGACGTCTCACTCTGAGGAAGCAGGAGCTGGAACGGGAAGTCCGTAGTGAGTGAAGCGGATTCAGCAAAGAGGGAATTTGTTGCCAAGTTGTAGGCAGACAGGGCCAGCCGGCTTATGAGTCCACGATGAATGACGTCATCTGGGGGGGACACCCCCGAGGTTCCCGCTATGACATGCATAAGATTGGCCAGATAGCGCGCGCACTCACCTAAGGAACTCCAAGGGCAAAATGGCGGTCAACAGCGTCCACGCCATCCCGGGAGGCCCGGGAACAGGGCAGGCAGGCCAGCGATAGCTGGCACAGGTCGCAAGTCTACCCAATGGAGTCAGTGCAGTGAGGCAAGAGGTGAGCAACAGCAGTCGCAGCCGTCTGCGACCGACGGGCGTAACAAGAATAGGTGACAGAGTCCCGTTAGTGCACACTAACTGAAAATACTAAATATATGAAATGTTGCCTTTTTTTTTTTTTGTTTTGGGCACTCCCGAATCAAGATGAAATAGACAATTTTATTGCCATTGTCTAGTTCATCTAAAATGAATGCACATCCCTATTAAGTACTGAATGATGTAAAGTGAAATGATAGTAGAATTAGAAATTGTAAATATGCCATCGTGTTGACTTAGAAAATGTATGAATATGACCTAGATTATGTATTTGCTGTTGAATGACTGTTGAACGAGAATGCAAATGTTGACCAAAAATATGAATTCTGATTTTATAAACCATTGTGATCTTCTTTTGGAGCTCCAGTATATAAAATGCCTAAATAAACAAATATATAAAATGTTTGATAATGAGATGGATATCACTTCATTTACAAAATACAAAGTTTGCATGTAGCTAGAAAAACTAAATTGGACAAAGCAGTGGGGCTTGACGGGATACATCCTAATATATTAAAAGGAGCTCAGTGAAGTTCTGTTCAATGAATTGTTGGAGAAGGATATGTTTCTGGAGGACTGAAAAAAGGCAGATGTCATCCATCTTATAAAAGTGGTAATAGATAGGAAGTTGGTAACTAACTACAGGCCAATTAATGTTACACTCCTCGGCCACAGACGGCTGTGGCTGTCATTGCTCACCTCCCTTTTCACAACCTTGGCTCTGTTGGGCGAACTCGCGGCTTTGGCCAGCTACCACCGGCCTTATGGCCTCTGTTCCCGGACCTATCCAAGCAGCGTGGAAGCTTCTGACCGCCATCTTACCCATGGCATTCCTTAGGCGCGCGCTCGCGCTTCCTGACCAGCTTTAACCACATCATGGCGGGAACCTTGGGGGCATCCCTACCAGATGATGTCACTCTGCTCTCATATTTAATCCGGCCTGCCCAGATAGCCGGCGGCAACAAGTTCACTTGCTGTTGTTCCAGCTTCTACTCTGCTTGTTCCGGTTTGCTTCTGTGGTGTGATACTACTGGGTATCCACTCCTCGGCGGCCCACCTCGTCTCTTGGCTATCCGCTCCTCGGAGGGCCTTTCACCTGGTTTCCAGCTTGCCTTCTCCTAAGTCTCTACAGGACTCCTGCTTCTTCATGTCACTATGAGTACCACTTCTGGATCTCGCTGGTGTACCCCGCTCTGTGGACCATTGCCGTGAGGACTTACTTCTGGGTTCCCCCTGCGCTGTGAACCTGTGCCGTGTATCATCTGAGGAACCTTCGCAGGTGCACCCCGCTCTGCAGATCTCTACCATGTTCTTCCACCAAGGAACCTCCCTGCATTCTCCATTACTGATTCAGTGTGTTACAGTGACTGTATTTCTCAGCACCCCCACTCCTTGGGTATTGCTGCTTCCTCCTTTGACTCTTGTCTCAAGCAAGACTGACGTCAGCAGTTGCTGCAGTTCCGTGATCCACCTCCAGGGGTCACTCTCCACGTCTCCACCTCTAGGTCTGCGGTATTTCCATCCCACAGCCGAGGCTCCGCCTCCCAACGGGTGATTCCACCTCTCACCTCGGCCAAAGGGTTCACTCACTTACTTATCCTAACAATTAGTAGAAAGTAGTAGGTAAATTAATGGTAGTAGGTAAATTAATGGAGTCAAAATTGAAAAAAAGAGTAGTGGAGTATCTTTACAAATAATTAATAATCACATGTGGGCTGGTTCAATATATCCATCTGTCTGTCCATGTGGAAATATGATAATTTCTGCAAAAGATTCACTGCTTGGGTTGAAAATAGGGCTAGCAACTACCCTACTGAAAATTACTTCAATCAGATTTTCGGGCCGATACAGTACAGTGCGCTCTGGTGGAGTCGGAGGCCCCAAAAATAAAATCTGGTGGAGTGCACTGTTAGCCCGCGTTTGGACGTGTGTTTTCGACGTGCTAGCTTTACCCCTTGTATAGTAAAGGGTAATAGCGCGTCGAAAACACGCGTCCAACCCCCCCAAAACTAATAGCGCTCGCAACATGCAAATGCATGTTGATGGCCCTATTAGTTATTCCCGTGCGATCCAGAAAGCAAAATGTGCAGCTGCACATTTTACTTTCAAAAATTAACGCCTGCCCAAAGGCTGGCGTTAATTTCTGCCGGCGCCGGGGAAGTGTACAGAAAAGCAGAAATAAAACTGCTTTTCTGTACACCCTCTGACTTAATATCATAGCGATATTAAGTCGGAGGCCCCAAAAAAAAAAAAAATTAAAAAAAAAAAATGTAAATCAGCCTGTGCCCCGCAAGATGGATGCTCAATTATGCTTGTGTCCGTTTTCCGAATCTGTGGCTGTCAGAGGGTTTGAGAACCAACGCCGGCAAAATTGAACGTTGGCTGTCAAACTCGCTGACAGCCGCCGCACCTGTCAAAAAAGAGGTGCTAGGGACGCCCTAGTTTCCCTAGCACCTCTTTTTACTGTGGGCCCTCATTTGCATACTAAATTGCGCGAATAGGAGAGTGGCCTGTGTGCGCATCAGAAGAGCGGACGCTCGCCCCGGACAGCCAGCTCTCCCGCGGGTTTTACTGTATCGGCCTGATAGTGAGGAAATTTAAAGCACCAAAAAATAAACAGGTCGATACAGTAAAACCCGTGGGAGAGCCATTTCCTCACTATCAGGCCGATACAGTAAAACCCGGGGGAGAGCCGGCGCTACGAGGCGAGCGCCCGCTCTCTTCATGCGCGCACAGGCCACTCTCCTGTGCATGCAATTTATTATGCAAATGAGGGCCCGTGCTAAAAAGAGGCGCTAGGGACACTAGCGCGTCCCTAGCGCCTCTTTTTTGACAGGAGCAGCGGCTGTCAGTGAGTTGACTGCCAACGCTCAATTTTGCCGGCATCGGTTCTCAAAACCCGCTGACAGCCACGGGTTCAGAAAACGGACAACCGGCATAAATGAGCATCTGTCTTCCAACACGCGGGCCGATTTTAATTGTTTTTTTTTTTAATTTTTAATTTTTTTTATTTTTGGGGCCTCCGACTTAATATCACTCTAATATTAAGTCAGAGGGTGTACAGAAAAGCTGTTTTTTTCTGCTTTTCTGTACACTTCCCCGGCACCAGCAGACATTAACGCCCAGCCTTTGGGCAGGTGTTAATTTTTGAAAGTAAAATGTGCGGCTTTTCGCTGCACATTTTGCTTTCTGGATTGCGCGGGAATAACTAATAGGGCCATCAACATGCATTTGCATGTTGTGGGTGCTATTAGTTTCGGGGGGGGGGGGGGGTGGACGCACGTTTTCGATGCGCTATTACCCCTTACTATATAAGGGGTAAAGCTAGCATGTCGAAAACGCGTGTCCAAACGCGGGCTAACAGTGCGCTCCACCGCTGACAGCCATGGGTTCGGAAAACAGACATCGGCGTAATTGAGTGTCCATCTTGCGGCCGATATAGTACAGTACGGTGCACCGGAGTGCACCGTACTGTATCAGCCCAAAAGAAAATAAAGGAAGAAGTGAAGAATTCAGATGGCAAGCTGGTAGCAGAAAAAACTGTGCCTAAAACTAAAACACTGCATAGTAAACCTAACCTGGAGATATGCGTGTATCTTATCTCTTCTCTGTTACTGTGGTACTGTGATTATAAAACTTTATAGATAGATATTTTCAAAACAAAGCAACTCCTAGTATTTATTTACCTGTTGGGTATGGCTAAGACCTTTGGTCACAAAAAACTGAAGGACTGTCACATCTGCTGATTTATTCCATTAGGCAAAAAATTATTTTGGGGGAATCTCATTGTTTGAAAGAAAAACTTCATAGATATGTTCCCTCAACCGTGCTTTGCTCGTTGTCCCAAGAATTGTTAGATGTGACAAGTTTTAAAGATTATTCATCTAGACTACTAGGAAGATAGCTTTCTCACTGGTAGCACCTGAACTTTGGACTAGTTTACCATTTGAAATATATTCAGGTAGACTATTTAGAATTCCCAAAGAAGGTTAAGGAAATGTTATTTGTCCAGGCATTTGGCTAAGACAGAATAACTCTTCTTGTATTTAATTGTTAATGCATTTAACTGTTCACGTATTGTCACATCTAAGTTTTAATAATAATTATTTTTATATTTTAGCATTATTTTTAATACTGATTTTATTATTTTATTATTTTTTTATGTATGTGAAATTTGTAATCCACATTGAACTTGTAGTGGAATCTCAGAATAGAAGACCTGCAAATAAATAAGTAAATAAATAAATAGATAGATAAATTATACAATATGCAGAGAAGTACTCCAATAGTTTTCAAGAAATGTTCCAGAATATATATCTAGAAGCTACAGAAAGTGTTTAGAATTTAAAAAAAATACCCCATAAGAGGTCACCATGCTCATCAGGTGATTACCAGATCATTAGCTCTCCTATAGTACTTCCTCTTCACCATAGGACTACCTGGCTGCAGACTTTCTCTTTGAAAATCACCAAAGGAAAAAGTTCCAACAGAGATTTGCTTCTGCTTTATCTGCAGATAATTTTTCCAGCTGAAACATCATGTGTAGTTTTAGAAATACAAAATAATGTGTTTGCTGTCTCCCCTGACCAATCCTGCCCCAGGATGCAGAGAAAAGTACATATGTTGTGAAACAATATATCTACTTTAACCCTTTTATTGGATGGGAAATTTCCAGTCAGCCCTTTTACACAGACAAATAGCCATTTACATGGATACATTTGAAAATTTACCTCTATATAACTGTGAGCCCAGTGATTCTCCCAGTGCATCTGGTTCTTTAATTTATTCAGTGTGAGGCTGGGGTGTGCATACTGCATTGTTCCAAGGGTTTACTCCATTCACACATAAGGTATGCTGGCTGAGCAGCACCATCAGCATGTGATACCGATTCGTTTTCTGATTCTGATTGGCCAAGCCAGAGCACATATCTTACTTTACAACCTGCACATGTCTCTTGTGACAATGCTTGTGGGACTGACAATCTTCAGCACGACACTCTGTGGACTGCTTGGGATCTGTGTACCTCACTTTGGGAAACACTGACCTATAGGATCTCACATTCCACAATGCAGAAGTAACATGACTTCAAATCGAAATAATCAGAGATGCATTCTGGTGACCGTATTTAAACAGGATCCTCAAAAAATGATTTTTAATGGTAGTTTTCTTCTAACTCAGAGAAATAGGGGAGAAAAAAGAATGAATTGAAGTACTTATTGGGGCGGATTTTCAAAGCCCTGCTCGCCTATAATCCGCCCAAATCCGGGCGGATTTAGGCGAGCAGGGGCCCTGCGCGCCGGTGAGCCTATTTTACATAGGCCTACCGGCGCGCGCAGAGCCCGGGACTCGCGTAAGTCCCGGGGTTCTCAGAGGGGGGGCGTGTCGGGGGGGCAGGCCTGGTCGTCGCGGCGTTTAGGGGGCATGTCGGCAGCGTTTTGGGGGCGGGTACGGGGGCGTGGCTACAGCCCGGGGCGGTCCGGGGGCGTGGCCGCGCACTCCGTACCCGCCCCCAGGTCGCGTCCCGGTGCGCAAGAGGCCCGCTGGCGCGCGGGGATTTACGCCTCCCTCCGGGAGGCGTAAATCCCCCGACAAAGGTAAGGGGGGGGGGGCTTAGACAGGGCCGGGTGGGTGGGTAGGTAGGGAAGGGAGGGGAAGGTGAGGGGAGGGCAAAAGGAAGTTCCCTCCGAGGCCGCTCCGATTTCGGAGCGGCCTCGGAGGGAACGGGGGTAGGCTGTGCGGCTCGGCGCGCCGGCTATACAAAATCAATAGCCTTGCGCACGCCGATCCAGGTTTTTAGCAGATACGCGCGGCTCCGCGCGTATCTACTAAAATCCAGCGTACTTTTGCTTGCGCCTGATGCGCCAGCAAAAGTAGGCCAATTCGCGCTATTTGAAAATCTACCCCTTAATCACTAGGATGGATGATGACTGAATATCTCATTCAAATTTGGCATTGCTATTTTAAAATTATTCTGGAAAGATTAACAAATTCCACCTAGAACTAACAGAGCCTAAATTCGGGATGTGTACATACACACAAAATGGCTTTCCTTGAATATGTGTTGCTCCCCCCCAAGAAAAGCCCATCAGAGTCCTTATGCCCCCCCAAGTCCTGAAAATTTTGGTATATAGAACACTAAACATACAGGGGTAGATTTTAAATACTTGCGCGATCTCGTACTTTTGTTCGCGCACCAGGCGCGAACAAAAGTACGCTGGATTTTATAAGATACACGCGTAGCCGCGCGTATCTTATAAAATCCGGGGTCGGCGCGCGCAAGGGGGTGCACATTTGTGCAACCTGCGCGCGCCGATTTCAGAGCGGCCTCGGAGGGAACTTTCCTTCACCCTCCCCCCACCTTCCCCTACCTAACCCACCCCCCCGGCCCTATCTAAAAACCCCCCTACCTTTGTCGGCAAAGTTACGCCTGCTGAAAAGCAGGCGTAACTTTGCGCGCGTCGCCGGCAGCCCCCGCTCCGTCCTCCGGTCCCGGGGGCTGGTCTGGAGGCCTCGACCATGCCCCGGGCCGACGCCACACCCCCGGGACGCCGCGTCGTTTCGGGAACGCCCCCGGACACACCCCCTCCCGCCCCTTTCGAAAGCCCCGGGACTTACGCGCGTCCCGGGGCTTTACACGCGCCGGCGGCCTATGCAAAATAGGTGCGCCGGCGCGCGAGAGCCCTGCGCGCGTAAATCCTTCGGGATTTACGCACGCAGGGCTTTTAAAATCCGCCCCACAAGTTATTCAGTTGGCACACACATACACAGATGCACAGATATAGTGAAAAGTAGGCTATTAAAAACAGATTTCCTAGGAAAAAAGTGAAAAATAACTAATTAAAAAGAAAACTAGATGTAAATTTGCCAATGGCAAAAAAGTGTAGCTATTAGAGAGCATAAGAACATAAGAAATGCCATACAGGGTCAGACCAAGGGTCCATCAAGCCCAGCATCCTGTTTCCAACAGTGGCCAATCCAAGTCACATGTATCTGGCAAGCACCCAAACATTAGAAAGATCACAAGCTACTATTACTTATTAATTACTGTAATAGCAGTTTATGGATTTAACTTATCCAAACCTTTTTAAAACCCAGTAACACTAACTGCTGAAACCACATCCCCTGGTAATGAATTCCAGAGTTTATCTATGCGCTGAAGAAAAAAAAAATTCCTCGATTTGTTTTAAATGAGCTACATGCTAACTTCATGGCGTGTCCCCTGGTCCTTCTGTTATCTGAGAGAATAAATAACCGATTTACATTAAGTTGTTCAAGCCCTTTCATGATTTTGTAGACTTCTATCATATCCCCCCACAATTGTTTCTTCTCCAAACTGAACAGCCCTAACTTCTTTAGCCTTTCCTCATAGGGCAGCTGTTCCATGCTCCTTATCATTTTGGTCGCCTTTCTTTGCACTTTCTCCAGTGCAGCTATATCCTTTTTGAGATGCAGTGACCAGAACTGCACACAATATTCAAGGTGCGGTCTCACCATAAAGCAATACAGAGGCATTATGTCATCCTTCATTTTATTTTCCATTCTCTTCCTAATAATTTCTAATATTCTGTTTGCTTTTTTGATCACCACAGCACACTGGGCCGACGATTTCAATGTATTATCCACTATGATGCCTAGATCTCTTTCCTGGATGGTATCTCCTAAGATAGAACCTAACATTGTGTAACTATAGCATGGGTTATTTTTCCCAATATGCTTCACTTTGCACTTGTCCACTTTAAACTTCATCTGTCATTTGGAAGCTCAATCTTCCAGTCTCACAAGGTCCTCCTGCAATTGATCACAATCCACTTGAGATTTAATGACTCTGCATTATTTTTGTCATCCGCAAATCTGATAACCTCACTCATCGTACCCCTTTCCAGATCATTTATAAATATATTAAAAAGCACTGATCCAAATACAGATCCCTGAGACAGTCCACTATTTACCTTTTTCCAGTGTGAAAACTGACCATTTAATCCTACTCTCTGTTTCCTGTCATTTAACCAACTTGCAATCCACAAAAGGACATCAGCTCCTATCCCATGACTTTTTAGTTTTCTTAGAAGCCTCTCATGTGGGACTTTGTCGAATGCCTTCTGGAAATCTAAATATACCACATCTACCAGTTCACCTTTGTCCACATGTTTATTCACCTCTTCAACAAAATGTAGGAGATTTGTGAGGCAAGACTTCCTGTGTCCCATCAAACCATGTCTATCTAAATGTTTTGTGATTTTATTCTTTATAACAGTTTCCATGATTTTTCCCAGCACTGAAGTCAGGCACAGCGGTCTAGAGTTTCCCGGATCACCCTAGATCCCTTTTTAAATATAGGGGTTAAATTGGCCATCTTCCAGTCTTCAGGTACATCAGATGATTTTAATGATAGGTTACAAATTTTTCTAATAGTTTTGAAATGTCATTTTTTACTTCTTTCAGAGCATCATCTGGACCAGGTGATTTACTACTTTTCAGTTTGTCAAACTGGCCTACCACATCTTCCAGGTTCACCATGATTTGGTTCAGTTCTTCTAAATCATCTCCCATGAAAACCTTCTCCGTAATGGGTATCTTTCCAACATCCTCTTCAGTAAACTCTTAAGAAAAGAACTCATTTAATCTTTCCACGATGGCCTTATCTTGTCTAAGTTCCCCTTTAACCCCTTGATCATCCAATGGTCCAACCATCTCCCTCACAGGCTTTCTGCTTCAGATATATTTTAAAAAGTTTTTATTGTGAGTTTTTGCCTCTATGGCCAACTTCTTCACAAATTTTCTCTTAACCTGTTTTATCAGACGCATTGGAAAATTCATATGCTTTATTTTATTTTCTTCTGATGGATTCTTCTTCCAATTTTGGAATGAAGATCTTTTGGCTAAAATAGCCTCTTTCACCTCACCTTTTAACCATGCGGTAATCGTTTTGCCTTCCTTCCACATTTCTTAATGCATGGAATACATCTGATCTGTGCTTCTAGGATGGTAATTTTAACAATGTCCATGTCTGTTGCACACTTTTTACCTTTGTAGCTGCACCTTTCAGTTTTTTTCTAACTATTTTTCTCATTTTATCAAATATTCCCTTTTGAAAATTTAGTGCTAGAGCTGTGGATTTACATAATGTTCCCCTTCCAGTCATTAATTCAAATTTGATCATATTATGATCACTATTGCCAAGTGGCCCCACCACCATTACCTCTCTCACCAAATCCTGTGCTCCACTGAGAATTAGATCTAAAATTGCTCCCACTCTCTTTGGTTCCTGAAACAATTGCTCCATAAAACTGTCTTTTATTCCATCCAGGAACTTTATCTCTCTAGCATGCCCTGATGTTTCACTTACCGAGTCAATATTGGGGTAATTGAAATCTACAAATTTATATCTTAATAAAGCCTGAATGAAGGTATCAGCAAGCCAGATGTTGTGCATTTCAAAATAAACCAACCGGTCTTCTCAATCATTCACCTTCATAAAAAATCACTTTATTACACTCTTCAAAAATCTTCAAAATTATTTTTTTCTTTTTTGTATATTTTTCTTAAATTTTTATATCCCCAGTCCATAGAGAATGTTCAACCGGAATCCCTTAAATAGTTACTGTGAAAAACAGCCCAACACGGCTGATGTTTCGCAACAGCAGTGCTTCTTCAGGGGCATATAAAATTTCATTATAGAAGAAGGAGTAGTATGTGCCGTTTCAGCGTCTCAGTAGACTGAAACGGCACATACTCCTTCTTCTATAATGAAGATTTATATGCCTTTTTCTCAGCTTTACAGGTTGAATCAGTGTCTCTTTTGAATGGCGAGCACTAGGAATGTTCCAACACTCTTGAGTGATAAGAGTAGACTCCTAGTAGGGCTGGGATCTCATATTGCTATCTCTGATGGTACACAGGATTTCTGATGGAGCAAGTACATGTACCAAAAGGTGTTCAAAATCCAAAAAAATCTCTCTCCTTCTCTGTTGGCAAAAACTGGTATCAAAAGCTCCCCCCAAAGCACAAAAACAAAACTCTCTGAAAAAAAAAGATCTCTCTCTTCTCTGTCAGGTCCCTTTGTAGTGGGCAAAAGGAGTCACAGCACCTTTCCTGGCCTCCCAACGCAGGGAAATAAAAGTCTCCTCTGGCAGGAGCAGGTCTTATAAAGTGAAGATCTCTGAAAACCAAGCAGCTATCTCAAACTTCTACTCTTTTTCACACTGCCAAGACAATCCCTTCCCAGCCCATGGGGTCTTGGAATAGAGCAGGGTCTCTTTTCACTGTATCAGGCTGTGGGGCCTAAAAATGGGGACCACTGCAATATTTTCCTTTGTCTCTTAAAACTGCAACTCGAAATTGCCACAGTTCGTCTCGTGCACAAAGGCTCTTAATGTGCACTGCTGACTAAGGCCTGGATTTATCAAAATGTGGTAAATATTGCATGCAATGGGAAAAGGGGCATGTTTTATGGTAATAGGGAGTTTATTGCAATTTGCACTAATACTTATGCAAAGAGCTAAGTTACTGCAAATTGCAATAACTTTTTTGCACTTTGAGATAAGTGCCAGAAGGTGGTATTTCCTATATACAACCACCGGGGGGGACCATGTTTACTACAGAGAGAGAGAGAGAGAGAGAGAGAGAGAGAGAGAGAGAGAGAGAGAGAAAACCTAGTCATAGTACCCTGACCCTAGACTGGTATTTATATCTCTATGGGAGGCCCAACTAGTAACTCGAGGTGAGGTTTAGGTATTAGTGTAGGGGTTAGAGACCACTTTGACATTCAATGTGAGATGTATGAACAGAACAGTGCTCTCTTTTGAACATTTGATGACCCTCTCTGGGGATAATTTTCAAAAGGATTTATGTGCGTGAAAATAGCATATTGTATAAGGTAGCAATTTCAAAAGCCCATTTATGTGTTTAAAATGCCCTTAACACGCATAAACCCAATGGACAATTCAATAGCATACATTATAGCAGTTTTCAAAAGCCTACTACATGTGTAAAGTGCATTTATGTGCATAAATTCCAGTTTTAAGCATGTAAACCCTTTTACAAATTACCTTCTCTGTGCTTGGAGCAAGCATAAGTTTGGGCGAGGTAATTTAGTGTGCGTGCTTAGCTAATTACCTAAGACTTGTCAAAATAAACTTATGCCCGTAAGTTTGCTTTGAAGATACTTGTTAAAGTCTGTGTGCACAGTGAAGGTAAAAAGCCATATACCGTACACACAGACCTTACCGCTATGCCGGCTGTTTGAAAATGACCCTCCCTATCCATAGTCTTGTGAATAATTAATGGTGAACCAAATTAGTGTTTCTTTGAATTGAAGTGTTACCTTTATCAGTGAATAGAAAGAAAATAAACCAGATTACTTACATTATCTACATTTACCATCTGATTGAAACTTCTAGGGCAGGCTTTCCAATTGCTGCTGAGTCAGAAAGGCAGCTTAACTCATTTAATTTTGCTTTGGCACTTGATAATTTATTGTAGAAAAATCAGGACTACAATTGCCAATATGAATTGGAATTGGTATGATAGTAGGTTTAACGCATTTTAGTTAATTGAAAAACCAAGGCTGAGATAGCTAGCAGTAGACTTGAATCCAATGTCATTGAAAATTAGGTTAATTCACACTGTATTTGTGTTCGGGTTTTCCTTTTTTTTTTTTTTTTTTTTCAATCAGCTCAGTTCACATCTGCCTGGCTCAAGTCATGGCAGGGTTTAAGTGAATTTTTATGAGGCAGGCCAAATCATATTTGCCAAATATGCCAGCTGGGTGATGGGCAGGAAAGTTTCTTATGCCCTACCCAGTTCTCCATCCTATGAATATTAGCCGCCATCTTGCAGCAGTTAGATGAATAACTGGTCAAAAGCAACTTTGCGTGGGCTCAGATTTTGCAAGCTTTGATTCAATCTAAACCTCATCTAGTTCAAACAGGACTTGAATGAAATCCAGACCACCTTCTAAATCCTCCTGTATTAGATTGCTGAAGAAAACAGATATGAATTGTATTCTACCGTACTATATTTGCTTTGTGGAAAACTAGGCCTTTCAGGTTAAGATTTAGGGTTGTTTTATGCTGCAAAAATAGAGCTAATCCGCTAAAATCACCATATTCAGGTAAGTGAATCTTTAGCCACTAGAAAAGATGTGTGTAGAAAAGAGGCATTCTGGGGGAGGGAAGCAGATATTTTGGAGATGAATTTGGAAGCTATATGCATAGTAAGCATGCTGATAAAGCAAGTACTTTTTGCCATTGTTTAAACCGTGCAAATATCCAGAAAATACTTTTAGACTGAAATAAGCTTATCTTCAGACATGATGAACATGGGTACCTTCTATTTGAAAATCAACTGGGTTTGCGTTGGCTGAAAAATATACATATTCATTGCCAGTTAAATGCCCTATTGAAAATTTACCTCTCAATGGATAATTTTAACTTAGTGTGCAAAAAAAGTTATTCTTTTAGGGGATGGTAGAGGAAGGATGATTTTAATGTTATGTTGTGAAGAAAGTCAATAGTGGACCCTTGGGCCGGCTGATATGGACGACGTCCACAGTTGGAAATGAGCCGGGAGGCGGAGCTTAGCTGGAGCTGAAGGATGACGTCTTCACCCTGGAAACCCGAGACCCCCCCAGGAGGGGCCCGTAGGGGTCCGAGTCGCTGGGACTTAGGAGAATCGTGAAGAAATCCGAGGATCGTGGCTGGCTGAAGGCAAGGAGAATCGTGAAGAAGTCCGAGGATCGTGGCTGGCTGAAGGCAAGGAGAATCGTGAAGAAGTCCGAGGGTCGTGGCTGGCTGAAGGCAAGGAGAATCGTGAAGAAGTCCGAGGGTCGTGGCTGGCTGAAGGCAAGGAGAATCGTGAAGTCGGAGCTGGAGTCAAGGCGCAGCAGGAACGAGCTGGAACCTGAGCTGGAAGCAAGGCACGGCTGGAACAAGCAGGAACCAGAGCTGGAAGCAAGGCACGGCTGGAACAAGCAGGAACCAGAGCTGGAAGCAAGGCACGGCTGGAACAAGCAGGAACCAGAGCTGGAAGCAAGGCACGGCTGGAACAAGCAGGACCCAGAGCTGGAAGCACGGCACGGCTGGAACAAGCAGGAACAAGGCAACTAACCACTCAAGGAGCGACCACGTTGCAAAGGCAAGGTAAGGCAGTCAGACGCTGGTTTAAATAGCCAGCCAGCGTCTGACGTCAGGAACGGGGCGTTTCAGCACTTCCGGGTGCTGGACCTTTAAGAGCCCCCTCCTCGCGCGCGCGCGTGCCCAGGCAGTGGGAGGAGTCAGGCTCGACCTTCGGCGGCGTCTCCACGTGGAGGGAGACGCTGCCATGCGGCCCTACAGGCCCCAGACGCGGCGGATCGCGGCAGCCCCGGGGGAGCCGGCAGAAAGGTAAGGACCCGGTCGCTAGCCTGGCGACCGGGACCGCAACATTTAACACGAGAAATGCACATTACTAGAGAACAGTCTCATTGACAAAAATAGGACCTGCAGTAAATATGGTGTATTCTTCACATTTAAATGGTATGGAACTTCTCTGAATCAGCCCCTAAATAAGCATGTCTTTTGCAAAGCAATCTGTAAAGTGGTTTCCACTGAATTTTATTATTGACAGTCTCCTGGGTTTTCTCTATATTCCTAGGAGGACATCTGATCATCTCATCTGAAGAATAATGATTGGAGTTTGTAGGAAAGCAAATGTGCACAATAATTTACAAGCTGTGAACAGGCAGCTACAAATTTCACAGCTCCCACTGCAGTGCATTCACAGTTTAGAGATTCATAAATCTCTATGACTCTTCAAGACCATTTGTTAGCATAAGACATCAACTACCAGAAAGAATGTATTTTCTCCTCTTTCTTCTTTTATGATTTACACGGGTCACATCTCCTATAATTCTCTATTTAAGATATACATCAAATGAATATGGAATCATTTTAGGAAAATAGCTTTTCTGACAGTTAAAGTGGCAGTGATATATTAATTGGCTATGTTCATTCCGTGAATAGTTCAATATGATGTACAGGTATCTGAAGTATTATGGGGAGAATTGCTGAGACCTTTATTCAGAAAGACCAAGATTCAAACTTCCCTTTGGGTATATTTTACCAGTGTAGTTTAGTTTTAGTTTAGTTTATTGATTTGATATACCCCCTTTCAAGCCAATGTCAAAGCGATGCATAATTTGAAAACAACATAAATATATACAAAAGATTACATCATGCATCAACAACCTAACCAATAAGAATGTAATAAAATCTAAAAACAACAGTCACTGAAAAAAACCATCAATAACAAATAAAAGAAGGAAAAGGAAAGGAAGGCTAAGGACCAAAGATCTGTCTAAATCTAAAGAGTCAAGCTTTGGCTCCTTTTCGGAACCCTGAATAATTGAGCTCTGCCCTCAGATTGAGAGAAAGCACATTCCAAGGGCCTGGAGCTACATAGTTATAGGCAGTGCAACAAGTACATTCAAGTCTTATAACAGATGGAAGGGGGAATGGCAAGAACTTCCAGCTGAAAGATTTCTAACAGGCAAAAAAGGAAATACATTTACCAAATAAATAGGATAACCTCTATATAAGTGTAGGGGACCCCCAGATGGCTGGCTAGCTGAAACCGGGGAGCTACAATGCTGCGGTCCATCATGGAAACAATTTTCCTGCCTAAGTCTCAATTCACTGCTTCTAGCCACTGGGCAGGGGAGTCTTCCAGGAGGCAACAAGAAAGTAAAAATGTAAAACCGTAGGCTGGGCTGGCAAGACAGGAGCAGGCTGGGCAGACGAAGGCAGGAACAGGCTGGGCAGAAGCAACACACAGTACAATGTAGCTGGACTTGTTGCCAAGGCAATGAGAGAGAGGCAGAGAGGGCCCTTTATAGGGTTAAGCATGTGATGTCATCAGGAGGCGCCACAGGGTTTTTCCCACCATTAACTCTGCTTGAGTTCAGCCCTAGGGGAGCATCAGAAAGCTGCAGGAATTGCAGCGTCCGGCCACACCGCAGTGGCATCCTGCCACGCTTCTAGGAGGCCAACGTTGGGGTGAGAGAGCCAGGAAATGTAACATAAACATTTTGCGCAATTGTCTCAAGGTGCTGGGCATGCATGTCAGTGGTTTATCTAGACAGAAGGACCTTCCAAACAACAAAGAAATCCCTGGCCAGTTTCAACTATCTAGTAAAACTACCATTATAATTATTCAAGAACATCAGTCATTAGAAATTCTATATTGGGGTGGGGTCTCTACAAAATAGGACAGAATCCCAATATAAACCTTGCATCTCAAGTTATACAATATCCTGCATTTCTAGAAAATCCCCCAACAAAGTGAGCAGAGCAGAAACAGGACATTTTCCTTTACCACTCACTACAGAAAAATAATATTCAAATTCAGGTGTTATCTCAGTAATAGCAACATAAGTTCCTTCTACTACCAGGAACATTGTGTAATAATTCAAAAACCTGCAAAAAATATATTGAGAACTTGTAGGAAACCTGCAATACCTTAACCCTCTAGCTTCCAGACTACAACATTAACAACCCTATCTATGAAAAGGCAACACTGCAAATATTACACCAGGCCCTAAATCACCAATACACCTCCAGTTATGAAAAGAGAATAAATCAGGCTGCTACAGATCCTTACACAGAAACTGCACTGCTAGTAGAATTCTTCACCTCGGTCACACATGTAGAAAACAAAATGACCTACACCAAATTACAGAATAAAGAGACTGTAAAGTATAAACAGAAATGCACAAACAAAAACAGAATTAGAAACTGCAAGAAGCCAGACTTTATATGCAGTACAACAATGGAAAAACAGACATATAGCATTCCTCATATCACATGAAACAAGAAAATCAAGAAATATAAAACATCAATCTTAAAAGTAAAACCAAACTAATAAAAAATACATATTTCTAAAGAGCTGACAAAAGAATAACATCCAATAATTGAAAACTCATAAAAAGCTTTTTAAAAAGTTCCCAAAAATCAATAAAATATTTCAAAAGATCAGATACATCGAATAACACCTAATAATTAAAACTAATAAATTTCCTGCTCTCCATACCTGGGAAATTTTGATTTCCAGTCACCCTGAGATTATTGTGGATTAGTTGAGAGTAGGTATGTGGGGGGAGGCACACAAACTATCCTCTGTCATATACACACATACCTGCTCATATACACACAAAGAAGTTCTCATGCACTCCCTCCCTCTCCCTCTCACAACACATACATGCTTTCACACACACACAAACATGTCAATATATGCACTTCCTATCTCTTTTACACACACATATATGTTCACATACACACTCCTTCTCTTTCTCACTCCCACACATGCACTCCTTCTCTCACACACACATGCTCCCATACACCCTCTATCTCACACACATATACACACACACACACACATGCTCTCACACATACTTCCTGTCTCTCACACACATATGCTCTCTTACTCACACACATGCTCAAATACACTACCCCTCTCTCTTTCACAAACACACACACATATACTTCCTCTGTCTCACACACACACACATATGATCACATACACTACCACTCTCTCTCTCACACACACACACATACTCTCTTTCAAGGCTCTCATCTGGGGTCTCCCCTCATCTCTGCCAGTCTCTTCTTGAGTCGCCATGGAATGGGATCCACCGCAGCCCTTCTGAGTCTTTTTTTGGGCTGTCATGGCGTTGCAACTGTCCCTTCCCGACAACTTCACTCAGCCTACCTTTCTTTCTTTGCACCTCCTCTTGCTGTGGATGGACGCCTGGCTGCCGTGGCGTCTGCCTGCCGTCCTCTCCGGCATCCCCAGACTGGCTTGGGCACTGCCTCCCGCCATGCTCTGCTGGTGCCTTAGGATGCGCACACGCCGCGCAACCCTCACTTATTTCCTACTTGGAGCGAGCCTCAGTGGCGTCCCCCTGTGATGACGTTTCGCTGCCCGGATATTTAAAGCCTACAATGTTTGCTAAAACAAGTAATTGTTTTAGTTAAAATGTTTAGTTAAAACATTTACTTGTTTTAATTTGCTAAAACAAGTAAATGTTTGCGAAAACAAGAACTTGTTTGTAAAACAAGTAATCATGTAAAACAAGTAATCATTTTAAAACCATATGTAAACAAGTAAAACAAGAAATCTTGTGAAATTTGTATATCTGCAAACTATGTTCCATCTATCCCTTTTCTCTCTTCAATTTTAGTTCATCATGTTCGCTGTTCCGGAGCCTCCTTCCTCTTGCCTATCGGTTGTCCTGTCCCCCCCAATCCCCTATTATTTGTACTTTCCACCTTTTGTTATTATGTAAACCGATATGATGTGTACTTTAATGTCAGTATAGAAAAGCTGTTAAATAAATAAGTAAATAAATAAATAAATAAATAGCCTTTGAGTAGGCAAGGGGGATATCTTACGGATGGGATTCGCTCTCCGTATTCAGCTACTCTGCCTTTCCAATTTCCATTGGACTCTTAACGCTAACGGGGTACCCGCTCCTCGGGGGCATCACTTGCTTTTCAGGTCGCTATCAGGAAACTGGTACTCGCTCCTTGAGGGCCCATGTTCCCTGACTCGCTGCCTGCTCCTACCTTCTCTTCTGCCTGGAAGGAGTCGCTATCTTCAACACCAGTGAGTACTACCATCTTCATCTCAGAGCTGTTCCCTGGAACCAGGTACTCGCTCCTCTAGGGCCTGCCTCCGTTCCAGCCCTGGTGCCATTTCCTACATGGACCTGCTGTGTGAGTACATCGCCTTCAAGCCTCTCAGCTCTCAGGGATCAGATACTCGCTCCTCGAGGGCCTGCTCTCCCTATCCTGGGGTTCTCCATACTGGGGCTTTGTGCATATTCCACTGTACTCATTATTCTCAGTTCTTTCCACTACATCACTGCTACCGGAGGAGTTGCTGTTCCAGCGCCTGAGGGATACTAGCCCAGCCGGGCTACTTTGACTGCTCACTACTGCCACCTCTGGTGGCTTCATCACATTATCTAATAGATCAATCTCTGTGTTTGTGTGTCCTAAGCTGAGCCTGACCTGTGTCCCCTCATGGAACTTCCCCCTGTGAGCGTGGTCAGCTGCCACAGTGTCCAAGGGTCCACCCCAACCTCACTAATTATAACACATGGATTGGGATCTGTGGCACCTGAGCCTTTTCTTTTCACTGCTGAACAGCAGCCTAAGACCCAAGGCACCAAGGAAAAAACTCAGGACATGAGTGCCATGTGCCAGAGTTAATGATGCTCCTTACTCTACTGTACTATCCCTTCTCTCCATCATACAAATGTAACCCCATCCTGGTTGCAGACTGCAACCCACTGGGGCCATAAAAGAATTTGTTAGTCTCTTCAAGGCTGGAACCACTTTGACTAACTTTTACGCAGTCCCTCTTTCCCCAAGGGTTAGGATCCTTGATTGGTGAGAGGGTAAAGATTCACTTTCTGGGTCCAGAGTGCTAAATGTGATTTTACTTTGAATTTTTTTTCCATGGGAGAGGCGTATCTTCTCTTCCTTGTGTGTGCTGTGCATGCCAGGAACCACACTGAAGCCAGTAATTATGTCCAAAAATGAAAGGCTTTACTGATAGAAAGATCAGTTGAAAATGGCACAATTAACTTAGTCCTCAACACCACATCATTTTTCCTTTTTTGTTAGTCTCTTTCCTCAGTCTGTTCATGGGCTTCCTTACCTAGGCAAGGTGAAATTTCGACCTTCCAGGGCTTGAAAAAATAGAGGTCCCAGGTTGGCAGGGTATCCTTTACATGGGTAGGATGACATCCCCCTTCTAAACTGGCAAAATTATTGTCCAAACCTCTCTCTCTAGGGTGAAGACTCCAGATGATTGTCCTTAATGAACTTAAATGTCTCTTTACTCAGAGTTAGTCTGCTATTCTTTCTTTTGGGATCCCTGATAGGAGGGATCTAAGCTGGAAACAGCTCAATGGAAGAGGGGAAGCCAAAACTTCCCAGATCTTTTAAAAAAAATTCTTCTCCCCAAAAATGATGCAAACCCCAGAAGGCCCTGGCGCCAGGTCACCACCTTCCTCCATCCTCTTTGAGGGTATAGAGGGGCAGGTTTTCCTGAACCTACACGGCCCCAGAAACTGGGTTCTCCATTCCCTGAGTCCAGGTGGTGCTGCACAGGGTCTCACCAGGCTTCCTACAGCTTACAATTTTCAAAAGCCCTCAAAATATCCTGGGATACTGACCCCTACCCACTAGGGAGTGGATAGGCAGAGCAGATCCCCAACCTAGCTCACAGATTTCCAGCAGGGCTTGTTGGAGTCCTTCAAAGCAGGCCCAAATAAATCAACTCAGGAAAAACTCCATACACCTCCTCTAACTTCAAAAACAACTCAACTGTCCCTAGAGCTTCTAGGAGAGAGCTGCTGTAAAACCTTTCAAAGGGGACCGCATTTCAGCATCCTCAAAGGAGACTCTGTACTTAATAGTGCCTCCCCCTTTTTTATTAACCTATATTTATTATCTGAACCAGAAATTACTCAGGGCTTACTGGTAACGTGACTGTAGTGTCCATTGCACAGACATTATTCACTGTCTCCGCTTTACTTGGAGCTCCCTCAACTCTTGCTCTTCCCTCTTTCCCCCTTCCCTTAGTCACAACTCTCTCTCTCTCTCTCTCCTCCCTATCTTCCACCTTTAATATCCCCCAAACTCCTAACTCTATCACCTCCCTTTGCAATTTACTCTCCCCTTACTCAAGTCTTCTCCCCTTTGCTAACCCTCTGCTTCCTCCCATCTTGTTCTACCCTCTCTCCCACTCTTGTTTTCCTTTCCAACTTTTGCTCTCTCTCTCTCCCCACTCTTATCCACGCCAAACTCTTGCTCCCCTTCCCCTCAATCTCCAGTCTTTAGCTCTCCCATATCTCCTCCATCCCACACTCTTACTCTTCTTCTCACTCTCTTCCTGTCACCCCCTTGGCTAGTGTTATGCTGGCGGCAGCAGCAGCAGGAACAGAAAAAAAGTACTTCCAAGCACATTTGCTGCTTCTCCGCATCCCACCATTGGTTGCTTCATTCTGTTCAATAGAACCAATCAGCAGTGGGAGGCAGGAAGGCAGCAACAGGCTGCAGGACGTTTCATTCTCACTCCTGTCTTCACAGAGGTTCCAATGCTCACCCAGGACTAGTTCTTCTAATATACACATCTGAGGCCTGTTGAATTCTAATATTTTTGCCTTTCCTGTGAGAGCCTTCCTACCCAGGAAAACAATGCAAGTTTTGTTTAACCTGCTTCCCTAGAAAGGCATAGTTCTTTCCCCTCAAGTAATATCTCATGGGTAGTATCTCCAAATAGAGAAGAGCATTCGTTTTCTAACAAAATGAAAACTGCAACAAAAACCATGTTTCATCTTGTTTCATTAGAAAACGAAATGAAACTATGTTTTAAAAAATCCGGCCAATCCATGTTTTTTTTTCATTTCCTTTTGTTTGAAAATGAAAAATAAAAACAGATCTGCCAACGTTTAGAAATGTAAATCCTTCTCATGCACACCCATCACAGACTCCCCAAAAACCTAAGTGGCTAGGCACATCCCGAATGTAAATAGCTCATTATCATTTCCTTCAGCAGAGTCTCCATTAATTATCTCATCACAAAGATAAGGTAATTGGCCTGTAATTTTCAACTTCCTCTCTGCTACCATTTTGGTGACGCAGTCCACATCCAATTTCTCCAAACTTGCAGCTCAACTCTCATCTCCAGAGGTCTATTGAACAGGTGATCTAGTGGGCCAGCCAGCACCTCTCTGAGCTCCCTTAGTACCCTGGGATGTATCTCTTTGGTATATATCATGGTATATATCCCACACCCATCCATACTCTTGCCAACCAGCAATGGTTCTCCTCCAAGGTCTTCTTTAGTGAACATCAAACTGAAAGATTTGATCAATATTTCTGCTTTTCCCTCATTTGTCTCCCTTAATGACCCTTATAATCTGAATATTCACCTAGGATCTTTTCTCCCTTCTCAGACAAATGCAGGGCATCACTATAGTAAAGTCCTTTTGTCCCTCTAAGTAAATTTCCAGTCCCCCCCAAAAAAAAATCTTCAGTCTATATATTTAAGGTCCTGGTGCAACACAAGCTATTTTCCCCTCTTACTATACACACACAGGTAATAGCTCAGAAAAATGTCATTGCCCTTGTTAGCTCCTTAAGACCTTCCCTGTAACATTATAGATAGTAACATGCTGGTTATTTAGGTAAAACTAGGCCTTCTTCCAGAAAGACTGGACCATTGTGGTCTGAACAGGAGCAGTAAACCTCTTTATTATTTCTCATGGTGCCTTATAACCTTTGCTGACAACTTTATTAACACAGCCTCTATCTGAACAAGCTGCATGCCGAACTACTGAATGTTATGCGCTCCAGCATACTTTGATCATTTTTTAAAACTTGAACACTTTTTGGACTACACTGCCTTGATTCCTAGCTTGGCCTTTTATGCTCTATTCAACACCAGCAATACTAAAAATCCACTTTGTATCCTGACTAGCCAAGGACCTAGATAGGCATTTAACTTTCTTGTCTCTTCTCTCTCTCTGTAATCCTGCCCCTAAATCTATTCTCCTGATGACTGAGTAATCCACAGAAAGAGTTTCCTCTTTTTCAGGGAAACTCTTCCAACACTCAACCTGGCTTCTGTTTTGCAGTGAACTCCCTCCTTCAACTCTGTCTTCATCTCAAAAGCTTCTGGGGGACTTTCATTTATTGCCAGCAGCATGAAGAAATTCTGTAGTGGTATCATATGGGGGCTGTGCCTCAAAATCACAGCTCTTGTCCTTCTTGAGCCCACTATAGTCTATTCATTCCTTATTTTCTAATCTTTTGAGGGAATAGAGGCAGACTTGCAAAACTCTGGATAAAGGAAGAGGCATAGTTATTTCTGGCTAATTCTACTCTGAGCGGAGTAGAATTGGCCAGAAAGAAAAATACAGCTTGGGCAACACCAAAGCCTTCAGAAGGTCTCTGTAAAGACTACAACCCCAGAGTTATTATACTGCACCATTCTCATTTCTGTACCTTTTATTCCGGTTTCAATAATAAAAAAAAGATCCGTTTCCAAATTTCCTTTCCCAATTCTCCTTTGTGACTGCTACAGAGCTCTAAAATTAAGCTTGAGCTTAGGGACCACTATATAATGAGAAAGATTAGAGAAAGAGTCTGCACATTCACTGAGAAAAGGATACATAAGAAAACCAGGATATAGGGTGAGTGAATGTGGGTGGGAGGGATGGATGGAGCAAAAAAGCATTTGAATCACTATCCCACCTCCGTCTCAAGGTAAAATAAAACAGCAAGTGATAAAAGAGAATTGAACAATTAAGAAATTTCAAAGTAGTAGTTGTTGCAGGAAATATTGGATAATGTTATTTGTTTAATGATTATTCAGCAAAGGAAGCAACCCTTCTTTTAGAAACACTTTAAACAGAACCAGGTATCTTAGGTAGCTAATTACATTAAGAGTAGGAACTCAACCCAGTGCCAAGATATCCAACCATCTTTTCCAATATGTATTGTTCTTTGCAGATACAAGTGACATAGATTAAGTGTCTGCTTAGCTACCAAAATATTTAAAAATGTGACAAGACATATAATTCATCAAATCCCCAATGCATTAAATCCCAATGATGATGATATTCTGCTTTTTGTCAAAACTGAAGCTGAACTTAGAGTTACACTACAGGCAGTCTTTCTGTGAGTGTTTGCAGATAGAGGATTACACACAACAAAGCCAAATGTGAATTTAACATGACCACTTGGGAGTCTTAAGAGGCGCATCTTTTCAAATGCTGGCATGCAACCTGACTCTACAGAGGTAGAGATTATCAAAATGACTACAGTTCCTTAAAAGTATTGATGAAATTAACTAATTTCCGGAGATGGTCAGCAGTTATGTTAGAGGCAGTAAAGATTTTTCTACCATCAGTGAACCTTTGAGAAATCTTACCACACAAAAAAAATGTATTTCCTACAATTAAGAAGCTCCTCAGTTCAACTAAAGTTATGATATATTTTGATCCTAGCTTACATACAAAAGTAACTGTTAATATCATATCAGCAGATCTTGGAGCCATCTTAGCAGAATACAAGCCAGGTGACCCACCAACCAAACAGAATCTTCTACGCCAGAAGAAGCATCATAGAAGCTGCAACAAACTATTTACAACCAGAAAAAAAGAGAGTTAAGCTGTTGTCTGACACACATAAATATGGAATTCCCTGGCTAGGAATGTCAGTTCATATTCAGCTAGATATGCAAGGCGTTTTCCCCAAGTTGTGTCTATGGAAAAAAAATGCCTGGGGCATATGGCCTACAAGGATATCAGGATATCAGTAAAAAAAAAAAAAAAAAAGTCCTCAGAATAGGCAACCACAACAATCCTGCTGCTCATTTCTCATGCCAACAAATTGCTATAAGCGTTATGATCAACAGAAGAGGAACACAGCTTTCAAGTTGCTCATTCAGTACCAAAGGCACTTACACTTGATTCTAGAAAAGAAATAACTAAGCAGCAAAAGATATTATTCAGTCAGGAAAACAGTTAGAGATTCATAAATGCAAATTCCCAGAACAGATGTTGAAGTAGCAGAATTTAAATATTTCTAAATTATCAAAAAGGAACTTTCTGTTCTTTGGGCCTAATTTTCAAAGCCATTTACAGGCATAAAACACAGGTTTATGCACATAGATGGTTGTTATAAAATAGGTGAGGCTCAGTGCTCGTAAAAGTACACACATAGCCCAGTTTCCTACTTACTTTTATGGAAACTGTGGCGAGGCATTCTGGGTTAGATTTGGGGCAGAGCTGAAACTTACATGCAGGGAGCCTAACTTTCAAAACTATTGTTGGTACAGCATTTCCATGCATAAGTGGACATGGAGAGATTTATGCTAGTATTTTATAAACTGTGAGGTGGGAACTGCACCAGAAGTACACGTGTATAGTTCAATACCTCTGAATGTTTTCAATGCAGGAAAATGCATATTTTCTCTTCATATGTTATATACATATGCGCATATATTCTGGATGCATAAAAAAATATAACCCTGATTTGTACACAGAGAGAGGTATTTTCTAAAGTCTGTGCATATAGGGTAGATTTATAACATGCGCACACGTCCATGTGCATGCGGTTCTCGGCACATGCACGTGGACATGCTGATTTTATAGGCCCAAAAAACAGGAAGGAAGTCTTCTAGCAAAGCCATGAGGAATATAAAACAGAAAAGCCGAAGTCCTCAAAAATATTTATTAGTAAACAATAGGGCACTTACTGAAATATTATTTACTAATAAATATTTTTGAGGACTTCGGCTTCCCTGTTTTATATTCCTCATGTTGATTCTATAACATGCGCGTGCTGGTGGCCATGTGCAAGGGGGGTGAATTTATATAAACTCCGCCCAGCGACGTAATCGTCCTTCCCCAGTTCCCTCCCAGTCTGCTCCAATTAAGGAATGGACTGGGAGGGAACTTCCCTAACACCCCTGCCTAACCTACCTTCCCCTTCCCCTCTCTTCCACACCACCTAAACCTAACCTACCTTGGCTCAGTTTTTTTATTACTTGCTGTTCCTCAGGAGCAGAAGTAATTTACGTGCAACGGCCGGCTGCCGGCACACGCTTCTCTGGGACAGCGGCTAATGGCCACTGTCCCGGCTGGCTTATGTCCCGCCCCGCCCAGAATACGCCCCCCAGCCCGCTCCTTTGAAGAAGCCTGGCACTTGTACGAGTATCGGGGTCTAGGCGCGTGGCCGGGCCCCTTTGAAAATTCGCCTGGCGCGCACAAGGCCCCGGCCACGCGTGTAAACCCTGGGATTTACACGCGCAGGCCTTTTAAAATCTGGGTGATACCGTTTTGAAAATGTTGATGTTTATTCATAAACTTAGTATATCATTTTTCCATAATTAAAATCATAATGCAACAAATACATAAAATTAAAATATAAAACACAAGCAATAAATATTTACATGTATACTTGAAATCAACAGTTTGCCAATATCTCTTCCAGTTCACGCAGTCCCTCTCCATTTCACCTAGATCCTCTAGGACTTCACCCTCAACCCCCCACCGGTTCACCCAGACCTGGCATCCAAAAACTGCGGGCAAGAGAGAAATCCAATTTCACTTGCACCAGTCAATTAGCAGGTGTAAAAGTATTTGAATAAGTTTGGCAATGTATACACTTATATGTCTTACAAAATAGCAACTACTGCCCATACGTCTGTCTGATCCCCACTACGGAACACCCTTAGCTCGACCCTTTTTTCCACTGAAATGGAAAATATGTGTATACCTTCAATGTTAATAAAAAAGTATACCTGTAAGTACATGCTACTTGTGCGTATATATGCTGCTTTTACATGTGAAAGCCCTTTGAAAAATTATGTCATAATTTTTTATTTTAAAATGTATGCATGTAAATTAACCCACATAAACTATGGCCACCGAACAGATGTAAATTTGTGCAAGTTAATCTGTGCATATACCAGACCAACAACTATTTCCAAGTTTTCAAAACTAATTTATGCACATAAAATCACTTTGAAAATTTGGGATAAAGTCTGTGCATAAAAGATACGTGCAGAGTTTACCTGAAGCGCACAATGATAAAATCATCCTCCATCTGATCCTTTGGAATATCAGGCTAATGATTCCTTGCTTCCTGTACCATCTTATTCTAAAAAGTGCATAAAAGGTCATCGTAGCAAAAACATCTTTTTAGGGGAAAGGTATGATATCCCTGTGGGGGTCAACTCATAGAGGATATTTTGAGAACCTGTTAAGCATGCGACGTAGTTCCCTCAAATACAAAACCAATCCTTCTAAAGATGTCCACATTACCTTCAACTTAATAGGATGAAACAACAGATGTCATTTATGGTCTTCTTCCTAATGGCAAATATTTCCTTGTCAGAATTAATGACCAGTCAAGATATCCTGACATCACATTCATCTCATCTTCAGCTGCCATGAGAGCAATAACCAGAATGAGATTAAAATTGTTCTGCCTATGGCATCCCTTGGATAGTGAAAACTGACAATGGTTCTCAATTTAATGAACACACATTTCTTCAATTTGCTACCTTATCTTGGCTTCAAGGAGCTCACTCTATGAAAGGCACAAGCAAATGGAGTTGCTAAACGTTTGAGGGTGAATTTTGAAAGAATTGCTCACATTAAAAGGCTCAGATACTCGCGTATCTGGGCCAAGCGCGAGAGACTCGAATTTCAAAATGGTCAAATTATGCAGTATATGCGCGTGTGTGAGCAATCAAACATGCTGGGAAAAGGGACGGAGTCAGGGTGTGTCAGGGGCGTTCCAGGGCGGGGACAAGATTTACACATGTAAATCTGTATTTTAAATCTGGCAGCCACAGCATGCAGCAGGCTGTGAGCCACTCATATTTACTTCTGCTCTTGATGAGGTATAAGTCTGAAGAAAACTCATTTTAGGCCAAAAACCACTGGGTAAGGGGTCTGAGTAAGCAGGTGGGAGTGCAGGCTGAAGGACCAGAGGTGCCTGGATGACCTCGAGATAAACTGGTGGACAAATTGGTAAAACTGGGAATGCTCTTCACGCAAGAATGTTTTAAAATCTGCATACTTGTACATGTTAAAGCCAGCAAAGTCCTAAGGAACTTCATTTGCTTGTGTAACCACTTAAAATTAGGAACATATATATGCACGTTAGATATATTTTAAATCAAGTGCATACATTTGTGCGGAAGATTTAAAATTCCAGCATTATGTGTGCTTTTGTGCTCATATGCACGTATTTGAGCACCGATGTGCTCATTTTAAAATTAATGTCCTATAAATATATTAGGAAAGAGTGTACAAACAGCTCATGTGGAACAACAGCCATTGTGGAACATCAGGCATAACGATAGTCCTCATTCATCAACCAATGTTTCTCCAACTCAACTCATCTTTAAGAGTCTGATTCATCTGCGCTGTCTAGATACTGAGTTCCAACAAATTTGGGAGGATACATGAATCAGACTGCGCATATAAAAATACAAATAAAAGACACTTACACATATCGGTGAATTAAACTTTGCAGATTAGTGTGAGAGTGTAGAGAATATATTTTTGGGGCCATTCCAAGCATTTTTTTGGTTGAATATCTCCCTCATATCTACTTTCGTGACAGTTGTCCATTGTGTCTTTTCCAATATGCACCTTCCAGAGCACAATTTTATTTTGCACAGATCAAATCTGTAGCCCATTTTCAAATTAATTTAAAATAACTTTTTTTTTAAATTTGAACTGTTTAAGTCAAAACAAACTTAGGGGGTCATTTTCCAAGGAGTTACGGCAGGAAATAATTCCACAAATCGCGCTTACAGCCGTTAACGCGATTGCAAATTTTTAATTCAGGGGGCGGAGTATATGTTAAGTAGGAAAGAGTTATCATGTGCCGCAGCCAATAGCTACACCTCTTTCATTTGCAGTACATTGTGTGCTAGAGGCCAGTAAAGAGTTATTGTGGTTCATGATCAGCCTATTTCAGTGTTCTGGAGAGAGAGAGAGAGAAATTTGCTATAGTGTCTCTGCCCTAGACAGGTATTTGTATCCCTATGAGAGGCTCACCTAGTAACTCGAGGTGGGGATTAGGTATGAGTGTAGGGGGTTGGGGGCCACTTTCACATTCAACATGAGACATACGAACAGAACAGTGGTCTCTTGTGAAGATTTGATGGCCTTCGGAGTGAGGAAACTCACTCCAAGATGAGATTTGGGCAATGTTCTCCCCAGGACCGGAACACGGATGGGGCAGCCGGCCGACGCTCTCAGATTTACGTCTGCTTTTCGCAAGCGTAAATCGTGCGATAAAGGTAAAGGGGGGGGGTTAGATAGGGCCGGGGGGGTGGGTTAGGTAGGGGAAGGGAGGGGAAGGTGGGGGGAGGGCGAAGGAAAGTTCCCTCCGAGGCCGCTCCGAAATCGGAGCGGCCTCGGAGGGAACAGGCAGCGCGCGCTGGGCTCGGCGCACGCAGGTTGCACAAATGTGCACCCCCTTGCACGCGCCGACCCCGGATTTTATAAGATACGCGTGTATCTTATAAAATCCAACGTACTTTTGTTTGCACCTGGTGCGCAAACAAAAGTATGCGATCGAGCAATTTTTTAAAATCTACCCTTAAGTAAACTTGATTAATAGCCGTTAATGGACTTCTCCTCCAAGAACTTATCCAAACCTTTTTTGAACCCAGCTACACTAACTGCACTAACCACATCCTCTAGCAACAAATTCCAGAGCTTTATTGTGCGCTGAGTGAAAAATAATTTTCTCCAATTAGTCTTAAATGTGCTACTTGCTAACTTCATGGAATGCCCCCTAGTCCTTCTATTATTTGAAAGTGTAAATAACCGAGTCACATCTACTCATTCAAGACCTCTCATGATCTTAAAGACCTCTATCATATCCCCCCTCAGCTGTCTGTTCTCCAAGCTGAACAGCCCTAACCCCTTCAGCCTTTCCTCATAGGGGAGCTGTTCCATCCCCTTTATCATTTTGGTTGCCCTTCTCTGTACCTTCTCCATCACAACTATATCTTTTTTGAAATGTGGCAACCAGAATTGTACATAGTATTCAAGGTGCAGTCTCACCATGGAGCGATACAGAGGCATTATGAGATTTTCCATTTTATTAACCATTCCCTTCCTAATAATTCCTAACATTCTGTTTGCTTTTTTGACTGCTGCAGCACACTGAGCCGATGATTTTAAAGTATTATCCACTATGATGCCTAGATCTTTTTCTTGGGTGGTAGCTCCTAATATAGAACCTAACATCGTGTAACTATAGCAAGGGTTATTTTTCCCTACATGCAACACCTTGCACTTGTCGACATTAAATTTCATCTGTCATTTGGATGCCCAATCTTCCAGCCTTGCAAGGTCCTCCTGTAATGTATCACAGTCTGCTTGTGATTAACTACTCTGAATAATTTTGTATCATCTGCAAATTTGATAACCGTATTCCTTTCCAGATCATTTATATATATATTGAAAAGCACCGGTCCAAGTACAGATCCCTGAGGCAGTCCACTGTTTACCCTTTTCCACTGAGAAAATTGACCATTTAATCCTACTCTCTGTTTCCTGTCTTTTAACCAGTTTGTAATCCACGTAAGGACATCGCCTCCTATCCCATGACTTTTTAGTTTTCGTAGAAGCCTCTCATGAGGGACTTTGTCAAATGCCTTCTGAAAATCCAAATACACTTTTGGGTAGATTTTTTAAAAAAGCGCGATCGCGTACTTTTGTTTGCGCAGCAGGCGCAAACAAAAGTAGGCTGGATTTTCTAAGATACGCGCATAGCCGCGCGTATCCTCTAAAATCCTGGATTGGCACGAGCAAGGCTGCCGATTTTGGGCAGCCTGCGCGCGACGAGCCGCACAGCCTGCCTCCGTTCCCTCCCTTACTCTACCTAACCCACCCCCCCGGCCCTATCTAAACCCCCCCCTTACCTTTGTCCCTAGATTTACGCCTGCGAGAAGCAGACGTAAATCTACGCGTGCCAGCAGACTGCTGGCGTGCCGTCTTCCGACCCGGGGGCTGGTCCGCAGGCCTGGACCATGCCCCCGGGCCGGCGCCACGCCCCGGCCCCGCCCTTGAAACGCCGCATCATCCGGTCTCGCCCCCGACACGCCTCCTTCGAAAAACCCCGGGACCTACACGCGTCCCAGGGCTCTGCGCGTGCCAGCGGCCTATGGAAAATAGGCGCGCAGGCGCGCAAGGCGCTGCTCGCGTAAATCTGAGCGGATTTACGTGAGCAGGGCTTTTAAAATCTGCCCGTATATCTACCAGTTCACCTTTATCCACATGTTTATTAACCCCTTCAAAAAAATGAAGCAGATTTGTTAGGCAAGACTTCCCTTGGGTAAATCCGTGTTGACTGTGTTCCATTAAATCATGTCTTTCTATATGCTCTACGATTTTAATCTTGAGAATAGTTTCCACTATTTTTCCCAGCACTGAAGTTAGGCTCACTGGTCTATAGTTACCCCTGGAGCCTTTTTTAAATATTGGGGTTACATTGGCCACCCTCCAGTCTTCAGGTACAATGGATGATTTTAATGATAGGTTGCAAATTTTAACTAATAGATCAGAAATTTCATTTTTTAGTTCCTTCAGTACCCTACGATGCATACCATCCGGTCCAGGTGATTTGCTAGTCTTTAGTTTGTCATCTGGCCTACTACATCTTCCACATTCACAGTGATTTCATTCAGTTCGTCTGACTCATCACCCCTGAAAACCATCCCCCCAACATCCTCATTAGTAAACACGGAAGCAAAGAATTCATTTAGTTTTTCTGCAATGGCCTTATCTTCCCTAAGAGCCCCTTTAACCCCTCGGTCATCTAATGGTCTGCGGCAAAAAGAGGTGCTAGGGACACTAGTGTGTCCCTAGCGCCTCTTTTTGGACAGGAGCGGTGGCTGTCAGCGAGTTTGACAGCCGAAGCTCAATTTTGTCGGCATCGGTTCTCAAACCTGCTGACAGCCACGGGTTCGGAAACCGGACGCCGACAAAATTGAGCATCCATTTTTCAACCCGTGAGCCGTGGGCCCATTTTAAATTTTTTTTATTTTTTTTATTTTTTACTTTTTTTAACTTTTGGGGCCTCCGACTTAATATCACCATGATATTAAGTCGGAGGGTGCACAGAAAAGCAGTTTTTACTGCTTTTCTGTGCACTTCCCTGGCGCCGGCAGAAATTAACACCTACCTTTGGATAGGCGCTAATTTCTTAAAGTAAAATGTGCGGCTAGGGGTAAAGCTAGTGCGTCGAAAATGTGCGTCCAATCGAGGGTTAAAAGTGTGCTCCGCTGGAGCGCACTGTACTGTATCGGCCTGTTTGTGAGGAGGGCCTCCCATTGTTCACCAACTTCCTGTATCCTCAGGTGCTGCAGGCTGCAGCTTCCTCTGGAACCAGGTATGAGTGTAGGGTTTTGCTCCTGAGGGTTGACTGAGAATTCCTCCAAATTAGCTCTGAATGATGTTTGCTTGCAGTATCCTTGGATCTGTCTGGTCTGGAAGTCAGATGCTAGACTTGGGAGTCAAATCCAAGTCTTCTGAACTGGACCATACAGCACAGCCATTGGGCCAATCTTTCCCAAAAAAGTAATTTTTTAATAGGTCGATATTTGGTGTACCACTGAGCAGGAAGATGACCCTGGTAAAGGATAACTTTGCTCGAATATTCAACAGAACAAAGCCAGATAAGTGTTCTACTGAACATGCCCAGTCAAAGTTAGCCCGATAAAGTTATCCAGGTGACTTTAGGATAGGCAGTTTTCTGTCTAGATTTATCTGGCTAACTTTAGCATATACCACTGCATATTGGCGCTCACCAGATAAAATGTAACTATGCTCCCAGAATGGCTTCATCACTGCTTCTATTTATCTGACTAAATTTTGTGTAGGTAATTAATTATTCAGACAAAATGTATCCAGACAGCAGGAGGAAATATTCAAATCTTGGATTTTCTCCAGTTAACTCAGAAAGTTACCCGGGCAAACCCTTTGAATATCAACTTCTAAGTGCTTAGGAATATATTTTGTATGGATTTGTAAGAACTGTTTCTACCATTATGAGATATACAGTATTACTGATGACTAGTATTAAGCCACATAAGTTACTTGCAGTACAGGCTTATTAATCAAAATAGGCTTCTGTGATGTGATATCTTCAAAAGTACTCTGTTCAAGAAGAGCTATGCTTTGTATCAAACTGGATTTGGCAGTGAGCACAGGGTTTACAAATTTCTGATGTCAAGCCCCTGCTACAGTTCCATTTGTTTAATACGGATTGGAAGAAAGTGAATGTATAAGAGAGAAGATATCCAGATGTGCAGTTGAAGTCTAGGTGTGGATCAGTTTGTGATGAAGGATTTTCCAGAGTATAGGAAGTAGCACCTGTGAAAGATTAAACAGAGATTTAAACTTGCTACAAAGTGTGCTGTGATCTTCTTTTAATTAGAAAGACTTGAAAAAGTCTAATTTAGGTTCTAACCAAAACACTTTGTTATACTGCTGCTATTACCATTATTCTGCACTTTGCAAAATATATTAAGAAAAAAAAGCTCCATTTGTGGGTTTTTTACTTTATATTTTAAAAAGTGAAAATAGTCAGAAAAGAAACAATAGTCCTCTTAGATTAAAACATAAAGATAACTTGCCTATACTTTCCAGAAATTGTGTTAAGTCTGTAAAGACAAGTAAAACAAGTTTGGAAGCTGTAGCTTTCAAATAACCATGCATCAGACAGAGCATTAAAAAAAAAAAGAATGAATCTGTAAACTATTTCTTATGGTAAAACTGACCACATGTCTTTTAAGTCTTTTGACATAGAGCATCTTATGTGTATGTATGCCTTATGGCTCCCTTGTAAGTGGAATCTTTTTCTAATAAAATGCATTGTTTTTAATGCACTGACCAGATGACGACCTCCTGCTGGAAAGCACTTTTGATTCATGGGATGGCTAATGTTATTTTAACTGAAAGTTAGACTTGGCCAGATTCAGTTGAAACATTGAATAACGAGCCATGAAATTATATAAATAATGAAGCAATATTAATATACTAGTAAAACCATGCTACTTTCGAATACACAAATTGGCATTTTGAGAAATTTATATAAAAGCTGTTTGTGCACTTTGGGGCAACTTTATTGTGTATTGGAGGAGAGCTGGGTGAGGACAAACACACTATGATACATTGTAACATATATTGTGTCACATTGTTTTTTGATGTTTGATTTTTAATAGTGTGAATGGAGTGGGAGAATGGTGATAGTTAGTTTTAACTTTGTCTAGTGAGAGTCATGTTTTTACATTAATAAAAATATGTTTTGCATGATATCATTGTACTTTATAGTAGATTCTCTCACAATATAGAATGGGCCATTTAGAAAATAGCTAAGGGGCGGATTTTAAAAGCCCTGCTCGCGTAAATCCGCCCGGATTTACGCGAGCAGGGCCTTGCGCGCCGGCGCGCTGGCGCGCCTATTTTCCAAAATCGGCAGCCTTGCGCGCGCCGATCCTGGATTTTAGCAGATACGTACTTTTGTTTGCGCCTGAAGCGCGAACAAAAGTACGCGAACGCGCTGTTTTTAAAAATCTACCCCTAAGAGAATAAACAAGCTAGTTAAGAGTGGCCATGGCCATACCTGGGAACTTTTGATTTCCCACTGCCCTGAGAATGTTCTGGATTAGTGTGTGTGTGTGTGGGGGGGGGGGGGTCTGCACACAAATTTTCTTCTCTCTCTTTCTCAAACATACTCTCTAAAACAGTGGTTCCCAACTTTTTTTTGTTTTGAGGCATATTCAGCACAGGGTTCCCTTCATCATGGCACATCACCACCTTCACCGTCATCACCTTTGCTTCCTTTCCCTCTCCCCCCACCCCCTGGCATAATCACTTTCCTCTCCCCCTACCCCTCTCCCTCTATTCATAGAATCAACACCTGCCCCTACTCCATGACATCATCACCCTCTCTTTCTTCTCCCCATGCCCCTGGCACCATCACCTTCACTCCCCTTCCCTCTGCCTCCATCCCCGTGGCATCATCATCATCACCTTCTCATCCCTTCTCTCTCTACCCCTTGGGCATCATCATCAACCCTTCCCTCTCCCTGCAACCCCCTGGCATCATCACCTTCTCACTTCTTCCATCCCCGGTATCATCATCACCTTCTCCTCCCTTCCCTCTTCCCCCCCCCCCCCCCCCCTTCATGGGCATCAACATCATCCCTTCCCTCTCCCTCCAGCTCCCTAGCATCATCACCTTCTCTCTTACTCCACCCCTGGCATCATCATCATTATCTTCTCCTCCCTTCCCTCCCCCCCAGTAATATAATCACCTAATCCCCATTCCCTCTCTCCGCACAACTCCAGAATCATCATCATCATCACCTTTCCTTTCCCTCCATTCTTATCCCCTACCCCCCTTGGCATCATCATCACCTTCTCTTCCCTCTCCCCTGTCATCATCACCTTCTTCCTTTCCCTCTACCCGCTGTCCCCTCCCCCCCCCCCCCCCCCCCCAAGCACCATCTTCTTTGCTTCCCTCTTCCTTTACCTCCCTGGCATCATCATTACCTTTTCCTCCCTTCCCTATCCCCCCCACAACCCCAGCAGCATCATCATAATTACCATCATCTCCTTTTCCCTTCTCTCTCCCCCTGGCATCATTACCTTCCCTTCTCTTTCCCCCAACCTCTTTCCACTCACACCCTGTGGTATATTCAGCTGTTTCTTTCACCCTTCTCTTTCCAATCTCCTGGAACAGGCAGAAGTCTGAGCAGTACTAACCTGGTGCTGCTTCTTCCTCCTCTAGCACAATGCTTCTCAACCCAGTTCTCGTGGCACACCTAGCCTGTCAGGTTTTCAAGATATCCACAATGAATATGCATGAGACAGATTTCCAGAAAGGAAAAAGGAAATGAAGTTTATCGGTGCCTCAACTTTCCTTATCAGCTCATCTTGTGGAACACGTGTATTTTAGCCATGGCACACCCATTGGTAAACACTGCTTTAACACACTCACTCACAGGCTCACTCTCTTGCATGCATATGCTCAATCACTTTTCACTCCTCTCATTCTCCCTCACACACTCTCTCTCTAACAAACTCACATGCTCAATCTCACAGACTCTCACACATACTTACTCACATTCAGGCTCACTCACACTCACTCTCTTATATATATATGTTCATTCACATTCTTATTCCTCTCCCACATATGCACTCTCTAACACAGGGCTTCCCAAATCTGTTCTGGGACCTCAGAGCAGTCAGATTTTCAGGATATCCACAATAAATATGCATGAAATAAATGTGCATATACTGAGTCTCCATGATATTCAAATTCATCTCATGCATATTCATTATGGATATCCTGAAAACCCAACTGGTTGTGGGATCCCCAGGATAGGTTTGGGAAATGCTGTTCTAACACACTCACATTCTCACTCTCCCTCATACACACACTAACACATAATCACATTCTCACTCCTCTCATTCTCCTACACACAAGCTTTCTTTATCACATTCACATGCTCACTCTTTCTCACACACACACTCACTCAACTTTCTATACCACACACACAGTCTCTCTCTAACATACTCACATTCTCACATGCCTGCTTTCACATACTCACACTCTCACATGCATGCTTACTCACAATTTCTAACATACATGCTTTTTCTCTCTCTGATACACACATTCTCTCTCTATTTCTTTAATCAACTCACTCTTTTTCTCCTCTCTTTCATTCCTTTCTTCTTATCTCCATCGCGCCCACCCCACCCACCAATGGCAGCAGCTTCCTCCTTTGGGCCTACACAGCCAATGGACTCCTCCTATTTTTCCAGTCTGATGCTGCTACTGCTCTTACTTGGGCTGTGCTGGAGGACCTGAGGACAACCCTTTCTTCTTCTTCTAGCCACTGTAGCAGATACAGCTATTGCTCCTACATCTCACCCACATGGGCCTACACAAAACAACTACTTCTCCAGGGCCATGTGGTCCACATCAGCTGCAGCACTTAAAGTTTTCCAGTGATTGCTCAGAGACCTACCAACTCAGGTATGCTGATGGCCCAGTGTTCAGCACTATACATGACCATATTGGAGACCATGTTTTGATTTCTGAACCTGGCTTCTGCTCCTCTTGCAGCAGTATCTCTAAATGGGTTTTACCCAGAAAATGATAGGAATGGATCTCACTCACAAGTCAGGGTATCTCTCCAATTTACTTCCAGTGCTCTGCTTAATACTTGAATTGTGCCAGAGAGCTTGCTTATAGTGTGTAAAGTGTAACCTACTGGTTAGTGTGGCAGGCTGAGAACCAAGGAAACCAAGGTTCAAATCCTGCTGACACTTCTTGCAACCCTGGGCAAGTCACTTCACTTTTCTATTGCCTTACGGGTCAACTTTAAAAGCATTGCTTGTATAAAAATTCCCACATACGTGCATATGTGCACAAGTAATGCAGATCTTAAAAAGCTGCAAAGTATGCATATATATACTCATTTGCGCATCAAAAATAAGAGAGCGGAAAAGGAGTGGGTAATACTTGGAGCATGGGCGGAACATGGACATGACCAACAGTTGCATGCGTAACTCCATATTTTAAAACCAGAGAGCGCAGCACACATTGATTTACTGCTGCTCCTTCAACCTATTTGTTCACCTGCATTTCCACACAGAACAGAAAACAACTGCATGTAATCACAAACCTCACCATGCAGTAAGACTTCCTCTGCTGCAGGCCTCGTTCAGGTTAACATAGGGACTCGAGACAATCGTTCAGGCACACCCTCGGCTTCCCTCTCCCCTCTTGTAAATAAGCATCAACAGTAAGACTTCCTCTGCTGCAGGCCTCATTCAGGTTTAGACTCCTCAACTCGAAGTGTTCATAAGCACTAAAGGGCAAAGGTCATAGGGTTGAAAGAAGGCTTTCCTTAGAGGTACATGTACCCTAAAAAGACACATTCATTAGATAAGTATGAATGCTTTGCCCATCTGATAATTTGTATTAATATTCCTTCATAATATTTGGTGTTTTGCATTTTCATTTTTGCTCCAAATTTCCTCCCATAAAGCTTATACTTACTCATCAATGTCTCCTCCAGTTTCTTCTCAGAGAAGGGGATATTTCATATCTTATATAAAAGCTTGCACTACCCTCTTTATTATACCCACAATTAGCCTTTTCTGAATAATGTAAAATTTGCTGGTACCTCCTGAAAGTTTTGGATACCAATCCTAGAAAAGTCTCTCATAAATAATATCTTGTATGTTTAAATGCAAATGTGCATTTTATTTAGTTGGCGTAAGCTTTGATCACTTTGATCAAACACAGACCATCTATCAGCCTCCTTACTGCCCCTCAATGTCATGATTGGGTCCAGACATTTTAATCAACCCTTCTATCTATTTTACCAGCAGATCTCCTGGTGTGGGGGTTTTTTTTTCCAGGTCTGGAATAATAATTTGCATGCTAACTGAATTCATGTACCATGCAGATTTGGCCCCCTGCTTTTCAAACAAAAATATGAAAATACAGAAGAAATAAAAGGCAAATTTTTCACGTTGAGTGAGTGATAAGGGGACAATTTTCAAATGAATTTCAAGATGTAAAACAGTTTTTATGTGCAGAAACAGAGTTTTATAAAATTGCCTGTGATGTGTGGGTAACCTTATGTGCATATCTCATGTTTGAGTGTTAGTTTACCCAGGCTCTGTGGATGCAGTCCATGGAGTTGAGTTTTCACTTACACACATGATTTTAAAAGATCTGCCTGTGAGTTTACAAGGGAAATTTATATGCTCTGCATAGCAGGTGTAACTCAGGCCAGTGTTTCTCAACCTTTCTGAGACCGAGGCACACCTTTATTAACAAAAATGTTGTATGGCACACCAGCCTGTGCAGAGCTGGCAGTGGTGGCACGAAGAGCTAGGGAAGCACTCAAAGCCCCATCCTTCTCTCTTAAAGCTTTACAACAAAAGCGGAGAAGGGACAAAGATGTGCATGCGAGCATTACAACGGACCACCTCCCTCTTTATACAAGTGCAGGAGAAGGAAGAAGTCAGTGTGCTGCGGGCAGCCGGCTCAGTTAATTGCCGTGGGTACCAAAACTCCTTCACTGCGGCTGCTTCCAACACTCAGAATTCGTTGCATCCAGTGCACCATGCATACCCTCATGTCTCATTCAGCCTGGAAATAAAACAGAAGCTGGAAAGACTGAAAGAAGGAGGCTCAGGAGGCGAAAGATGAGAAGGCGCAGTGTGAATGTTATGAGCTGCACAAAGCAGAGCCCAGCTATCCATACCTTACATGCTGCCCATTAATCACCACACTCTGGGGCTTATGCTGTAGCTAGGAAGAAGAGACATACATGATTACACACAGTAAGTGATCAGAAAGGAGTTCCTAGACGTATAAGAGCCACCATTGGTGCCATTTGCTCCTTCAAGATGCTGAAAACAGAGCCAGGTGCTGGTCTAGATCTGAGTATCAGGCAACGGTGACTTTTCTGTGGCACTCCTGATCAGGTCTGATGGCACTCCAGTGTTGCATTACACTGACTTAGGAAGATTCTTTTGGTGGAATAATTTAAAAAGTGAACATACACATGTGCATTACCCTTGAAAACTGGTGAAACCTATGTGTATCTTTGTCATATAATTTACCCATGATGTTACAAAATTACCCTCCCTAACTTTCATTCTTTTTTTTTCACTGATGGGAGGAGATCAGGAGCAGGAAATGACTATCTTTCGCTTCTCCAAATGTCAACATTTTTACAGTTTGTCCCATTTCAGTTAGAAGTTGCTAGTTCTTAAAATGCATTTTCTTATAACTTTCCCTCCTACCAGGGTTCCTCACATCCCAATCAGCTTTTCATCTGCTTCTTTATTTGTGTGCAGGAGATCAGACATGGAGCAAAAGCTGAATATGATGGCCTAAATTGCCAGTAATAGATGTAACTGTAATGAATCAGAAGGTGGACCCCTGTTCCCAGGTAGAGTTGGCGCTACCAAACGGACAGATAACCCTTTATATCTCTACCGTCGGAGGGCAAGGCTTGATGAGGTAAGTGTTGAATGAAGACTTCACCCTGGAAGCTCGTGATCTCCCCAGAAGGAGCCTGTAGGGATCCGGCCGCTGGGACTTAAGAACTCCCTGAAGACTAATGAAGGTCTGGATGCAGGCGCCTCTTGCACGTCGTGGATTCCAGATGGCTGGCGCCTCCAGCTGGTCATAGATAGTCCGGGAGTAGAAGTCGAAGGATAGTCCAAAGCCGGTCCAAGGGTCAAAGTCCAGAGAGAGGTCGAGAGCCGGTCCGGGAACAGACGGGAGAATGGTCCGAAGCCAGTCCAGGGGCAACACAGGAGAAGGATCCAAAGCCGATCCAAAATCAACGCCTGAGAATCACCACAGCCGGTCCGAAGGTCAGAAGCCAAAGAATCAATCCAACGGAGAGGAGGAGCAGAAGCGGGACGACGAACAGAGCAAATCCAGGAACACGGAGCACAGGTAACCAAGTACAGAGCCTCAATACCAAGGCAAGGTCTGTGGAGCAGACCTTGCCTTAAATACCCGAATTGAGGGAGGAGTTTGCTGGAGGAAGCTACGACAACTTCCTATCATGGCTCCTTTAAATCAAATAGCCTCATGCGCAGCTCTACAGCATGCAGGAGGGGGTGGAGACAATCCGGCACAGCAGGACCAAGCGGCCAGATCTCAGCAGCGGCCAAAGCCACGAAAAGGATTTCAAGAGGGTCTGCCTGCCCCCGCAGGAGCCCCTGGGAGGATCCGGCGCTGCGGGTGAGCCTCGGGTCCCGGCCGCGGACCGCCGCAGCCAGCAGGCATGACAGTCAGTCCCGGTCACGTACCGCCATGACCGGCGGCCATAACAGTACCCCCTTCTTTAGGCCTCCCTCTAGAAGGTCTGGGTTTTCCCGGATGAGCAGAGTGAAAGTTCTTAAGAAGATTCTTATCCAGGATGTTCTTAGCAGGCCCCCAAGAATTCTCCTCAGGTCCGAATCCTTCCCATGCTAAGAGGTATTCCCATGTTTTGCCACGTCTCCGGACATCTAGTACTTCACGTACTTGATATATATTCTCCTCCTCCGCTCTGGGTTGGAGAACCTCTGGAACTCTCCGATGAGGCCAAGAGAGAACCAGAGGCTTCAAAAGGGACGTGTGGAAGGATTTATGAATCCGCAATGTGGCCGGCAAACGAAGTTGGTAAGTCACAGGACCAAGCTGTCGCAGCACAAGAAATGGTCCAATATAATGTGGTGCCAAGCGCATGGAAGGAACTCTCAACTGGATGTGTCTGGTACTAAGCCACACCTTCTCTCCTGGATGGAACCATGAAGCAGGTCTCCAATGCTTGTCGGCAAACATCTTGGCAGCATGGGCCGCTTTTTGGAGCATGTGTTGGGTATGAATCCAGAGCGGCTGCAACTGTACCGCCGTGAGCTGGGCTGCTGGTGAAGGCACTGCCAAAGGCAATGGCAATGGTGGCCTGGGTTGTCGTCCAATCTGGAATGGGAATGCCCCCATGGAGGTACAGGCAAGAGAATTATGAGAGAACTCAGCCCACGAGAGGAGTGTCGCCCAATCATCTTGACGGGAGTTGATATACAGCCGAAGAAATTGTTTCAAGGTACGGTTAGTTCATTCTGCTTGACCGTTTGCTTGTGGATGAAACGCAGTAGTGTAGTCCAGAGAAATGCTAAACTTCTTACAAAGATTAAGCCAGTAACGAGCCATAAACTGAAGTCCATGATCTGATGCAATGTGTTGAGGAAGACCATGGAGACGAAAGATATGGAGCATGAATAGTTGAGCAAAGCAAGGAGCAGACGGGAGGGAGGGCAGCGGGACAAAGTGGGCCATTTTCAAAAAACGATCCACTACTACCCATATCACAGTATTACCCTCTGAAGGCGGAAGATCCACAATAAAATCAGAGGAAATGTGTGTCCATGGTTTCTTGGGTATAGGTAATGGCTGTAAAAGTCCCCAAGTTTTTCCAGTAGGAGCCTTGTGTTGCGCACAAGTTGGGCAAGAGTCCACATATGCTTGAATATCCTTGCGCATCTCAGGCCACCGATAGTATTGTTGAAGGAGTGTTTGCGTCCGAGCCCTTTCCGGGTGTCCGGCAAACTGTGAATCATGCCCCCAAGCCAGTACCTTATTACGCAATCTCTTAGGTACAACTGTTTTTCCAGATGGAACGGTAAATGTTGCAGAAAGGGTGATGCATGCTGGGTCTCTAATGTGTTGAATAGGCTCATCAATATCCTCTGTAGAAAAGGACCTGGATAAGGCATCTGCCTTAATATTCTTAGTAGCCGGTCGATATCGCAATTCAAAGTTGAAGCGCGTAAAACACAGCGCCCACCGAGCTTGCCGTGGGTTCAAGTGTTGGGCTTGCTGGAGGTACACCAGATTCTTATGGTCTGTGTAGACTGTAATACAATGTTGGGCGCCCTCCAGCCATTGACGTCATTCTTCAAATGCTAATTTTATAGCAAGTAGCTCTTTGTTGCCGATAGCGTAATTACATTCTGCCGATGAAAACTTCCTGGAAAAATAAGAACACGGATGGGCAGTTCCTGTGGTGTCATTCTGGCTTAAGACAGCTCCTACTCCTTCAGCTGATGCATCCACCTCTACTACAAATGGGCGTCTGGGATCCGGATGCCGAAGGCAAGGTTTTTTAAGGAATGAGTCCTTTAGCACTCGGAACGCCTCTTCAGCTTCTACAGGCCAGGACTTAATGTTTGCCCCTTTTTGAGTAAGAGCCATGAGAGGTGCAGTTAACTTCGAGAAATTCTGAATAAAACTATGATAATAGTTGGCGAAACCCAGGAAACGCTGAAGAGCACGTAATCCATTAGGTTGAGGCCATTCTTGAATGCATTTTAATTTGGAGGGATCCACGTTTGGAGATGATATATCCCAGAAACAGGAGAGACTCTTGTTTGAAGATACATTTTTCAATCTTAGCATATAGACAATTCTCTCTTAGACGTAAAATTAGAATCACATGTTGTCAATGTGCTTGTAGATTAGAAGAGAAAATCAAAATGTCATCCAGGTAGACTATCACGCAAACATAAAGCAAGTCTCGGAATATCTCTTTAATGAAGTGCTGAAAAACTGCCGGAGCATTAGTCAAACCAAAAGGCATAACAAGATACTCATAATATCCATCTCTGGTGTTGAAAGCCGTCTTCCACTCGTCCCCCTCCTGAATTCTGATGAGATTATATGCTCCACGCAGATCCAACTTTGAGAACATCTTGGCCCCCTGTAAACGGTCAAAAAGTTCAGCTATTTATTGGTGTTGCGGTCTCTACCGCTTCCCTCCGCTTAGGGCTCAAACCTGCCTACCTCCGCTTCAAGAACCACAGCATTCCGTCCGCTCTAGATCCCGGGGGCTTCTCTCACTCCACGTGGCGGCTGCCATTATGTGCCTGCTTCTCGTCAGTCTCGCGCATGCGCGATGACGCCCGTCTTGTACGCTCAACTCCCGGAAGCCTGGCTGCACCTGTGCTGCTGACGTCACGCCCAAGCCCCGATATAACCGGCGCTCAAACTCTCTCTCATCGCCTTGCAACGAGGTTCACAACTCCATAGTTGTTCTTAGTTGCACTCCTGGTGATCTCCACGTTTCCTGCTTCTGACTCCGGTTTGCTTCTGACTTCCGCTTCAGCCTGCTGCCTGCCTCTGACCCCGGTTTGCCTCTGACTCCGCTTCTGCCTGCTGCCTGCCTCCGACTCCAGTTTGCCTCTGACTCCGCTTCAGCCTGCTGCCTGCCTCTGACCCCGGTTTGCCTCTGACTCCGCTTCTGCCTGCTGTCTGCCTCCGGTTTGCCTCTGACTCCGCTTCAGCCTGCAGCCAGCCTCTGACCCCGGCCTGCTTCCGCTTCAGCCTACAGCCTGCTTCAGCCTCCGGTTTGCTACCAACTCCGCTTCAGCCTACAGCCTGCTTCAACCTCCGGTTTGCTACCGACTCCGCTTCAGCCTACAGCCTGCTTCAGCCTCCGGTTTGCTACCGACTCCGCTTCAGCCTACAGCCTGCTTCAGCCTCCGGTTTGCTACAGACTCTGCTGCCGCCCGCTGCCCTGCCTTCAGCTGGCCCTCGGCCGTGTACAGCCGGTCCCCTGCTTTCCGGGTACCTTGGACTTCCTATCCTTCCTGTTTGCTCTGGTCCCGGTCTAAGCCTATCTCAGCCCCTGGACTTTCTGCCTATATTCCAAGTCCCGAGGTCCCGAGGTCCCTGTGCCCTACGGGCTCCTCCCGGGGGGTTCCTGGTTCCCGGGTGAACATCTCCTGCTTGTGGCTCCGCCCCCTGGCCTACCCTGTCACTCTAGGTAGGCCGGCCCAAGGGTCCACTATCTCTCCAGCAGTGTCCAATTGCAACAATTAGTAATAGGTATCGGTCTTTGATAGTAATGGTGTTCAGTCCATGGAAGTCAATACATGGGCGCAAGTTCCCATCTTTCTTCCCAACAAAGAAGAAGCCGGCCCTAGCTGGAGATGTAGAGTGCCTAATGAATCCCTTCTGTAAATTTCTTGGACATATTCAGACATAGCACAGGTCTCCAAGGCAGATAAAGGATAGACCCTACCATGAGGCGGAATTGCTCCAGGGATTAGATTGATGCTACAGTCAAATTCTCGGTGTGGAGGTAAAGTGTCAGCAGCTTTTTTTGAAAAAAAATCTGCAAACTGACTGTACTGTGATGGCAGTCCCTCAAGGCGAGAGGTGGAAATAAAATTACAGGAAGAATTGTATCCTTTAATGCAGGTCTTAGGGCATGCTGGACCCCAGTGGAGAAGTTTTAAAGATATCCAGTCAAACTGGGGATTGTGCTGTTGCAACCACGGAATACCAAGAACTATAGAATGAATGGCTCTTTGGATAACATAGAAGAAGATAGTTTCGGTGTGGTCTGGTGCTATGTGGCATTCCATTGGAACTGTATGATGAGTTATTCTCCCCGGCAGGGGATCTCCGTGAATTAAAGATATAATTAATGGCTTAGGACACAGGCGAGTAGGAATGTGCAGTCGTTCTACTACATTTTTCAGGATGAAGTTTCCTCCAGCTCCAGAATCAACTAAAGCCAGTTTGGAGAACTGGTGATCTCCGGAACACAGGGTGACATGCAGAGTTATTGGGGGATTGGGGAAGTGGGGCCTACGGTTACTCCCCTAATGGGGCCTAGGCTTGGGAGTTTCCCTGACATATTGGGCAACGAGCGATGAAATGGCCCGCTCCTCCACAATATAGGCAGAGGCCTGCCTTGCAACATCTTTGCCTCTCCTCTGGAGAGAGAGGCCCACGGCCCAATTGCATGGGTTCCTCCATAGTCCCTTCTTGGTAGTTGCAGTTCAAGAGACAGGAGCATAAGAGCGAGAAGAAGTAGTAACCGCCATGTGCCTTCTCGTGCTTGATCCTCCCCGAGCTCTTTCCTGTAGCCGGCGGTCAATACGAGTTACTAAGTCCATGATAGAGTCCAATGATTGTGGTAACTCCCGGGCTGCCTTTTCATCTTTTATTCGGGATGCCAGACCCTCCAAATATATAGACCGGAGACAATTCTCCTGCCAACAGAGTTGCAAGGGTTCTAAATTCAATAGTGTAGTCAGCCAGCAGCTGATTTCCTTGTCGAAGTTGTAGAAGCTTGGAGCCAGTGACTACTTGTCTCCTTGGATCGTCAAATACTGCTTGAAATAATTCCAAAAACTTAGGAAGATCTTGTAAGACTGGGTCTGACCATCGCCAGAAAGGAGAAGCCTAGGCCAGGGCTTTTCCTTCTAAAAGAGACAGGATATAGGTGGTTTTTATAAGGTCATCCGGAATCAGGGAAGCTTGAAGGTGGAAGTGCATACTGCATTGATCAAGGAATCCTTGGCATAAACTAGGTTCGCCCGCATAACGTGGAGGAATAGATAATGAAATCATGGCCCGGGTGTTGCTCTGTATCCCTGGTAATACTGGTACAGGTGGAGGAGCAGCCTGAGCCGTGGCCATAGAATCCAGACGGGCATTGAGTCATTCCAGGGAAGACGTCATAGATTCTAGTATACGTTGCTGCTCCATGACTTTCTGTGCTAGTCCAGGAATGGCCTGGCGAGCTGAAGCCTCTGCCGGGTCCATGGCCTTGGTATTCTGTAACGAATCAGAAGATGGACCCCTGTTCCAAGGTAGAGTTGGCGCTACCCAAACGGACAGATAACCCTTTAGGTCTCTACCATCAGAGGGAAAAGCTTGATGAGGTAACTGTTGAATGAAGACTTCACCCTGGAAGCTCATGATCCCCCAGGAGGAGCCCGTAGGGATCCGGCTGCTGGGACTTAAGAAACTCCCTGAAGACTAATGAAGGTCTGGATGCAGGCGCCTCTTGCACGTCGTGGATTCCAGATGGCTGGCGCCTCCAGCTGGTCGTAGATAGTCCGGGAGTAGAAGTCGAAACATAGTCCAAAGCAGGTCCAAGGGTCGAAGTCCAGAGAGAGGTCGAGAGCCGGTCCGGGAACAGACGGGAGAATGGTCCAAAGCCAGTCCAGGGGCAACACAGGAGAAGGATCCAAAGCCGATCCGAAGTCAATGCCAGAGAATCACCACAGCCGGTCCGAAGGTCAGAAGCTAAAGAATCTATCCAACGGAAAGAAGGAGCAGAAGCGGGACAACGAACAGAGCAAATCCAGGAACACGGAGCACAGGTAACCAAGCACAGAGCCTCAATACCAAGGCAAAGTCTGTGGAGCAGACCTTGCCTTAAATACCCGAATTGAGGGAGGAGTTTGCTGGAGGAAGCTACGACAACTTCCTGTCGTGGCTCCTTTAAATCAAAACTTTAGCCGTGCGCGCAGCTCTACAGCATGCAGGAGGGGGTGGAGACAATCCGGCACAGCAGGACCAAGCGGCCAGATCTCAGCGGCGGCCAAAACCATGAAAAGGATTTCAAGAGGGGCTGCCTGCCCCCCGCAGGAACCTCCGGGAGGATCCGGCGCCGCAGGTGAGCCTTGGGTCCCAGCCGCGGACCGCCGTGGCCGGCGGCCATGACAGTCAGCCCCGGTCGCGGACCGCTGTGACCGGCGGCCATAACAGTAACTGCAGAAGTCAAGTATGTACTTTCAAGCACTCACAAACCCCCTTAATTTTGAAATACAAAATACATACACGGGTTGACTTTAAAAACTGGGTTCTCGGGGGCACTGTTCTGCCGGCAATGAAGATGGCCGCATAAAAGTGTGCTCATAAATACATCAAGAAATATAAAACACTGATATAGTAAGCCTATACTAAGAAATAGAATATTTCAACACAGCTGATGAATAGAATATCCAATAATTAAAAACAAACATTTTAAAAAATTTACCAAACACCAACAACATATTTCAAAAGAGCAGAGATCAATTAACATCCAATAATTAAAACTAAAAAAAATCAGTGGATTAGTCAGGGAATGGAGGATGTGTACGGACTTTCTCCACTCTCTCATAAGTTTAAACAGAGGTCCCCGAACTCAATTCTCAAAGGCTGCAACCCAGTCAGACTGCATGAAATCTGCATGCACTGCCCCCATTGTATGCAATATTTATTTATTTATTTGTTTATTTATTTAGCATTTTTTTTTTATATACCGAGGTATAGCAGAGTTGCCTTCACTCCGGTTTACATTTATAACAACCTGTTACATTAAAAATTAAAAATTTTAATTTTAACAAACTGAGAACTGGCATATAATATTAGTATAAACAAAACAAGATATACCAAAGGATAGGTACACTGAAATATCTGAGTTCAAAACATAAAAAGACACATCTGTAGTTTGGAAGCAGGAGAGATTGTCATAGGGGGAGATTGAATGTTAGAAGGCTATGGTATTATGTTTTAAGATCATTGTGCTTGCTGTCATTAAGAGATTGGCTGAGTAGCCAGGCTTCTAAGTCTTTTTTAAAAGATTTTAGGTTTTCTTGAACGGTTAGGTACTGAGGTAATGAATTCCATAACTTTGGGCCAATGATGGAGATGGCTCTGTTTCTGGTGGAAGAGAGTTTGGCATGTAGAAGTGATGGAATCACTAGTTGAAGTTTACTAGTTGTTCTTGTTGTGCGAAGAGAACAATGGATATGTATGATGTCATCAAGGGCAGTGTAGTCTGCTTTATAAATTGATTTATGAAGTATTGAGAGAACTTTGAATTCTATTCTTTTCTCAATTGGGAGCCACTGTAGTTGGTTGAGAACAGGTGTAATGTGTTCAGATTTTCTTTTACCCGTCAGGACTCTGGCAGCAGCATTCTGAAGTAGCTGCAAAGGTCTTAAGGACGTCTTAGGTAAGCCAATCAGGAGAGAATTGCAATAGTCCAAACTGGAGAAGATGAGGGCTTGTAGGACGGTTTTGAAATCATGGGGGTGAAGCAGTGGTTTTAGGTATTTGATTACTTGTAGTTTGTGAAAGCCTTCTTTTGTTCTTGTAGAGATGTGTTTTTTATAGTTTAGATCATTGTCTACCCAAATGCCCAAGTCTTTTACATTGTCTTTAAGTTAGATGAGGGTATTGTCAAATTGGAAGGGTGGTATAGTTTTTTGTCCAGAGTTTTTTCTGGCGATTAGGATACATTCAGTTTTGCTCATATTTAAACATAGTTTAAGATGGATTAACATGTTTCTGATTGTATCAAGGTGTGAGGCTGCTCTTGACATGGTGGAGGAAATTGGAATGAGAATTTGTATATCATCGGCGTACATGGAGTACGTTATGTCAAGTCTTGATAGGAGATGGCATAAAGGAATAAGGTAGATGTTGAATAAAATGGGTGATAGTGCCGATCCTTGTGGCACACCTGTTTCGAGGGGGATGGCGTTCGATAATATGTTGTTGTAGGAGACCTTGAAATATCTATTTTTAAGGAAAGATGTAAACCAGCTTAGAGTTTTGCCCGCGAGCCCAATGGATTCAAGACTAGAAATAAGCATTTTATGGTCCACTGTGTCGAAGGCTGCGAAGAGGTCCAGAAGAATCAGTAAGTATCCTTTTTTGTTGTCGAATCCTCTTAGGATGGTATTGGAAAGGTTGAGTAAGAGGGTTTCGGTACTGTGGTTTTTCCTAAAACCAAATTGGGTGGGATAAAGTATTTTGTTGTCATCTAGATGTTCGTTGAGTTGTTTCAGAACCGCCTTCTCTGTCATTTTGGCAAAGAAGGGTAGGTTAGAAATTGGGCGGTAATTGTTTAGGTCATCTGGGCTGAGGTTTTTTTTCTTTAAAAAAGGTGTGATTGTAGCGATTTTTAACTTGGGAGGTAGCTCGCCTTCCTCGAGTGATTTGTTGATGATTGATGTAATTGTCGGGGCTATTGGGTAAGCAATTTCCTTAAGAACTCGGGTGGGAATGGAGTCTAAGTCATGACGTGCAGGGTTGATATTTCTCATCATTTTTTCTGGAGATAGGTCTGAAGTCGAGCCAAGGAGAGCTGCTATTTGTTGATGTTTGAGTTTGGAAGCTTGATGTAGTGTTGAGGGAGTCTGTTATTTTGGAGATTTTGTCCTTAAAGAAGATAGCTAAATCTTGGCTTAAGTTTTTTTTGGTGACAGTAACGTTGGAGTTGCAGTTATCTGTAATGAGGTTATTTACTATGTTGAGCAAGGAACAGGAGTAGTACCCTTCAGACTGATCTCATGGAACTTGACCTCTGCCTGAGCTGACTACTCTTGATCGCCGTCTGGAACTTGACCTTTGCCTGACCTGACTACGCCCAGCTTGACCACTGTTACTGACCCTGCTTTGGCTGACCATTCTGGACTGATACTCTGGCCTTGATCCTCGCTATACTCTCGGACACTCTCTTCTGGCCTACTGCGACCTCTGGACTTCCTTTGCTGAAGGGACTCAGCACAGAAGAAGGGGTGTTTTGCAAACCTGAGCAGTAGCACATTTGCCCTGCCACTTTATAGCTACTGCTGCCTCTGCTACTGTGCAGTTCCATCCCTCCCCTGCTTCCTGTGCATCCAATGCTGCAAGCACAGAGCAAGGACCCCTATAGTCTTCCCTTTAGCCCCCTGCCTTTGGGTATATGCAGATACAAGACGGGTGAGTCAGCCAATGGGGAGAGGGGAGGGCCTGCTAGGAGGGTGTGGACATCAGGGTATTTCATGAGGACACACAGAGAAAGCCAAGAGAGAAAGACATAGGCCAGTAAGTGTATTCATTAAAGTTGCTGTGGTTAGTTTATTCATTGTCATCCAAATCAATAGCAGAAAGTCTTGTGAATAGTAGGGTCAAGTGCCAGTCTGGTTTCTGGTTAATTTCTGCCACAAGGCCTCAGAAAGCTAAGCTAAGTATATTATATATTACTGCCTTAAATCTTTAAAATATAGCCAAGAAGTTTTGTATATTTGCATTGTTGGTGTGTTTTGGAGGTGCACAGTTTGCAGCTCTGAAAGGGCAGGAAGTGTGGAATATTGATATTGATTGTTAGCAGTGCTAAAAAAAGAGGATTTAAAAAATAAGACCCTCACTTTAAGTATACAGAGGATCCTACAAAATCCCTATAACTACATGTAAGCTAAAATCATAGCAGCTAATATCAACTGTTTAATTCCCTCCCATCCTACCCCTCTACCCACCCACCCCAGGGTTTGCTCTTCTAATATAAAGGCCGATACAGAAAAACCCGTGGGAGAGCTGGCGAGCGCCCGCTCTCCCAACGTGCGCCCAGGCCACTCTCCTGGGCGAACAATTTAGTAAAAAAAAATATGTAAATGAGGGCCCACGATAAAAGGAGACGCTAGGGACACTAGCGCATCCCTAGCGCCTCCTTTTTGACCGAAGCAGTGGCTGTCAGCGGGTTTGACAGCCGACGCTCAACTTTTACGGCATCGGTTCTCAAGCCCACTGACAGCCAGGCAGGACGGGCCCACCACTCTCCCATTTAGCTGGCACAGGGATTCTTCAGGCAGGATGGGCTTGGCTCAGTCTGACGTGACAGTGAAGGGATGACAAGATGGCTCTGTGACATGATGGCTCAGGTGTTTTTTCCTCCTCGAGGCTTTTTGGTGGTTGAGGGCAATATGTCTTCTCATCCCTGATCCTGGGCCCATTCTGACAACCAGGGACTGCTTCTAGGAGTGGTGGACCCTTGGGAAGATAGTGATGAAATGGTGGCAGGCTGTGGTAGGTGCAGTATCAGCTGGAGTATGGCAGTTGTCAAGTTGTCAATCACGGTGACTACAGTGATGTGGCCTTGTGTGATGGCCATTGTTTGCTGCTGCTGGGTATGGATGTGTTGTACCTGGGTCCTCCTCATTCTGACCAGCTCTGCCTGTATATTGGGCAGGTGCAGGCCACATCTCCTTTTTATTCGGTCCAAGGTAGCATGCAGATCTCTATCCACCGCTGCTAGTGCTGCTGGAAGTGGGGCTGCATGTTGCTAATGTGGTTGCTGAGGTATGATCCCAGGTTGAAATTCTGGTATTGCTGAGCTCACATGCTGAGACTGCTGTGTCTCAGGTTTGGGATTCCATAGGACACATCAGGTGCTGGAGACAGCTGATGAGTTTGCAGCTGCTCCCTCCACCCACTGCAGATGGACAGGTACAAACAAGACTCCAAAGGTAGTGGCTCCACCAGTTGCTCCTGCTACTGAAGAAGTTGCTCCTTTTGCTGCTGTTCCTGCTGTACTTCCTCCTATTCCTCCTCCATCCACTGTGTCTGTGCATTAAGTTGAAATGGGACAGCATGCTCCTCCCATGGATGGCTGGGCCCTGAGGCTTCTTGGCTGAGACCTGGGGCTTCCTGAGTGAGAGGTGTGGAAACAAAGAAGACATAAGTATATATGCTAACAAGTGCTCGTGTAGTTTTGCATAAGATGTTCACTTTGATTGCATCATTCAATGTGAGCATCCAATGCAAAAAAGTGTGGACATCTGTAACATATTTCATGTTTTCAGGTGATATCACTTACAAGCCCTGGCTCACGTTGTGTCCACGGCTTCATCCATGCCCTCAAAGATGTCCAGTCCTAGCTGTTGGATTAGTTGCTCCTACATGGATGTGAGGTCTGTGGAACATGGGGGGGCTCCTCCTCCAGTTTGACGCATGTACCTGTTCCTGCTGGACACATTGACCTTCCGCTGCACCTTGAAGTCTCTATAGCGGTGGGCTACCTGCTCTCCGGTCCATTTGATGCCACTCTGTCAGGCTATGGCCTGAAGGATGGTCCATCATATCTGGCTCTTGACAGCCCTCGAGGTCTTCGTAGCCTTCTTCACAAAGATCATGCTGTAGCTCTTGATAACACTGGCAATGAGCTGCTCATTCTCCTCCATGCTGAACTTCTATGCACGGAGCCATGGACAAGCTGCTGCCTGGCTGACCGAGGATTGGGTTGCCACTTCCATTTCCAGAGAGGTGGTATCACTCCCTTAACTCTCACTCTCACTCCTACTCCCCACTACCCTCCCTTCTTTCCTCTGCACCCTCTGTCCTCTCTCTTGGGCCCTACCTTGACATCTTCCTCCCTCTACACTCTCTTGCCTAGACCCCTCCCACCTCCTCCTGTCCCATCTCTCCTCCCTGTCTTTACTCCTACTAATCCTTCTCCTAAAACTCTGCACCACCACTTCTGCTCTCCACCTCCGACCTTTCCTCCCACCTCCTCTCCCTTCTTTCCTCATGCTTCTCCTCATTAGGGAACACGCCCTTCAGGCCCTGTTAGAAGCAGGACAGCAAAGCTTTCATCTCATGTTCTAGTATTCAAGGTGGCAGGAATTGAAGACAAGGAGTCCAGGATGAACTGGAGGCACAGATGAAGATAACATCTTGGAGTAAGGACCTGTTCTTGGTTCAAATTAGTCAGAACAAGAGTGGCAAGTAGACAAGCATCATCTTCACGGTGGTAGCATTGGTGAAAACAGATCAGGCTTCAAGCTGGATTCTAGATGTAGGATGGTACTCTAGGAGAGTAAGTAGACAAACTTCCAAGTACCACTAGCTCTTGGGTAGGCATTGGTACAAGAAGGACCTGGATGGTACTAGAAGTCCAAGGAACATTGCTCAGAGAGTGGAGAGTTGGTCCTGGAGGCAATTTACTTTTCGAAGGTGGTTGGTTCATAACTGGAGAAGATAAGTGCAAAGAAGCTCAGGGTTCTGCTTCCAGGCTTGCGAGGCCAGATGAGAGAATTATGTCTATTTAACTTGAAAAAGGAGAGACTTGCATCTTGGGAAAATCCTTACATTAATACAGGCTCTCATATGGTGGTGAAGTTGCTCTCAAGAGGAGCTTGGCAGTCGGTAGATGCTGCTGTGGTACTTTGTTGCAAGGTACTGATTTGTTGAAGGGAATTTTCCCAGATGAAAGCAAGGATGAAATATTTCTCAGGATAGCATCAAGGAGCCACTTAGGGTAAATGAAGCTTCAGGAGACAGGGCTTGAAGACAGCAGAGGATTTCAATGAGTACATAAGCGAATCCCCACTGATGGATTGTCAAAATGCAGCCGATGGTGAACATCCCTCCAGAAGTAACTCACTGGTGGAAGACACAGAGAAGCTGGCAATTCCTTAGTTAGAAGCTCTCTAGGGTGATGGACTGAAGATAGCTCCCAGTATTTCAAAGGATGGAACCTCTGGAGAAGATGACCATAGGCGTTTTCACAGACCTAGGAACAGTGAAGTAGAATCGCCATGTGGTTCCGAAGGAAGACAGAGTCCCTCCAGGAGGATTAACAGCACAGCAGTGCAGGCATACTGGACAAGCTGGAAGATAGTAGTTGCAGTCCTTAGCCTGGCAGTGAGAACATAAGAACATAAGAACATAAGAAAATGGCATACTGGGTCAGACCAAGGGTCCATCAAGCCCAGCATCCTGTTTCCAACAGTGGCCAATCCAGGCCATAAGAACCTGGCAAGTACCCAAAAACTAAGTCTATTCCATGTTACCATTGCTAATGGCAGTGGCTATTCTCTAAGTGAACTTAATAGCAGGTAATGGACTTCTCCTCCAAGAACTTATCCAATCCTTTTTTAAACACAGCTATACTAACTGCACTAACCACATCCTCTGGCAACAAATTCCAGAGTTTAATTGTGCGTTGAGTAAAAAAGAACTTTCTCCGATTAGTTTTAAATGTGCCCCATGCTAACTTCATGGAGTGCCCCCTAGTCTTTCTACTATCCGAAAGAGTAAATAACCAATTCACATCTACCCGTTCTAGACCTCTCATGATTTTAAACACCTCTATCATATCCCCCCTCAGTCGTCTCTTCTCCAAGCTGAAAAGTCCTAACCTCTTTAGTCTTTCCTCATAGGGGAGCTGTTCCATTCCCCTTATCATTTTGGTAGCCCTTCTCTGTACCTTCTCCATCGCAATTATATCTTTTTGAGATGCAGTGACCAGAATTGTACACAGTATTCAAGGTGCGGTCTCACCATGGAGCGATACAGAGGCATTATGACATTTTCCATTTTATTCACCATTCCCTTTCTAATAATTCCCAACATTCTGTTTGCTTTTTTGACTGCCGCAGCACACTGTACCGACGATTTCAATGTATTATCCACTATGACACCTAGATCTCTTTCTTGGGTTGTAGCACCTAATATGGAACCCAACATTGTGTAATTATAGCATGGGTTATTTTTCCCTATATGCATCACCTTGCACTTATCCACATTAAATGTCATCTGCCATTTGGATGCCCAATTTTCCAGTTTCACAAGGTCTTCCTGCAATTTATCACAATCTGCTTGTGATTTAACTACTCTGAACAATTTTGTGTCATCTGCAAATTTGATTATCTCACTCGTCGTATTTCTTTCCAGATCATTTATAAATATATTGAAAAGTAAGGGTCCCAATACAGATCCCTGAGGCACTCCACTGTCCACTCCCTTCCACTGAGAAAATTGCCCATTTAATCCTACTCTCTGTTTCCTGTCTTTTAGCCAGTTTGCAATCCACGAAAGGACATCGCCACCTATCCCATGACTTTTTACTTTTCCTAGAAGCCTCTCATGAGGAACTTTGTCAAACGCCTTCTGAAAATCCAAGTATACTATATCTACCGGTTCACCTTTATCCACATGTTTATTAACTCCTTCAAAAAAGTGAAGCAGATTTGTGAGGCAAGACTTGCCCTGGGTAAAGCCATGCTGACTTTGTTCCATTAAACCATGTCTTTCTATATGTTCTGTGATTTTGATGTTTAGAACACTTTCCACTATTTTTCCTGGCACTGAAGTCAGGCTAACCGGTCTGTAGTTTCCCAGATCGCCCCGGATCGTACAGAAGAGCAGAAGACAGAGAATCAGGATCTCCCAAATCCTGATTCTACCAGCTCAGAATGCTATGTGAAGGACGCTTGAGGATTAATGGCGGTGAGTTCTCTGGATGCAGGATGGCTCACAATGATGATAACAGGGTAGAATCCCACTTGCAAAGAGCAAGGGCTGGATTGAAGCTGTGGATTTGAGACAACTCGCCATATTGAAGTCATGAAGGTGAAGCACCGCAAGGTGACGTCTGCAAAGAACTGACATGGAATCCATGGCTGGAATCACCATTGCACAAGCAGAGAGAAGGTTCAGGCTGAAGATAGCCCCAAGGCAAGCACTAGGACAGTGCAAGCAGGGGCTAAGTTGGAAGCAACGAGACAAAGCCACGTCTAGGGTGCAGGCACCTCCTGCAGGTCGTAGAAACCCAAAAGACCCGGAGTGCTGATGTGGAGTATACTTTAATAGGATATACTCCCTGATGCTTGAAGATTGTTGACATTGAAGATGAACTTGATGCTGGCGGTGGGACCTGGGTGCAGGCGCCTCCTGCAGGTCGCATGGAACCCAGGGAGATGAACCAACATCGCAGTGGTAAGAACGGAGATGGTCTCTGGAACAGTGGCAGGCACCTCCTGCAGGTTGAGAAAGTTCCAGGACCGGATTGGACTTGGAGATCTGGATGCAGGCGCCAACTACAGGTCATGGGATCCAGACAACTGAAGTGGAGAGACAAGCAACAAAAGAGAAAAACAAAATTGGCTAAAGAAAGGTATTAAATGTCCAGGAAACTGGGAGCAAAAATTCTGGGCTAGAAACAGGTTTCAGAGAGTCCAGGAACTAAGGCAAAAAATTCTGGGCAAAAATTAAGGTTAACAAAAATGCCCAAAAACTGGAGCCTGTCACAGGCACAGCTCACCGAGCTCATGGCTTTCGGATCCTGTTAGGGAGCGCACAATTCAGGCCCTGTTAGGAGTGCAGAGGCGTGATCCCATCTCAAGGGGGATTGAGTGATAGGGATGTGAATCGGGCTTCGGACGATTGAAAATATCGGACGATATTTTCAAAATCGTCAGAAATCGGGGGCTCCCCCAAAACGATAGGAAAACCCCACGATATTGATCGTGGGGTTTCTCTTATTGTTTTAGGGGAGGGCAGGAAAAACGGCATACAAAAATAACCCCTAAACCCACCCCGACCCTTTAAAACTAATTTTTACATTATGTTGCTGTATTATAAATAGCTGTTCCTTAATAGATATTGATGTCACTTAAAACTACCTGGTTAAGTCTCATCCAAAACTTTGAAACCCCCACAATACTCAAAAGCTATTTTTTCAGAGTCATCTGATGAGTAACATACTGTTTACATGCAAGAATTTATAGCAAAACACTTTAATTCTTTTGTCACCTAGCATAACTTGTCTTGCTTGTGCAATATGCAAAAATATTTGAACAGCATTCTAACCAAGGCAGTCAAATCAAGAGGTCAAGTCATGCCTTTTACATAGCATATATTTCCATAGCAGCATTTCTGTTATTATTGAGCTGCAACTGTATCTTACTCTTCATTTACCATAACAAAAATGTTGCTTTCATCATATAAATCAATTTAATGCTTAATTTAGAATTTTAATCCCTTAGCCTAATAGTGTCATTGAATAATTTATTTTGTTAAAGTTTAGAATTTATATCTATGTGGCTTGCTTGCCTACAAATACCTTAGTTGTTAGAGCAGTGGGCTATAAGCCAAGAAAACCAGAGTTCAAATCCCACTGATACTCTGTGACCTTGGCCAAGTCACTTTACCTATTATTACATCAGGTATACAAACATATCATTAAACCACCGCTCCCCCTCTTAACCTTTTAAGTTTGTAAACGTTTGTAATCGCTGCCCCCATTTTAAATCCGTACATCTCTCCGTTCAATATGTATAAATTTGATCCGTGTTACCAAAATGTATCAAGTTGCTATCTTGTTAACTGTTTATTAATTTCGTTGCAATGTTACCAATATGTATTAAGTTGTTATCCTGTAAACCGGAGTGAAGGCATCCCGCTATACTTCGGTATATAAAAACCTCAAAATAAATAAATAAATAAATATCCTTAGATGCATCAAGCCACACTAAAAGTAATAGAAATATCACATATTAACAAACTGTGATAAAAATATGGGTGTGGTTACATTAATTTTCTAACATATTGCATAATTAAATACCATATCATGCAATCATTTTTTTGTTTATATATACCAGCTTCCTGCAGCTACCTCTTTGAGGGTGTGTCAGGAGTTGGAGAGAGGTGAGGAGTTTAGTAGTAGTCGTGGTGGTGGTGGTGGTAACAGTTGTTAGTTTAGGAGCTTATTTGATTACCTGCTTGAGTTGTCTTGATTCTTGTTTCTCTGCTATTTAAATTGCCTTTTGTCTATTGTGTATATCTGTGTGTGAAAGAAGAGTGAGTTTTTATGCCTTTGTCTTGATTGCCTTGTTTTTCCCTTTGTGTTTAGAAAGTGGAAGAGGGGAGTGGGTGGATGCGAGGATGAAATGTGAAAGGCACGTGTAAGGAGATAGAGAAGAGAGGTGTGAGGAGAGGAGTGTTAGGATCCTGCCCACGGCAGTCCCCTACCTTTTTCGTGGCAGGCTGCCGCCAAATCCATCCTCCAAGGCCCAGAGGCCGCATCTGTCTCCTGCTCTGTGCGGCAGGCTGAGCCGCCCGATATTTCCTTTTTTGTGGCTGGGACGCCGCCGATGTCTTCAGCCTTCCAGCTTCACCATAGGTGCGGGCACGTGCCTCTCTTTGATATTTAAAGGGCCAGTGGTGGGAAAAGCCCCCGGCCCTCAGTGATGACATCATCAGCCTGTTTCTGGATCAGCCCTATAAAAGGGCCCTGCTTCTCTTCCTTGGGGCCTTCGGATCCAGTCTTCACAGCGTCTGTGGTCTTCTTCGGATCCAGGTCCTCCGTGGTCTTCCTGTGCCTTGATGGATCTTTGTTCTTCATGTTCCTGAACTTTGTCTCCTTGATGTTCCTGGTCTTGTCCCTCGTTGTAGCTCCCTCGTTGCCTGTATTGTGTTCCTGATGTTCCAGATGTCTAGTTTACTTGTGTTCCTGATGTCTTGATGTTCCAGATGTTCCGTGTCCAGATGTCTTGATGTCCCGTGTTTTGAGGTGCCATGTTCCTGATGTCCGATGTTCCTGACCTGACTCTGTATGACTCATCTTTAGCTCTTCATCCAGTTCCTAGGTCCCTCGTCTGTCCAGCTCTCCTGGCGTGCCACCATTGTGGTCCATGACCAGCCCATGGGGAGCTGTGTAGGGTACGTTGTGGTCCAAGGCCTTCTTCTCATCTGCAGCGCAAGCCTCCGGAAGACTCCTGTTTTTAATGCCTTGCTTCTGTGAATCCCGAGTCTTGAATCCTGAGGAATCCTGTCCCGGTCTTCGGAGTCCCTTGTGCCTGCTTCCATCCATGCCTAAGACTCTGCCAGAACCTGGTCTGCTTCAGTGTGGTCCGTCACCAGCCAAAGGCGGCTGTGTAGGGCATGCCCCGGTGCAGGCTTCTACTGAATCTTCGTCATGTTCCAGTCTCAAATTCCACTTCTTCACCTGGAGTCTGCTTCACTTTCAGTGAGGTTTGTGTGGTTCGTGACCAGCCATGGGCAGCTGTGAGGGCGGCTATAAACGCTATCAAAAAGAGCACCAGCAAGTGCTTTTAGCAAATTTAAGAGAGAAATTTATAGAAAAATTTTAAACAAGAATTGTTTGAATTTTTGTAACATATGTCCATCTGTACCCGTTGATCAATATATTGACAGCTGACCCGACAGCGGCTGGTGTTTCGCAACAAAATAAGTTGCTTCCTCAGGAGTCAGTATGACAAGAACATTTATCGCTAGATGTGTCTGTAAACGAATCATACAGGGTAGTCAGACATATTGTAACAAGTAAAGTTTTAGTACTTACCTTCATTAGAATGGTGTAGCAAACTTCTTCGTTAGGATGCCAGGTCTCAAAGAAATTTCCAGGATATGGGACAGAGACCGCATTAGACCAGGCTGAGAAGTTAAATAGCCTGCGCTTTACTAACGTAATGACATCATGGCGTCAAGGCGTCATGTAACCTGGGAAACAGTTATGATATGAAGAGATTATCATAAGAAAACATTGAGTTCCAATGCGGAGTTTAAACTGGCTGGGTGGACTGTGCCTAAATGATGCATCCACCGTTGTTCAGCTTTTAAAATAATGCGTTGAAATCTCCTCCACACCATGTGGGTTGAAATTGTTCCGATATACATGCCTTCAGATCATCAAAGAAATGAGAATATTCAAGGCAGTGTGAGGCCAGTGGAGCAGTTAACCGGCCTTTGCTGATACATGAGCGATGCTCAATTAACCGGGTTTTGAGGGCACGTTTCGTTTTGCCAAAGTACCACAAGTTGCATGGACATTGGATAATATAAATTACCCCCGTGGAAAGGCAGTCTGTTATATTTTTCAGGAGGAATGTGAATTCAAGCCTAGAAAAATGTAATGCTGATGTCTGTATCATAATATGACTGACAGTACAAGAGCCGCAAGCTGCGTGTGATCCTATTAGTGGTAACTGGTGTTGAATGGATGAATCAGAATGGACAAGTTGATCTTGAAGATTGGCCCCACGAGTGAAAGTAAATCTGGGGACGTCACGAAATTCTTTATATAACTGTAGGATATGCCAATTATCAAACATTACTTTTTTCATCTTATGTGTCATTGAGGAGAATTGTAGAATGCATGTCAAGGTGTCTACAGTGACAGGTGAGTGGGGTAAGAACAACTATTCGTGGTGGGTAAATTTAGCTCTTGTAAAAGCACATTTGATGCACCATTGTGGATATCCTCTAGCTCGAAATTGGTTACTCAGTAACACTGCTTGCTGTTGATATTCTGTCAAAGTGGTGCAAAACTGTTTGATGGGGAAAAATTGGCTAACAGGTAGGTTCTCCTTCAAAGAATGAGGATGTGCCCTAGTGAAATGGAGGAAAGTGTTGCTGGATACAGGCCACGTCTTGCGGCAGGAGCGCCACCTCCAGCTTTGTTCTTCGCGGCATGGATGCCGCTGCCACTTCCCTAGTCCTGGCTTCTTCCTAGGCATGTGGCCATGCCTATCTTCAGTATTTAAAGGGCCTGAGGCAGGAAAAGCCCTGAGGCCCTGCCTGATGATGTCATCCCGGCGTCTTATCTTCAGCCCTATAAAAGGGCTCCTTGCCAGTCCCTCGTTGCCTTCGCAAGGAGCTAGCCTGCTCCCGGATGCTCCGAGGTCCATCGTCTCTCCTTCAAGGTCCGAGGTCTTCATGGGAGCTCCCTTGCCTTCCTCTGTTCTTCCTGGTCTCTCGTCGGATCCTGCGTCCTTGTCTGTCCAGTGCCTTGTCGTTCCAGTTTTCCGGTTCCTGTCTCCAAATGTCCCTGTCTCGTCCAAGCTTCCTCAGTCCTTGTCTCTAGTTGTTCCAGTACTTCATTTCCTGTGTCCAGTTGTCCCAGTTCCTCCAGTTCCTGGCTCCGGGTATTCCAGCCTTGTCTCACTGCCGGATTCCACCTCCAGATGACCATACTGAGTTTGCCTAAATCCGTGTTTGAATCTGAGCCTGAGTCTTGTTCCCGGTCATTGGAGCCCTCTTCCGGTCAGATCCATCTTCAGGTGCTGCCCAGATTCCTCTTCTGTCCTAAGCTTTAGTCCTGCGCTTGTCCCACTCTCCGTGTGGTCCACAACCAGCCTCTTCAGGTTGTGTAGGGCATGCAGTGGGACATGGTGATCCACAACCAGCCCACGAAGGGATGTGTAGGGTGCCCTAAGGGGTAGTGCCCATCTGAGTCTCCAAGTGCCTCATCTCGTCCCAGTCTCCTAGTGCCTCGTCTCATCCAAGTTCCACAGTCATTGCCTGTCGTCGACTTCTGTCCGTCCTGTCGCACCTGCCATTCCCAGGCGGCAGGTCTGAAAGGGCTATCGAGTGGCCGGTGAGCTACCCCAGAGACCAGCATTGTGTTGCTGGGTCTCTCCTGGTGCATTTGGGTTTGGCAGAGGTCAGGGCCCCGAGTCTTCAGCCTGTCTGCCTATGCTCAGATACGTCTCACCTACCTCAGCATGTCTCCTGTTCCCCTCTGGGGCCGAGCCGTGTCCCAAGGGCACACTTTCTCTCATGAAATGGGACCGCTCCCTAGCACTCCCACAACAGATTGCGAAGGCCATGTGTCCAGTGAGCGTGTTCCTGTGGTGGGCCCTGGGGGCGAGGTCATCTGCCACTGGTCCAAGGATCCACCCACAACTCTCCTAAATAACAACAGATTGCTAACTGTTGCTAACTCCTATCTGATTGCTACTCCCAACAGAGAGCAGCTCCTAACACCTACTGTCTGTCGCCCTATGGGAGTTACCTCCTGATCCCTGGGGATCTCTGCACCACTGTGCCCAGAGCTCCCCGCTGTGCCTGTACCTCGCCTCCTGATGGTGCGGACCTGTGGGGCTCCTCCCCATGGGCTGATTCAACTCACACCTCAGGCCAAGGGTCCACATACCCACAAACCATAACACTTGCTTCAGTTCTGCCTCACTACCTTCCAGCAATATGCAAATGCTCGATTCAGCCATTGTGCCTTGTCATCCGAGCTAAGGTCTAGCTGGCATTTCTCTTGGATGCTCCCTGGTTTCTATTACCCTGCTGAAGGGAACTCCTGTTCTTCGTGAAGGCATAATTGAGAGCCTGCCTATCCAAAGTCCTGCAAAGACTTCACACTTCCTCTTGTTCTGAGGACCGGTGCCATCTCTCTGCGATCCTTGCACTTCAACATGTCTTCTTGCCATGCTTGTGTAGGAAGCTGTCAGAGATGGTTTGGAAACACTATCATTGGTTGCTGTCTGGTCTCAGAAGAGCCTTGAGCTTGCCTAATCAGCCTAGTGAGGACACCTGTCCATCCTGTTCCTCCTAGCATAACTATCTCTGACATGATTCCCAAGTATTTCAGAGAACACCTTGCTACCTACCCTTCCATAGGCCATAATTAGACAGTCCTATCTTACCAAGACTCTAACCTGCTAAATGCACCTGGCAAGTTCCACTGTCTATCAAGACTACTCAAGTGTCAGTTTTGTCCTTAAAACCAGAAGATCTGGAATCCTAGTCTCTCTTAAGGGTTCAGCCTCCAAGGCAACTACAAGGAGGCCTGTGCCACACCAGTTCTTGTTCTACCTCTAAGTACATTTCATTATCATAGGATTACCAGTTTACCAGCATCTATGCCAGAATACAGTTTGAATACCAGCAAGGGGGCTTCCATGTTCAATTCATTGCCAGAAAGTAAATCCACTCTGCTACTATCTGGAAATAACCTTCTTACTCAGTCTATGACTATTGTAATATCGTAAGCAGAGGAGTTTCACTCTTGTTGCCTTGCCCTTGAAATCGCTGTCTTGCTCTTGATCGCGATCCAGTGCCAAATGCTACATATGTCTCATGCTCAAACAGGCCTTGGATATCCATTGGAATGTTTTCACTTTTCAAGAAACATCTTCACTGGTATTCCCCAGTTTGCAGTCAAGACTTCTCATCTACATCTTCGGCTACAGTAGAATCTTCGGAGTTCAGCCTTCCTGGGATCCTTCAACAAAGTTTCAACATTGTGGATCAATTCCTTATTTCTTCAACAACCGCTTCAGCCTTGGAAAATATAAGAAATGATTCTCTGCTAACAACTCACTTAGCCATCTCCAAGATGGTATGTAGACAGTACGCTTTCTATGACCTTTTTGTCATGATCCAAGTAAGAACCCAAGATTCAGCCTAGCTGTCCTGCAACCCAGTAAGATGTATATCAGCACCTTTAGTGATGTTTCGTGTATGACCTCATCTGAATCCTTGACTACCTTTGTTCCATGTCTTCAGCCTTGTATACTTCATCGCTTCAGTCCCTCACCAAGGAATTCCAGCTTCAGTTCTTGGACCCTCGATCTCCCCCTGATGGTATGAATGTTATACCTTCGACCCTTCCAAGCTGCAGAAAGGAGGCTTGTGGAGGAGGTCTTTGAGGAGGGGGTGCTGTTACGATGCTGCTCACAGGCCTCAGCCACGAGCAGCATCTCACCTTCACCGGGTCCTACAGCTCAACGTCGAAGCCTTCCTGGGTCCTCCACATGGCAGGAGCCGCTCTTGTTTCCTGCGTCTGTGTGGCATGGAGGCCGCTGCTGCTGCCATCCTTCTTGTGGTGGGAGTGCCACCGCCTCTCTCTCCTTCGCGGCCTGGATGCCACCGACATTCCTGCTCTCCTTGCAGCAGGAGGACCGCCCCAGTCTTCTCCTAGCAGCCTGGAGGCCGCCAACACTGCTGTTCCCATGGCCCAAGCACTGCTGTCGTCCTTGCTCTGTGGTGGGCGGAGCTACCATCGACCTTGCCCTTCTTCATAGCATAGAGCCACTGACATCCCGGCCTCGTCTTGCAGCAAAAGTGCTGCCTCCAGCTTTGTTCTTCATGGCATGGATGCCGCTGCTGCTGTCTTTGGTCTTGGCTTCTTCCTAGTGCACGGCCTCGCCTTTCTTCAGTATTTAAAGGACCCACGGTGGGAAAAGCCCCGCGGCCCTGACTGATGATGTCATCCCAGCGTCTTATCTTCAGCCCTATAAAAGGGCTCCGCGCCAGTCCCTCATTGCCTTCACAGGGAGCTAACCTGCTCCTGGATGCTCCATTCCAGTTCTATATCCAGGAAGCTCTGGGGTCCATCGTCTCTCCTTCAAGGTCCGTGGTCTTCATGGGAGCCCTTGTCTTCGTCTGTGGTTCCTGATTTCTCATCGGATCCTGCATCCTCGTCTGTACAGTGCCCTTTTGTTCCAGTTTTCCTCATCTCTATTTGTTCCTGTACTTCAGTTCCTGTGTCCAGTTGTCCCAGTTCCTCCAATTCCTGGCTCTGGGTATTCCAGCCTTGTCTCACTGCCGGATTCCACCTCCAGATGACCATCCTGAGTTTGCCTGAATCTGTGTTTGAATCTGAGCCTGAGTCCTGTTCCTGGTCATTGGAACCCTGTTCCAGCTGGATCCATCTTCAAGTGCTGCCTGGATTCCTCTTCTGTCCTGAGCTTCAGTCCTGCACTTATCCCACTCTCCGCGTGGTCCACGACCAGCCTCTTCAGGTTGTTTAGGGCTCGCAGTGGGACAGGATGATCCGCGACCAGCCCACGGAGGGCTGTGTAGGGCACCCTGAGGGTTAGTGCCCACCTGAATCTCCAAGTGCCTCGTCTCATCCAAGTCTCCGAGTGCTTCATCTCATCCCAGTCTCAAAGTGCCTTGTCTCGTCCCAGTCTCGTCCCAGTCTCCTATGTCTCATCCTTGTTCCACAGTCATCGCCTGTCCTCGACCTCTATCCATCCTGTCGCACCTGCCGTTCCCAGGCGGCATGTCCAAAAGAGCTATTGAGTGTCCGGAGAGCTACCCCAGAGACCAGCATTGTGTGGCTGGGTCTCTTCTGGTGCATTCAAGTTCAGCAGTGGTCAGGGCCCTGAGTCTTCAGCCTGTGTGCCCTTGCTCAGATATGTCTCGCCTGCCTCGGCACTTCTCCAGAGTTAGACACACTAATGCATTAAAAAATGTGATACTGTGTTGCACGACACAATAAAGTATCATGAGTTGCAAAACTTACCTATTCTATGAGGTGCGTCAGAAATTTCCCTAACCATGCCCATTTTTTATCATGGATGGTAACACGCCATATTTCTGCTTTATTTATTGCTTTTTGATGAATCTAGGCCTGAGCAGGATATGACTAATCCTGCTAAGTTAGAAGAGATATTCAGCTGCACAGCTATGCTGCTGAATATCCATATATAAGCCGCTACTTTGCCGGATAATTTATATCTGGCTAAGTTAAAACTTCTCTTTGGCAGGTCTAACTTAGCCAAATAAGTTATCTGGATAAAGCTAAATATCTCCAGTTAGCCAGATAACTTATCCGGCTAAGTAGCGCCCACCCAATCCACCCATTGCCCACCCACAAATTGACCAGCTAAGAAGTAGCTGGATAAGTGACTTATCCAGTTATCTAGCAGCCACTGAATATAACCTACATATCTGGCTATCAAGTGCTGAGCGTGCTTTGAATATTGAGCCCAACAAGAATGACTTCAAACTTAGTTCTAAAATAAATAGGCAACCAATGAAGAAGGGCCAGTGATGGAGTAATATGTTCTCAGATACTCTTTTCTGCAGCAGCATTCTGAATTAATGGTAAACTTTTAAGCAAACAATTTGGGAGTCCTAAATAGAGAGAATTGTAATAATCAATACCAGAAAGTACCATACCAATAAAAATAGTGCTTAAATCAGTTTCAGACAGAAAAGGTTTCAGCTTCTGCAACATTCGAAGTTTAAAAAAACAGCTACATACTACCACTCTGATCTGGGGTTTAAGTGACAGAGAAGAGTGTAGTGTCACTCCAAGTTTACGAACTTGCTCCAAAATTGGAATACTGATTCCTTCAAAATTTATAGTAGCGGGAAGTTTACTGTTAGTTTATCTAGTGTGATGAAGTGCAGGCTGTCTTAAGGGAGGAAAACCCGGTCCGGATCCCTACAGGGAGGGATCAGAGTCAAGTTAAACAGCAGAAGAGGCCTGGGAGCCGGGGAAAGACTACAGTTCCCAGGTTCTTAGAGACATAGCTGAGCCAATGAGAGAGAGAGGAGGCTGATTATGCAGTTGAGCAGGGCACCAGGGAAAGACACACACCTGTTCTGATGATTACAGACGAGGGGAGGCTGGAAGAAAAGCTCAGCTCCTCAGACGGAGGAGGCCATGGAATTGGAAGTCTCAGTAGAGGAAGCTCAGGACGCAGACATGGAGACAGAGAAAGTGAGAAGATTACTCTGGAGTCTTTTTTTTGACTGTTTTGTTTAAACCTGGGGTCAGGTGGTAGTTTTGTTTTAAGGATTGCGAAGACCGTGGTCTGCAGCACAACTGAGGGGAGTTGGGGCGAGTTGTGCAACTGCTGAGCAGGGCAGTGTTTTGCTGGCTGGAAGGCCAAGCGGAGGTTTTTATCCTGTGTGTTTGGATGGGGTTTTCTGATTGGCGGTGATTAATATTATTTCTTTGGAACTGGAAAAAGACTGTTTTGAGAGACAAACTGCATTTCTGTGCTTAATTTGTTGGGAGCTGGGAGAGGCTAGTCGTCACACTAGATAAAACAAAATCTCTGTTTTCCGAATATTTAACATCAAACCATTCTTAGATAACCAGTCTCTTTCATTGTAGAATCAACTGAAAGATAAAATTGAACATCGTCGGTGTATAAAAAATAATCAACATTTAGATTTGATAGTTCTTGGCATGATGGAAACATATAAAAATTAAAAAGAGCAGCTGAAAGGGCAAATCCTTGAGGAACATCAGAAGGCAATGGCATACATTCTCCATTTATAACATGAAGTAGGCGGGACAGTGATCATTCCAATAATCTCCCCTCCTCCCCCCATTTCTCATCCTGAAAGATTGCACACAACACCAAAACTGGAATATAAATGGCCATAGTTTATTGACAACACAAAAATAAGCCAAGCCTAGATCTTAACACATTTTACTTTAAAATGATCATCCACCCAATCTAGTATGACACCACATCCCAGTGACATACTGTGCATGCCCCTTCCCCAACTTACCTCTTGGCCATCGCAGTTACCAGTCCCCTTGCCACATCCCATCAAGAGAACCCAACAACTCATGCAGCAACTCCTGTGCGCATGTCTGACACATGTAGCAGCCCCCCCAGCTACACCTGTCCTGCCATGACCCCCCCACATGACAAAGTGTACAAGTTAACAATGACCAAACTTTAGGCTCGGGTTACCCCACCCTGAAACATAAACATAATAGAGACATAAATAAAACATACCCATCAAAATACATTTCCTTATAAAAAAAAAAGGGGAGGGAGGGTAGAAGAAAAAACAACCCTGCCGCACCAGATGTTGACAGACCTCACAAGGAGCTCCCTCCACAATCCTGGTAAGCAGAAAAAGGCACCAAGCAGCAATGGATGCATATCCCCTAACCCCCTTCTATTCCCATCAAACCCTGCTCCCACCCACCAATCCCAACTCCCTGTCCAAATTCAAAACCTTCACTACCCCCTCCTCCTTCCTAAAAAACAAACCCAAGCTGGGAATAACCTCCAGCCACCATGTTAAAGGTGGCATGTGGAACCCTGCCCCCTTGCCTTATACTTACAATTTGCTGGGATCTTTCATTCAAAAAAGATTGAAACCATTTAAGCTCTATAGCATTTAGTCCTATTTGGTGTAATCTGTATAACAGTATTTCATGATTAACCAAGTCAAACGCAGCCACGATGTTGAGCAAAATAAAAAAAAAATATTCCTTCATTCAATCTAAACCTCAATGAAACATATCAACAAGAGAGAGCAGCAAGATTTATGTCCCATATAATGGATGGAAACCAAACTGAAACTTAACTAACAAATCATTCTCATCAACGAAATCATTTAGCTGTTTTAGCACAACATTCTCTAGAAGTTTACCCAAAAAGGTAAGTGTAGAGAAAGGATGATAACTTTCAGAAATAGATGGCCCAAGATTAGATTTTTTTTTAAAATTGGATGAATTGAAGCCAACTTTAAAGATTTCAGAATATACTCTTCCTGTAAGGAAAGGTAAACAAACCTAGAGAAAGGCTGAGCTAACTCTTCACTTAACACTTTAAAATGGGCAGTTGAACAATCTGATAGTGGATGATAAGTTACTCTTAAACCAGCAAGAGCATCAACAATACTGTACAAAAAACCTCTTGAAAATTATCCAAATTTGGACAAAGCATATTGAATTCATCATCTTCAACAGAAAAAGTCACATTTTTTTTATTTTATCATGGAAAAAAGTAGAAAAAAACATTACATTTTCCACTAGGCATGGATACAGGTGTTTCATTAGAAAAAGATTTTACAACATAAAATAGTTATTTTGGGCAATTCTGAGCAGAATTTATATGATTTCCAAAGTAATTTTTTTGTGTTTAAGATGTTTCTGTATACATTCAATGTTGTATGATAACCCATTACATTTTCGGATGATTTATTTTTCCCCCTACGTGATAGTAAATAACCATGGAACACAGTGAGCACGCTTAGACACTTTACACTGCGATGGGGCAATTTCATCTAACTCAGAAGATAATGAAGAATGTCCACCCTCAAGAGCTTGAGCCACATTTGTCCATGATTCACATTTTAGTTTGGATAATTAAGATTCACTGAGAACATTTGTTTCAGACCTTTTCTGTAAAAAAAAAAAAAAAAAAAAGGATTAGGACTCACTGCAGGAAGGGAAAATGAAATATTAAATGAAAAATTAATGGTGACCAAAAAATGATCAGTCCATGGCACTATCTCACAAGTAAAACTTGCTCGGGTATTGAACAGCATTTCTTTTTTAACAATGACCATATCTAAGGTATGTCCCAAACTATGAGTGGCAGCATCAATGAGTTGGGACCATCCAAAGCTTCCATAGATTTTAACACAAAATCACATGACTTAAAAAAAAGGATAAACTTTTGAATGTAAATTGAAATCACCCAATTAAATACACATTTTTGTGGAAATATTATTAGAGATCAAAAATTTGTTAAGTAGGGCTTCCCATTTATATTTTTTATATTTTTGCTTGTTCACTGTGTTCAGAGTGGGAGTATTTGAATTGCAGAGTTGGCAGAAGCTTTTTATTTGGTTGAAAACTATGTGTTGACTTTGTTAATGTTCTCAGTATCATTTGAGATTCAGACTATGCTAACCCTTCTGGAGTGCATTAAGTTTCTTGTTGTTCACACTTTATGGGGATGAGCAGAGCCTGACTCTTCTCATTTACAATATTTGTCTTTCCTGGAGAGGTCTGCAGAAAAGAATTGGAGTACAAGAAATATAAAGGAATGGCGGGGGGGGGGAGTGTATGGATTGTGGGGATCAGTGCTTGTGGTTGTATGGGCGGTTATTTGCGAGTTTGGGTGATGGATGTGTGGATAACTTGCCAGGGGGTGTTGATGTGATGCCCAAAGGAATTTCTTTCATCAACCTTCATGGATCTAGTCGGGGGGGGGGCGGGGGGGCGGAGGCAGCGTGTCCTGATATACTGCCTAATATCAATCAGTTTTCCTTGAACGTAGATCACATTCACTTCCCTATAAAGAGAAAGAAGATACTGATTATGTTAAAAAAAATAAAAGCTGATATTGTATATTTACAAGAGACACACTTGGACAAGAAAGAACATGCCAAATTATGTAGGAACTGGGTGGATCAATGTTTTGCAGTCTCCTTTTTTCTTGTCATTGTGGCATGGCTATTCTCATTCATAAGAACTTCCTTTTTTTAGATGGAGCAGTACATGGCTGATCCTAGAGTGTGCTACATCAGCTTGCTTAAGAAAAAACATAAGAAGTTGCCATACTGGGTTAGACTGAGGGTCCATCATCCTGTTTCCAAAAGTGGCCAATCCAGGTTACAAGTACCTGGCAAGTACCCAAACATTAAATAGATCCCATGCTACTAAAGCAGGTAATAAGCAGTGGTTATTACCCTTTTCTCAGGCAGCAGATTGCCATGAACTGTTCCTATCTACTGGCATTAGTAACTGATAAAACAAATCTCCTTCTCTGGGCTGTGTCCCATACCTTGACACCATCATCAAAGATTAGCTCAATGTCGCACATGTTAACAGTTAAAGAAGACATTTTGAGCCTGGCCATTACTGATGATCTCAGGCAGGGGAGGCAGCTCAGAGAGTTGGTCACATGACAGCAGCAAATTTTCTGATGCACCACCAATTTCAGCAGTCTCCTTATGCCCCTGGTTGCAATGGAGAAGGTACAGAGAAGGGTGACAAAAATGATAAATGGGATGGAATGGCTCTCCTTTGAGGAAAGGCTTAAGAGATTAGGGCTGTTCAGCTTGGAAAAGAGATGGCAGAGAGGGGACATAATAGAGGTCTATAAAATCATGAGAGGACTAGAATAGGTAAATGTGAATTAGTTATTTACTCTTTCAGATCATAGAAGGACTAGGGGTACTCCATGAAGTTAGCGAGTAGCATATTTAAAACAAATCGGAGAAAATTCTTTTTCACTCAACATGCAATTAAGCTCTGGAATTCGTTACCGGAGGATGTAGTTAGGGCAGTTAGTGTAACTGGGTTTAAAGATGGTTTGTATAAATTCCTGGAGAAGTCCATAAACTGCTATTAATCCCTGGAGTTGGCCCTGGGTCTGGGCCTAGGTCCCTTGGCGTCAAGGCTGGGTCCAAGCCCTGGCCTAGGTCAAGGCCCCAGTATCAGGATCTGGCCTCCAGGTTGGGTCGTGGCTCTGGAATCTAGGGATATCAGGATGCAGGCTGGCCAGTCCTTACTTATTGAGGGAGGCTTAGACCCCATCTACCCCCTCCCATCATCATATGTGGCTCTGCCAGTGGCTCCTGTCTGGAGCAACTGCTCCAAGTTGTGAGCCAATCTCTCAGTGTGCTTTTGGTGAGGGTATGCAGATTTAATAATTTTATAAAAGTTTTACAAATGTATATTTACTTTGGGTGTATGTGTCCATTATTTATTACATACTTATTACATTATTTTATAGAACAGTAAATTCCCTTTAAGGCCATCCTATAGCCTAAACTCTCTTACCCACACATAGCTCTGCAAGTCACTTGCAATACAGATTTGTCCACTCATTGTTAACCACCTCGTATCTACCCTTTCATCAGCATTTAGATTTGGTTCAGCTGTGTTAACCTTGCAACCCTGAACAGCTATATATAAGTAAAAGAGACCTCAAATCTGAGGATAAAGTCTACATGCACCACTTTCTCCTCAAAATGGCACCAAATGTGAGTGCTGCCAAACTAGAAGCAGGGGTTTGGTGTATAAAGTAATAATTATGTATCCTCTTAATAAAAATCACAGCATATGGAGATAAGAAGCACACATGAAGTGGCCCTTTCTGAACTGGTACACTTTACAACAGAGAAGAGGTATCACCGGAAGCAGACTACTGCTGAAAAGCCAGCTAATTTATCTTCAGATGTCACAGAAAATAAATGGTATATTTTCTTTACAACAGAGATTGAAGGCCTAACAGTTTTAATACAGGTGTCTGAGAAATGTATAATAACAAACCTAACCCACTTCATGCTCACTCTGGATAGCCTGGCTTGTAAGACCCTTCATCTTTCCAGAAAGCTGCCAAATGCTTCATAGAGTTTACCACCTTTATTTCTGTCCCAGAAATATCTTCAAATGCAGATCTGGCAGCAAAAGGATTTCATTGCTCTGTGTTCAAAAACACATCAAGAATCCTTTACTATTTGAGTACACTCACACAAAAGTTACCATCTGTGAGCTATCAGGAAATCCTTTGAGTTAATATGACCTCATTCCCTCACCCATCTCCAATCACCCTCACACTAAATGTGTTCCAGCCACTCAGAGAATGGTTCAGACTTGTTAATTTAATTGGCTGTTTTACGGGACAACGGATTGAATAGAGTAGAATAAGCTGCAGAAAACCATTAGAAACTATGGGCCTGATATACTGTAGACACAACATGAACTGAAATAACTAAAAGATAGAAATGGGAAAACAAGGATACTAATCCATATGGAGAGAAAATATTATATGACCAAAGGACTAGCCTAATTATTAATTCATCCAGGATTCTTATGATTAGGTATTTATCGATACCTGCCATGCTTTCCTAACATTATATATATATATATATATATATATATATATATATATATACATACATACATACCTTGTGTGATGCAAGCAGCAGGCTCCATGGCATCAGGGATAGGCAGGTCCAGTCCAGGTTTTTCCCACATTGCAAACTCTAGGAAGAAACACTGGACTGGATCCTAAAATCCCAGAGCTGATGGATCCAGTTGTTATCCCAAAATACAGATATCCCACTTGTTTAAATATAATATAGAGATATAATGTACACATATTTATGCTAGTAATAACAATCATGTATGTATTTCTATTTTTATTTACACATGTAATATTTAATTGTCTATACTCCACTCCTTTACATGTGCAGTTTACACATGTATGCGTGTATAAAGGGCTGCAAACCAGTGCAGGTTTTCCTACTTGCACCAGGAAGGTGGACCTTCTTGTCCATCAGGCTATGAAGATCCAGCAACTTGTGTATAGCCTTAAGTTCAGGAGAGTGGGCTCATACAGAAAGAAACAGTTGTGGAAGAAAGATCTATCACAACAACTGAAGTGTGAAAGACCTGAGACAAAAGTTGCAGGACCTCTAATGTCAAGAGGAAGCAGACCAGGATGAGGACTCAGAGGCCTGCCAACACATTCACTGTAGCAGAATGGATGATGCAACTGTGAGAGGGGCCAGCAAGGTGATCATTTTTTATAGGAACATCAGATAAAGTACATGTATGTAAAGATTTTGTATATGCTTTATACCATATATTTTTATGCGAACTCCTCATCCAGTGAAGGTCCTGGGCACATGGGCACACAGGGAGGAGCACCCCAGAACTCATGACCTCCCTGGATTCTTGGACATGGGGGAAAAGCAGAGTAATGTATTTGATCTAATACACTGGTAACCAGAAACCTTTCCCATTCCTTTGACATTCTCTCCATTTAAACACTCAGCACACCAGGCCTATCATTAAAAAAACTTAAAATGTATTTAATTCAGAATTATAGCCGATTGTCTAACCTGAAAACTTGTCTATCTAGTGTAGCCACAGTCAATTATTTTTTTTTATATTCCGCTTTTCAGCTCTTCAAAGCAGATTACATTCAGGTACTGTAGTTATATATATACATATAGAATCCATAATATCCCTTTGTTTTGACACCTCCACTATACTGATCAGGACTTTAGGACAGCTACCACATTCATCCAGGGCCCCTTCAGTAGCCGATAGCTTTAATCATGAGCTGATATAGTATGCTTACTCTCCTCACAGTCTAGGACTGCTTAGAGCAAAATTCAACTCCAAATATGGTGACTGTTCCCAGGCATCAATGAATAGAGTAGCACATCTCTGTACACTAGCCCTTGGCTATTTGGACCCTAAAGAACCTGAAAGTGGACAAAGCCATGGGGCCTGATGGGATTCATCCAAGGATATTGAGGGAGCTCAGAGATGTTCTGGCGGGTCCGCTGTGTGACCTGTTCAATAGATCCCTAGAAACGGGAGTGGTGCCGAGTGATTGGAGAAGAGCGGTGGTGGTCCCGCTTCACAAGAGTGGGAACAGGGAAGAGGCAGGCAACTACAGACCGGTTAGCCTCACTTCGGTGGTGGGAAAAGTAATGGAGTCACTGCTGAAAGAGAGAATAGTCAACTATCTACAGTCTGGAGAATTGATGGACCAGAGGCAGCATGGATTCACCAGGGGAAGATCCTGTCAGACAAATTTGATTGACTTTTTTGACTGGGTAACCAAGGAATTGGATCAAGGAAGAGCACTAGATGTCATCTACTTGGATTTCAGCAAAGCTTTTGATACGGTTCCGCACAGGAGACTGGTGAATAAAACGAGAAGCTTGGGAGTGAGTGCCGATGTGGTGACCTGGATTGCAAATTGGTTGACGGACAGAAAACAATGTGTGATGGTAAATGGAGCCTTCTCTGAAGAGAGAGCGGTTTTAAGTGGTGTGCCGCAAGGATCGGTGTTGGGACCGGTCCTGTTCAATATCTTTGTGAGCGACATTGCAGACGGGATAGAAGGTAAGGTTTGTCTTTTTGCGGATGACACTAAGATCTGCAACAGAGTGGACACGCCGGAAGGAGTGGAGAGAATGAGACGGGATCTAAGGAAACTGGAAGAGTGGTCGAAGATATGGCAGCTGAGATTCAATGCCAAGAAGTGCAAAGTCATGCATATGGGGAGTGGAAATCCGAATGAACTGTACTCGATGGGGGGGGAAAGGCTGATGAGCACGGAGCAGGAGAGGGACCTTGGGGTGATAGTGTCTAATGATGTGAAGACAGCGAAACAATGCGACAAGGCGATAGCAAAAGCCAGAAGAATGCTGGGCTGCATAGAGAGAGGAATATCAAGTAAGAAAAGGGAAGTGATTATTCCCTTGTACAGGTCCTTGGTGAGGCCTCACCTGGAGTACTGTGTTCAGTTCTGGAGACCGTATCTACAAAAAGACAAAGACAAGATGGAAGCGGTACAGAGAAGGGCGACCAGGAAGGTGGAGGATCTTCATAGGATGACGTACGAGGAGAGATTGAAGAATCTAAATATGTACACCCTGGAGGAGAGGAGGAGCAGAGGTGATATGATACAGACTTTCAGATACTTGAAAGGTTTTAATGATCCAAAAACAACGACAAACCTCTTCCGTAGGAAAATAATCAGCAGAACCAGGGGTCACGATTTGAGGCTCCAGGGAGGAAGATTCAGAACCAATGTCAGGAAGTATTTCTTCACGGAGAGGGTGGTGGATGCCTGGAATGCCCTTCCGGAGGAAGTGGTGAAGACCAGAACTGTGAAAGACTTCAAAGGGGTGTGGGATAAACACTGCGGATCCATAAAGTCAAGAGGCCACCAATGAAGAGTGGGTGACTCGCCAGAATGATGGCTATTGACACAATACCCTTACTAAATAAACATACACATGCTTACTGTGACTCCTACATCGCTCTAAGCTTCAACAGCAAGAGGTAATGGAAAAAAGGATTTGCACTCATAAAGAGGGGAGTAGCTGGCTTGTTACGGCGGTTACTACCCCAAACCAAATATGCCTGATACTTCACTTTCAATGCATATACAGCATAGCTCTCTGCTTCAATGACAGGGGAGAAGAATAACTGATACTTCACACATCCAGCAGAGCTCTCTGCTACAACGGCAAAGGAGAAGAAAAAGGGTTCGCACTCAAAACGCGGGGAGTAGCTGGCTTGTTACGGCAGTTACTACCCCAAACCAAATGTGCCTGATACTTCACTTTCCATGCATATCCAGCATGGTTCTCTCCTGCATCGGCATGGGAGAAAGACTGATACATCACGCATTTCCAGCATAGCTCTCTGCTTCAAGGGCAGGGGGAAAAAAAAAAAACAAAAAACTGATGCTTCACGCATATCCTGCATAGCTTCAACGACAGGGGTGAAGAAAAAAAAGGATTCGCAATCACAAAGCGAGGAGTAGCTGGCTTGTTACGGCGGTTACTACCCCAACCAAATGTGCCTGATACTTCACTTTCAATGCATATCCAGCATGGCTCTCTGCTTCTACAGCAGGGGAGAAGAAAAAAAAAAAAAACCAACAAGAGCTGTACAACATAGTCTAGGTAAAACAAATAAGCATGGGTGTAGCTTGCTTATCGCGGCGGTTACTGCCCCTACTACCCCTAACTAATCAAGCTAGATATTTCACTTGCATGCAGCTCCATCACTGCTCTCTACATTAATGGTGGGGGTGGAAGGGGAATAGAACAAGGAGCTAAGAGTAACAGATAAGAATGAGAGAAAAAATGTGTGAGGCTTGCTGGGCAGACTGGATGGGCCATTCGGTCTTCTTCTGCCGTCATTTCTATGTTTCTATGTTTCTATGTTTCATTCTGTGTACATTCTTTCTACACATCCCATAAGTTCTTACCTATAAACCTTCTCCTTAGCTCTTGTCAGAGTCTCCACTTAGTAGATACCATCCCTACACTGCCACTGAGGGAAAACTCAGTCAAAGCCCAGAAACATAGTTTAAAATTAAAACATTACAGAAAGAAACTTTTGATAGCAAAAATTCACAAACACCAACAATATTTAAAATGTATAGGAAATGAAGCAATTAAAGATCATTGAAAGTATCAATTGAGCAACCCCAAGTACTATTTCTGCTTATGACATCATCAGAAGCAAAGATACCCCAAGCCTAGAAACCTGAAAGTAATTATAAAATTCAGTGAATTAGGAGTTAGTTGGCTGTGAGAGTGTGAGGGTGCTGTCAGTGCTTTCCTCACTTGAGGCCTACCAAAGTATAAGAAAGGTCTAAAATTGAAAAGAACATCTATAGCATGAAATAAGAGTGAATATTTTGAGTGGGTGTAATAATTTCCTATCAAGGTAAGGTGAGAGGATATTTTTTAAAGATTAATTGTTGCACCATGGCTAGGAGCAATATTTAGTAGAGACATTAGTAAGTCTGATTGCTAAATTTGAAGCCTGATTGTACATATATAAAGTACTGTTGAGTTGTATGGTACAGAGAAAAAAATCCTCCATAGTAAATTTAGAAGCTTGCTTTTAAAAGATGTTAAGCTGACATCATTCAAAGTTATAATCAGAAAACTCCTTTGACAAAGAGAAAGTATTATCAAGAACAATTTTGTCTTGATAATAAGCAGAACGAAAGGAGGTGTGAATGATAACATTAGCTGTTCTTTCATATAAGAAGTAGGGATGAAAAATTATCTTTTGTTTTACTAGTGGAGGGAAAAAATTTATTTTCGTTATTTAGTTCATTTTCGGGAGTTTGTTTTCACATTAATTTTAGTTCATGGATTGCTTGATTTGTTTCTTTCATATAAAAAAAAGTGAATCAAGTAATAAAAAAAAGGCCAAAAAATGAAAGCGAAGCATCCTTCCCACCCTCCCATAAAAATGCTGGGGCCAGGATCCCCCCAGCTCCCACTTACCTGGTCCAGTGGGGATCTGTCAGCAAGGACTAGGCCGAAGCCTTGGACTTGCATAGGCTGAGGCTGTGGTAGGTCACTGCAGCCACGGCCTACTCAAGGCCAGCACCTAGGCTGGAGCCTGGACCCAGGCCTGTTGCTGTGGCCTGGAGGTCAGATTATGATGTCGAGAAATTGGCCTGAGCCCAGGCCAAAGTCATGACCCGATCTGGAGGCCAGATCCCAATGACGGGGCCTAGGCCTGGATCCAGGCCCAACACTGGGGCCTTGGCCAGTGTTACGACTGGGCACAGGTCTCATGTATTGAACACTGCTATGAGGAGTGTCTCGGGGTGGAGAGAGACAGTAGTGTCTAGTACTGGCTGGTGCAGGCAGGAATGAGTAAACCCTATGGGCAAGTGGGAAGGTGGAGTAAGCAGACTAGGACTAATAGTGGCTGGAGATACCTGATACCAGATGCATAAAGGTAAGGGTGAACTTGAATACTGGAACAGCATGGAGGTATGTGTGAGCGTGAATGTAAGTAAAGGTGTACAGGAAACTGGAACTGGGTGCTGGTAAGGATGAATTCAGGAAGCGTGCAGGTAAGAGTGATAATGGCTGGAGGTATAAGTGACTGGTTTGCGGTAACAAGACTGACAGAGAACTGAACAGACAAACCAGGACAGCACTAACATTGAACATGAAACATATAAGCCTGAAGGCAGCAGAGCGGAGAAAGCCCGTAGGCCACAGACAGCAGGCAGAGAGCCCGTAGGCCACACACACACAATAGGCAGAAGGCCCGTAGGCCACACACACACACACAATAGGCAGTGGGCCCGTAGGCCACACACACACACAATAGGCAGAGGGCCCGTAGGCCACACACACACACAATAGGCAGTGGGCCCGTAGGCCACACACACACACAATAGGCAGAGGGCCCGTAGGCCACACACACACACAATAGGCAGAGGGCCCGTAGGCCACACACACACAGAAGGCAGAGGGCCCGTAGGCCACACACACACAGAAGGCAGAGGGCCCGTAGGCCAGATACACAAAGGCAAGGCAGGTCAGAAGGCCCGTAGGCCACACACGCACAGAAGGCCCGTAGGCCAGATACACAAAAGCAAGGCAGGTCAGAAGGCCCGTAGGCCACACACGCACAGAAGGCCCGTAGGCCAGATACACAAAGGCAAGGCAGGTCAGAAGGCCCGTAGGCCAGATGCACAAAGGCACGGAAGGCTAGAGCAGGGAGCCCAGGCGAACTCAATGCTGAAGCACCGATGAAACTGCTAGACAGGGTTATAAAGGAAAGTCTGGGGTATAGAGTAGACAGGAAGGAGGGAGTGGCCCAGCCAGAATAACATGCTCGTGGAGGACCTCTGGTGGTGAGGAGGCGGCATAGCAGCCATGGTCGTAACAGCCAGGATGTCAGGTCCCAATGCCTGGGCCTCGGCCCAGGGTACAGCCCAGGCCTCAGAGCCCAGGCCTGGGAGCTCTTCTTTGGGCCCTCTTCTTTCTTCGCCTCTTCAGTGCCAAATGATGGTTTTGCTGTGGTCTCCAGCATATTCACCCCAGTGTACAGCGCCATTTTGATGTACATTAATGCAGTACAATGCCATACATCAAAATGGTACTGTCTGCTGGGGTTATTGCGCCGAAGTTAATTAACTCTGGTGCAACCCCAGCAGATGACATTGTTTGGCATTGAAGAGCCAAAGAAGGAAGAGGATCTGAAGACAAGCCTCCAGGCCTGGGCTGAGGTCCAAGCATCAGGACCTAGCCTCCGGGTCAGGTCACGGCTTCGGGCCTTGGTCTGGGCCAAGGCCCCAGCATTGGGACCTGGCCTTCGAGTAGGGTTGCGGCATCAGGCCTGGGTCCAGCCCTAAGCTTCAGCACTGAGAACCAGCCTCCAAGTCACATTGTAGCATTATTCCTGGGCTCGGGCTCTGGCCATGGGCTGAGGTCCAGGTGTCAGGACTCGGCCTCCGGGTCAGGTCATGTCATTGGGCCTGGGTCTATGCCAAGACCCCGACATAGAGACCTGGCCTCCGGGTCTGGTTGCAGCTTAGGACCTGGGTTTGGGCCTAGGTCCCAGTGCTGGGGCTTGGCTTCTGGGTCGGCTTGCACCTTTGGGCCTTGGCTCAGGCTCTGGCCTAGACCGAGGCACCGGCGTTAGTACCCAGCCTCCAGGTCAGTTTGTGGCAATGAGTCTGGGTCCAGACCGAGGCTCCAGCATCAGCACCCAGCCTCCTGGTCGGGTCACTGTGTCAGGCCTGGCTCAAGGCTGAGGCCCCAGCGTTGGGACTAGGTTTCATCAGATACCTGACAGATCAGGTAAGTTTTGGGGGTTTTTTGTAATTTTTTGGGTGTCTCAGCCAAAGCCTTATGTCATGCTTAGGCCTGGGCTACATCTCCTACTTTGGGCCTCAATCTAGGCCTTAGGCGAGATCCCCAGCTTTGGACCTAGGCAGAGGTGCCAGTGTTGCACTCAGGTATAGGCCACAGTTCCTGCTTTGTGCCTTGGCCTATACCCTAGGTGAGGCCCTGGCTTCAGGCCTAAGTCTAGGCCCGATGCATTAGTTTAAAACAAAATAAACAAATAAGGTTCATTTCATTCAGGTGGGTGGCTCCATTTTGGTTTGGGGCCCACCCTGAATGAAATATATTAGCTTTATGTGTCGCGTTTTATACTTTCATTTGAAACAAATGCACATCCTTATTTGCTAGGTAGAATAATTACAGTAACAATAAGATGTCGTAGACACTCACATACTAGGGTACTCTACTGACATAGTCTGTGGGAATGTCTGGAGCGGTGAAAGGGAGAAAAAATGTTTTGTTTTGTTTTTTTAAAGAATAGGTAGGTAAAATTAGAGAAGAAATGGAGGTGGAATCTGGCCAGCAACGAGAGAGATGAAAGAAGATAAGGATAGATAAGTGTATTTACAAATAGCTAGGCCCAAGCTCAACTAAAACAGAAAAAGAATAAGAACAATGGAACAGAACACAGAAGAGAGAATAGAAAAGAAAAGTAATACAAAAAAGAGACACATACCTTTATTGAAATTCTTCATCATCTGATTTTCATCATTACTAAAAAAGATAAAAACATAAGAACATGCCATACTGGGTCAGACCAAGGGTCCATCAAGCCCAGCATCCTGTTTCCAACGGTGGCCAATCCAGGCCATAAGAACCTGGCAAGTACCCAAAAACTAAGTCTATTCCATGTTACCATTGCTAGTAATAGCGGTGGTTATCTAAGTCAACTTAATTAATAGCAGGTAATGGACTTCTCCTCCAAGAGCTTATCCAATCCTTCTTTAAACACAGCTATACTAACTGCACTAACCACATCTTCTGGCAACAAATTCCAGAGTTTAATTGTGCATTGGGTGAAAAAGAACTTTCTCTGATTAGTTTTAAATGTGCCACATGCTAACTTCATGGAGTGCCCCCTAGTCTTTCTATTATCCGAAAGACTAAAAAACCAATTCACATCTACCCGTTCTAGACCTCTCATGATTTTAAACACTTCTATCATATCCCCCCTCAGCCGTCTCTTCTCCAAGCTGAAAACTCCTTATGAATTGAAAACTATTGAATTATATTTAGTAAATGAAAAGTAAAGGTATAAGATAATACTAATGACACTTATCTAATAGTTTGTCAGTGTGAAATTGCTAGTAGATTCAGTTTTAATAGATGCTCTTGGAAAGTATTTGATTTCTTAAATATAGTTTCTGTTAAAGAATACAGCTCTATTCTTGATATAGAGTACTAAGTAATTCTTTTAAATTTAAAAAAAGCTCTTTACTAAATGATATTTTGAGTTAAGTGCTTTTATAAGAAGTAAGTGTTATCTATTAATCTGTATGCTAGTGGTGTATAACATCTATTTATTTGCTGCTTGGTCAAACACTACTACACGTATTTAACATCCATCTTGGCCACTTCAGAAGTCTTCATCCCCACAGTGCAATCGATAGCCCCCAAGACAGAGGGGAAGCATGCTATTTGAAAGAAATCAGTCATGATTTGTTCTTGTTGCTGTCTGCTCTGAGGGAAGGATATATAGAGTTGTATGTTTTCTGGAGAAATGCAGCCAGGAACTGCTCAATACATATAGAGATGGCAAACTGGATTACTCCAGCTATGCCCCCTAGAGGTGTCTGGAGGGTGTCATGGGCAAAAATGCCAGGGCAGTAGAGACCTTGTCGTACAGTGGCAAGGTGTGGCCTCTTCGGGTGGTAAGTTGCAGATTCCACTCTAATGGCTGGCATAGGTACAGTATGATTTCCTTGTTGATACTGAACCTGAACCTGCACATGACTTGTTCCTTTGAAAGATCCAAAAAATGTGCCCTAGTCCTGTAGACTCTCTGTAAGGGGTACCTCCTCCTTCTCCTCCTCCTCTGTTCTTTCTCCTTCCTCAGTCATTGTGCCATAAGAATCCATAAGGCAATTAGAGTCATTTCAAAAAGGTGATCTTCACCACTGCCTCTTAGCCCCAGTAGGCTCCAATAGGCCCCAGTAACACACACTCCATCCCCCTGTACAGCCCTGTATGTCCCAGTTACCACCCAATCTGTTCCAGTAACCTCCAGTATAAACCAGCATGTCCCAGTAATTACCCAACATGTCCTAATCTATCCCAGGTACACTCACTTTCACCCCCATTGGTCCATGTCTATGCCAGGTACTCTCACTCTCACCCCACCCCACCCCTGTATGACCTAGGTGTGTCCCAGGTTGGCCTTGTAAGTCTCATTCTGTCCCTGATACACTCCTTCCCACCCCCTAGTGTGCTCCTGTGTCCAGTTACCCAGACAAGCCAAACCCGCCAAACTCCAAGTCAAAAATCAAAATGAAAGTTTGCAATTGTAAGCAGTAGTAAAGTGTTTCATATGAACCTAAGCTTTATTGCATAAGCCCATATATTTACTCAAATGCAATTCAATCTCCTGAAAAAAGAATGGAATAAAACAAATTTGTAAATAACTCTTCTAAATCCTTAAGGATACTCACATCTAATATTCCAGGCAAGCCAGCATTATCTTCCTTATGAAGATGTACTGGTGGAAAAGGGTCTATCTCAGAGAGAGGATAATTCCAGGTGCCCAATGGCTGGAATATTTAGTCAGTTTGCAGTTAGATTCACATGATTTGCATCTCCCATCAAAATCCCCATAAAAGTGAATTACTCTGATGGATGTGGTTACTTCTGATCCAGTGTCTACTAATCATTTTTGGTTTGCATTTCTATTTGCACTCCCTTCATAGACCTACTTCCAAAAGCCTGTTTTTTATTTCTTGCCAATGTGAAGAATGGGAAGTCCGAACAGTCTGCAATCCCACTCACATGGTAGCTGTAGCCATCATGGAGGGTTTCATTTATTTATTTTTTTTCATTTATTCAATCATTTGATAAAGTTATTTTCCAGGTTTTCTGAAAAATTGTCTTCTGTTTTTCTTTTTCATGCAACATTCTTTAAGTTCCTTGCTTGGAATCATTCCTAGACACATTTCCTCTCCTCTCACTAGGGCACTTACATAGTATATAGTGCAGTTCTTTACATCTGTTTCAAATAATATCTTTTCTAGGATTGCTAGCAACTGGCTGTCTTCCAAAATTGTTTGGACTTTCAGAAAAATAAGTTTCTCTAGGATAACTCATTTCATTTCTTGGTTGGAAAGAAATTCCATGATTGTATTTCTCTATCGTCTGAACAGGTTGTACGGGCTTTCTTGATCTCTTCCACCACTTTGCTTAACTTCCTACTAAATACAGTAGTAATCCACCCTGGCCACAATTTTTCCTGCTTCTATTTTATTTATTCCCCCAATAAGCCAATTTAGACTTTTTTTTTTTTAAGTCCTCCAGCCATTCTATTGTCACCTGTACAAGTTTTGGAAAAGTTGTATCAACTTGTTCTTTACATTTATTTCTTAATTTCCCTTCAGGAGAAATCCTTCTTCATTCCAAACACAGGTTGTTTTTTAAACACCTCCTCAGCATTAGTGACTCTTCTTGCATCATGGGGTAATAATTTGACAAATATATCTTGTGAATCTGGTAACCTCTCAGACATAATGCAATTTAGTGAATCAGCTCCTCGTTACCATCCCTACTGATAATGCATGTTCATAGAAAATACAACTAGTGACAACAGTCCATAAAAGATATTTTAAAATATATTTAGCTTACATGGTATAGACAGTTTTTTATTGATGTTTCCAATAATGTTGAAATATTAAAGTTTTCCATCAGCGTTTTTTGAATATACAATTTGGGGCGGATTTTCAGAGCCCTGCTCGCGTAAATCCGCCCAAAACCGGGCGGATTTACGCGAGCAGGGCCCTGCGCGCCGGGAAGCCTATTTTACATAGGCCTCCCGGCGCGCGCAGAGCCCCGGGACTCGCGTAAGTCCCGGGGTTCTCGGAGGGAGGCGTGTCGGGGGGCGGGCCCGGTCGTCGCGGCGTTCCGGGGGCGTGTCGGCAGCGTTTTGGGGGCGGGTACGGGGGCGTGGCTACGGCCCGGGGGCGTGGCCGCGCCCTCCGTACCCGCCCCCAGGTCGCGGCCCGGCGCGCAGCAGGCCCGCTGGCGCGCGGGGATTTACGTCTCCCTCCGGGAGGCGTAAATCCCCCGACAAAGGTAAGGGGGGGGTGTAGACAGGGCCGGGTGGGTGGGTTAGGTAGGGGAAGGGAGGGTAAGGTGAGGGGAGGGCAAAGGAAAGTTCCCTCCGAGGCCGCTCCGATTTCGGAGCGGCCTTGGAGGGAACGGGGGGAGGCAGCGCGGCTCGGCGCGCGCAGGCTATACAAAATCGATAGCCTTGCGCGCGCCGATCCAGGATTTTAGTGGATACGCGCGGCTCCGCGCGTATCTACTAAAATCCAGCGTACTTTTGCTTGAGTCTGATGCGCAAGCAAAAGTAGGCTGATCGCGCTTCTTTTAAAATCTACCCCTTTGTGCATATCTCTAGAACTGGTTCCTCCATGTTAGAATTTTGGATACTTTTTCCTGCAAATAGGTAAAAAAAACAATTATTTCTGCTTTTACAGTGTAAATGCAAAGTGAATTTACCCTTGAATCACAGATTTTGGATGTATCAAAATCCATGTGGATCAGGATTTTATAAGTATAGGGGTAGATTTTCAGAGCCCTGCTCGCCTAAATCCGCCCAAAACCGGGCGGATTTAGGCGAGCAGGGCCCTGCGCGCCGGGAAGCCTATTTTACATAGGCCTCCCGGCGCGCGCAGAGCCCCGGGACTCGCGTACGTCCCGGGGTTCTCGGAGGGGGGCGTGTCGGGGGGCGGGGCCGGAGCGCGCGGCGTTGCGGGGGCGTGTCGGCAGCGTTTTGGGGGCGGGTACGGGGCGTGGCTCCGGCCCGGGGGCGTGGCCGCGCCCTCCGTACCCGCCCCCAGGTCGCGGCCCGGCGCGCAGCAGGCCCGCTGGCGCGCGGGGATTTACGTCTCCCTCCGGGAGGCGTAAATCCCCCGACAAAGGTAAGGGGAGGGTGTAGACAGGGCCGGGTGGGTGGGTTAGGTAGGGGAAGGGAGGGTAAGGTGAGGGGAGGGCAAAGGAAAGTTCCCTCCGAGGCCGCTCCGATTTCGGAGCGGCCTTGGAGGGAACGGGGGGAGGCAGCGCGGCTCGGCGCGCGCAGGCTATACAAAATCGATAGCCTTGCGCGCGCCGATCCAGGATTTTAGTGGATACGCGCGGCTCCGCGCGTATCTACTAAAATCCAGCGTACTTTTGCTTGAGTCTGATGCGCAAGCAAAAGTAGGCTGATCGCGCTTCTTTTAAAATCTACCCAATAGTGTAGTGTTAAATATTTGACTAAAAATATATTTTATTGAAATGTTTTTGTACTTTTGCATAATTTATAGCATTTTTGTTCACTATTTTTGTGATTTTTGTTGAAGGAAATGATTTCTTTCAGATTTCTGATTAAGCATAGTTGTACTTTAGTCCAGCGACGTTTCTATGTATGATTCTCTGTTTTTTCACTTTGTATAATTAATACAGATGCCTGATCACCACTTTCAACTTATTTTTCTATTCTTTAAATACTTTTCTTTGCACAATGGGCAACCAGCTTTATATATAATTAGACCTTTATTTCAGCTTACATTTTAGCTTTTCTGGGAATTTCAATGTTATAAAAGAAGAGACTCATAATTCTGGGGATGATAGTCGATTCTGCACTTCCACTGAAAATCCAAATTAGAAAAGTGGCGATAATAGCTTTTTTAAAACTGCATTTAGTTAAACCGCTTAAGAAAGTTTTATCTATGGAAGACTTTTGTTTAGTGGTGCAAACTGTTGTTTAAGCCATCTGGATTATTGAAATTTGCTTTATTTAGGTCTTCCAAAGTATTTAATACAAGTTTTGCATTTGGTACAAAATGCAGTCATTCAGAAAATCTTTGACCTAAAATGGGGGATACATGTTAAGCCATATATGAAAAAACTCTGGTGGCTTCTAACTGCTGAATGAATACTGTTTAAAATGTATGCAATTATACATAAAGTTATTTATTCAGATTTACATGGTTTGGCAGGAAAGATTAGTTGGTATGAGCCTATCTGGCCACTTCATTCATCTTCTCAGACATTATTACAGGTTCCATCAGTTAAGGCCTTTCATCTTCAGACTACATGAACAACAGCTTTCTCAGTGTTAGCACTATCTGTATGGCATGCACTCCCAACTGAAGTTCATAATGAAACAGACTATTTGAAATTTTGCAAAAAGATCAAGGCAATTCTATTCACACAATTTTATGATAAGTTTAATAGTCAAGCATGAGATATCCATTTGGTAGTTGGAAAAAATGCTATGTTTTATTCAGTTTGTTTTATTGTACTTGAATGTTTATTATGGAGGTAATTTTCAAAGGAGTTGCATGTGTAAATATAACATACTACCAGTAATTTTCAAAACCCCAATTGTGTGATTGTAGTGCACTTACTTCTGTAAAACCTATTGATTAATTTTATGGCATATATTGTAGCAATTTTCAAAAGCCCACTTACATGTGCAAAATGCATTTACACATATAAAATCCATTTTTAAGTTTATAAATGCTTTTGAAAATCAGGTCTTATGTGTGTATTATTGTAATCCACATTGAAAAAATGGTAGCATCATGGAATCTAAGCTGTATAAATATATAAGTAAATAAATAAAATAAAAATCAGTGGAAAAATTACTTTTCTACTGATTTTTCTCCTGTGTGCTATAACTAAGTCATTTTTCCTCTGAAAACAAAACTCTATATATAATCATTGAAAATATTGACCAGAATGAATCAGAAAAACAATATTATATAAAAAGCCATGATTGAAAATTTCACCCTATATAAAACCATGGAGGAAGCTCATAAAAGATCATAAATTTACAGTTATAACCAGGCTTGAATTTAGACATAGGCAACATAGGCAACTGCCTAGGGCACCATGTTTTGAAGGCACCAAATGTCCAGGTCAAAGAAGAGCCTGCTTGTGCTTGCTTAAGGACCATGTGCTGGCAGAGTTTCAAAGGCTTACCACTGTGGTACTCTTGTGGGTGCCAAAATCTTAAATCCAGCCCTGATTGCAAGAACTATATCAATACAGTAGCCTTTGAATTCAGTGTTCAGTACACAATCTACATTTATTTTTCTCCTCAGTACATCTGAAACTAGTTTTAAACTAACTCCAATAAGGCAGCGTACTTTGATGTAAAAAAAATAGTTTGAAAATGAATTCAAAGGCTTTGGGTGAAAAATGTTAAATAAAGAATATATTGAAGTTGGCATTCATATCCCATCTTGAACTGTATAGTGTTTCTTTTGAAATATGTACAATTTCTTTAAACAGTACAAAAAAAGGACTGATCCCTACTTAAAAATGTACAAAGTGCTTTTCATGTTCATTTTGTGGTCTACACATGATTCAAAAAGAGAACTATTTATTTTAAATGGGAATGTACTAGCATGTAGCTAACATTAAGTCACACTCACTAGAAGGCTTTGCTCCCATTCTATGTCTAAGGCAAAAAATCTTTAATGAACCAGGCTCTAAATAATCCTTTGTTTATGCCTAGTAATTAAATGGGAACATGAAGAAATATCCTTGTTGGCTAAGTCGTACGATTTATGTCAACGTCTTATCCATGGATTGAGAACAGTCTGAAATCATATCCAAGAATTTTTCTAAAGGATTTGACTAAAGGCTTGGTACATTGAACCCATATACTGAGCCCATAAAAAGCGGCATTGATGGGTTCTCAGCCACTATAGTTTCTCACAGATGTGTTATGCTTGTAAAGAACATCTGTGACTGTAAAGAACATTAGTTTCTTTTTTTTCAGGATGATCCGAGGTTTGTATTTCAGCAGTGACTGGATAGATAAGGAAAAGGCAGAACCATTGGAATCTGGTGGTACGGAGCTCCTTACTTCTCATTTGCTTCCCTATGACTAGCTTGTTAGTGATCATATGCAATAGATTACTGTCATCGGCTTTTGTCGCAATGATGCCTGGTCATAAATTTTTCATGTCCCTTGTTTGATTAACTGCGGAATCTCTACTTTATGTAGGGCATCAGACACAGGTAGTTAAACCATGAAGACTTATTTCAATGTAACTAAGAAGACTGCAAGAGAATCTCTTAAATTATATGACAATGAAATCCCTCCTAAGAACCCTCCCTTTTAGATTGTTTTTAAATCATAAACCCTGGTTCTCTTTGATCATAGCCTTGTTGATTTAAATAATGTTGTCTATAATAAATACATTTCCTGAAGACGCTCTCTTGTCTGTATGTCTTTATTAGACTGCTAGTTCCATGGAATAGGGGCTTTCTTTTTTGTGTATTTGTACAGTGCTGCATATATAAAGTATCAATATAGAAATAAGGAATGCACATACATTTGAAACAAATTGGGAAAATGCATGAAATGAGTCTATATTTGGTATGGTTTGTTCTTTCTGATATTAAAGAACAATACCTCAAAAATTGCCCAAAACCTTTCATTTAATTCATTTTCAGACATGTTATAATCTACGGGGCAAGGAAAACTACTTTTTTTTTCTCTGCAAGTCAGACAGAGCAGAGCTAGAATGGGGAACAAGGGGAAAAGCATAACCAATAAAGGTGAATTAATTTTTCAATCAGTCTATCCCAGCATGAGTTTCTCATTCTTTAAAAAATCTGAAACTGAAAGTAAAATGTAACTCTGAACAGTCACCATTTTGTCCAGTTATTTGTCTGCTGGATTTCAGAGAGAGAGAGGAGAGGTTTTCTGAAAAAAAATATAGAAAGATATAGGAGAAAAAGGTGGACTGCTGCCTCTTATCACTGTGTTACTGTATCAGAGAAGATACTGTAATCTACCTGTCAACTGTTATAGAGTTATTGAATTATTCAACAGTGGTAAGAGTATCTGCTGCACAATAGAGAGATCTGTGTTTCACAGATTTGAGTCTGTGACTGGCAGCCAGATACTACAACCTTTTATTTGTTTTCCTACTTTCTGTATGTAGAGAAAGAAATCAGTATATAGTGTGTGTGTGACCCTTTCACAAATTAATAGGGTCATTCACTAAAGCTTTATTGCATGAGTTAGGGCCCTAACGCACGCGATAAGGCCATATCGCGTGCGTTAGGACTACATTGTATCACTACAAAAAAAACTAGCCACTACTAGTGATTTGAGTATTTAAATTCCAAAATACTACAGATAGAAAAATATAGATGTGGCATTATCAACAACAATGATAGAGGAAGATGGAAAATCTTTTCATCCACATAGATCTAGAAAAAAATATAATCATCGCTACTGATGATGGTACTGAATAGACCAGGAGTCTCTCACTCAAGATAAAAAGGAGATATTTTTGGGAAAGGGAAACCAGCTAGAGAGATGCTGGCAGGAGTAGAAGCTGGAAGAGCAGCTGCATACTCCCGTTCCCACTGTTGTTGTGGAACAGGATCAGAAGAAAGTAGAGTCACTGGATAGAGGCATCAGATGTATGTGTATGTGGAAGGGGGGAGTCACTACAGCAGCCAAAACCCGTATAATTTGTTCCCTCCTGAGTATTGTCTTCAGGAGGTTTTGAGAGATAAATTAATGAATCATGCCTAGGATTTTCAAAGTCAGAGGATATTGAAGATCTAGTAACTCAGGAGGAATTACAGAATCTAGTTACTAAAATGTTATCCTCTAGTGAGCAGCTGGAGGAGACAGGAAGTGATAATTCCAGGGCCAAGAGCACCCTGAAAGAAAAGCAGGTAGTGGAAAGCATGAAAGATGACCCTGACTTTTTATCTCCTGATCTGCTTTCAACCCCAGCACCAGAAGCAGCACCCAAGGAGAGGAAGAGGAGATTCTGCAAGACATTATAGACAGGAACACCAGCATTTTGCAGAATGCATTCACTGTCAGAAATTCATCAATAGAGGGAAGGTACTGAGCCATCTTTCAAACAGTGGTATTCTCCATCAGTTACAAAAACATCACCCGTTAGCACTGGTTCCAGGGGAGGCTGCCAATACTAGTCTGAGAACCCCAACTTCCATTCAAAGCAGCAGCAAGAGCAGTAAATCCAGAGAAAAGGGGAAGCACATCTCTGAAGTCAGTCCCTTAGTCCCTTCTCCCAGTGAGGTGGCAGGCAAGCAGCTCCCATTCCCACATCAGCAGCAAGTCATTAGGGAGCAGATAGTGTGCTATTCCACATCACTGCTCCAGGGTAAAAGGCAGGCCTCATTGAAGGGGTGTGACATGGTACATTGGGAAAATATAATTTACCTGGGTGACCAGCCCCTGCAGGTGGCATAGAATATGGGATTTAAGTGACTGCTGCCCCTCTTACCTGCAATTACAAAGGGTCCTCCAGGACAACATTTAGTAAGCATGTAATCCCCACCCTGTACCCTCAGTGTCATACTGAAATGCAGGCACAGCTGGACAAGGCTGAGGGGATTACCAGCAGCATCCATTTCACCAGTAACATCTGGACCAGCCAGAATTCTATGCATGTCTGCCTCTCCCTAATAGCACAGTGGTGGCAGCTGGGTGAGGCAAGGGCAGGTAGCAACTCTTGCAGGGGAAGGTACAAGTGGACTGTGCTGCATAACCAGATGACGGATGTGATCCATATTTCAGCCAATATCTCAATGGTGATAAAGGGGATGATAGAAAGATGGTGGCTAGGACACAAACATATGACTGTTGCTATTTTTTTGTTACAGATGGTGGAAATAATATAAAAGAGAGGAAGATGGGGCTATTAGGGAATCTGATGCTTTTCACACTTGTTGAGCCTGGAAGTAAGGTTCGCGCCCTTGCTGGTACAAATTAACCATGGCAAACTCAGAATTATCTGGTTGATAGCAGAAGGCAGGACATTAAGACAGATTTTTTCCTTATGTAGGAGGCCTGTGTTCCTGGTCAGCAGTGCCGTGATTTGGGTAAACCTCCCCATAAGTGCTTCCCCTGAAACAGAGGAAACCATAAGTGCAGATCTCAAAGGCTCGGTAGGGATTTGATATTCCTGCACTAACCTTTTTTTCTATGAAGCTCCCAGCAGTGCTGGTATCCAAGAAGGCTTGAAGGTATAGTCAGGAATTCCCCAGGGGAAAGTTCATGGGAAGTAAGATCTGCGGAGAGGAGTCTGAATGACCTAGGGTGTCCTCTCCCACCAGCCCTAGGTCTGAGAGTTTCCCGCCTTGAGGGGACATGAAGCTGCATAATGACTGAAACCTGCACAATAAAGGCAGAGGTTGAGTTTCTGACATCGCTGGCATTTTTTAGGAGAGATCCTAAGGCGATCCACTTGCATATGTTCCTTAGATGAGGTTTTAGATTCCTGGGGCTTGCTCAGAAGAACCAGGCATTGGAAGGTGGGGCTAATCGGACTGGATGTCGAGTTGAAGCCCTCTCCCAAGACCATTCCTAGAACCGTAGGTCCAAATGGATTGCCAGCTGGATCAATTCTTCCAGCGAGTCCAGTAACTCTTGTCTAGCCAGCTCATCTTTTATGGTTTTGGATAGTCCTTGCTATAAGATTTCTGTAAGGCTATAGTCTTCCCACTGTAGTTCAGGTACTAGGGATGTGAATCGTTTTAGGACGATTAAAATTATCGTCCGATAATTTTAATATCGTCTTAAACCGTTATGGAACACAATACAATACAGATTCTAACGATTTATCGTTATAAATCGTTAGAATCATGAGCCGGCACACTAAAACCCCCTAAAACCCACCCCCGACCCTTTAAATTAAATCCCCCACCCTCCCGAACCCCCCCCCAATAACTTAAATAACCTGCGGGTCCAGCGGCGGTCCGGAACGGCAGCGGTCCGGAACGGGCTCCTGCTCCTGAATCTTGTCGTCTTCAGCCGGCGCCATTTTCCAAAATGGCGCCGAAAAATGGCGGCGGCCATAGACGAAAAAGATTGGACGGCAGGAGGTCCTTCCGGACCCCCGCTGGACTTTTGGCAAGTCTCGTGGGGGTCAGGAGGCCCCCACAAGCTGGCCAAAAGTTCCTGGAGGTCCAGCGGGGGTCAGGGAGCGATTTCCCGCCGCGAATCGTTTTCGTACGGAAAATGGCGCCGGCAGGAGATCGACTGCAGGAGGTCGTTCAGCGAGGGTTCCGGCGCCTCGCTGAACGACCTCCTGCAGTCGATCTCCTGCCGGCGCCATTTTCCGTACGGAAACGATTCGCGGCAGGAAATCGCTCCATGACCCCCGCTGGACCTCCAGGAACTTTTGGCCAGCTTGTGGGGGGCCTCCTGACCCCCACGAGACTTGCCAAAAGTCCAGCGGGGGTCCAGAAGGACCTCCTGCCGTCCAATCTTTTTCGTCTATGGCCGCCGCCATTTTTCGGCGCCATTTTGGAAAATGGCGCCGGCTGAAGACGACAAGATTCAGGAGCAGGAGCCCGTTCCGGACCGCTGCCGTTCCGGACCGCCGCTGGACCCGCAGGTTATGTAAGTTATTTGGGGGGGGTTCGGGAGGGTGGGGGATTTAATTTAAAGGGTCGGGGGTGGGTTTTAGGGGGTTTTAATGTGCCGGTTTTTCGATTTTTCGATTTTTAACGATTTTTAACGATTTTTCACGATATTTTACCCCCCCAAACGGCAACAATACGATTCCCTCCCCCTCCCAGCCGAAATCGATCGTTAAGACGATCGAGGACACGATTCACATCCCTATCAGGTACCAAGGTTTGGAATTGTACGGCATACTCCCTGATAGAGCAAAACCCTTGATGGATCTGTAATAGATTGGAAACTGCAGTGGCGGAATGTCCTGGTTTGTTGAACACCAGACAAAAATTGCTGGAGGAAACAATCCAAATCTTCCAATAGAGGATTCTCTCACTCCCAAAGCAGAGACACCCAGGCCAGGGCTGAGCCTTCGAGAAGGGATAGAATGAAGGTAACCTTCATCTTGTCATTAGGGAACAAAGACGCTTGAAGCGAAGCATTCTGCATTGGTTAATAAAGCCTCTGCATTTTCGAGGATCTCCATTGAAACATGGAGGAGGTGGTAATCAAAGAACGGGGCTCGCAGGTAGAATGTAAGGGACTGGTGCCAGTTCTAGAACAGTGAGAGCATCCATTCATGCAGGCAGTCTTTCGAGGATCCCTATTACCTGGTCCAAAATGCCCTGTTGTTGCCAATCCAGGAATGGCTTGTAAAGCTGTCAGATCCACTGGGTCCATGGCCTCAGCAAATTGTTAGGTTTTTTTGGACCCTTAGGTGGTAGTATCCACTACCACAGGTGGAACCCTCTGTTATGCTCTCCTCCTCCAGAGGGGAGGAGTTAGCAATCTGTTGTCGCTCACCTCGCCAGGAGGTTGGAGTTAGCAAACTGTTTTGCTTTTCTCCTGAAAGGGGGAGGAGTAGCAATCTGTCATGATCTGCTCCTCCAGATGGGAGGAGTTATCTATCTGAGTGCTGACCCCGCCAGGAGGGCAGAGTTCGTAATCTCTTAGTGAACTGCTGTTAGATGCTCCTGTAAAGAAAGGAGATAGCAATCTGTATAGATCAACTCTCCAGGGAGGAGGAGTTGGCAATCTCTTCTATGACACTCTTCTGAGGAGAGGAGCTAACAATAGGTATATTGTTCTTCGCTGCTGAGATAGCAATCTATCATGCCTCCACTACGGAGTAGCAATCTGTTATATATAGGCTGCGGGCAAGTCCCATAGAAAGAGAAGGTAGCTATCTATATAATACTTCTGTAAGCGGTGTTAGTGGTCGGTAGTGGTTGGCTCCCACAGAGTGATAGTAGTGTAAGGAATGACCACTTGGAGGAAATGGTGAATCCCTGGGCCGATGGCAGATGACAGCGCCTCCAGGAGGAAATCCTGAGAGGAACCACCAGCTAGGCTAGAATATGAAGTAAACACAAATAGTTCTTTATTAAGCTGGAAGCTGGACCACCAGAGGTGGCAGTAGTGAGGTGTCTGGTAGGGCTGAAGTCATTCTGATACTGGAATATGATCTCTGGGTCACTGAGCTGTAGAGAGAGACTAGAAGTAGTGAGTAGACAGGGTATACTGGATACAAGATGGTACACTCATAATAGTAGATGTCTGCAATGGTCTCTATGCCACAGAGAGTCTTCAGTATATTCAGGAACAGGAGCCGTAGGCGAGCACTGGTTCCCATAAACAGTCTGAAATAAGAACTCACAATAGCTGATTATTAAATGGCTTCCAGAGTAGAAGAGAGTCTGTAAAGGATTCTAGGAACATGGGCCCTCGTGGAGCAAATACCGGTTCCTATCTACAATCTTGCCAATATAACTCTCAATCTCCATACCTGCAATAACGTATTGGACAGAAGGGAGTCTTCAGAGCTATAGGAATGTAGGCCCTCGTGGAGTGAGTACCGATTCCTATCTACAAGAGAACTCAATGTGTTCACGTCTGCGATCGCTTCCAGGCAATGAGGAGTCTTCTGAGTATTCCGGCAATCTGAAATCAAGAAGAGAGAGTGGAGCCCCCGTGGAGTGGGTACTCCTGGTAAGTTTGAAAAGGCCGAGCAGTGGAGAAGGATTCCCCTCGCTGACTCGGATCATAGTTGCAAGTATCGTGGACTCCCGAAGCAAGTCCTGTTGGAGTTCCTTGCTAACTCGTTAGAGGTTAGCAAACAAAGACCTTTTAAAGTGGAAATGGATGACTTCACTATGGGGGGACATCCCCGAGGTTCGCGCCCTTGCTGGTACAAATTCTGGAGCGCGAGCGCACGCACCCTTACATCATCAGAAACATGGCGGATTCGTAGTGTCAAGCCAGCCTGGGGACACCGGGACCAAGAGGCAGGGAGAAGCCATGGCTGCATCTGTCCTTCAGAGCCGAAGGGAGTCGCTCCCAAGGTAGAGAGGGTGGAGCGAGGGGCGAGAAGCAGCATGAACGCAACACCCTCGCAGATTGACAATCAGATAATTCACTTGAATCCAACCATCTTACCATGGGTGCTGATAGTCGGCAGAGATTCAGAGGTCCTGGAGTAAGGGTGGATCCGGTAAGCAGATGACTGGTCAGCAGGTGGCAAACATCAAGTTCAGGAACGAGGCAAAGGGTCAAGGCAGGCAGCAAACAGCAAGTCCAGGAACCATGCATAGAAACATAGAAACGACAGCAGAAAAGGACCAACAGTCCATCCAGTCTGCCCAGCAAGTTTATGGTAATTTCTGTTGAGCAATACAAGTCACCCATTCTTCAATCCCCCCCCCCCACCCCATGTAAAGGGTCGGAACCAACTGGAGATGAACACATGGCACAAGCGAAACCATGAGGCATGGACAGAAGACAAGGGCACACAGAGAAGACAACAGCACTAAGAACTGGAACAGCGGAGAAGAGAAGACTCATAGAAGCCTGTTGCTGAGGTGAAGAGTAGCAGGAGGAGTGGCCCTTTAAGAGCTGCTGCCACTGATTTCCATCCCCGAAATTCTGGTGGTGGTGCATAAGGCTGTGGGTTTGGCAGCATGAGTGCACACCGCTCAGGCTGGAGGAACACTGCCACTGCTATCGGTGGCGGTGTTTGCAGCGCCAAGGGAGCACCGGGAGTGGGTAAATCCCACAGCGGAGCCATGTTTTAACCCAAATAGGCCTCACAATTACTTTCAAATTTTTTGCCCTTCTTCGTCACACCACGATCTTTGTCCAAGCCATAGTTTCATAAACCCCGGCCCCTCCACAGTATTGGATCAAATAAATCAAACCAGGTGAGTGGGGAGGACCTGAGATGAAGCTGTGAATGAGAATGCAGGGAGATGCTAGGCTGGGTGAAGAGGAGAGGCCACCTAATGCTGTCCTCGGCCTGTGGAAAAAAGAAAAATATGCTGGGAGAGAGACTGGAGGGAGATGCTGGGATGGGAAAGAGATTGGAGGGAGATGCTGGGATGGGAGAGAGACTGGAGGGAGATGCTGGGATGGGAGAGAGATTGGAGGGAGATGCTGGGATGGGATAGAGACTGGAGGGAGATGATGGGATGGGATAGAGACTGGAGGGAGATGATGGGATGGGAGAGAGACTGGAGGGAGATGCTGGGATGGGAGAGAGACTGGAGGGAGATGCTGGGATGGGAGAGAGATTGGAGGGAGATGCTGGGATGGGAGAGAGACTGGAGGGAGATGCTGGGATGGGAGAGAGATTGGAGGGAGATGCTGGGATGGGAGAGATTGGAGGGAGATGCTGGGATGGTAGAGAGGCTGGAGGGAGATGCTGGGATGGGAGAGAGATTGGAGGGAGATGCTGGGATGGGAGAGAGACTGGAGGGAGATGCTGGGATGGGAGAGAGACTTTAGGCGATGGAATGGCAGAAAGACTGCAGTGAGATGATGGGATAGGAGGGAGAGTGCAAGGAGACTCGGATTGGATGAGAGAGAGGCTGCAGGGAGATTAAGGGATGGGAGAGAGATTGTAAGAAGATGCTGAGCTGGGAGAAAGACTGCAGGGAGATGATGAGATAGGAGGGAGATGCTGGGATAGGATGAGAGAGAAGCTGCAGGGAGATGCTGGGATGGGAGAGAGAATGGAGGGAGATGATAGGATGGGAGAGAGTCTTTAGGCAGATGATGGAATGAGAGAGAGATTGCAGGGAGATGATAGGATGGGAGAGAGTCTGCAGGGAGACGCTGGGATGGGAGAGAGATTGGAGGGAGATGCTGGGATGGGAGAGAGACTGGAGGGAGATGCTGGGATGGGAGAGAGATTGGAGGGAGATGCTGGGATGGGAGAGAGACTAGAGGGAGATGCTGGGATGGGAGAGAGATTGGAGGGAGATGCTGGGATGGGAGAGAGACTGGAGGGAGATGCTGGGATGGGAGAGAGATTGGAGGGAGATGCTGGGATGGGAGAGAGACTGGAGGGAGATGCTGGGATGGGAGAGAGATTGGAGGGAGATGCTGGGATGGGAGAGAGATTGGAGGGAGATGCTGGGATGGGAGAGATTGGAGGGAGATGCTGGGATGGTAGAGAGGCTGGAGGGAGATGCTGGGATGGGAGAGAGATTGGAGGGAGATGCTGGGATGGGAGAGAGACTGGAGGGAGATGCTGGGATGGGAGAGAGATTGGAGGGAGATGCTGGGATGGGAGAGAGACTTTAGGCGATGGAATGGCAGAAAGACTGCAGGGAGATGATGGGATAGGAGGGAGAGTGCAAGGAGACTCGGATTGGATGAGAGAGAGGCTGCAGGGAGATTAAGGGATGGGAGAGAGATTGTAAGAAGATGCTGAGCTGGGAGAAAGACTGCAGGGAGATGATGAGAGGAGGGAGATGCTGGGATAGGATGAGAGAGAAGCTGCAGGGAGATGCTGGGATGGGAGAGAGAATAGAGGGAGATGATAGGATGGGAGAGAGTCTGCAGGGAGATGCTGGGATAGGAGGGAGATTGCAGGGAGACGCTGGGATATGATGAAAAAGAAGCTGCAGGGAGATGCTGGGATGGGAGAGAGAATGGAGGGAGATGATAGCATAGGAGGGAGATTGCAGGGAGATGCAGGGATAGGATGAGAGAGAGTCTGCAGGAAGATGATGGGATAGGAGAGAGATTGCAGGGAGATGCAGGGATAGGATGAGAGAGTCTGCAGGGAGATAATGGGATAGGAGGGAGACTGCAGGGAGACGCTGAGATGGGAGAGAGAATGGAGGGAGATGCTAGGCTGGGATGGGAGAGAGTCTGCAGGGAGATGATGGGATAGGAGAGAGATTGCAGGAAAATGAGGGATAGGATGAGAGCGAGATTGCAGGGATGATGAAATGGGATGGGGGAGAGATTGAGGAATATGCTGGGATGGGTGATCGTGAGAAAATGCAGGGAGATGCTGGGTGAGGGGAGAAAGTGAGGGGAGAGACCCCTATTGTTCTCCTCTGCTACTGGCACCATCATCCTCAGGCCGTGGGGGAAAAAGAAAGAAAACCTTAAAGGGGCCTTGCCCCTCACCCCATTTCCAAGCTAAAGAACAATTCATCCTGGCGTATTAAATGGTAGCCCACCCAGTCCCTGTTCTCATGGGGCCCTGCCTGAATCCCTCCTAACCACCAATGTAGGTAAAACATTTTATTTTTTTTATATATTTCAGTGAGCTGTGTATGCCAGGGAGCACATATGTGCACAAGAATGCATGCGTATGTTAGAATATGATCAAGTGTCGTGTGCGTGTGTGTATATGTGCGCGTGCGTGTGTCAGGGATAGAGAATGAGGATATTTTTATTTTTACTATTTTTAACTATTATTAGCTATGGTTTCTGTTTTGAAATATTTTATTAGTATTTGGGAACTTAATATAATAATTTTATATGCATTTTTAATTATTGGATATTCTATTTTCAGCTGTTTTTACATTTTTTTATTAGTATGGTTTTACTGTTATAATTGATTGACTTTTTATGAGGACTAGTGATGATTCTATTTACCCATTGTTGCACTGCATAAAGAAGTTGGCTTGTTGCTAAACCTGAGAACTCTCTGGATTTCACCTGGAGAATCTGGAATACTGAAGGAATTCTCGGGTCTCCAGGCCAACATCAGAAAACTCTGCCCTGCTGCTGGCGCAGTAGTCTGTGCTGGTCCAGAACAAGAAAACACTTGGGCCCTGTGGACTGGAAGGTGTCCGATTGGCCCAAGTAGATAGAAAAAAGGGAGGGAGGGACTACAGGGGCCAATGGAATGCATCCTCCCTTTTTCCTGCCCCTGCAGACCAAACAGAGTTCTCTTCTCTTCTTCCTGTCAACCCAGACCAATTGAACCATCTCCTCTCTTTCTTCCTGCCCTTCCAATTTGCCCATGCCAGCATGAAGAAGGGGGAATCCCACTGGTTGTGGGAGCCCTAAGGAGAAAGATGCTGCTGGGTTGAGGGTGGAAAACGAAAGTGAATTAGAATGAGGGGGAGGGGTTGTATGCGTGTGGGGAGAGTATGTTTAAGGGGGCGTGTGGGGGAAGGAGTGTGTATGAGGGGGTGTGTTTGGGAAGAGAGAGTATGCGTGGGTGTGGGTGTGTGAGGGGCATTTATGTGTGTGTGAGAGTGAACATGCAAGTTTGCTATATGGGTGTATGAAAGAGGAGAAAGATTGAGTGAAAACAGCCCAACCTATCCCTTTGCCGTTCTTCTCCCCTGCTAATCAATGAAAATCTTAGGATGACTAGAAATCAAAAGTATGCTTGTTGCATTTCCAGTTCAGTTTTTGTCTGCATATTTCTATTTATTCTTTATGGTCTCTTTATTCTGTATTTGGTGAGAGTCGGTATATGTGACTGATATGAGGTATTTTGCTAGTATATATATCCTTTTGTAAAGATCTGTCATAATCCAGCTTGTTCTGTTTTCCCAGTAGATGTATTGGTGTTCTAGGGCCTGGTGTAATATTTGAAGTATTGCCTTTTCATACGTAAGGGTTGTTGTTGTTTGAGTGTTGGCAGTTAGTGCTGTTTTGCTATGAGATGTTTACTATTTTATATTTGTAATTTAGTTTACTCATGGCTTTCTGAGGGTCCACCACCAGCTTAAATGTGCATTACAATGGGCCAAATACCATATGGCAGGGATGGCCAACTCCAGTCCTCATGAGCCAAAAACAGGTTTTCAGGTTCTCCACAATGAATATACATGAGATTTGTATGCACTGCCTCCACCGAATGCAAATATATCTCACGAAGATTCAATGTGAAAATACCAGAAACAAAACCTGTTTGTAGCTGTTGAGGACCAGAGTTGGCCACCCCTGCGTGGCATCCAAGTATCTTTTTTGCAGGGTTTTCTGGTTGACACCATATCAGCACATGTACATATACATGTTGTTGTAAATGATGTTTTTGTGCTCTGTCCTTTTTACATGTAAAATCTGTTATAAATGAATACATTTTAATTGTATGTGGGGAGGGCAGAATCTCAGTGGGGGGGTGGAAGGCTAAAAGGTTTGCCTAGGGTGCCAAATACCCTTACAACCGGCCCCTGGCTACACTGGTCCATGTGAGAAAACAGGATTCTGTCTGGAGCTGTGCTGCTTTGGGTCAGTGGATCTCCCAATTCTTGGCCACAGAGTAACATTTTTTTTTTCGCCCCAAAGGAAATAGATAACATGGATCACTTCTGGTCCCCCTGTAGCAGAGTAGAGCCTGGGGGACTTTAAATGCCTCCAGGTCCCTAGGTTCATTTAACTTGCCTTAACTGCATTTTCTTGCCACACACTGTAAATTTCAAAGGCACTCTTTCTTTGCTTAGAGAAGAGCTAATTTTTTAAGAATATAAGAGGTTTAAGCCCTGTAGTGCTTTTTGCATAAGGTTTTGCTTGCCCAATTTTTTTCCTATAGAATTTCTGATATTTCAGAAATTGCAGAACATAGGGCATTTTAAAACAGCTCAGTGTTAGTGATAAAAGCAGCAGGCTGTGTAGGACACAGTCAATAGGACTGCACTGCATTAGAGCATGGGGAGTGAGGATAGGCTGTAGAAGTGGAGGCAAGCTACAGTCACAGAAAGGAAAGAGGTGAGCCAGGAGGAAATGCAGTATCAATGAGGCTTCTGTCTGAGGTGGTTGGGCTGAGCTGTGAGAGAGGCAGCTGGCTGTAGAATTGGTGAGTCTTCTGGAGAATACTAATGGGAAAGGACTAGCAAACAAGATCTTTACATAATGATGAGACGGTGCTTGTTGCATCCGTCGCTGCTCGACGCCCTCACTCCGCCCTCTCTACCTCTGTGGCGACTCCCTCCGGGTCTGATGGATGGCTATAGCCACAGCGTCTCCATGTCGTCTCCCTCCGGCGTCCCCAGACCGGCTCGACGCTGCGGATCCGCCATGTTGCCTGATGTCGTAGGGGGCGCGCACGCGCTCCAATTAATGTACCAGCAAGGGTGCAAACCTCAGGAGCGTCCCCCTGAACTGACTTCATCCACTTCCAATATAAAAGGTCTCAGTATTCGCTAACTAATCGAGTTAGCAAGGACAAGAATACGGACTCGCTACAAATTCGTCCAAGCTACTCTGCCTCCTCGGACTTACCAGGGGTACCTGCTCCTCGGGGGCCTCGTTCTCTTTTCTTTATTTTAGATTGCAGATAGGAACTGGTACTCGCTCCTCGAGGGCCCATGTTCCTGGACACTCTGAAGATTCTCTATTGCCTGGAAGCTATTGCAAATACAGACATCTTTGAGTTACCATTGCTCTCTCAGAGCTTTCCCTGGAACCAGGTACTTGCTCCTCGAGGGCCTAACCCTTTCCAGCTACTGAGCCTCTTTAAGACCTTATGAGATTTGTTATCTAGTTCTGGCTATGAACACAGCATACCCTGTCTACTCACTATCTATAGTCTCTCTACAGCTCAGCCACCCTGGGATCGCCGTTCCAGTACCTAAGGGACTTCAGCCCTGCCGGGCATATCAGCTCACTACTGCCACCTCTGGTGGGTCTACTAACCTGTCTAATAAAAGAAATATCTGTGTCTGTCTCCATAACTCAGCCTAGCCGGTGGTCCCTCTCAGGATATCCTCCTGGGGGCGCTGTCATCTGCCATCAGCCCAAGGATTCACCTATCTACCTTCGTCTACAGCTGAGTGCCCTTTCCAAGCACTCCGCTGGTACAGATTGCTACTCCTTCCATCAGGGGTCTTCAGCAACAGTTCATAACGAATTGTTATCTACTCCCTTTACAGGAGCTGAGCATATCAGATTGCTAACTCCTCCTTCCACAGGAGTAGATTCACAAGATTGCTAACTCCGCAGTCTATTACAAGATTGCCACTCCTCCCTCTTGTGGAGAAGAGCATTACAGATTGCTAACTCCTCCCACCAAGGGAACTGAATCATTATAGATTCGTAACAGATTGCTAATTCCTCACGGGGAACCATAACAGATTGCTAACTCCTCCTTCAACAGGAGAATCCAGCAGCCAGTTCACAACAAGATTGCTAACTCAGCTTACGGAGCCTAACAGATTGCTAACTCCTCCCTCTCCTGGAGGAAATTCCTAACAGTGCTAGAGCAGGGGACACATCAGTGAGCCCATTAACAAGAGCAGAATGTATACCGTATTTGGAGGTCAAGAGACTAACACAAGGCCATGAATCCATTATCTATCTACCTATCTATCTATTTGAGAGATTTAGCCAAATGAGGGTGGGGAGTAATCAACCAATTGAATGATGGAAAGAGGACTGCAGCTTATTTTGCTCACCCATGTTCTAGGATGCTCTTCTTAAATATTTAGGAAAAATATAAAATTCGTGTTGGAGATATTTTGGCTCAGTTCTGCTAAGCTCCAGGTCACATGATTGCCGTCTCAAGGTTCAGCTTGATGTGCGTTTGGGAGCTTTTGAAGCATGTGCTGCACAGGAAGTATACAAAGAAGCCAGACAAGTACCCTATGGGCTGGTTTTGGAAAAAATCCCCTGGGCTGATATTTTCTTAAAATCTGCCCCTGGACCAGGGACCTGATTGAATGATAACAGAATTCCTGCATCAATTGATATTGGCATGATTAAGAAATACAAGGTCCAGGGTATGACCACATTCTTGAGTCAGCTCTTGGATAAGTTGTTCCCAGCCTAGAGATGAAAAGATATCAAGAAACAGAGTACGACATGCATAATGGGGGGGGGGGGGGGGTGAGGTAAGCAGGTAAATTAAAATCTCCAAGAATAATCATGTTATTCAGGTTAGCCTTGGAGGAAATCAGAGGTTCAAAGAAAGGAGAGAAATTTAGTTGCAACAATGTTGAAGGACAGTAAGCCAGGCATAAACTAAACTCAATCAAATGAAGGACTAACATTAAATAGGGAAAGTCGCCACTCAAATCCTCAATGGTCATCTTCCAGTACTCCTTATAAATGATCAACAGACCACCACCTTGCTCTTTTTAATTGGTTGGGAGACCACTAGATATCCGGGTGAACTAATTTGGTTAAGAGAGACAAAATCAGAATTTAGAAGCCAGGATTCTGTAAAACAAAAACAAAAATCAGAACTTTTTTCATAAATTAAATCATAAAATCATATGCAATTTTCTTTTAACCACCTGAGCATTTATCATCATTATTGAAACTTCAATGAGCAGGCAGGGGAGGCCATATGCAAACATTGAATAAGAACTAGACAAGATGGCTGACAAGAGTTCTGGAGACTGCCCATACTTTGAAGGGCACCAAATCTCCCTTGATTCATGATGACAGGGATAAGGTAATGATCTGAATCAATGGAAGAATTAACTGGTACAATCTTCGGCTCATTGCTCCTCATCGCGCATGAAGGAGCAAACAAAGGAGCTCCTTTGTCATGCTTTTTCGTTCACACAACAGAGCATACACACCACCGGCATGCTGTGCCTCCAGCATTGATAACTGGCTTTTGAACCCCCTGAATGGATGACCTCAGCAAGGAGGCAGAGCTAGAGCCTGATGACAACTTGGCCAGTGAGAAGGCAATGCAGGAGTCAGAACTGTATGGTGCTATGTTGTCGAACACCCAATGAACTGGTGAGATTCAGCATGTCAGTACAGGCAAGTTCTTTCCTCAGAAAAGGCATCTCCTCCTTGATGACCACCAGCTCTTGACACGCCCCCCCCCCCCCCCCCCCGCACAGATGACATCAGCAGGGGAGCGGGCCTAGAACCTGATGACAAATTAACTGAGAGCAGCCACAAAATTACAAAGTATGGGGCCATGGTATTAACATCTATTGACTCATTTTCCCTATAGGGGGCAGTCTCATGCAAAATGGCCCCTTCCTCCACAGCTGACGCATGGTGGTCCAATTGTAATTGAGACGAAAAGTTAGGCTGGTCCAGTTTCCCTGGCTGTCAGGGCCTCCTGCTCTTAGGGCTCCAATATCTTTTACCCGGATCGGCTGGTCTCCCCTGAGACCGTGGGAATTCAGGCATGGACTAGGCCTGGTAATAGGCATCCATCACTTCTACCATAAGGTTCAAGTGTCAGTACACTCACTGCTACATAGAGTGTTCTGGGTCATCTAGGAATTGTTCCAGCAAAACTGCTTTGGCTACCTCTACCTGGACTTCTCTTCAAGCCGCAACCACTTCCACACTACATCCTTAAGTCTATCGAAAAGTTTCTATGGATTATCCTCTGGTTGAAGAACTCCTCACCAAAATTGCTGTCGGTAGGCTTCCAGGGTGAGTTCCACTCTCTCTAGGATGGCTATTTTGACTTCGGCATATGTAACCCTTCCATCCATTATTAGCAGTATGAAAAGCAGCTTGGCTATTCCCTGTAAGTAGGTTCCCCAGATAGGTATTCCATCTATCTTCTGGTCATCCTGTCAATCAAGCTGTCTGTTCAAAGTTCTTCAGAAAGCAATTGGAGTCTTCTCCCAAGGCTATCTTAAATACTACTAGCATCAAGGGAGGTAGTCAGGATACAGCGGTCTACACGGCCTGTGCCACCTGGGTTAGCACCTTGCTTTGTTACTTAACGTATTCTTGCAGCGCCTGTTGCTGGTCAGTTTGGTTTTGCATTGTGGCCTGCAATTGTTGCTGCCCTGAAGTAAAGAGCTATAATACCTGCTTCATCTTCTTCACTTCTCACACTCCACAAGCTGAAACGTTGGGTGGCTCTCTGGGGGCAGAAGAGAGAACAAGAAAAAAAAAAGCATTTCTGACCTGTCCAGCCCTTACTAATTATTTACTTCTCTACCTGCTCCAGGCAAGGCTAGTGTTAATGGTGTGGACCCTTGAGCCGGAGCGAGAGGTGATGACCGCCGAGGGATCCCCTCAGTGGGACCCGTATCCGGGAGGTGGCATAGGTGAGAGGAGGACTCACAAGGACTGGTTCTGATGAATCAAGGAGGACGGCCCTCCGAGGAGCAGATAGCCTATGAACATGAAAGAGCCCCCGAGGAACAGGTACTCGGAGCGTTCACCCAGCAAGATAGGAACCAACCTCCACAAAGAGACGGCATGGAGTCCAGGCAGAAGGTCCAGGGCAGGCAGCGAAGAGACAAAGTCAAGAGACAGGCTGAGGTCAGTACCAGAGAGACAGTCCAAAGGTACTACCTGGGGAGATGAACATACAGTCACAGGAACACGGAGACGATGGAGGTGCAAAGATGCCGGGGACACTAGAGACGCCGAAGACACTGGAGAAGCAGCACCAAAGCACAGGAAACACAGCCTAGGAGCAACAGAGGAAGCCTGTTGCAAAGGCGAAGAAAAGGAAGCAGCTGCAGGGTTTAAATACCCCTCCTATGGGACGTCATCATCCGGGACCAGCTTAACTCTCCCGCCGCATCCCCTTTAAGATGCAGGGCCTCCCGCACACGTGCGTCAAGGGAGGCCCCGATGTCGGCCGGGAGAGAGACGCTGCAGTCGCCGTGCTGCCCGGCGCCCACAGCCCAGTGCGGGAAGGAGGCCGCCACATCGGCAGAGCAGATAAGGCAGGGGGGCTGGCCAGTCGCATCCAGATGCCATAACAGTACCCTTCCTCTTGTGCCCCCGCTTAGAAGGGCCAGGTTTGTCAGGGTGTGCACAATGAAAGTGCTGAAGCAAGGATTTGTCCAAGATGTTCGAGGAGGGTTCCCACAAATTCTCCTCAGCACCAAAACCCTCCCAAGCAATTAGATACTCCCAACGTCTATGATGTCATCGAATATCCAGGACCTCCCAGACTTGGTAGACTTGGTCATCATCCGAAGGTATCTCTGGAGGCTTAGGTGGTGCGGTATGTAAGGAAGACAGCACCAAAGGTTTAACAGAGTCACGTGGAAGGAATTGTGTATTCGGAGACTGGAGGGTAGTCTTAGGCAATAGGTCACCAGACCTAAGCATTTAGAAATCGAAAAAGGACCGATGTATTTTGGTGACAGCCACATAGATGGAACCCGAAGGCAGATGTGGCGGGTGCTGCGCCAAACCCGATCTCCCGAGTTAAAGAGGGGAACTGGCCGGAGGCATTTATCAGACATGTGCTTGGCGGTGTCAGCAGCTTTAATAAAGTTGGCATTGGTGGTATCCCATAGGTTATGCATCTGTTCAGCCTTAAGTTGGGCTGCAGGAGAGGGCACTGACAAAGTTAACGGTAGTGGAGGTTTAGGATGCCTTCCGTAAACCACCTGAAATGGAGATGATCCTGTAGCAGAATGAACATGGGAATTGTGGGAAAACTCCACCCAAGGCAAGAGGGAAGACCAATCATCTTGGCAGCTTCCTATAAAGGAACGAAGGAAGATCTTCAATCCCCGGTTAAGTCACTAGGCTTGCCCGTTACCCTGAGGGTGGAAGGCCATGTTGAAATCCAAATGCACTCCAAACGTCTTGCAGAGAGCCCGCCAGAACTTGGCCGTAAACTGGGGGCCACAATCAGAAGCGATATGTAAGGGAAGACCATGCAATCGGAATATGTGTGTCGTAAAGAGTCGTGCCAACTCTGGGGCTAAAGGTAACTTTGGTACGGGAATAAAGTGTGCCATCTTGGAAAATCTGTTGATCACAACCCAGATCACGTGATTACCAGAGGAGGTAGGTAGATTGACCACAAAATCCATAGAGATGTGCGTCCAGGGCTCCCAAGGGGCTGGGAGAGGTTGGAATAACCCCCAAGGCTGACCAGACAAGGGCTTTTGCTGTGAGCATGTCGGGCAGGAATCCACGTAGGATCTTACATCTTGGGCCATCCGAGGCCACCAATAATATGGGGTTAGCAGTTTCAGGGTTCGGGCTCTGCCTGGGTGTCCTGCAGTAAGGAAATTGTGCACCCAAGCCAGTACTTTAGGTCATTGACGAAGGGAAACCACCGTCTTCCCCTGTGGTATCATGTCAGTAGCCACTAGTTGGATTTTGGCAGGATCCAAGATGTAGTGGATAGTTTCCAGTACATCTTCAGCCTCGTATAGCCTGGAAAGCGTGTCCGCCCATGTATTCTTATCCGCAGGGCAACTGAAGAAGAGCGACCACCGGGCCTGGCGTGGATTTAACCGTTGAGCCCTACTGAGGAGCTCAAGGTTGTTATGGTCGGTATATACCGTCATAGGGTGTTGTGCCCCCTCAAGCCATTGTCTCCATTCTTCAAAGGCCATCTTAATGCCTAACAGCTCCTTGTCTCCAATTCCATAGTTCTTCTCTGTGGAGGAAAACTTGTGGGAGAAGAAAGAGCAAGGCAGAAGAGTCCCTTGAGGGGAGCATTGGCTGAGTACTGCTCCTACAGCGAGGTCCGAGGCGTCCACCTCCACGATGAATGGAAGAGCTGGATCGGGGTGGTGAAGACATGGCTCTTGTAGGAACGCTGTCTTCAAATCGTGGAAAGTGAGGATGGTTTCCTCCAGCCACTGTTTAGAATTTGCCCCCTTCTTGGTTAATGCTGTTAAGGGTGCTACTATGCGTGAATAATGGGGAATGAAATTCCTATAGAAATTGGCGAAGCCAAGAAACCTTTGCAACAAACGGAGTCCCACTGGCTGCGGCCTCTCCCAAATGCTGGTTAACTTATCTGGGTCAATACGAAACCCTGAGGTGGATACAATGAAGCCCAAAAATGGCAAGAACTCCTATTCAAAGAGGCATGTCCTTTCATGGATTGCAAACTGGCGAAAAGACAGGAAACAGAGAGTAGGATTAAATGGACAATTTTCTCAGTGGAAGGGAGTGGACAGTGGAGTGCCTCAGGGATCTGTATTGGGACCCTTACTTTTCAATCAACCTAATAAATGAAGCTTGACCGACGTGCCGCAAATGCACAGTAGAGAGCAGCTCTACTGCGCATGTGCGGGTGAGCATGTCGGTCACAGCAGAGCATCAGCTGTTTGAAAACATGGCGCCGGCAGCGAGGAGCTGTAGCGGCGGCATCGGTGAGGGGCGGTAGAGGCGGCGGCGGCAGCATCGGCGACAACGGTAGAGGCGGCGGCGGCATCGGCGAGGGGCGGTAGAGGCAGTGGCATCGGCAAGGGGCGGTAGAGGCGGCGGTAGAGGCGGCAGCGAGCAGTAGCGGCCTTGGCAAGAAGCAGTGAACCCGGTGGTGAGGGAGGAGAGAGTGAGAGTGAGGAGAGGTAAGAGAGGGTGGGAGGGATGGTGAGAGTGAGGGGAGGGGAGGGGTGGGAGGGAGATAGAGGGAGGGTGAGAGTGGGAGGGAGGAAAGAGTGGGAGGGGTGGGAGGGAGGAGAGAGTGAGAGGGAGGGGTGGGAAGGTCAGAGTAGCCCTTTGTTATGGCTGCGAGCGTCAGCTGGATATCAACATGGCGGTGACGAGGAGCGGCAGCCAGTAGCGTCAGCGAGGAGCAGCGAACTCGGTGGGGAGGGAGGAGAGAGTGAGAGGGAGGGAGGGAGGAGAGTGGTGGGAGAGAGGGGAGGGAAGTAGGGGGTGGGAGAGGTGGGGAGGAGTGAGGGGAGAGGGAGAATGAGGGTGAGGTGAGAGACAGAGGGATGTGTGTAAGTGGAAGGGTAAGAAGTTGTGGAGCAGAGAAAAAGGGAGTGGAGGAGGGCTGAGGGAGAGGGGATGGGATTGAGAGAGGGTGGGGAGTGACTGAGGGAAGGGGAGGGAGGTGAGAGTGAGGGGAGGGAGGCAGTGGGAGACAGAGGGTGAGTAAGACTGAGTGGAGGGAAGAGGGTGAGTGAATGAGTAGTTAAATCACAAGCAGATTGTGATAAATTGCAGGAAGACCTTGTGAGACTGGAAAATTGGGCATCCAAATGGCAGATGAAATTTAATGTGGATAAGTGCAAGGTGATGCATATAGGGAAAAATAACCCATGCTATAATTACACAATGTTGGGTTCCATATTAGGTGCTACAACCCAAGAAAGAGATCTAGGTGTCTTAGTGGATAACACATTGAAATTGTCTGTTCAGTGTGCTGCAGCAGTCAAAAAAGCAAACAGAATGTTGGGAATTATTAGAAAGGGAATGGTGAATAAAACGGAAAATGTCATAATGCCTCTGTATCGCTTGGTGAGACCGCACCTTGAATACTGTGTATAATTCTGGTCGCCGCATCTCAAAAAAGATATAATTGCAATGGAGAAGGTACAGAGAAGGGCTACCAAAATGATAAGGGGAATGGAACAACTCCCCTATGAGGAAAGACTAAAGAGGTTAGGACTTTTCAGCTTGGAGAAGAGACGACTGAGGGGGGATATGATAGAGGTGTTTAAAATCATGAGAGGTCTAGAACGGGTAGATGTGAATCGGTTATTTACTCTTTCGGATATAGAAAGACTAGGGGGCACTCCATGAAGTTAGCATGTGGCACATTTAAAACTAATCGGAGAAAGTTATTTTTTACTCAACGCACAATTAAACTCTGGAATCTTTTGCCAGAGGATGTGGTTAGTGCAGTTAGTATAGCTGTGTTTAAAAAAGGATTGGATAAGTTCTTGGAGGAGAAGTCCATTACCTGCTATTAAGTTCACCTAGAGAATAGCCACTGCCATTAGCAATGGTAACATGGAATAAACTTAGTTTTTGGGTACTTGCCAGGTTCTTGTGGCCTGGATTGGCCACTGTTGGAAGCAGGATCCTGGGCTTGATGGACCCTTGGTCTGACCCAGTATGGCATTTTCTTATGTTCTTATGATGTTCTCCTAGACCTTGGACGACCCGACGAATGTACATGCAATGTGTCTGCAAGTCTTTGGAATAAATTAGGACGTCATCGAGGTAGTCAATCACCCCCTGGTGTAACATGTCCCGGAATATCTCGTTCATTAAATTTTGGAACATTGCGGGTGCATTGCAGAGTCCAAAGGGCATTACGAGATATTCATAATGGCCGTTGCGCGTATTAAACGCCGTCTTCCACTATCTCCTGGTTTTATTTTGACAAGATTGTAGGCCCCTCGGAGGTCCAATTTGGAAAAGACCTTGGCTCCATGAAGGCGATCCAACAGCTCAGGAATCAGGGGAAGCGGGTAACTGTCTTTTCGAGTGATTGCGTTGATCCCCCTGTAATCAATACAGGGTCTTAAAGAACCGTCCTTCTTGGCTATGAAGAAGAAGCCTGCTGCTGCTGGAGAAGAAGAGAGGCGAATGAAACCCGGGTCAAGGTTTTCCTTTATGTACTTAGACATTGCCTGCGTCTCAGGCAGGTACAATGGATATACCTGTCCACAGGGTGAAGCTGTACTGGGTAGTAAGTCAATGATGCAGTCGAAGGACTGATGCTCTGGAAGGGTCTCTGCCTCTTTTTTGGAGAACACATCAGCGAAACGTCTATATTGAGGTGGTAACGATAGGGAGGTGCTAGCCAGCACCAACTGTGGTTGCGGTCTAAGCTGAAGGCAGGTGGAAAAGTATTCCTTCCCCCAGGCTGTAATTTGCAGGGTTTTCCAGTCAATGGTGGGTGAATGCTTTTGTGGCCAAGGAAGCCCTAGTACCATGGGATGAATGGATTTCTCGAGAATCAAGAAGGTCATTTCCTCTTTGTGAAGAACCCTGGTCCGAAGTGTTACGGGCAGTGCTGGAATTTACCCTTCCCGGGAGAGGGTCTCCTTGGATTGAGGAAATCCACAACGGTGGTATATGGGGTATCACGAGAAGTTGCAATTGGTGGACTAGCTGATATAGAATGAAGTTCCCACCGGAACCTGAGTCGACGAGAGCAAGTGTAGTAAAGGAGTCCCCGGAAAATTGTAATGTAACAGGAACCGTGCATGGAGGAGCGGGATTGATACAGCCTAGGGTCAGCCCTCCTGTGACACCTAGGCCCGGGCGTTTCCTGGAAATTCAGGACATTGGGCCAACAGGTGTCCTTTGCCTCCGCAGTAGAGGCATAAGCCGAGTCTGCGTCGATGCTGTTTTTCTTCGGTTGTCAGGTGGCTGTGGCCCAGCTGCATAGGCTCCTCCACTCTATCATAGCTCCAGACGTTGTGGACGCAACCACTGGATGAGAAAAGGTTGAAGCCAGGGAAACAGAGCGACGACCTGGCTTACATTCTTTATCACGTTGCTGTAATCGACTATCGATCCGACCTGCCAGTTCAGTGAATGCCTCGAGGTCGTCCGGGAGCTCTCATGCGGCCAACTCATCCTTTATACGGGGAGACAAGCCCTCCAGGAAGATGCCAGACTGTCCTCACGCCACCCTAGTTTGGATGCCAGGGTGCGAAATTCTACTGCAAAGTCGGCCAGGGTGCATGAGCCCTGGTGGAGGTTAAGCAGCTCAGAAGTGGCAGTAGACTGGCGACTCGGTTCATTGAACACTTGACGGAATGTCTGGACAAACTGAGGTAGGTCTCCCAGAATGGAATCTCCACGTTCCCAAAGCGGAGATGTCCAGGCCAGGGCTTTACCATCCAGTAGGGAGATGATGAAGGATGTCTTCACTCGGTCAGTAAGAAACTGATGGTCTTGCAGGGAGAACCTTATGAAGCAGTGGGTTCAAAAAGCCTCGGCACTGCTTAGTTTCTCTGGAGAATCGAGGTGGAGCAGGCATATGGGTCACGGAGGTCAAAGCTACTGGAGCCGCCAGGGGAGAGGCAGTTGCCCCGTGTCCAGTGGTGGAATCCAAGCGAGATACCAGATGTTCTACTGTGGTGGATATAGTCTCCAGGGATTGCTATTGATGCAGAAGCTGTTGAGACAGGCCTGGAATGGCCTGAAGGCTAGACAAGTCCACCGGGTCCATGGCCTTCGCAAACTGTTGTTTGGACCCTTGAGCCGGAGTGAGAGGTAATGACCGCCGAGGGATCCCCTCAGTGGGACTCGTCTCCGGGAGGTAGCGTAGGTGAGAGGAGGACTCACAAGGACTGGTTCCAACGAATCAAGCAGGATGGCCCTCCGAGGAGCGGATAGCCTATGAATGCGAAAGAGCCCCAGAGGAGCAGGTACTATCTTGCGTTCACCCAGCAAGATAGAAACCGACCTCCATAAAGAGACAGTGTGGAGTCCAGGCAAAAGGTCTGGGACAGGCAGCAAAGAGATGAAGTGAAGTCCAGGCAGAAGGTCCAGGGCAGGCAGCGAAGAGATGAAGTAAAGAGGCAGGCTGAGATTAGTACCAGAGAAACAGTCCGAAGGTACTACCTGGGGAGATGAACAGACGGTCACAGGAACACAGACAATGGAGGTGCGGAGACACTGGAGACACCGAAGAACTGGAGACACCGAAGACACTGGAGATGCCGGAGACGCTGAAGATACTGGAGAAGCCGAAGACACTGGAGAAGCAGCACCGAAGCACAGGAAACACAGCCTAGGAGCAACAGAGGAAGTCTGTTGTGAAGGCAAAGAAAAGGAAGCAGCTGCAGGGTTTAAATACCTCTCCTATGGGACGTCATCATCCGGGGCCAGCTTAACTCTCAGGCCACGGTCCCTTTAAGAGGCGGGGCCTCCCGCAAGCGTCAAGGGAGGCCCCGATGCCAGCTGGGAGAGAGACGCTGCAGTAACCATGCGGCCCGGCGCCCACGGCCCAGCGCGGGAAGGAGGCCGCCGCATCGGCGGAGCCGATAAGGTAGGGGGGGGGCTGGCCAGTCGCGGCCAGATGCCCTAACAGCTAACACCCTTAGACTGCTCTACTGAGCTCTGTATGTTGATTCTTCTTCTTCTTGCTCTTCTTTCTATGCAGTGGGTTCCTGTCTGTGCTTCCCACTTAGACAGGAGGTCCCACTGCTGCCACCGTATGTGGTCGCTCAGGTGTGGCCACAGGTTGGAAAACAGCTAGGAGGACAAAGGAGAGGCCAAACTCTGGCTAGTTTGATGCAAATGAAAAGATTTTATTTACAAGTAAAACAAAACACAATACAAAGGCTGAATACCTCATATATACTTCTTATATATGACCATTGTAAATGGTCATATAAGAACATAAGAACATAAGAAAAATGCCATACTGGATCAGACCAAGGGTCCATCAAGCCCAGCATCCTGTTTCCAACAGTGGCCAATCCAGGCCATAAGAACCTGGCAAGTACCCAAAAACTAAGTCTATTCCATATAACCATTGCTAATGGCAGTGGCTATTCTCTAAGTGAACTTAATAGCAGGTAATGGACTTCTCCTCCAAGAACTTATCCAATCCTTTTTTAAACACAGCTATACTAACTGCACGAACCACATTCGCTGGCAACAAATTCCAGAGTTTAATTGTGCGTTGAGTAAAAAAGAACTTTCTCCGATTAATTTTAAATGTGCCCCATGCTAACTTCATGGAGTGTCCCCTAGTCTTTCTACTATCCGAAAGAGTAAATAACCGATTCACATCTACCCGTTCTAGACCTCTCATGATTTTAACACCTCATATCCCCCCTCAGTCGTCTCTTCTCCAAGCTGAAAAGTCCCTAACCTCTTTAGTCTTTCCTCATAGGGGAGTTGTTCCATTCCCCTTATCATTTTGGTAGCCCTTCTCTGTACCTTCTCCATCGCAATTATATCTTTTTTGAGATACGGCGACCAGAATTGTACACAGTATTCAAGGTGCGGTCTCACCATGGAGCGATACAGAGGCATTATGACATTTTCCGTTTTATTCATCATTCCTTTTCTAATAATTCCCAACATTCTGTTTGCTTTTTTGACTGCCGCAGCACACTGAACCGACAATTTCAATGTGTTATCCACTATGACACCTAGATCTCTTTCTTGGGTTGTAGCACCTAAAATGGAACCCAACATCGTGTAATTATAGCATGGGTTATTTTTCCCTATATGCATCACCTTGCACTTATGCACATTAAATTTCATCTGCCATTTGGATGCCCAATTTTCCAGTCTCACAAGGTCTTCCTGCAATTTATCACAATCTGCTTGTGATTTAACTACTCTGAACAATTTTGTGTCATCTGCAAATTTGATTATCTCACTCGTCGTATTTCTTTCCAGATCATTTATAAATATATTGAACAGTAAGGGTCCCAATACAGATCCCTGAGGCACTCCACTGTCCACTCCCTTCCACTGAGAAAATTGCCCATTTAATCCTACTCTCTGTTTCCTGTCTTTTAGCCAGTTTGCAATCCACGAAAGGACATCGCCACCTATCCCATGACTTTTTACTTTTCCTAGAAGCCTCTCATGAAGAACTTTGTCAAACGCCTTCTGAAAATCCAAGTATACTATATCTAACCGGTTCACCTTTATCCACATGTTTATTAACTCCTTCAAAAAAGTGAAGCAGATTTGTGAGGCAGACTTGCCCTGGGTAAAGCCATGCTGACTTTGTTCCATTAAACCATGTCTTTCTATATGTTCTGTGATTTTGATGTTTAGAACACTTTCCACTATTTTCCTGGCACTGAAGTCAGGCTAACCGGTCTGTAGTTTCCCGGATCGCCCCTGGAGCCCTTTTTAAATATTGGGGTTACATTTGCTATCCTCCAGTCTTCAGGTACAATGGATGATTTTAATGATAAGTTACAAATTTTTACTAATAGGTCTGAAATTTCATTTTTTAGTTCCTTCAGAACTCTGGGGTATATACCATCCGGTCCAGGTGATTTACTACTCTTCAGTTTGTCAATCAGGCCTACCACATCTTCTAGGTTCACCGTGATTTGATTCAGTCCATCTGAATCATATATAAGAAGTTCGGGCATAGGCTAGCTTCCTGTCTTCTCCCTGGGACATCTTCCACCCTTATGGGTCCTGCCTTCTTATGCTAGTCTGCAGGGATCCTCCCTGGGCCCAGAACCTCTTGCTGGCTTAGGTCTTAAGGAGGACCAGGCCAGATAGCTGTGCTAGTCCTTTAAGTTGCTCTGAGGGAGTTTCTCTTATACTCCCTCACAGCCCCATTTTTGCAAGTATGGACTTAGCCACTGAATGGTATTGCAAGTGTAATTTTTTCTTTTTGAAGGTTGGCTATGTGCAGATTACTGTTAAGTATGCACCTACTCCCTACTTTTACCAAGGTACATGCTGACTTTGCCTTTCAAAATTTATCTCACAATGTGTAAAGAGAAAGGAAGCTTTGCTAAACTACATAAAACAGAAAATTGTGTGCACAAAGTTCGAGGAATTTTGTATTTACTGAATACTTCAATAGTAATGGAAAAGCTGACATTGAACATGAATCATAGGGTAATTCCACAAACTTTACTGCAGATCTAAAGAATGCCCTAAAGGGATATACCATCCTTTAATTCTGTTTTTAATATTACCAATAAAATAAGGTAAATGTTAGCATTAGACATTCTGACTAGACTGAAAATATAAATTAATCTGAACATACATGAAAACAGTTACATCTGACAAAGGGGCTTTTGTAGAGGGCCTGAAGCTTATGTTAAAAAAAAACCCTATTTGTTATCCTAATGAAAGGTATCACATAACCTATTTGTTTTCTTTAAATAAGGGGGCCAACATAGGTGTTGATAAGTGGTCTAACACATTTGTATTCTAGGAAATTAGCAAGTTTCAAATGGTGTGAAAAATTTCTTAGAAAACTAATGTCTACCCTTACAAGGCTTTCAATCATAATCCAACATCCTATTCATTAATGGCTTTTTCAAGGCAAAGAATGAAAGAAAATACATGATGAACTGAATCAGCTATTTACAGTAAAAGGATACTGCTAATGTACAAATATTAAATCCAATTGTATTTATTTATGATTTTATAGTACTTATCTTTCCTTTCTTTGTGACTCTCACAAGCCTTCATCTACTCTTACAGAGAAATAATAAGAATACAATATATGTGACCTTGAGATCTCACAGTGAGAAGGCACTTTTCTCTCGTGGTTTTAGATACTTTAAAACTGTGAAGTCTCAAGGATTCCCTATCCTATCCTGTACCAACAACCATTATTTTTCTAATTTAATTAGATTTTCAATACCGTAGTTTTGCCCTCACTTAAAATATTTGGGGTGTCAAAATAGAATAAAATAATGTGATCCATGTTACGCATGCCGGCCGCAGCAAACCCGCGGCTCAGCCCCCTCACCTCTTTCAAAGTGATCCAGCATCTCGTCCCTCGTCTCTGGCAGCTGTGGGCCGTCGGTTTCCGTCCTCGGGCCACCCCTGCCCCAGGGGTGGCCCGAGGAACATCAGGACGTGGAACATCAGGAACTGCAGCAGAGCCAGAGGCCCCCTCTGGCTCTGCTGCAGTTCCTGATGTTCCACGTCGACCCTCTCTGTGTGGCCTGCGGAGAGATGCTGTCCCGACCAGCGCCACGCCTCTCCCTAGGCGCGCGTGCGCAGCTAGTCCTAAGTAGGGCCCACGGCGGGAACCTGGCCGTAGCCCCAGATGATGACATCGGTAGAGCTCTGGAATATAAATGTTATGACCGCGACCTACAGATCCTGATACGGACGCGGCCACTAGCTCATGGAAAGCTTGAGCCCCTGAAATCATGGCACGACTCAGAGAGGATCCCCAAGCCACACCGTGGGAGGTGAGAGCATGCAGGCACGGGCGGGAGCAGGAATCATCAGGACTGGAACTAAGGCAAGGAACTCGGAACAAGAACCAGGCAGAATCAGCCCTCCGCTGGACCTACATGCACCAAGGAGACCCAGCTCCGCAATGCTGGTCTCAGGAGTAGCCCTCCGGCTACTTGAAAGCCCTTTCGGGCCCGCCACTTGGGAACAACGAGTGCGTGAGGCCAGATGGAGGCTGAGAGCAGGAACAAGATGAAGACTTGGAACTTGGAAGGTCTCAAATGAGGAATTGGATACTCAGAAGACTCGGACAAGGATTCAGGTTTACTCAGAAGATCTCAGGCAATGTTTCAGGACTCAGGCAAAAGTACTGGGTGAGAACTGCATCGCAGCGCGCCCTACACAGCCACCCATGGCTGGTCGTGGACCATGCTGAGCACGAAGCAGATTCCGGGCAAAGTAGTGGAACTGAGACTGGAACATGTCGAAGATTCAGTAGAGAACCTGCACCGGGGCACACCCTACACAGCCACCTGTGGCTGGTCATGGATCACGCTGGAGCGGAGCAAGTTCTGGCACCTTGATCATGTCCTCTGGCAATGGATTCCACAGCTGACAGTGCTCTAAGTGAAAAAAGTGCTTCTAACAATTTGTTTTAACTCTGCTGGTTGTTAGCTTCATGGAGGGTCCCCTGGTTTTAGTATTATTTTCAAAGTGTAAATAACCATCTTTTATTTACTACAAGCCGTTAAGGCCCGTTAAAAACGGGCTACATTAAAAAAAAATTTCAGTCCATTTTCAAACACAGCAACCCTTCTACATTTTTTCTCCCTCACTCCCCCTTCCCCTCGTCACTACCCCTTCCCTCCACTCAGTCTAACTCACCCTCTGTCTCCCACTGCCCTCCCCTTCCCTCAGTAACTCTCAACTCTCATCCCCTTCCCTCAGTCACTCCCCACCCTCTCTCAATCCCATCCCCTCTCCCTCAGTCCACCTCCACTCCCTTTTCTTCTGCTACACAACTTCTTACCCTTCCACTTACTTACATCCCTCTGTCTCTCACCTCCCCTTCATTCTCTCTCTCCCCTCACTCTCCCCACTCCCTCCCACACACTCACTCCTCCCTCTCCCTCCATCCCAGTCCCTCCATCTCACGCCCCCCTTCTCTTCCCTCAGTCACTCCCCACCCTCTCTCAATCCCATCCCCTCCCTCAGCCCTCCTCCACTCCCTTTTTCTCTGCTCCACAACTTCTTACCCTTCCACTTACTCACATCCCTCTGTCTCTCACCTCCCCTTCATTCTCTCTCCCCTCACTCCCTCCCACACACTCACTCCTCCCTCTCTCCCAGTCCCTCCCTCTCACGCCCCCTCCCTCTCTCCCTCCCTCTCTCTCTCACTCCCTCACCCTTCCCTCTCACGCCCCCCTCCCACTCAGTCCCTCACTCAGTCTCTCTCTCTCTCTCCTCCCTCCCTCTCACTCAGTCTCTCTCTCTCTCCTCCCTCCCTCTCACTCAGTCCCTCCCTCTCTCTCTCTCCTCCCTCCCTCTCACTCAGTCTCCTCTCCCCTCCCTCCCTCTCACTCAGTCCTCTCTCTCTCTCTCCTCTCCCTCTCACTCAGTCTCTCCCTCTCTCTCCTCCGGTCTCTCCTCCCTCCCTCTCACTCAGTCGCCTCTCTCCCCTCCCTCCCTCTCCTCTCCTCCCTCCTCTCACTCGCTCCTCCTTCGCTCCTCCCTCGCTACTGGCCGTCGCCGCCGCTGCTCCTCATCGCCGCCGCCGCTCCTCCTCGTCGCCGCTGCCGCTCGACAACGCCGCCGCCGCCCGATGCCACCGCCGCCATGTTAGTGAGACCGACGTGCTTGCCCGCACATGCGCAGTAGAGCTGCTCTCTACTGCACATTTGCGGCACGTCGGTCAACCTTCATTTATTAGGTTGATTTAACCCCAATTCATAATTTTATATACTTTATCATGTCCCCTATCTCTTTTCCAAGATGAACATAAGAACATAAGAAATTGCCATGCTGGGTCACCAAGGGTCCATCAAGCCCAGCATCCTGTTTCCAACAGAGGCCAAAAACCAGGCCACAAGAACCTGGAATTACCCAAACACTAAGAAGAACCCATGCTACTGATGCAATTAATAGCAGTGGCTATTCCCTAAGTATATTGATTAATAGCCATTAATGGACTTCTCCTCCAAGAACTTATCCAAACCTTTTTTGAACCCAGCTACACTAACTGCACTAATTACCTTCTCTGGCAACAAATTCCAGAGCTTATTGTGGCGTTGAGTGAAAAAGAATTTTCTCCGATTAGTCTTAAATGTGTTATTGCTAACTTCATGGAATGCCCCTAGTCCTTCTATATTCGAAAGTGTAAATAACCGAGTCACATCTACTCGTTCAAGACCTCTCATGATCTTAAAGACCTCTATCATATCCCCCCTCAGCCGTCTCTTCTCCAAGCTGAACAGCCCTAACCTCTTCAGCCTTTCCTCATAGGGGAGCTGTTTCCATCCCCTTTATCATTTTGGTTGCCCTTCTCTGTACCTTCTCCATCGCAACTATATCTTTTTTGAGATGCGGCGACCAGAAGTACACAGTATTCAAGGTGCGGTCTCACCATGGAGCGATACGAAGGCATTATGACATTTTCCGTTCTATTAACCATTCCCTTCCCTAATAATTCCTAACATTCTATTTGCTTTTTGACTGCTGCAGCACACTGAGCCGACGATTTTAAAGTATTATCCACTATGATGCCTAGATCTTTTTCCTGGGTGGTAGCTCTTAACATGTAACCTAACATCGTGTAACTACAGCAAGGGTTATTTTTCCCTATGTGCATCACCTTGCACATAGCCCTAACCTTCCATCATAGGGGAGCAGTTTTATCCAGTTTATCATTTGTAATGGCCTCCTCTGCACCTTTATTCCACTAGTATTTTGTATGAT